>NC_031994.1:31874993-31942363 GCF_001879085.1 Nicotiana attenuata
TTGGCCCGTCATGCTCTTCTTATACTTCCCACTGAGAGAGAGAGAGAGAGAGAGAGAGAGAGAGAGAGTGAGGAGGTTCATTGAGGGACTCATTCAGCCTATTCGACTTCAGATGGCCAAGGAGACGGGGAGTGAGATTTCTTTTCAGGAGGAGGCCAATATGGCCAGGAGAGTTGAGATGGTTCTGTCATAGGGGGTGGTCAGGGGTCTGAAAAAAGGCCTCGTCATTCAGGCAGATTCAATGGTGCCTCGTCTGGAGGCAGGGATTCTTTTGGTAGAGGCCATCCCCCAGGCCGTTTCAGTCAGCACTTCGGGTTTCTCCCGATGATTCAGGTGGCCGTGGTTCTCATATGCAGTATTCGGATCAGTAGTCCTATAGTGCACCACCAGCTCCTATCAGTGCACCGCCGCTCCAGAGTTTTTGGGGTGGTCATTCAGGTCGTCAGGGCCAGCATTCTCAGAAGCCGAGGGCTTGTTATACTTGTGGCGATACGGGTCATATCGCTAGATTTTGCTCTCGAGCATAGAGCAGCTCTCAGCATCAGGGTTCCCGTGCCATGGTTCAGGCACCGAGTGTTCCACAGCCCGCTCAGCCAGCTAGAGGTGGAGGTAGAGGTGCTAGAGGTGGAGGTAGAGGTATTAGAGGTGGAGGTCAGGCCGCTAGAGGTGGAGGCCGCCCAGCAGCAGGCCATCCCAAAGATGTAGTTTAGAGTGGTGGGGCCCAGCCCCGATGTGATGCTCTTCCAGCCAGGCCTGAGGCTGAGGCTTCCGATGCAGTTATCACAGTGATTCTTTGAGTGCTCCTGTTTATGTGTCTACACCGGTAGGTGATTCTATTGTGGTAGATCGTGTTCATCGTTCTTGTGTAGTTGTGATTGGGGGTCTTGAGACCCGAGTAGATTTGTTACTATTGGATATGGTTGATTTTGATGTTATATTGGGGATGGACTGGTTATCACCTTACCACGCTATCTTGGACTGTCATGCCAAGACTGTGACCTTAGCCTTATCGGGTTTACCTCGTCTTTAGTGGAGAGGGACTCCTGGTCATTCTACCCATATAGTTATCTCATATATGAAGGCTCGGCGTATGGTTGATAAGGGGTGTTTCGCCAATTTGGCATATGTTCGTGATTCTAGTGCTGAGGTTCCTTCTATGGATTCTGTGCCTGTTGTTCGTGAGTTTCCTGAGGTTTTCCCTTCAGACCTGCCGGGTATGCCACCCGACAGGGATATTGACTTCTGCATTGATTTGGCTCCGGGCACTCAGCCCATTTCTATTCCGCCGTATCGTATGGCCCCGCCTGAGTTGAAAGAATTGAAGGAGCAGTTGCAAGACTTGCTTGATAAAGGCTTCATTAGACCTAGTGTCTCGCCTTGGGGTGCACCGGTGTTGTTCGTTAAGAAGAAGGACAGATCGATGAGGATGTGTATAGATTACCGGTAATTGAACAAGGTCACAATCGAGAATAAGTACCCATTGCCGCGGATTGATGATTTGTTCGACCAGCTTCAGGGAGCCCAAGTGTTTTCTAAGATCGACTTGAGATCTGGCTACCATCAGTTGAGGATTAGGGCATCCGATGTCCCTAAGACAGCTTTCGGCACTCGGTTCGGGCATTATGAGTTCTTGGTGATGCCATTTGGATTGACAAATGCCCCAATAGCTTTCATGGATTTGATGAACCGAGTGTTCAGACCTTACTTGGATTCGTTCGTGATAGTCTTCATTGATGATATTTGATTTATTCCCACAGCCGGGAGGAGCACGAGCAACATCTAAGAGTGGTTCTTCAGACTCTGAGAGATAGTCAGTCGTATCTAAGTTTTCGAAGTGTGAGTTTTGGTTGAGTTCAGTAGCATTCTTGGGTCACGTTGTATCAGCAGAAGGTATTCAGGTGGATCCAAAGAAGATAGAGGCAGTCAAGAACTGGCTCCGACCCACATCAGCTACAGAGATCCGGAGTTTCTTAGGTTTGGTAGGCTATTACCGTCGGCTTGTGGAGGGGTTTTCATCTATTGCAGCCCGATGACCAGGTTGACCCAGAAGGGTGCCCAGTTCAGGTGGTCGGATGAGTGCGAGGCGAGCTTTCAGAAGCTCAAGACATCTTTGACTACGGCACCGGTGTTGGTTTTGCCCACAGGTTCAGGTCCATATACAGTTTATTATGATGCATCTCATATTGGACTTGGTGCGGTGTTGATGCAGGATGGCAAGGTCATTGCTTATGCTTCGCGTCAGTTGAAGATTCATGAGAAGATTTACCCAATCCATGATTTGGAGTTAGCAGCATTGTTTACGCGCTAAAGATTTGGAGGCACTATTTATATGGCGTGTCATGTGAGGTGTTCACGGATCACAAGAGTCTACAGTATTTGTTCAAGCAGAAGGAGCTAAACTTGAGGCAGAGAAGGTGGTTGGAACTATTGAAAGACTATGATGTCACCATCTTATATCACCCGGGGAAGGCCAATGTGTTGGCTGATGCTTTGAGTAGAAAGTCAGCCAGTATGGGTAGTCTTGCATATATTCCGGTCGGTGAGACACCGCTTGCTTTGGATGTTCAGGCTTTGGCCAATTAGTTCGTGAGGTTGGATGTTTCTGAGCCCAGCCGTGTGTTAGCTTGAACAGTCGCTCGTTCTTCATTATTTGAGCGCATTCGAGATCGACAGTATGATGATCCCCATTTGTGTCTCCTAAAGGACACAATGCAGCATGGTGGTGCCAAGCAAGTCACAGTGGGAGATGATGGAGTTTTAAGGATGCAGGGTCGTATTTGTGTGCCTAATGTGGATGGACTTTGAGAGTTGATTCTAGAGGAGGCCCATAGTTTCCGTTTTTGTATTCGTCCGGGCGCCGCTAAGATGTATCAGGATCTGCGGCAACATTATTGGTGGAGGAGGATGAAGAAGGATATTGTTGCGTATGTAGCTCGGTGTTTGAATTGCTAGTAGGTAAAGTACGAGCATCAGAGACCTGGTGGGTTGTTCCAAAAGATTGAGATTCCTGAGTGGAAGTGGGAGCGTATCACTATGAACTTTGTTGTTGGACTCCCACGGACTCAGAGGAAGTTCGATGCAGTGTGGGTTATTGTTGATAGGCTGACCAAGTCAGTGCATTTCATTCCTGTGGCAGTCTCTTATTCTTCTGAGAGGTTAGCTGAGATCTATATCCGAGAGATTGTTCATCTTCATGGTGTGGCCGTGTCTATCATTTCTGATCGAGGTACGCAGTTTACCTCGCATTTCTGGAGGGCAGTTCAGCGTGAGTTGGGCACATGGGTCGAGTTCAGCACAACATTTCATCCTCAGACGGACGGGCAGTCCGAGCGTACTATTCAGATTTTGGAGGATATGCTCCGAGCTTGTGTTATTGATTTGGGAGGCTCGTGGGATCAGTTTTTTCCTTTAGCGAAGTTTGCCTACAACAACAGTTACCAGTCGAGCATCCAGATGGCTCCTTATGAGGCTTTATATGGTAGGCAGTATCGGTCGCCGGTTGGGTGGTTTGAGCCGGGAGAGGCTCAGTTGTTGGGTACAGATCTAGTACAGGATGCCATGGACAAGGTCAGGATCATTCAGGATAGGCTTCGTACAGCTCAGTCCAGGCAAAAGAGTTATGCCGACCGTAAGGTTCGTGATGTGGCATTCATGGTCGGCGAGCGAGTGTTGCTTCGGGTGTCGCCCATGAAGGGCGTGATGAGATTTGGAAAGAAGGGCAAGCTTAGCCTAGGTTTATTGGCCCGTTTGAGATTCTTGATCGAGTGGGAGAGGTGGCTTACAGACTTGTGTTGCCGCCGAGTTTATCAGCCATGCAACCAGTATTTCATGTGTCCATGCTTCGTAAGTATCACGGCGATCCATCCCACATGTTAGATTTCAGCACTGTCCAGTTGGACAAGGACTTGTCCTATGAGGAGGAGCCGGTAGCTATCCTAGACCGCAGGTTCGTAAGTTGAGATCGAAGAGTTTCCCTTCTATTCGTGTTCAGTGGAGAGGTTAGCCTGCTGAGGCATCGACCTGGGAGTCCGAGTCCGATATGCGGAGCCGATATCCCCATCTTTTCCCCGACTCAGGTACTTCTTTTCTATGTTCGTTCGAGGACGAACGGTTGTATTAGAGGTGGAGGATGTGATGACCCAAAAGGTCATCACTCGTTTTGAAAGTAAATTTTGTGTTCCGAGGCCTTAAAACCTCCCTTTTGTCTCACCTCGATTTGCCTGCGCAGTCTGGGCGTGTATCCGGAAAGCCATTATGTGAAAATCTGTGAAAAATGATGAATTTTGCCTTTAAATGAATTTAGGTTGACTTCGGTCAAAATTTTGGTTAAACGGACCCGGACTTGTGATTTGATGGTCCCGGAGGGTCCGTAGGAAAATATGGGACTTGGGCATATGACCGGAATCGAATTCCGAGGTCCCAATCCCAAGAAATGAATTTTTAAAGAAAATTATTTTCTGGAATATATATGAGTTTTTGGAAATGAAACATGTTTGAATTTGATGGTATCGGGCCCGTATTTTGGTTCCGGAGCTCGGTACAAGTTTGAAATAATAATTTGGTTGAATCTGTAAAATTTGGCAAATATCGGAATTGGTTTGGTACAAAACGGACTTAAAGTTGAGAAATAGGGAATTTTGGTGTTCTTGGATGATTTCATGAAAATGGGGTCTAATTCACAGTTATTAGTGTTATTTCGATGATTTGATCGCACGAGCAAGTCCGTATGATGTTTTTAGACTTGCGTGCATGTTTGGTTTGGAGCCCCGAGGGCTCGAGTGAGTTTTGGATAGGCCACAGAGTGAAATTGGACTTAGGATCAAGTGCTGGTATCTGGTATTTTTGCCCAGGCCTCTGATCTCGCAATTGCGAGACTAGGCTTCGCAATTGCGAAGTTCTCAGGCTTGGTAATTGCGACCCAGGCTTCGCATTTGCGAACCAAGCCTGGGCAGGCCCTTTTCGCAAGCGAGAAAATGGTGGGAATTGCGAAGCCCATCTTTCACAAATGCGACATGGTCCTTCGCAAATGCGAAGTTGACCGGATTGCTTCATGGTCGCAAATGTGACATGTTATTCGCATTTGCGAAGATAGCAGGCCATGAAGGGGTTCGCAATTGCGACATCTGCAACCTGCAAAATCATAACTTAGACGCATTTTCAACCATTTTTCAAACCCTTTCAAAATCTAAACACTCTTAGGCGATTTTTCAAAGACAAGTACTCTTCCAAATCGATTGTAAGTTGATTCTAACTCGTTTTTATTAATCTTTAACATCTTTTCTCATGATTTCAACTCAAAATTAAAGGTTTTCATGGGGGAAATTGGGTAGAACTTAGGTTTTTCAAATTTTGGGGATTTGGACCTCGATTTGAAGTCCGATTTCAAAACCAATTATATATTTGAGTTCGTGGGTGAATGGGTAATCGGATTTTGGTTCGAACCTCGGGTTTTGACCATGTGGGCCCGGGGTCGATTTTTGACTTTTTGGGAACAACTTTAAAAAATCTATTTTCATGCATTAGAATTGATTCATTTAGCATTTATTGATATACTTAAGTAACGTGTGGCTAGATACGAGCGAATTGGTGGTGGAATCAAGAGGTAAAGCAGTAGTTGAGGCTTGAATTGTGTTCGTGGCATCGAGGTAAGTGGTCGGTCTACCCTTAGCTTGAGGGATTAGGAGTTGTGTCATATTTGCTATGTGTTAATTGTGGAGTACGGCGTATAGGCATGGTGACGAGTATCTATACTTTGGTGTCAAGCATGCCCGTGAGTCTAGTATTGTAATTGTTGTGACTCCATTGTGATTTACCATGCCTAATATGATGATTATCATTGTTGGTTCCCTTGCCGGGATGTTATTGTTTATGATATTGTCTCCCTTGCCGGGATGTTGTTGTTATACTCTTGATCCCTTGCCGGGATGTTGTTGTTATATTATTTTTCCCTTGCCGGGATGTTGTTGTTGTATTATTGTTCCCTTGCCGGGATTCTTCTAAGATTGGTGTTGATATATGAAATGGGAGCGGGTTGCATGCCTGCAACGGTAATATATGAAATGGGAGCGGGTTGCACGCCTACAATGGTAATATACAAAATGGGAGCGAGTTGCACGCCTGCAACGGTAATATATGAAATGGGAGCGGGTTGCACGCCTGCAACGGTATTATATGAAATGGGAGCGGGTTGCATGCCTGCAATGGTAATATATGAAATGGGAGCGGGTTGCACGCCTGCAACGGTAATATATGAAATGGGAGCGGGCTGCACGCCTGCAACGATAATATATAAAATGGGAGTGGGTTGCACGCCTGCAACGAGATATATGAAATGGGAGCGGGTTGCATGCCTGCAACGAGAAAGAAATGAAAATGAATACTGTGTTTGTTTTCCTCATTATTGTTGGCAACTAAATTATGGTTTCTTTACATTCCTCTTTGGTATTTTGTTGTTATCTGATACTCCCCGTAGCATGCCTTCCGCTCCCCACCTTTAACTGTAAATATCTGCTTTTATTTTCCACTGTATATGATTTAACTGCACAGGTTTATTTGGTAGTCTGGTCCTAGCCTCGTCACTACTTCGCCGAGGTTAGGCTAGGCACTTACCAGCACATGGGGTCGGTTGGGCTGATACTACACTCTGCAGTGTGTGCAGATACTGATACCGGAGCATTTGGACCGCAGTGAGGGTGTTGTCTTCAGTCCATTCAGGCGACCCGAGGTAGTCCTGTAGGCGTCCGCAGGCCTTGGCGTCTCCTTCTATCTTTCTCTACTGTTTCTTCTATGTATTTCTGAGACAGTTTGTATTTATTCTTCAGACCCTTTATTTGTAGTACTCTTAGACAGTCTGTGAAATTGTGACACCAGATTCTGGGTAGTATAGTACTTCAGATTATGTAGCAATGTTTGGTTAAACTATTAAGTTTTCGTCTTCCGCATTTCTGGTTGTTTAATTTATTCCGCTGTTTAATTACTTATTACTTTGAATTATTAAACATGCTTAATAAAAAGGGTAATGAATTTATAATACTCGGCTTGCCTAGCTTTAATGAGTAGGCGCCATCACGACTCCTGAGGGTGGGAAATCCGGATCGTGACACTTATGCAAGAGTACTAATTGAGATGGACATTACAAGCCCCCTACCAGGATCAATAAAACTCTATGATCCAACTGGGAAAATGATTGAACAGATTGTGCAGTAGACTGGAAGCCACAATATTGCCAAGTGTGTTGTCAACTTGGCCACTCATGTAATGAACAGCAGCAGCAACATAGAGAGGAGGGGCAGCATAGGACCAATAATCAGAAACCAAAGCAGGAATGGAGAATAGTAAGAAAGCTTGATCCAAGGTGGATAAGATAGATGGCCATGGAAGATTCATGGAGCAGATTGAAACAGAAGGTGAATTAGTTCCAAATCAGCAAGAGAATGACAACCAATGGCAGATTGCTAGAGGGAGGTCTACATCAAAAAAACAAATGGAATCTAAAGGGGGAGATGAAGTTGATATAGGCAATGCATTTAAAGTCCTAGTTGACACTGCCCAGAAGATAATGCAATTCTCTAAAGAACAGGAGATAAGAAGTAGGAGGAGTAGATAAGGAAATAAAGCAATCCCAAAATAACAAATATATCATGATGAACATTATAACATGGGATGTGAGGAGCATGAATAAGGTGTATAAACAAAAGCTACTAAAATTTTCTGCAAGGAGAATAGTGTAGCAGTAATGGCAGTTCTGGAAAATAGAGTAAAAGAGAGTAATGTTGATGCAAAAGGAAAGTGTTTGGTGACTGGAAGTGGGTAGCCAACTATGAAGCAGCACCAGGTGGAAGAATTTGGGTTGTTTGGGACCAAACAAGGGTTGAGTCTGAAGTGAAACAAGTACATGATCAATACATAGCAGGGCAAATAACTATGAGGCAATGTAACAGTAATTTCTTTTTTGTTGCAGTATATGGCAAACATAATATTCAAGATAGGAAGAATATGTGGAATGATCTCAAAGGAACCATGAATGGCGTAAATTGGCCAAGTGTTTTAATGGGGGACTTTAACAGTATCATGTCCATTGAAGATAGAATACAAGGGAATCCAGTACAAGAAGTGGAAGTGAGAGATTTTAAAAATTTTGTAGGGGATGCTGGTTTGACTGAAATCAGAACAATTGGGAGATATTACACATGGACAAATAACAATGTGCATAGTAGAATTGACAGAATCCTAGTCAATGCAGAATGGATACAGAAGTAGCCTCAAATGGAGGGGATCACTATGCAACCTGAGTTTTCAGATCACTGCCCCTTGAAGATAACTATGGCTGAGAATATAGTACAAGGTAAGAGACCTTTCAAGTTTTTTAACTGCCTAGCTAATCATCAGAAGTTTGAGGAAATAATAAGTCATTGCTGGAGGAGGAAACATAGTGGAAACAAGATGTAAAATGTATGGTACAAGCTTAAAGCAATGAAAGGTGAACTAAAGAAGCTAAACACTCAGGAATACAGTAGTGTGGGGGAATAAGATACTAAAAACAAAAAATAAACCGATGAAGCTTCAACGGGATATGAAATCTCCAGAAGATGATAGTGCAGTCATAGATGAAGAAAAGAAGACTAAAATGGAGCTGGCTAAATGGATGGAAGTAGAGGAAAGCTTAATGAAACAGAAGGCCAGAGTCAAATGGTTAAAAGAGGGGGACTCTAGCACAGCATACTTTCATGCTTGTGTGAAAAACAGACAGGCAAGGAATCACATAGGCAGACTTACAAATAATGAAGGGCACATACTGCAGAACACAAAGGAGGTTGAAGAGGAGATTCTACACTTTTATAAAACACTACTAGGTACAACAGCCTCTGCTCTGCCAGTAGTGAATCCAGATGTTATAAAGAGTGGGAGTATGCTGAACAGGAACCAACAAATGCTGCTAATAAAGCCATTCACAAAGGAAGAAGTGCAGACAGCTTTGAAGGGTATAGATGATAGCAAGGCACTAGGATGTGATGGCTACAATGCCTATTTCTTCAAGAGGACATGGAGCATAACAGGAGAGCAAATTACATCAGCAGTATTGGAGTTCTTTGAAAGTATAGATTTGTGCAAGTCCATAAATTACACTACTATTACTTTGATTCCTAAAGTGAAGAATCCAACAAATATCAAGGAGTTTAGGCCTATTTCTTGTTGTACAGTAATATATAAGATAATCTCCAAGATTCTAACAGCAAGATTACAGGAAGTCATGCCAGAATTAATAGACAAATTCCAAACAGCTTTTGTTCCGGGAAGAATGATAACTGATAACATCATCATGAGCCATGAGTTGGTAAAAGTCTATGGAAGGAAGAACATATCACCAAGGTGTATGCTAAAGATTGATATGCAAAAAGCATATGACTCTATGGAATGGATATACATAGAACAAATGATGAAGTTACTGGGATTCCCTGAGAAATTTGTAAGGTGGATAATGAAATGCATAAGTACGGTGAATTATACAGTAATTATCAATGGGCAACCAGCAAAACCATTTGAGGCAAGGAAGGGGCTTAGACAGGGTGACCCATTGTCTTCTGTGTTGTTTGTGATGGCAATGGAGTACTTGAGCAGGCTATTCAAAACCTTAAAGAGGAACAAAGAATTCAAATACCACCCTAAGTGTGCTAAAGTCAATTTAGTACACTTAGGTTTTGCTGACGATTTGCTACTTTTTTGCAGGGGTGATATACAATCGGTCAGGGAGTTGTATCAACAATTTAAAATCTTTTCTGAGGCATCAGGATTAATTGCAAACCCAAACAAGAGCTTCATATACTTTGGAAGAGTAGATCTTGTGAATCAAAGGAAGATTATGGATATGCTGGGATACAACAAGGGAGAGCTACCCTTCAGATACTTGGGGGTACCTTTGAGCACAAAGAAGATATCAATTATCCAATGTGAGCATTTGATTGATAGGATGCTGAACAGAATTCAATGGAGAAGGGGGTAAGAAGAAGGAGTAATGGGGGTTTTGGGTTATGGGAAGAAGAAAAGAGAAGAGAGAGTGGGTTTTGGGGAGAAGAAGAAGAAGGAGAATGGAGAAGAAAAGGTTTGGGAAGAAGAAGAAGAAGAAATTTGGAGAAGAAGATGAGAGAAGATAGAGAAGAGATGAGAGAGTATGAGAGAAAAGGGGGGTTGTCGGTTGGTAAGGGTTGGGATGTGGGTAGGTTAGGGTAATTAAAAGGGGGGGGGGGAAGAAAATAAAAAAAATTTAATTTTTTCTGCAAAACGTACCTGGGCCTGGCCCAAATTGCCGCGGTCGTACCGCGGTTACGCCGCGACCACGGTGGACCAACTTCAGATAGGGTCCCTGACCGCGGTCCCACCGCGGTTACGCCGCGACCGTGGTGAACCAACTTCAGAGAGGGTCCTTCACCGCGACCGCGGTGGACCTGTTCCTGGATGCCAATTTCGAGGTTCTTTTCATTGTTTTGCCCCTTAGGCACTATTTTTACCTCTTTTAATGCCTACCTTACCCATTTTATGCCCATGCTCATGATGCAAAGTCCTCCGCACTAACCTGCATATATACAACATTTTAGAAATTCTACTATCGTGGGTTGCCTCCCATGAAGCGCCTGATTTAACGTCGCGACACGACGCAGCACGAGCGCAAGATTCGCTCAACCTCTCTCCCTTTTTTTTTATATAATATTACAGACTACACTTACAACACATTCGTGGGTTGCCTCCCACGCAGCGCCTGATTTAACGTCGCGGCACGACGCACGTGAGCGCATTTAAGGCTCGCTCGACCTCTGAGGTTCAGTCAGGTGGATCTCAGACCCTTCCTTTGGTTCGTTCATGCCCATATATAGTTTTAATCTCAGCCCATTGACTCTAAATGTACGAGAGTCTTTCTCAGCAGTGATCTCAACAGCACCTGAAGGGAATACTTCAACCACTCGAAACGGTCCAGACCATCTTGACTTAAGCTTACCAGGGAACATCCGCAATCTTGAGTTATAGAGCAATACCATGTCCCGGGTTTGAAATGTCGCTCAACAATGTTCTGGTCGTGTAACCTCTTCATTCTTTCCATGTACAATCTTGTGCTCTCAAAAGCAAGATGTCTGAACTCGTCATGCTCATGCAACTCAGTGATTCTAGTTGTGCCTGCAGCTTCAATATCTAAGTTCAACTGCTTCAATGCCCACCACGCTTTATGTTCAAGTTCGACTGGCAGGTGACAGGCGTTTCCAAACACCAACTTATACGGTGACATACCAATTGGTGTTTTAAACGCGGTCCTATAGGCCCAGAGTGCATCATCTAGCTTCCTCGCCTAATCAGTTCTTGTGGCGTTCACAGTCTTGGTTAACACACTCTTGATCTCTTCGTTGGACACTTCCACCTACCCACTAGTTTGCGGGTGATACGGAGTAGCCACCTTGTGGCGCACGTCATACTTTGCAAGCAACTTTTCGAAGGCTCTATTACAGAAGTGAGTGCCTCCGTCATTGATAATCGCTCGTGGTGTCCCAAATCGGGTGAATATGTTCTTTTTCAGAAATCCTACCACTACTCTTGCATCATTAGTGGGTAACGCAGTAGCTTATACACATTTGGACACGTAGTCCACAGCAACAAGTATATATTTATTGCCAAAGGAGCTGACGAAGGGACCCATGAAGTCAATCCCCCAGACATCAAACACTTCCACTTCTTGAATCGGGTTCATAGGTATCTCGTGGTGACGGGAAATGTTCCCAGTCCGCTGACATTCATTGCAGCCCTTCACCCATAGGTGCGCGTCTCTAAACACTGTTGGCCAAAAGAATACGGCCTCAAGCACTTCTCAGCTGTCCTGACCCCTCCAAAATGTCCTCCATATGGTGATGCGTGACAAGCCTGCAAAACAGAAGATTGTTCTATCTCGGGGACACACCTCCGGATCATATTGTCAACACATATTCTAAATAGATAAGACTCGTCCCAATAATACATGCGGCTATCACGATAAAACTTTTCTCTTTGGACAGATGAAAGATCGTGAGGAACTATACCACTGGCCAGGTAATTAGCAAAGTCTGCATACCATGGCGCTTCCTCAAGATTAGTAGCGAGCAGCTGCTCGTCTGGAAAGGTTTCCAAGATCTCTTCGACCTCGATTGATTTTTTAGCTCCTTCAAGTCGTGATAGATGATCAGCAACTTGATTTTCTGTGCCCTTACGGTCACGAATTTCGAGGTCAAATTCTTGCAACAGCAGCACCCGACGAATCAGGTGCGACTTAGACTCTTTCTTATCAATTAAGTACCTGAGAGCTGCGTGGTCAGTATATACAATTACCTTGGAACCAATCAAATATGATCGGAACTTGTCGAAAGCAAACACCATGGCCAACATCTCCTTCTCAGTCACAGTGTAATTCAGCTGGGCTCCACTCAGCGTTCTACTAGCATAGTATATTGGATGCATCATCTTGTCTTTCCGCTGTCCCAGCACTGCCCCCACTGCGTAGTCACTAGCGTCACACATGAGTTCGAACGGTTGCTCCCAGTCGGGGGCAACTATGATAGGTGATGTGACTAGCCTCTTTTTCAGCTCCTCAAATGCTACCCTGTAATCATCACAAAACAAGAAAGGGTGATCTTTTTCTAACAACTTACAGAGAGGGTTGGCGATCTTTGAGAAGTCTTTTATGAATCGCCGATAGAAACCGGCATGCCCGAGGAAGCTTCTGATTGCTTTGACTGAAGTTGGAGGGGGTAGCTTTGCTATCACATCTACCTTAGAAAGATCCACCTCAATTCCTTTGCTTGACACCTGGTGTCCCAAGACTATGCCCTCTTGTACCATAAAATGGCACTTCTCCCAATTCAGAACCAGGTTAGTCTCGATACACCGCTTCAGCACACGAGTCAGATTTATCAGGCACTCATCAAATGAGTTCCCCACCACTGAGAAGTCATCCATGAACACCTCCATTATATCCTCTACCATGTCAGTGAATATGGCCATCATGCACCGTTGGAATATGGCAGGTGCGTTGCATAGGCCAAAGGGCATCCTACGAAAGGCAGAAATGCCATACGGGCAAGTGAAAGAGGTCTTCTCTCTGTCCTCCGGTGCAATGGAGATCTGATTGTACCCGGAGTACCCATCCAGAAAACAGAAATGTGACCTCCCTGCCAATCTGTCTAACATCTGATCAATGAAGGGAAGTGGGAAGTGGTCTTTCCGGGTGGCTAGATTTAACTTTTGATAGTCCATGCAAATTCTCCAGCCCGTGACGGTTCTTGTAGAGATCAATTCATTCTTATCATTCTTAACTACCGTCATGCCACCCTTTTTAGGAACACATTGAACTGGGCTAACCCAGCTGCCGTCAGAGATTGGGAAAATGATTCCCGCATCTAACCACTTGATTACTTCTTTCTTCACCACTTCCTTCATATTGGGGTTCAGCCTTCTTTGGTGTTCCCGGGAAGGTTTGCATCCCTCTTCCAGTATAATCTTATGCATACAGTAGGCGGGGCTGATCCCCTTTATGTCTGCCATGGTCCACCCAATGGCAGTCTTGCATTCCTTAAGTACCTGCAATAGTTGTTGAGCCTGCACATCTAACAAACTAGATGAGATAATAACAGGTAATGTAGAGTTAGGTCCAAGAAATTCATACCTGAGATGGGCGGGCAATGACTTTAATTCCAGCTTTGGTGGTTCTTCGATGGATGGCTTGGTTGGAGGAGTTTCTCGATTTTCCAAGTGCAAGGGCTCAAACTCTAGGGTTCTATCCCAGAACCCTCTACCCTCTAACGCCAACACCCATTCCGCCAGATCCTCTCCATTTACCTCATCCAAATTCATTAGACATGCAGCAAGGGGGTCCTCAATAGTCAGCCTTTCATCATCAGTCTCTACAATTACATCCACGGCATCAATAAGAGAGCAATTGGCGAATTCACTTGGTCGCCTCATAGATTTCTGCACATTGAATGTTATTTCTTCATCGTTCAGCCTCATCTTGAGCTCCCCAGTCTCACAATAAATTAGAGCTCTCCCCGTGGCCAGGAACGGTCTTCCCAAAATTATGGGAATCTCTTCATCCACCTTACAGTCTAGGATCACAAAATCTGCAGGGAACACAAATTTCCCTACCTGAATCAGCACATCGTCTAGGATTCCAGAGGGTCGTTTTACAGTCCTGTCAGCCAGCTGCAACAACATAGAGGTGGGTCTAGCTCTTCCAATGCCCAACCTCTTATAAATTGCTAGGGGCATAAGATTGATGCTGGCCCCTAGATCACACAGTGCCTTAGCAAAAGCAAAATTACCAATAGTGCATGGAATTGTAAAGCTCCCTGGATCAGACAGCTTTTCCGCAATTGGTCTAGTCACCACTGCACTACAGGTCTGAGTAAGAGTAACTGTGGCCAAGTCTTGGAAATCAAACTTTCGGGACATCAAGTCCTTCATCATTTTTGCATACCCAGGCATCTCCTTTAAAGCTTCAATCAATTGTATATTTACCTGGATTTGCTTCAGCATGTCAAAGAACTTCTTGTATTGCCTCCTTCCTTTTGTTACTTACGCCACGCCTCTGGGGGAAGGGTGCAGGGGGTCTCTTCTTCCCAATCAATTGGGACTGATCTTTATCAGCTGCTACATCAACTACTGGCTCTTGGACTGTTTCAGCTTCTTTCTCGGTCTCTTTCTGAATGGTATTTTCTTCTTGAGCAGGCTGGACTGTCAACTCTGTCAGTTTCGTTGATTCATCCAGCTCAATGGGCACTGGTATGAGTGTCTCAGCCTGTCTAGCTTCTTGAGCCCTTTCTTGCTCTACATCCAAATCTCTACCATTACGTAGGCTCACCGCCATCAGCTGCTTCGGTCCTTGATCTTTTGGGTTTATCTGGGTGTCTGCAGGTAGTGTCCCATGAGGACGATTGTTCATAGACATCGAAATTTGGCCCACCTGTACCTCAATATTTTTGATTGTTGTGTCATGTGCATCGACTCTCTCATTAATTTTTGCATTAGACCCAATAACCTGCTGCATCATTGCTTCAAGTCTAGCAAACCCATCTTCCTGCCTTCCACCATGCTGCTGCTGAGGCGGGTGATACCCCTGCTACTGATTCTGATTATTGTATCCCTGTGGTCGTGGGTAAGGTGCCATATTTTTGGGGGGTCTCATACCTCCCATGTTCCCAGTGTTGAACTGTGGCTGTGCTGGCCTGTACTGCTGATTTTGTTGACCCCAATTCTGACCACCCCGTCTCTGGCCGCCATAATTAGACACATAGTTCATGTCTTCAGGGTAGTGATAATGATCGTGTTCTGCGTTCCACTGGGTACCAACTGGCTGACTAATGCAAGATGTGCACAAGCCCCCGTTAGTAGTATTAACAATATGTACCTGCTGTTTCTGTCCAGACTCTTCCACCTTTTTAGTGAGTATGCTCATCTGTGTCAACAAGGTAGCCATATTTTCAGCCATAGAATTGGATGGATCTAAAGGCACTGATTGCACCACTGGAGTGATAGGTGCAGTTTTGGTTATCCACCCCGAATTCTGTGCCATCTTGTCAAGCAGACTCTGGCCCTCTCTCCATGTTTTGCTCAAGAATGCCCCACCAGCTGAAGCATCAACAATGTTCTTTACGCTATCTGACAATCCCATGTAGAACCGCTGCCCCAACATTAGATCTGGAACACCATGGTGTGGACATATGACCAGCATCCCTTTAAAACGCTCCCATGTTTCATGCAAAGTCTCCATCGGTCTCTGTTTAAAGCTCAAAATCTCATCAATTTGTTGAGCAGTCTTGTTGGGTGGATGGAACTTGTTGTGAAATTGCTTGACTAGTTCATCTCACGTTGCAATAGAATTTATGGGGAGTGAATTCAGCCAAGTCTGGGCGGCTACTGTCACTGAGAATGGAAACAATAACAACTTGATTGCTTCCGGAGTTACATTGGGTTGCCTTTGGGTTTTGCAGATAGACAAGAAATTCTTCAAGTGCTGCTGAGGATCTTCAACTTGTGACCCCGAAAATAGTCCCTTATTCTGCAACAAGTGCAGCATGTTATTTGTGATTTGGAATGACTCAGCCTGTATCTGCGGGACTACTATCGCTGTGGATAGATTCTCAGCTGTGGGTTGTGCCCAGTCATAGAGAGCAGCCTCTGGCGTTGGCGCTATTGGTACTTCTGGGTTTTCCTGGTTATCTCCCATGATTGTTTCGAATTGTGCAGTTGTTGGTTGTTGTTTGTTTTGTCAGTTGGCCCGATTCAGAGCCCTGGAAACTTTCTCGGGATCAGATAGTGCTTCTAATACTTCACCAGATCTCGATGAGTTTCTAGGCATGCACCTGTACAACCAAGTCAACAAACGTTAAAATTTCAATGTAAAAATTGGGTATAGAGAAAACTGACTACACTAAGAATTTTTGTACTTCTTTCAATTGTAATTGTAACACCGTTAATTCCCCGGCAACGGCGCCAAAATTTGATCACGCCCAATTATGCCTTATAAAAAGGACAATGCGGTCGTTGCAAATATAATCCGGTTTACAAGTCCGGAGTCGAATCCCACAGAGAATTAACCTATCAATTACCTTTGTTGGAATCACTAAATTCTTTATAATCAACTTCCCCAAACGTTGTAAATAATAGTTGATGGTATTTCTACTAACTAAGATTGAAAATAAATAAATAAACAGCCGTAAATTAAATATGCTTGGGTTGTAAACAATAATGAGAAGGTTCTAAGGTAGTGATTTCCCCTATTGATGGAATCCTTTCCGGTTATGTTTCATATAGATTCACCAAAATATCTCTATCAATCATGAGCACTCTTTTTACCGTAAATCTCTACCGAGTAATCGCGATAATTTACTAGACGCACTCTCCCGAGATACGCTAGCTGACTTTGTTTATTACAGCTCACTTTAGATTACACCCAAGGCTTCGTTATCCCTAATCCCGCCTTTAAACCCGCAGTTATAGATCCCTCTTATACTTTGGGAGTGGTGTTGTTCAACAATTACCTAAATATGCACTCTCTCCCGAGTTATGCACACTAAATAGGCACAGCTAATTGAGGATCTTCTCAATTAACTACAATAAACACGTAGTTGAACAAATAGAAATTAACCGGCAAACTATATGAACATAATCAAGAAGTTCATCCTTTAATAGGTTCCATCAAAACCTTAGACTAAAGTATTTAGCTACTCATAACAACATAAAGATAAACTACGAAAATATTCATCATGGAAAATTGCAAGAAAAAGAAGAGATAAAGAACTATGATGTTTTGGGTGATCTCTCACACTTGTGTTTCTTGCCAAAGTACTCTCCAAAACAAATCTGCCCTAATATGTCCGAATTCCTACTTTTTATAAGGGTTTTACACCAAGTTTTCCCGACTTGACACTTTAGTCCCTGGCTTTTCCGCGTTCTGCCGCGGTCCTGGCGCGGTCCCACCGCGGTTACGCCAGGACCGCGGCCAAAGAGGTCCTCTGAATCTGCAGCTCTGCTCTGCCGCGGTCCTACCGCGGTTACGGTCTCACCGCGGCAGGCCAAGTTCAGCTCTGCTTTTGTCTCTTTACTTGGTGCATTTCGTGGGCATTGTTTGATTGGCCTTCTTTTCTCCGTAATTGATCCCAAACTTGCTCCATCGAGTTTTTTCTTTGGATATAGCCTGCAAAGCATGAAAATCACTAATTAGAGCATTTGATTATCACTTTTTACCACAAAGCTATACAAAAATGTGGTTCTTTAGGGTCCAATTATAGTCTAATTCACCTATTATCACCTATGTAGGGAGAGCTGTGCTTATAAAGAGTGTTTTAACTGCAATTCAAAATTTCTGGGCTCAGATCTTTATTTTGCCAAAGAAGATTATTCAGTTCATTGATACAATATGTAGAAGGTTCCTATGGTCAGGGAATGTAGAGCCTACTAGGAAGGCACTGATTGCTTGGGAAAAACTATGCTGCCCAAGAGTAGCATGTGGCTTGAATTTTACTAATGTGAAACTATGGAACAAAGCTGCTATTTGCAAGTTACTATGGAACATATGCAAGCAGAAGAAGAAGTTATGGATATAATGGGTTAATGCTTACTATATAAAAGGGAATACAGTATGGAGTACAACACCTAAGAATGCATCTTGGGTCATTCAATAGATTTTCAAGGCCAAGAATTACTTTGAAAATGCTGGTTACACTAAAGAAGAGGTGCAGAGGATGGACAATTTCTCAATCAAACAAATGTATAAAACCATGCAGGGGGAGTTTTAGAAGGTAACTTGGAGGAAATTAATATGCAACAATTATGGACTTCCAAAATGGATATTCATATTGAGAATTGCAATTCTGGAAAGGCTGGCAACAAAGGAAAGATAAGCAAGATGGGGAATAAAAATAGAGACCACATGTGCACTATGTCAACAAGAGACTGAAATAGTTCAGCACTTGTTTTTTGATTGTGCAATGACAGGAACAATATGGCAGCAACTGCTACATTGGCAAGGAATACAGAGGAAGAAACTGAAATGGCAAGAAGAACTGGAATGGATAGAAAGAGTAGCAAAAGGAAGAAGTGGAGGAGCAGCTTTATGTAGAATGACTTTAGCTACTGCAGTTTATTATATATGGCAAGAAAGAAACAGTGTCATCTTTAAACAGAAAAGAAGAACAACGGCAAGCATAGTTAGAATGATCATTCAGGAAATTCACATTAGAGCCACCGTGTTTCCTAGGTCAGAAAGGACTATGACCAATGTAAACTGGTACCCGGATCCTATGGAACATTGATAGAGGACTGGAAAGTAGGAAAGTAGAAATGTAGAAGGACCCAAACTAGGGCTGCATGTCCAGTGGGGTTAGTTTTTTGTTCTGTTGTTTGCATGTACATATTTTACTTGGTAGATAAAGTCAATTAATTACCAAAAAAAAAATCAAACGGATACCGCCTAACAACACATGGATCAAAATCGAAATAAAATAGTAACTCAAGGAGCAACATTGCTATTTTCTTTAAATATAACTAAAGGTTCTGAATAATCTCAATGTGTATAACTTGAAAGTACATCTTATGGATTGTTTGGTTCACTTACTAGTTATACGAAGATTATAATGCACATAATTATGCAGTGATTAAAAATGAAAGAGTTATTATATATTGGCAGGTATTGACATGATATCTTATGTGCAAGGGCATATGCGGGTGACGAGGTGTCACGTGACATCGATTTGTCGTAATTTTTTGTTAAGTATATATATATATATATATATATATATATATATATATATATATATATATATATATATATATATATATATATATATATAAGTAATCTGTAAAATCCCGCATAACGTACAAATATAAACAAGTGTGACTCCACTTGCCAGTAATCTGTAAAATCCCGCATAACGTACAAATATAAACAAGTGTGACTCCACTTGCCATCAAACTCTTTGCAGTTGGTGTAGCGCCTGATTTTCTTAGGCAAGGTTGTGGGACAGAACAGTGAAAATAGCACGGGCTAGCCAGTTTTCAGATCGTAATTGAAAAATAGTCACTATCTTGCTGCAACACGGAAAGTTCCAGCATAATATACTGGGGATTGGTGCACCTGTGTATGAATTTCCAGCATATTATGTTGGACTAGTATATTATGCTGAAACTCCAATATATTATGCTGGAAGTTCACATGTAAAAAATTCGAACTCCAGTATATTATGCTAGAATATTTTTCGGATTTTGAACAGTGTTTTCGTTTAGATTTATCTTTACATGAAAGGTGGTAAACTTGCGATTACTTTTGAAACTATAACTATTTTTCAATTACCACTTGTAAATCTAGCTATTTTTGAATTTCACCCGATAGAACATGCTTTATGGGGTTTCATATCTTCAATTTTGTTTCGAGGATTTGGGCTGGACTGGAAAAAAAGGGGGGGGGGGGGGGGGGGGATATTATCATTTTTAACTCGCGCCAGAAACTATTTTCATCTGGTAGCCGAACAAGTGTATAAAATTTGTATAATTTTTGTATATAACATACATACATACATACATACATACATACATATATATATATATATATATATATATATATATATATATATATATATATATATATATATATATATATATATAACACAAAAAAAAAATATAAATTTTATATAATTTTCGACTATTATTTTTACAGCAACTATACACTATTATTTTTCCAAAAAAAAAAAAAGACAAGGATTTGATCCAATTCTCGGAGAAGAATCTCTTGCGATGGAGAGTGTTTCTTGTTCTGGCTTTCGTTGTTTTTTTTTTTTTTTTTTTTTTTTTTTTTTTTTTTTTTTTTTTTTTTTTNTTTTTTTTTTTTTTTTTTTTGTCATGTTAGTTATTTTGTTACTTTTTTATTATTTCGTTGTGTTAATTTTTTTTAGAATTTTTAAAAATAGTTTTACTTTATGAGTGTACTCTATAAAATTATTCGGAGGTTCTCAAATAGATATTTTAATTTATAATTGGACTTAAATTTCAATAGATTATCCTAAAGCATGTTCCAAACATTCAAAATCAAGTTCAAAAATCTCAAAAGTTTATGTAACTTGGAAGAAAGGGTCAATTGTCGGAGCAACATCGACAAATTAAAGGAGTTAATTTAAATTTCTTAAATTGACCCTGGAAAAAGATTGACAACTCAAAAATATTATCCAAATAATCATAATGCAATAAGAAGAGCGTACCTTTGAAAAGTCTTTGCCGACGTCAAAATTAAAAGAAAATTTATGATAAATTTGTCGCTTTGATCTGGAAAAGTTTGTTAAATATAATAGGTTGGGAGTATAGTACAGTCAAACCTCTCTATAACAGCCTCGTTTGTTCCGATATTTTTTGGCCGCTATAGTGAAGTGTTGTTACAAAAAATATATATTATAACATAATATGAAAATCGGTTCCAAAAAAAACATGACTTTTATAGTGAATGGCTGTTATAGAAAGATCTAACTGTACAACCAAATATGTGACTTTTTGCTGCTATTGTCGCTTGATTCAAGATGAATCTATTAATCAAGGGGGGAAAATGTATTTTTAAGTATAAGTTTTACACCCGGCAGATGCACCAAGGTTGAAGCAGTGTCGAAAAATTCATTTTTCACTTCTTTAAATATGATACTACTTACGAAAAATTCTGCGTACGCCACTGCTTATGCGGAACAGAATGTGATGTAAGAATATGTGTTTTGATGATACGGGAATTATATGATTTAAACACAAAATTGCCTTTGATTAAAATTCCTTCATTATTAATCATGGCATAACAATTCTTTCATTATTAATCACCACGTAATAATTTCTCCATTATTAATCACCACATTACTATCCATGCACTACTAATTATCATATAAATAATTTCTAAATCAATAACCCTACGTTACTAATTTTTGGATTATAATCCCGGCATAATTTATCTCGAACCAGATAACCTCAGAGTATATTATCTCAAGCACAATTTTATAGGTGAAATTCAAAAATAGCCAGATTTACAAGTGGTAATTGAAAAATAGCCACAATTTCAAAAGTAATCGAAATTTAGTCACTTTTCATGTAAAGATAAATTTAAAATCCGAAAAATATTTCAGCATAATATATAAGAGTTGGAATTTTTTACATGTGAATTTCTAGCATAATATACTGGAGTTCCAGCATAATATACTAGAGATCTAGCATAATATACGGGTTCAAAATAATATGCTAGAAGTTTATATAGATGTGCTCCAATATCTAGTATATTATGCTGGAACTTTAGTTGTTGCAGTAAAATAATGACTATTTTTGAATAACTTTGCAAATAGGGATGGAAAAGTGGCTACCCGTTGCTATTTTTGCCAATTTTATACTATGGATTATTCCACAACCAACGACCCCTAGAACGTGGGAGCAATTCCATTTCCTTCTTGGCTCGAACAAGATTGTAATATGCCCCCAAAGAGGAGAAAGAGGGAAAAGAAGCAAAAAGGAGAATTCAGAGAGGCAAAAGAAGGAAACAGAGTAGAGTAAAGTAAAATCACAAACAAGGCTACCATTGGAAAACCATAAACACGACCTCTTCCTCTTTGTTTGACGCATTGTTAACTCATAGGCTTTTAAAATGGAAGCAGCAGTTTCAGTTGTAGATAAGCTAAAATCCTTTGCCAAATCCACCCAACATTTCGCTTCCGGCGTTATCCGCGGCGGCGATACTTCTAATCGTCGAAGTCCGGTAATTAAAATGTGACTTCTTTTCATTCATTTTGTTTTCCCAGTCATTACATATAGAGTTATAGACAAACCCATTTGCTCTAGTATGCATTGTCAATATATAATTTTTGGTGTCTCATTAGGGTTGTTTAATTTTCTTTGGTTTTGTTTTCTCGTGTTAATTCGGAAATTTTTCATTTTTTTGTCGCTGTGCAAGCTGATTGACTTATAGAATAAAGATGGGAAATGTAAAAGAGTTTTATGTTATGCTGATTTTGTTATGTGGAATGAATTAATTGTATAGGCCTTAATGGATTTTTAGTAGTTGAATACTATGAGGTAACTTCTCTGTTGGGAAAGTTACTGGCATG
Source organism: Nicotiana attenuata (assembly GCF_001879085.1). Taxonomy (NCBI): domain Eukaryota; kingdom Viridiplantae; phylum Streptophyta; class Magnoliopsida; order Solanales; family Solanaceae; genus Nicotiana; species Nicotiana attenuata. Next base: position 31,897,619 of record NC_031994.1, read on the forward strand.
TGACTATGAGGTCACGCGCTCGAACCGTGGAAACAACCTCTCGTAGAAATGCAGGATAAGGCTGCATACAATACACCCTTGTGGTGCGGCCCTTCTATCGACCCTGCACATAGCTGGAGGGCTGTCCTTTTAACTTCTCTGTTGGGTTCGATCTATGTTTTTTTTTAAATGATGCTAGAGTCGACTATTCTACGGAACCGGGTATCTACTACCTCCATCAGCATAGATGCTGGGTAACTCTATGCCCGCCATGGTTTAGGCAGATGGGAAAAAATAACCTGGTGGTTTTTGCATCAGCTAGGATTTGAACTTGAGACCTCGTTCTCCTCCCACTTTATTGACCAGTGGTGTTAAAACGGCTTTTCAACTGTTAAGCCACCTCCTTGGGGACAAGTTGGGTAAATGTTGTGGAAAAAAAGGAGATACTATTGGATCACATATAAATTATGAAAGTTCAAATTTTTATTTACGTGTGCTGGTCCGGACACCATTGTCATTACAAAAAAGTTATTTAGTGAGGGACCCAATTGTTGATTGAATTTCTTTAACATTTCTTCAAGGTTACAGCTAATCTCGTTCATGTGGATCTTATTTGAAGCAAATGAAAATCTATCGGGAAAATAATAAAAGTTATGAAAATATTATTTCTTATGTGAGTAGTGGTAGTCTTTAACTCTTTGTATATGGTGGTTTTTAAAGGTAGGGAGAAGGGTGAGTGTACATGTCCCTACTTTTGTACTATTGATCTAAAGTGGAGTTTATGTGTTACTCGTCATGCTTGGTTCCACTGCAGCGCAGTGATATAGAGGAAGCATTCAGAGCTTGAGCAGTCAAATTCTTACTTTACCAGTTACCACAAGATTTATTTTTTGTTGTTTATATAGTTAACACAAGCTTTATTATTTGGCTCGCCTTATTCTGATTGGTCTCTTTAAGTATGAGAAAGCTCTGACCAGTGACCATATACCCTAACCTCATCTAGTTTCTGCCTATTCTTCTATTTTGTCAAATCTTTTTTATAGTCATAACATCAAATTCTTCTATGTTTACTATCTGCTGCTGTATTACTACGCCTGTACGATGATCTTCCCAGGAGACAATACTGGCTAAAGACTTATCCAGATTTCTTTTATACATCGTTTGGTTCAGAACTATTTGTTACTCTCATTACCTTTAGGACATAACCATTTCCTAACTCGACTGCCCTCGACAAGCTTTAGTTGCATATATTTGCCAATTCCTAGGTAGAAACAAGCTGTAAAATGGCGCTTTACAACTCTTCCAATATTATCATTTACAGATTGAGATCTTGAAGAGATTGCAACGAGAGGCTTTTTCAGATATTATGAAGCTAAGAGACAGACAAGAGAAGGTGGAGCGAGTGCTTGCTTTCTATAAATCGTCAAAAGGAAGTCCATTCCAAGAAGCTAGCACTAATGTAAGGGGAGAATTTGATGCTGTGGGGGCACTGTTGATGATCGGTACCATTGATGAACGCAAGCACAATGCAGTTGAAAGAACAATTAGGACTGGTATTGATTCTAGGCTGACTTTTGAAACAACTGTTCGTGAAAAAGATACACTTGTTGCAGAGTTCGTTAGCAGCGAAAGAGGCCAAATAAATATCCAGGGAACTCCACTTTCTTTAGCAAAAGTTCTTTATGCAGCAAATATTAGTGATTGGTTCTCCGCAGTTGCCATCCCAGTTGGTGGTCAGTGCAGAGATGTTGCAGTACCTACAAGTTCACGTGAGGTAAATGCTTCTGAGTACTGAGCTTGCTTTCTGATTTCTAATAATAGTTATCAATTCCGCATTCTCAGGATATTTATATTCTTATTGTTATCGTCAAGTATCAGGGTTGGCATGAACAAGTGCATAGCTATCATATAAAATAGGCAGAATAGCTTAGGAGACACTTGTACTTGTTCCGGTTTGTCATCCCGGTCCCTACACTCCATAAAGTTTCATCCAGACACTTCAACTTAATCAAAACAAGACTTTTAAACACCTCCGAAATCGTGTGATGCTCACTTGCTTGACGTGGATGACAAATCAGCATCCACATCAGATTTTATACCAAAATAATATTATTTAACAAAATTTTAATTTCATAAGCAAAAAATAAAATAAAATAAGCAAAAAATTAATATTAAAATTAAAGAAAACCCCTCCTCCCTTCTTCAAACCCACCCACCAAACCTTCTTAAAATAATAACCCACGCCATGGTTCCTTCACCATGAGTACCACTACTTCCTTCACTTCTCTTTTAAAGAAAGTTATCTAGCCATGAAAAATATGGTGATTTCAACATAAACGGCGATATCATGTACATATTATGAGTTCTTTTAGTGAGTAATTCCTTTGTAAATAGTTTTAAAATTAAATAAACCAGGACCATCAGTGCTTTAAGGTCCTGTAACAGCCCGAGTTAATCACCAATTTACCCTTATTTGTTAGCATAAAATTGTACTAAATCCTTATGACTCGGCTTCTGAAAATTAGAATGCTATTAAGTTGGTGCTTATAAGAACAGTAGCAACAACAAGAGGGATTGAATGAACTGAGCAGAATTATATTGCTGGAGCTATAGACTCAAGCTTTTTATATTTTTAACATTGGCTGAGTAGTGATATGTTGTCGTCTCGGTGAACATTTGAGGATGAAGTTGTGACCAGTACGGAAAGAGGGGGGGGGTAGGGGGGGGGGGGGGCAGAACGGAGGGCTGAAGAAGAAGAGGGGGAGGGGGCGCGGAACGAAGGGCTGAAGGGGGGGGGGGGTGCAGGAGGGGAGGGGCAGAACAAAAGGGAATCGCTGCTAGTATTTTATTTATTTATATATTAATTTTATTTTTTTAATAAAGAAAAATCATAAGCTCACGCACCTAATGTGCGTGTAAATCACTCATTTTGTCCACCTCAGCCATATCAATGCCACATAAGCTCGGTCAACGGTCAGAAGGGTTTAAAAGTCTTGTTTTGATTAAGTTGGAGTGTCTGGGTGAAACTTTATAGAGTGTAGGAACCGGAATGACAAACCGGAACAAGTACAAGTGTCTCCCAGGCTATTATGCCTATAAAAAATGCTAAACTGCTAATGTTATGCACACAGCACTGGAAATGTAAAATCGAATTTGAATCTCTTTTAGCTTTAGGAAATGACAGGAATAAAAGTGGATATGGCAAACTTACAGTACTACAAATGGAAACAGAATTTAACAAATAAATGAAAGGCATGCATTAGCTTTAACAAGCAGTAATTAAGTCTACAATCCGCCAAAATCCCGGTAGCAACAGGTGAAGAAAAAAGAAAAGGAAAAGGAAAAAAGAACAAGGAGTTGCAGAAGTAAGAGGTCAAAAGTCCTGTAAAATGAAGTTGCAGATGCACTTTACCAAAAAAATTGAATAGAGAAAAGTCAAGTTGCAGATTTGTGGTGCAAAGATATCTCACATATTAGGAATTATGAGAAATCAATTAGCTAACAAGGAAGATCACATGGGAGGTCATTAGATGGTTGTTGCATATTGTATTCACTACTTGTATTGCTTCATTTTCACTGCCTTTCTGTATAGCCTCATGTAAAAGCAAGGACAAAATGACTAGTATAACAATTTTCTTTTTGCAATTTCTTGCAGCAAAGGGGCCTGACAGATTATTCATCATTTGGGCCGCCCCTGCTGAATCAACTAAATGGTAGTGCAATCGCTGTAATGGTAAAAAAGTTAAATACAGTTGCTTCCTTGGCTCAGTTTGTCTCTGCATTGCCACACTCCGGTAGACGTTTGTATTGTTTCGGCACTTTTGGTCAAGTTGTTTGCCAACTTCCAAGCAGTACAAAGCTATCCATCTTGGGCATACACAAAGCGGCTATTCTGTCAAGTCAACAGCATCGACTCGCAGCTATGTCGTTGCCTATTGGCATTTTACAACGGTCAGGGCATTCTGAGGCGCCCTTGGAGGAAAACGGCCTCTTAGATGGATCAATCGCTATAACACTAGAGTCACAACGTGTCGAAAGTACAAGAATTGGTGGTTGGGTAGAGATGAAAAGATCAAATCCCAAATATTTGCAGTGGGCAGTTAATGTGTCCGATACACCTGAGGATGATTTCGGATGGGGTTTTAGCCTTGGTGGTTTGATGCAAGGTCCAAGAAGTTGGGAACATTTTCAGGTTGAAAGCTTTATCAATTTTAACTTAGGAAAGAAATGCAAGTTGCAACCAGGTCTGCTCTATGTAAGAGATGGAGCTACTCAGTTTCCTGCACTGATGTTTCGTACTAGTTGGTCCTTGTGAACATTCTCACCCTCTCCCTAAAACAGAAATAGTCATTAGAAATTCCCACACAAAGAGAACAAAATAGGAAGGATTTTGTCTGCCAAGGAGGAAATTAGCTCCTATGACCAGTTACAATTTGAATAGAAGAAAATGATCCTTCATAGATTTTATGTGTTCTATTTACTGATCTTGTGTTATTTTTGGCTGATTTCATATTCTCACGTGAAAAGAGACATATAACTAAAATACCACTTGTAATGTGTCATAAAACCAATCTCCTCTTTGCGCAGCAATGGTACTTCTTTTAGTAATTAATTTTATTAATGTTTAAGATAAATTTCATAAGTTCTTTTCTTTCTTTCTATCTTATTCAGTGAAATAATGTAAATTTATATCTATATCTATTCTATCTATATCTATCTATACTATATTAAAAGCACGAAGGCCTTATCGAAATGTCGTTCGTCTTTTCGACCCTTCGTAAGTGTATTATATCGAAGCTACACAATAGATAGATATATATAGATAGAATATATATAGATATAGATTTACATTAACAAGCGGTTGTTATGGGTTTTCTAAATACAACACTAGTTTTAGGATACGCGCGTTACGCCTGAACCTTATCTCAGTGAATATAAAATTATAAATTACATAAATATTATATTAAATTTTGTGTTCGAGTTATAACATTAAATCTAAGAAAATATTAAATTATTATCGCAAAAGGTATTATTCAATCGCTATATTTTTTCGTTTTGGAGTAAGCTTTCTTTTTCTATCTAGGCACATAACCATATATATATATATATATATATATATATATATATATATAAATAGGAGGTTAAGATTGTAATGAAGTTACTTATTATCAGAGGCGGAGCCAGGATTTAAAACTTATGTGTTCATTATTCTAATTCTTTTAAGTTACTGGGTTCTAAATTAATAATTTGTACACAATTCAATAATTTTTTAAGACAAATACAAGGTTTAGAATAGTGGGTTCAGCCGAACCCGTATGCGAAGAGCTAGCCCCGCCCCTGCTTATTATTAATGGATTCTGAAAGGACTATGCTACTTAGCAAAAAATATAGAGCGTATGTTAAAAAAACAATTCCTAAGCAATTTGTAGTCTTAGCTACCCTCTTAAGTTTGCTATTTGATAATTGATACACTCTGGACGTCGAAGTGTTAAAGAGCGTGGATATATACTCTCTCCTTTAGACGCGTGAAAGTGAAGAATAATTGAAAAACCAACTTCCAAAAATAATATTTTTCAATCGTTAATTGTTATATAATCATATACAAATGTTATTTGTCAGAATATAATTATATATTTTTCCTTGCTTCATCTTAATATACAACACATACTTTTTTCTCAAGTATTTCTCAAATTAAGGTTTCAAAAACAGTGTTATCTTTTTCTTTAAAAAATGCAATATCCCTTTTGTGTTTTTGGTTATTAACTAATATAATTATGAATTTTGAAATATTTTTAGCACTAATATCAGTAACATCTAAAATTTTAAAAGTCGTATATATTTACAAAGCAAAAACACAAAGTTTGAGAACCTAAAGTATTATTGAATATAGAAGGAGCGCGGACTGATATTATCAATTTTAGTAACAAATAGTTCTTATTTATTCTTTGTGGACTTTATCGTTTTTTGTTTGCTTGTTTATCATTATATTCAAACTCATTTCTCTTGTTTGAATTGACATAGTAATTTTATTTGAATTTATCATTACAAGTAGAAGAAAATATACCTTGATACTTTGATTACTCCTTAGTTCAAAACAAAAATTTCATAAACGGTGTAACTTTATTCATTCATATACATTATTTAGTTGTTATTAGGTCTTGATAAATAGGAATTTGAAATTAAATTTTTGATTTTCTTCTTTGAACATTAATTAAACTAAGGAGTTATAGTTATTTTATGCAATTCAAGCAAGAAAAATAGTTAAAATGATTAAAATATTATTCAATTCTGAATTCTAAATATTAAGAGTTCCTATTATAACAAAACTTTCACTTAATTTTTGAATTTTAAATAAAATGATTAATGACAATGATATTTAATATATAAGATGACGTACGTGTTATGTATCATTATTAATTAAAGTGTTTATATTAAGTATAAAAAATGTATAACTCACCTTAAACACTTTGTCTACATATGAAAAATTAGAATTTTTGCTACTCACATGGTCCAAAAAACAAATGGACAAAGAATTAGAATTTGAAAACATGCACGAAGACAAAAACTTTGCAATTTATTAGTACAATTCTTAACGTATAAAAACTTGGAAGGGTTATATGTAAGGGAAATAGTTACACTAAATACAGACAAGTTATCTAAGTAAAATCTAACTCAATATCAGATTCCTAAATATAAAGAATTTTTACATTGTTCAAATAAGGAAAAAGTTAATTAATTTAAAGTTCTAAATATTAGAAAAATAATTAAATTATAATTGTTATAAAACAATAAAAGTAAAAGAAGAGTATTGCAGAGAAAAGTAGGGAGAGATAATTCTTATTGATTTTTGGGATGAATTACAATGGAATAGACCCCTCAATTTATAGGGAGAGGGTGACTTAGCCACCAAGCAATGAACCCTAGAATCTCTCTAAATATAGACATTCACCATAAATACAATTCTATTTATAACACTCCCCCTTGAATGTCCATTCAACAGATAATGTGCCTTGTTAAAACCTTAACTAAAATAAAGCCCAGTGGAAAAAAAATTCTAGAAAAGGAAAAAGAGTACGCATATCTAACAATATGCCTTTTGGTTGCCTCGTTAAAAACCTTACAAGGAAAACCCAGTGGGACAGAACCTTGTAAGGGAAAAAGAGTACAACGCGTATTAACTCCCCCTGATGATAGCATCAATTCACATCTTTAAGCATTTGCATTCCAATCTTGTGCACCATTTTCAAAAGATCTTTGGTAGAGATTTGATAAATAAATCAGTCATATTAACTTGAACGAATTTGTTTCACCTTGAAATCATCATCCCTAATAGATGTATTGTCTTCATATGATCTTGTTGGAATCGTCAGTTCAATATCTTCACATAGGGGTGAAAACTCTTGCTATCATATTATCATGCTTATAGTTCTAGCAAGATACATATGTGCACAAATTGCATTTAGAATATAGTACTTCATGACCATGAATTCTATATGCTTTAAGCAATTTAAATCCTTCAAGAATTTTTAAGTCATATAAGCCATATAATAGACTTTAGATGCATATCAAGTTTTCATGTCATGCTAGACATATAAGATATCGAAAACTGATTGCACATACCATTGACTTTATACTTTTAGGTGTTTGAACTACATGTTCAAAACTACATGTCTTTCATATGAAACCAATTCTATTCGAATTGTTTCTTCAGACTTAAGATCCTCATATATATATTTAGCGCTATCATATATGTCGTCGACAAACATTTTATATCAGTTTCAATATTTTTTCATAAAGACATAACATAGAGATCTCTTCATTCATATTTTCAGGTATCTGAATCTCTCCTGAAATTTTATGAAGTGTTATGTCATGTGATCTTCTAGATCACTTGCCTCCTTTGTTATGATCATTTAGATCATTTGCTCATCTTCTATATCAAGAAGTTTATTTGAAACCGATTTGTCTATACGCTTTAAGTGTACCATTAGACTTTGTCCTTCTAGGACTTAATAGGAGCATTTGCAATGAGAATATAGTTACTTTCTTTGGGCCAGCAAATGCGTCCGGCATGCTTTGCAATATATTATGAACTTCAAGTTCATATTATCTTATTCGAGGATCTAGATGTACAAATGATAATTCATTCCACGTAACTTTTTCTCAACTGTTTATCATGTCTCCCCCTCATGTTAGAAAAACTAACTTGTTACCTCAACTTTGAGAATCCACCTTTGTGCGTTATGGTGTTAATCAAAATATACACCGCACATCAATAATAATAAGATAGAATTATTTGGTTCCTGACCCTGAACCACTTGTGAGAATGTAATATACTTTCGTATATAACGTATATCAAACTGATATATATAACTTTGTTCTCATAAGCAATAGTTTAGCTATTAAGCTGAGGCACTCAATAAATTATTTTGCTAAATCAACTGTGATGTAAACCAACTTATCAAGATAAACTATCTTGAATAGAAAATTTGGAAATTATGCTCTAGATTAAATTATTGAGTAAGTTACCTCGCAAACACTAGGTTGCAGGTTAATAATAATCGCACATGTAACCATCTCATAGATACATCTTATGTGGTATACATGGCAGGTGAATGAGCCCATATTCACCTTTGATATTTCCAGCATTCATGGGATTCAATCCCAATTTTAGTTGATCTATTAATTAATGAGAACAAGAAATATAAGAGAATTCGTAAAGAACTTTCTAGTTCTTTTAATATTTACCCATGTGAATTCTCTATTATTTTTGCACATCATACTAAGTATGGCTAAACCAATTATGCCAACTGAATAAATTATCAATATTGATAAACTTCAGATTTATACCATGACGTGTGCAATTATCAATAAACTCCAAGTTTATTATGACATGGGTTTTTATATCAATAAATATCCACTTTATTGTGGTATTCTTTTATTTGTGTAGTACAAATTGGAGAATAAAGCGGGTAGCTTTTCACATACATATTACTCCGCTACAATTGTTGTAACAGAAGATATTAAATCTTTCCTTTATTTATAGTCTCAATATAATCAACCGCTTTCGCGTATACTTTGGAAACTGAATAAGTTTTTTTTAGACTTACTACAACAAAATACCTTATTGGTAATCAATTATGTTTCTCCAAAATAGTATAATTGGCTCTTGCAGAGTTCTCAATTAATTTTGTAGTACCACATATTCATCAACATCCATATGGTGAATATCTCTTTTAAAGAGAAAGTCATACCATTATGGTTATGGTCAAAGTTATATGCAAGATCTATTTCTTGCATTACCGTTGTCTTTTAATAATCACAATGCCAAAATATTTTGGTGTACAATAAGTACGTGACCAATGACCATTTATGCCATAATAATGATATTATTTTCTTATATCATCTCAAACCTCCTTCTAGAGGTGAGTGTGGTATATTCATTACCACTAGCACGTTCATATTCTTCCAAGAATGAATATGTATTCAAAAATCAGATGTTGTCACATTCACATCATGAATTGACCATAATCATCTATATGTGCTTTATATAATCTCATGTCAAATCGATGACAAATATTACTTTCACAGAGTGAAGGATTATTTTGAGAATCCTTATTATTCTCATTATCACAATGGTGCGGATTATAATTTCGTTTGTTGCCGTGTCCATATCTATTGATACCTTCACGGTATTTTATCTTCTTTCAGACGTATCACACGTTGCTATCACATTCTCTTAAGGGAATGAGAATGAAGCAAATTCAATGGGATGAGTTTTCACTTCTTGTGCTCACGATCATACATGACATTGATCATGTCAAGACATAGAAATTTTAGCACTTCAAGTGGTTATAATTTCTTGCTAACTCCATTAGAGTTATAATCAAAATTAATTTTCTTTGCTTGCATTTGAAATCAAATTACAGAATAAAAGAGAAAAATGCGGTAATATACATACCTTAAATCCAGAATTTAATCATGAAGGAGGTTCATGGAACAATTGACAATCATTATGCTCAATCCCAAAACTTCTACTCAATTGGTTAGAGTCTCGTGCTGATAACGTGTTATAAAACAATAAAAGAAGAAGAAGAGTATTGCAGAGAAAAGTAGGGAGAGAGAATTCTTATTAATTTTTGAAATGAATTACAATGGAACAGAACCCTCTATTTATAGGGAGAGGGTGACGTAGCCACCAAGCAATGAACCCTAGAATCTCTCTAAATATAGACATTCACTATAAATTGTGACGACCCAAAGGGTCATCACCTGTTTTTAATTGAATTCTGTCTCTCCAAGGCCTTGAAAACCTCATTTAGATCTGCATGCGCAGTCCGGGCGCGTAGCCGGAAAGCTTAAATATAAAATTCTGTAAATATGCTAAGTTTTGATGTTAAAATGAATAAATTTGACCTTGGTCAACGTTTTGGTTAAACGGACCCGGACCCATGATTTGACGGTCCCGGAGGATCCGTAGGAAAATATGGGACTTGGGCGTATGCCCGGAATTGAATTCCGAGGTCCCAAGCCCGAGAAATAAATTTTCAAAGGAAATTGTTTTCTGAAATTGTTAAAGGAAATTTGAAATGAATTTGATTAGAACGTGTTGGTATCGGGCCCGTATTTTGGTTCCGGCGCCCGGTACAAGTCTTATATATGATTTAAGATATTTCTGTGAAATTTGGTTGAAAACGGACGTCGTTTGACGTGATTCGGACCTAAATTGGAAAATTTTATGTTTTATGAAGTTTGAAAGAATTCATGGATTTTAAGGTTTAATTCGATGTTTATGATGTTATTTTGGGCGATTTGATCGCACGAATAAGTCCGTAGAATGTTTTTTGAGGTTGTGTGTATACTTGGGTTGGAGTTCCGAGGGCTCGGGTGAGGTTCGAGTAAGTTCCGGGATGCCTTAGGCTTAAAAAATCAGATGTTGCAGGTTCAGGAGTTGCAGGTCTCTGAACCCTCTAATGCGGTCCGCGAGAAATCGCGTGCAACCGCGGAGGGGCCAGCGCGGCCGTGGTCGCCTTTGTGCGGGGCGCGGTGGACGCTGTGTGGCCGCAGTCGGCTTTGTGCGGTTCGCACAGGGTACTGAACTGCAGGTCTTCAGGTAAGCCTGTGCGGTCGCGGTGTCCGCACAGGGGGTCTCAGAGGGGTATAAGTAAACGGGATTTTCAGTCATTTTTTATTTTTCAAAACCCTAAAAACATAAGAGGCGATTTTTCAAACAACCCTTCTTCTCCAAGACGTTGGTAAGTGATTTCTAACTTATTTTCTTCACTCCTTAACATCTTTTAACATGATTTCAACTTAAAATCAAAGGTTTTCATGGGGGAAATTGGGTGTTTTGGGTAGAACCTAGGTTTTTCAAAAGTTGGGGATTTGGACCTCAATTTGAGGTCCGATTTCAAAACAAATTATATATTTGAGTTCGTGGGGGAATGGGTAATCGAGTTTTGGTCCGAACCTCGGATTTTGACCACGTGGGCCCGGGGGCGCTTTTGGCTTTTTGAGTGAAATTTTGGAAAAACTCATTTTCATGCATTGGGGTTGATTCATTTAGCGTTTATTGATGTAATTAAGTAATTTGTAATTAGATACGAGCGAATTGGCGGTGGAATCAAGGGGTAAAGCTATAATTTAGACTTGAGTTGTGTTCAAGGCATCGAGGTAAGTGTTTGGTCTAACCTTAGCTTGAGGGACTAGGAGTTGAGTCCTATTTGCTATGTGGTATTAGTCGTGTACGACGTATAGGCATGGTGACGAGTATCTATACGTTGGTGTCTAGCATGACCGTGAGTCTTTATATTGTGAATATCTTGATTTCATTGCATTCTTCATGCTTTGGTGATGATTCTAGTTGTTGCTAAAAGTTTGTGGAAGGAATTGAGATCTTTGAACATCTTGGAGCATTGGCTCGAGTTATATTATGAATTGAGGAAGTATATGAGATGATTGAACCCTTTGGAGCATTGTCTCAAGTGGTAAAGCGAGTTATGAAGTGAAATTGAAAGATAGAGAAAGAGTTATCGAAATGTTCCCTTGCCGGGATTTAATTATTTAATTGTTGCTCCCTTGCCGGGATTTAATTGTTTAATTGTTGCTCCCTTGCCAGGATTCCTATATGTTCTTGTTTATTTCCCTTGCCCTTGTTTGTGATTGTTGTTGGGTGAGGATGAGTGTTAAAGCACGAAGGGTGATGTCGTGCATTGTTTGCTTTGGTGAGGAAAGAGAGTAAAAGCACGAAGGGTGATGCCGTGCCGCACGATGTACCATTTCGTGCCAATTCTATTGATTATATGTGAGGAAAGAGAGTAAAAGCACGAAGGGTGATGCCGTGCACATTTTATTATTCTAATTGCTTTGGCGAGGAAAGAGAGTAAAAGCACGAAGGGTGATGCCGTGCACGTTTTGATTATATTATGGCTTGGTGAGGACGAGAGTAAAAGCACGAAGGGTGATGCCGTGCACTTGTTTGATTTTTGCTTCTTGTTGACATTGTAGTTATTTTGTTCCTTTCCTTACTTGGTGCTTTATTGGGAACTGTTATCTCCACCCAGCATGTTTCCCCCTTCCATCCTTGTTTGTTTATTTCTGCTTTATTTCCGCTGTATATTATATGATTGCACAGTTTTATGTGGTAGTCTGGTCTAGCCTCGTTACTACTTCGCCGAGGTTAGGCTAGGCACTTACCAGCACATGGGGTCGGTTGTGCTGATACTACACTCTTTGCTCTTTTGCACAGATCCAGGTTCCGGAGTGACATTTGGTCATCAGCAGTAGATTGGGAGCTATCCTTCAGTCCGAGACTCCGAGGTAGCCCTGCTGGCGTTCGCAGGCCCGGCGTCTCTTCTTTCAGTTTTTATGTTCTGTTGTCATTTGTACTCGAGACAGACTATGTTCTTTTCTTTCAAACACCTATTTGTAGTAATCTTAGACAGTCCGTGGATGCTGTGATACCAGGTTCTGGTTAGAGGCACGTGTTGGTCTTCAGGATGTTTGGTTTTATATTTTATTTAAGACTTCCGCTAAATTTCATATTCCGCTGTAATTTATTTGTTTATTTCCGGTAAATTTAATTGATTAAAAGGGAATTAAAACAGAAAGAGTTAATTATTTCTAAGATCGTGGCTTGCCTAGCTTCTACGAGTTGGCGCCATCACGACTCCCAAGGGTGGGAAATTCGGGTCGTGACATGTTGGTACCAGAGCTCTAGGTTACATAGGTCTCACAATTCACGGACAAGCTTAGTAGAGTCTTGAGGTATCGGTACGGAGACGTCGGTATTTATCCCCCAGAGGCTACAGAGTTAGGAAAAGTTTCACATCGTTCTTTCTTGTCGTGCAGTTTGGTTTCTCAATGCTAATTGGAATTCTACTCCGTTCTTTTGTAGATGGTGAGAACACGCGCTTCCTCATCTACTGATCAACAGTCCGAGCCCCAGGCAGCTCCCACTAGGGGCAGAGGGCGAGGCCGAGGCCGTGCTAGAGGCCGAGGTAGGGGCAGAGCTTTGCCCCGAGCAACAGCACCAGTGGCGGAGCCTCAGGTTGATTTTGACGAGGAGGTTCCAACCCCAGCAGTTCCGGTGGGCCTAGCTCAGGTCCCAGAGGGGTTTATTGCTACCCCAGTTCTTCAGGACACTTTGGTCCGATTGGTGGGCCTCATGGAGAGTGTCACCTGTGCAGGCTTGCTTCCTGTAGCACCAGCCACTTCTCAGGCTGGAGGAGGAGTCCAGACTCCTGCTACTTGTACTCCGGAGCAGGTAGCTCCCCAAACTCAGACTCCAGCTGTTCAGCGAGTTGGAGCAGCTCAACCAGGCATGGTAGCCCAGGCCGGTGATGGAGCAGCTATGTCTGCCGATGCTTTGTGGAGGTTGGACAAGTTTACCAAGCTCTTCACTACTACCTTCAGCGGTGCATCTTCTGAGGATCCCCAGGATTATCTGGACAGCTGCCACGAGGTTCTTCGGAACATGGGTATTGTTGAGTCCAATGGGGTTGATTTTGCTACATTTCGCTTGTCTGGATCCGCCAAGACATGGTGGAGGGATTATTGCTTAGCTAGACCAGCAGGATCGCGAGCCTTGACCTGGGAGTAGTTCACACAACTATTTCTGGAGAAGTTTCTCCCTATTACACAGCGAGAGGTCTATCAGAGGCAGTTTGAGAGCCTTCAGCAGGGATCCATGACTATCACCCAGTACGAGAACAAGTTCATTGAGTTGGCTCGTCATGCTCTTATCATACTTCCCACTAAGAGGGAGAGAGTGAGATGGTTTATTGATGGACTCATTCAGCCGATTCGTCTCCAGATGGCTAGAGAGACTGGGAGTGAGATATCCTTTCAGGAGGCGGCCAATGTGGCCCGGAGGGTTGAGATGGTATTATCATAAGGGGTGGTCATAGAGCAGACAAGAGACCCCGTCAGTCAGGCAGATTCAGTGGTGCCTCGTCTGGAGGCAGAGATTCATATGGTAGAGGCCATCCTCTCAGGCCTTATCAGTCAGCACTTCAGGTTTCTCACGGAGCTTCAGGTGGCCGTGGTCCCCAGATACAGTATTCCGATCAGCAGTCCTACAGTGCACCACCTGCTCCTATCAGTGTGCCACCGCTTCAGAGTTTTCGGGGTGGTCATTTTGGTCGCTAGGGCCAGCAGTCTCAGTAGCCGAGGGCTTGTTATACTTGTGGTGAGACGAGCCACATTGCCAGGTTTTGCCCTCGAGCACCGAGCAGCTCACAGCATCAGGGTTCTCGTGCCATAGTACATGCACCAGATGTTCCGCAGCCCGCCCAGCCAGCTAGGGGTGGAGGTAGAGGTGCTAGAGGTGGAGGTAGAGGTCCTAGAGGTGGAGCTCAGGCCGCTAGAAGTGGAGGCCAGCCAGCAGCAGGCCGTCCCAAAGAGGTAGATCAGAGTGGTGGGGCCCAGCCCCGATGTTATGCTCTTCAGGACAGACCGGAGGTAGAGGCTTCAGATGCAGTTATTACAGGTACGGTTCTGGTTTGTGATAGGGATGCTTCAGGGTTGTTTGATCCGGGGTCTACGTATTCGTATGTGTCATCTTATTTTGCCCTGTATTTGTTCATGCCTAGTGATGCATTGGGTATTCCTGTTTATGTGTCTACACCGGTGGGTGATTCTATTATGGTCGATCGAGTCCATCTTTCTTGTATTGTGGTGATTGGGGGTCCTGAGACTCGTGTAGATTTGTTGCTTCTAGACATGGTTAACTTCGATATTATATTGGGGATGGACTGGTTATCACCTTACCACGCTATCTTGGATTGTCATGCCAAAACTGTGACCTTAGCTTTACCGGGTATGCCTCGTTTAGAGTGGAGAGGGACTCCTGGTCATTCTACCCGCAGTGTTATATCGTATGTGAAGGCTCGGCGTATGATCGAGAAGGGGTGTTTGGCCTATTTGGCATATGTTCGTGATTCTAGTGCTGAGGTCCCTTCTATTGATTCTGTGCCCGTCGTTCGTGAGTTTCCTGATGTTTTCCCTTCAGACCTGCCGGGTATGCCACCCGACAGGGATATTGATTTGGCTCCGGGCACTCAGCCCATTTCTATCCCGCCGTATCCTATGGCGCCGCCTGAGTTGAAAAAGTTAAAGGAGCAGTTGCAAGATTTGCTTGAGAAGGGCTTCATTAGGCCCAGTGTTTCGCCGTGGGGTGCCGCCGGTGTTGTTTGTTAAAAAGAAAGATGGGTCAATGAGAATGTGTATTGATTACCGGCAATTGAATAAGGTTACGATCAAGAATAAGCATACACTGCCGAGGATTGATGATTTGTTCGACCAGCTTCAGGGTGCCAGGGTATTTTCCAAGATTGACTTGCGATCTGGCTACCATCAATTTGAGGATTAGGGCATCCGATGTCCCTAAGACAGCTTTCTGCACTCGGTACGGGCATTATGAGTTCTTGGTTATGTCATTCGGGTTGACAAATGCCCCAGCAGCTTTTACAGACTTGATGAACCGAGTGTTCAGGCCTTATTTGGACTCGTTCGTGATAGTCTTCATTGATGATATATTGATATATTCCCGCAGCCAGGAGGAGCACGAGCAGCACCTTAGAGTGGTTCTTCAGACTCTGAGGGATAGTCGGTTATATGCTAAGTTCTCGAAGTGTGAATTCTGGTTGAGTTCAGTTGCATTTCTGGGTCATGTCGTATCAGCAGAGGGTATTCAGGTGGACCCAAAGAAGATTGAGGCTGTCACGACCCAAACCCCCGCTCCGGTCGTGATGGCGCCTCTCGTGAAGACAAGGCCAGCCAACCAACCCTATTTGCCTTTATCAAAAAATGATAAACATGAATAAATAATATTAAAGATGATTTAATGACATTACTTAGTGGAAGTACAACCAAACACAGCCCAAACCGGGGTGTCACAAGTCACGAGCATCTAAAAGAGTCTAAATACATCTACAAGGCCAGTAATATACAGAATGGAATTTAGAATCAAAAGGAAGAAATCCAGTGCCACGGATGTCACCTTGCTCAGCTACAATAGCAAATCTTCAATCAACTCAAAACCCGCTACCAGGTGAACAAATACCTGCATCTGCACACGAGGTGCAGGGAGTAAAGTGAGTACTCCAACTCAGTGAGTAATAAAGGTAAATAATAACTGAGCAGTAAGAAATCACGTATAACCAACCATCATGCTGTATAGAAGCAGTGTAAAACTCTTTGAGAAAAATCAGTGAAACTGTGAAATCTTTAGAAAATATCTTGGCTCAGTTTTAAACCTCTTTTGAAAATGATCTTTTCAACAGTTGCAAATTAATTTCAAACAATTAGTGCTGCTATGCACAGAAATCTGCCCCTCGGGCACAAATACCACAGTTAAACAAGTAAAAGACAAGTAAGTATGCAAAATGAGCACATAAAACTCGCCCCTCGGGCAATCACATAGAATAGTACCAGCCCCTCGGGCACAAATTAGTTCCTGGTCAGCCATTGTTACCTGACCGCACGGTGTTATTCCTGGTCACTCATTGTTACCTGACCAAATTGCATCATACAGTGTCATTTTTACCACTGTCTAAAATTTATCCACTATAGATGGGTACCCGCGCTCACTGTGGGTGTGTAGACTCTGGAGGGGCTCCTACAGCCCAAGCACTATATCATCATAAGGCCTGAAAGCCTGCTCATATCGACATAAGGCCTGAAAGCCTTCTCACATCACACTCGAGGCCTGAAAGCCTCCTCACATAACACTCGAGGCCTGAAAGCCTCCTCACATAACACTCGAGGCCTGAAAGCCTCCTCACATCACTCAACATATCCTCACATATGGCCCTCAGCCTCAATCAGTCCAAAAACAGTCATAAGCCCCTCGGGCATCAGTAAAACAATAGTGCTCAGCTCAAACATTAGTTCAAATATCATTTAAGTCTCAACTTTGAGTAAAAATAGCTGAGTTCATGAAACGGTGTAATATAATTGGACTGAGTTCAAGTAATATTTCAAATAGTGAGGAAACAGTGATGAAAGTTCACAAAGGATTTCAAATAGTCGGCAATAAGCCCCAAGTATGGCAATAAGCCCAAGTCATAGTGAAAAACAACAAGTCTTAGTCAAATACAAGGTAAAGTATCAACCGGGATGGACCAAGTCACAATCCCCAATAGTAAATGACCCCGCGCTCGTCATTAAGCGCGTGTCTCATCTCAACATAGCACTACGTTGTGCAATCCGGGGTTTCAAACCCTCAGGATATCATTTACAATCATTACTCACCTCGAACCAGCGAAATCTCTAGCTCGCGACGCCCTTGCCCCTCAAATCGGCCTCCACGCGCGTCGAATCTAACCAAAACCACAACGAATACGTCACAATATGCTAAGGGAACACAACCCAATCGAAAAGACTCGAAAAATATCGAAAATCACGAAATTGGCAAAACCCGAGCCCCGGGCCCACTTCTCGAAAAATCAAAAAATTCATATCACCAGATTCCTTATCTCGCCACGAGTCTATACATATCAAATTTACCAAAATCCGAGCTCAAATGCTCTCTCAAACCCCAAATTTTCATTCAAAAAGTCAAGCCCTAATTCTTCCCTTTTTAATCAAATTTCCATGAATTTAAGTGTTAATCCACAATTAAATGATGTTTCTAGGCCATTAGACTCACCTCCAATTGATCCCAGTCGAAAACCTCTTTAATCCTCGTCAAAAAGCTCTCAAGGTTGTTCAAAAATGGTGGAAATGGACTAAGCTTCGCGGATGAAATAATATAAAAACCCTTCTTCCCAGGTGCCAATTCCTTCTACGCGAACGCGAAAGACTTCTCGCGTTCGCGATGCCCAAAAATATCACTGACCAAATTAACCCTTCGCGAACGCGGTGTCAATCCCGCGAACGCGTCCCATTGACCGCGAACGCGATGAATAAACTCGGCAGGACCCCAGGCCCCTTCTACGCGAACGCGATGGTCCAGAAAATAGCCTTCCGTGAATGCGATGGACCACCCGCGAACGCGAAGGCAAAACTTGGCCTGCACAGCTGCTGCATATTTCTGCTGCAAATTCAAAGTTCAAATCTTCCCGTTAAGCCATCCGAAATCACCCCGAGGCCCCCGGGACCTCAACCAAAAGCTCAAACATGATCCAACACCTTATTCAAACTTGCTCGAATCATCAAAACACCACAAATAACACCTAAACCATCAAATTACATCAAATTCAAGCCTAAGTTCATCCAAATCTTCCGAAACTCGCATTCGATCAAAAACCCAACCAAAACACCTCCGAATGATCTGAAATTTTGCACACACATCCAAAATCACCTAACAAAGCTACTACAACTCTCGGAATTCCATTCCGACCCTCGGATCAAAATCTCGCATACCAACCGGAATTCTCCAAAGTACTAATTTTGCCAATTCAAGCCAAATTCCACACCGGACCTCCAAAACCAATTCCGATCACGCTCATAAGTCATAAATCACCCGACGAAGCTAACCAAACCATAAAAACTCTGATCCGAGCTCGTATACACACAAGTCAACTATTGGTCAAAAACTTCAAATTCAAAGTTTTCAACTGAGACTACTCTTTCAAACTCATTCCGATTTTTTTTCCTGAAAACCAAAACCAACGATCCACGTAAGTCATAATGCATAACACGGGGCAAGTCATGCCTGAGAACTGGCGATCAAAGTGCAAAAGCTCAAAACGACCGGTCGGGTCATTACAGAGGCAATGAAGAACTGGCCTAGACCAGCATCAGCTACGGAGATTCGGAGTTTCTTGGGATTGGCAGGCTACTATCATTGGTTCGTGGAGGGGTTTTCATCTATTGCAGCCCCGATGACCAGGTTGACCCAGAAAGGTGCCCAGTTCAGGTGGTCGGATGAGTGTGAGGCGAGCTTTCAGAAGCTCAAGACAGCTATGACTACGGCACCGGTGTTGGTTTTGCCCTCAGGTTCAGGGCCTTATACAGTTTATTGTGATGCTTCCCGTGTTGGGCTTGGGGCAGTGTTGATGCAGGATTGCAAGGTCATTGCCTATGCTTTAAGGCAGTTGAAGATTCATGAGGAACTATCCGGTTCATGATTTGGAGTTGGCATCCATAGTTCACGCATTGAAGATTTGGAGGCATTATCTGTATGGCGTGGCATGTGAGGTGTTCACGGATCACAAGAGTCTTCAGTACTTGTTCAAGTAAAAGGAGTTGAATTTGAGGTAGAGGAGGTGGTTGGAGTTGTTGAAGGATTATGATATCACCATTTTATATCATCCGGGGAAGGCCAATGTGGTAGCCGATGCTTTAAGTAGGAAGTCAGCCAGTATGGGCAGTCTTTCTTACATTCCGGTCGGTGAGAGGTCGCTTGCTTTGGATGTTCAGGCTTTGGCCAATCAGTTCGTGAGACTGGATGTTTTTGAGCCCATTCGTGTGTTAGCTTGCACGGTCGCTCGTTCTTCATTATTGGAGCGCATCCGTGATAGGCAGTATGATGACCTCCATTTGTGTGTCCTTAGAGACACGGTGCAACGCGGAGGTGCCAGGCAGGTTACCTAGATGATGATGGAGTTTTGAGATTGCAGGGCCGAGTATATGTGCCTAATATGGATGGGCTCCGAGATTTGATTTTAGAGGAGGCCCATTGCTCCCGGTACTCTATTCATCCGGGCGCCGCGAAGATGTATCAGGATTTGCGACAACATTATTGGTGGCGTAGAATGAAGAAGGATATCTTAGCATATATGGCTCGTTGTTTGAATTGTCAGCAGGTTAAGTACAAGCATCAGAGGCCTGGTGGTTTATTTCAGAGGATTGAGATTTCCGAGTGAAAGTGGGAGCGGATCACTATGGACTTTGTTACTGAACTTCTGCTGACTCGGAAGAAGCTCGATGCAGTATGGGTCATTGTTGATAGGCTGACCAAGTCAGCACATTTCATTCCTGTGGCAGTCTCCTATTCTTCTGAGAGGTTAGCTGAGATCTATATTGGGGAGATTGTTCGCCTTCATGGTGTGCCCGTATCTATCATTTCGGACCGGGGTACGCACTTTACCTCGCGTTTCTGGAGAGCAGTTCAGCGAGAGTTGGGCACACGAGTTGAGTTGAGCACAGCATTTCATCCCCAGACGGACGGTCAGTCGGAGCGGACTATTCAGATTTTGGAGGATATGCTCCGAGCTTGTGTTATTGACTTTGGAGGTTCGTGGGATCAGTTCTTGCCCCTAGCAGAGTTTGCCTACAACAACAGCTACCAGTCGAGCATCCAGATGGCTCCTTATGAGGCTTTATATGGTAGGCGGTGTCGGTCTCCGGTTGGATGGTTTGAGCCGGGAGAGGCTCGGTTGTTGGGTACGGATCTGGTTCAGGAGGCCTTGGACAAGGTCAGGATCATTCAGGATAGGCTTCGTTCAGCTCAGTCCAGGCAAAAGAGCTATGCAGACCGCAAGGTTCGAGATGTGGCTTTTATGGTTGGTGAGCGGGCATTGCTCCGAGTGTCGCCTATGAAGGGCGTGATGAGATTTGGGAAGAAGGGCAAGCTTAGCCCTAGGCTCATTGGTCCGTTTGAGGTTCTTGATCGAGTGGGAGAGGTGGCTTATAGACTTGCCTTGCCACCGAGCTTATAAGCTGTGCATCTAGTGTTTCATGTGTCCATGCTTAGGAGGTATCACGGCGATCCATCCCACGTGTTAGATTCAGCTCTGTCCAGTTAGACAAGGACTTGTCTTATGAGGAGGAGCCGGTGGCTATTCTAGACCGGCAGGTTCATCAGTTGAGGTCGAAGAGTTTCCTTTCTATTCGTGTTCAAAGGGTCATCACCTGTTTTTAATTGAATTATGTGTCTCCGAGGCCTTGAAAACCTCATTTAGAGTCGCCTCGATTTGTGTGCGCAATCTGAGCGCGTAGCCGGAAAGCTTAAATATGAAATTCTGTGAAAAATGCTAAGTTTTGATGTTAAAATGAATAAATTTGACCTTGGTCAATATTTTTCGGTAAACGGACCCGGACCCGGACCCGTGATTTGACGGTCTCGGAGGGTCCGTAGGAAAATATGGGACTTAGGCGTATGCCCGAAATCGAATTCCAAGGTCCCAAGCCCGAGAAATGAATTTTCAAAGGAAATTATTTTCTGAAATTGTTTAAGAAAATTTGAAACGAATTTGATTAGAACGTGTTGGTATCGGGCCCGTATTTTGGTTCCGGCGCCCGGTACAGGTCTTATATATGATTTAAGATATTTTTGTGAAATTTGGTTGAAAACGAACGTCGTTTGACGTGATTCGGACCTAAATTGGAAAATTTGATGTTTTATGAAGTTTGAAAGAATTCATGGATTTTGAGGTTTAATTCGATGTTAATGATGTTATTTTGGGCGATTTGATCGCACGAATAAGTCCGTAGAATATTTTTTGAGGTTGTGTGTATACTTGGGTTAGAGTTCCGACGGCTCGGGTGAGGTTCGAGTAGGTTCCGGGATGCCTTAGGCTTAGAAAATCAGATGTTGCAGGTTCAGGAGTTGCAGGTCTCTGAACCCTCTAATGCGGTCCGCGAGAAATCGCGTGCGACCGCGGAGGGGCCAGCGTGGCCGCGGTCGCCTTTGTGCGGGGCGCGGTGGAGGCTGTGCGGCCGCAGTCGGCTTTGTGCGGTCCGCACAGGGTACTGAACTGTAGGTCTTCAGGTAAGCCTGTGCGGCCGCGGTCCATTTAATGCGGTCCGCACAGGGGGTCTCAGAGGGGTATAAGTAAACGGGATTTTCAGTCATTTTTCATTTTTCAAAACCCCAAAAACATTAGAGGCGATTTTTCAAACAACCCTTCTTCTCCAAGACGTTGGTAAGTGATTTCTAACTTATTTTCTTCACTCCTTAACATCTTTTAACATGATTTCAACTTAAAATCAAAGGTTTTCATGGGGGAAATCAGGTGTTTTGGGTAGAACCTAGGTTTTTCAAAAGTTGGGGATTTGGACCTCAATTTGAGGTTCGATTTCAAAATAAATTATATATTTGAGTTCGTGGGGGAATGGGTAATCGGGTTTTGGTCCGAACCTCAGGTTTTGACCACGTGGGCCCGGGGGCACTTTTTGGCTTTTTGGGTGAAATTTTGGAAAAACTCATTTTCATGCATTGGGGTTGATTCATTTAGCGTTTATTGATGTAATTAAGTAATTTGTAATTAGATACGAGCGAATTGGCGGTGGAATCAAGGGGTAAAGATATAATTGAGACTTGAGTTGTGTTCAAGGCATCGAGGTAAGTGTTTGGTCTAACTTTAGCTTGAGGGACTAGGAGTTGAGTCCTATTTGCTATGTGGTATTAGTCGTGTACGACGTATAGGCATGATGACGAGTATCTATACGTTGGTGTCTAGCATGACCGTGAGTCTTTATATTGTAAATATCTTGATTTCATAGTATTCTTCATGCTTTGGTGATGATATCTAGTTGTTGCTAAAAGTTTGTGGAAGGAATTGAGACCTTTGAAATCTTGGAGCATTGGCTCGAGTTATATTATGAATTGATGAAGTATATGAGATGATTGAACTCTTTGGAGCATTGGCTCAAGTGGTAAAGCGAGTTATGAAGTGAAATTGAAAGATAGAGAAAGAGTTATCGAAATGTTCCCTTGCCGGGATTTAATTATTTAATTGTTGCTCCCTTGCCGGGATTTAATTGTTTAATTGTTGCTCCCTTGCCGGGATTCCTATATGTTCTTGTTTATTTTCCTTGCCCTTGTTTGTGATTGTTGTTTGGGTGAGGATGAGTGTTAAAGCACGAAGGGTGATGCCGTGCATTGTTTGCTTTGGTGAGGAAAGAGAGTAAAAGCACGAAGGGTGATGCCGTGCACATTTTATTATTCTAATTGCTTTGGTGAGGAAAGAGAGTAAAAGCACGAAGGGTGATGCCGTGCACGTTTCATTATATTATTGCTTGGTGAGGACGAGAGTAAAAACACGAAGAGTGATGCCGTGCACTTGTTTGATTTCTGCTTCTTGTTGACATTGTAGTTATTTTATTCCTTTCCTTACTTGGTGCTTTATTCGGAACTGTTATCTCCCCCCAACATGTTTCCCCCTTCCATCCTTATTTGTTTATTTCTGCTTTGTTTCCGCTGTATATTATATAATTGCACAGGTTTATGTGGTAGTCTGGTCTAGCCTCGTCACTACTTTGCTAAGGTTAGGCTAGGCACTTACCAGCACATGGGGTCGGTTGTGCTGATACTACACTCTGTGTTATTTTGCACAGATCCAGGTTCCGGAGTGACATTTGGTCATCAGCAGTAGATTGGGAGCTATCCTTCAGTCCAAGACTCCGAGGTAGCCCTGCTGGCGTTCGCAGGCCCGGCGTCTCTTCTTTCAGTTTTTATGTTCTGTTGTCATTTGTACTCGAGACAGACTATGTTCTTTTCTTTCAAACACTTATTTGTAGTAATCTTAGACAGTCCGTGGATGTTGTGGCACCAGGTTCTGGTTAGAGGCACGTGTTGGTCTTCAGGATGTTTGGTTTTATATTTTATTTAAGACTTCCGCTAAATTTCATATTCCGCTGTAATTTATTTGTTTATTTTCGGTAAATTTAATTGGTTAAAAGGGAATTAAAACAGAAAGAGTTAATGATTTCTAAGATCGTGGCTTGCCTAGCTTCTACGAGTAGGCGCCATCACGACTCTCGAGGGTGGGAAATCCGGGTCGTGACATAAATACAATTCTATTTATAACAATAATTGCGATTTATCCAATGTGAAATCTATTTTTTAAGGGTAAAAAATGCGAACGACATTTCGCTAAGGCCTTCGTGCTTTAAATATAGTATAGATAGATATAGAATGAATAAAGAAGACAACTTTGTTTTTTTTTTTTTAAGAAAAAAGTAGACCTAGTAGTTTTTAGTATTAGTGTCACATGAATTTACCACATAATCAGAGTATTAATGTAATTTATTGAAAATATTAAGTGTACGTAAAATTGTTCTTCAAAAAAGTTATTCATAAATGTTAAAAAAAAATTACTATATAGAACAAATGCAAAAAGGCGTATTCAATTTTTGTACTAACATCTCAAATAGTTGATTTTTAAATGATTTAGTTAATATAAAATTGTAATTGGTTCTAAAATCCTAAATTTTAGGTAAATAATTTAAATAAGGAAAGATCTAATAATAAAATTTTAATGAATTTCTAAGTCCTCAATATAGAAAATAATTAAATGACTATTTTGTCTAGTATAAAATCTATTTTCAAAGGGTTAAAAAGGCGAACGATATTTCGCTAAGGGGTTTAAAAGCACGAAGGTCCTATCGAAATGTCGTTCGTCTTTTGTACCCTTCGTAAGTGTATTATATGTTGGATATACTTGTAATTGTAATTATTAATTGTTATTTTTGAGCAAAATTAAAATCTATCGTGTGCTTCCTTTTCTATTCCTATACTATAAGTGAGGATAAGCAGGCATGTGATGATCAACATGGCTGCTTCACCATAGGGCATTTTTGTCATTTCATGTGCTGTTGACACGTTCACCCTATCTCCGCTTCTCAATTCTATCTGAGCTTCTCAAAAGCACTGCTTCTCAATTCTATCTCCGCTTCTCAAGCTCTTTATTCTTCTTCTTCTCCACGTTATCTCTTTGTACTCTTATCTTTATTCTCTATGTATTACTCTTTCAGCATTTCTTTTGCTTTGCTTTTGTTTAGTAGATTTAGAATTCTTGTGAGTTTACATTGTTTGACATACTTGCGGTACGAGTTTTTTTCTCTTTTGCTTTTGTTTCCTTTAGTTTTAGGATTCTTGGATTTATTTTTTGTTGGTTTTTGTTTCCTTTAGTTTTGGGATACTTAGATTATTTTTTTCGTTGGTTTTTGTTTCCTTTAGTTGTTAGATTAGTGTATTACAGTAAGTCATTTTTCCATTCTTCTTCTTGTATTTGTTTGGGATGCAATTTCTATTGTCTTTTTTTATTTAGTTTTAGGATTCAATTTAGTATACTAAAACAATTTAGAACAAAGAGGAGCTAATCACTTCTATAAAATAACAACTCCACATTAAATGTTCGTCTTTTATGATTTTTATTTACAATAACTCATATATGAGCATTGGTTTAAAATTGACTCATATACTAATGTTGTAAGGTTGTTTGGATCGTTGAATTTGTCACATAAAATTAGTTAGGCATTCTAACTCATGTCACTTAATTATTTCATTGATTTAACTAAGGAATTTGATACTTCAAATGGCTTATGCAATGATACATGATATAATGATAGGCAAACAAGCTTCATACATTTTTTTATCCCAAGAATTCAACTGTCGCCTTCAGGATACTCTTTTAAATTCATCAGAAAATAATTATCAATACGTTTATATTTTTCAATGACAATAACTAAAGCACAGTCTTAACGTTGGCATGCACTTGCTGCAACATATTTTTTTCACAAGAGTAACTATAAGTTGCACTTTCAAGAGATATATTGATGTAAAAAATAAAAGTTTTGGTCATGATGGAGCATGATAAAAATAAGCACATACACCAAGAACACCGTCTATAAAGAGGTACTACGTAAGATACAATAATATAACACGTTATTAACTCATACAGTATATTATCTACAATTACAAATGTTATATCACTACCTTAACTAATCGAAATATTGTTTGTAGGTTCAAAAGATGTTCAATATATTTGAATTCATCTATTACATCAATGTAATTATACTCATTTTTTTTATTTCAATTGCATGTTGAACCTTTTTGGACATTAATTGATATTATACTTAGTTCATTCTCGTTGTATATGATATTGATACTAAGACGCGAGTTACACGTGCAACACACGTACATAAAAACTAGTTATTATAGAAGCACGAATGTTAAAACACTAAATATCGAACGACAAAAATATCCCCAAAATATTAACCGGCTTTTATTCCCTTTAAGAGAAATATAATCTCTAGAGAATATAATTCCATTTGGATAAAATAGTAATTAAACTTGGCCTAATATTAATTAATAGAATTCTAAGCACAATCGGGTTCCTAATTTTTAGTTATTCGTCCTAGCTAAATCCGTAGGTTCCTACTTCTTAGTTATTCGTGCTTAACCTTTAATATTTGAATATTGAAGTAAACTTTTGAAAGAATATGACTTAGAGTTGGAGAAAGATTAAGACTTATAGAAGAGTAATTCTATTTATTTTGGCGTAACCTTAATTTATATACAAAGCATTTCATTGGCATATTGCATTCTCATATATAGTTACCGCTTGAACATGTTAAATTTTTCTGTAATTTTTCTTTTATGTCTTGCTTTTTTACCCCCCCCCCCCCCCAACAAACCAAAGGATTAATTAGATATATTCAAAGACCAAAAATTTTCCTCTTTCGTATAATAAAAAACAACATAACAGGAAGCAAGTTCTTATAGTTCAACCTTAAAAATCTTTTCATAGGCGATGTAAGTCTTGCTTGTACATTTTTGTTATATAAGTAACTAAAGACTAAGAGTGATAAGAAAATGAATCAGCTTAAAGTAGCATATTTAATGTCATTGTTACATGAGATTAACAATATTTTGGTAAAAAATATATATTTACATATCTTACATTAACTTTTAGACGTGCTTATCGTTCGCCTTTTTTACCCTTTTAAAATATAGTTTATTATGAGCAAAATAGTTATTTGATTATTTTTCTAATATTTGGCAATAATTATTTTAATTGATTTCCTACTATTTAGGAGTAGTTACCTTTTAGGTTTAGTTTTTTTTTTTTCCCGTCTTTTGTTTGTTGATGAACTAGGAAGTTTTGTATATGTCTGAGTGTTAAATATCTCCTTTTAGGTTTAGGAGGGTAACAATATTAAATTCTTGCAATTCACATTAGGTTTCATTTGTTTTTTAATTTCATTTATATTTAGATTTCTTCTTTAAGTTTAGGAAGGATTTTTATTTAATAAAATTAAGGTTTTTTTGTTAATAAACTTTTGATAAATTAATTCTTTATAAATATATGTTAGGTAAAACACGTGCATTTTGAACTCAGTTTAGGAGTTTTTATTTTTTAATAATTCTTTGTGATTTGAAACTACACATAATTTGACTTTTATATAATTATTTTTCTGTTTAGAATTGTACACACGAGTACTTCTAATAAAGAAGTACAATTCCAATTGTTATCATCAAAACTTTGTTGTTCAGTAGCAGTTACAAAATTAAGGGTTTTTATGTTCTTTTTCTTTGACTTTGAGCAAAAAGTTTTTGTAGTTGAATTTTACATTCACATATTTATATTAGTGGTTATATTTTACAATCACGCATTTGTATTAATAGTTATATTTTGTATTCACGTATTAGCAACATGAAAAAAAATCTATTTTTTATAAAATTAAAATAAAACTAAGATACGACGAGTAGTGGGATCCTGAGCTAAGCCTTGGCTAAACCTTGGATATCCAAGTGGATTACCTTTGGGAGTTAAGTCGAAGATCAAAATGGTCTTGTGAGTAGTTTTCTTTCAAAATGTTTTCTTATGGCCTCACCTTTGAAACTCGACAAAGCTACCTACCTTTCTTTCAATGCTTTAAGATAGAAGTACGTCGAGTATAGGGCTTTCACAATCTCCGTCCAGACGGATTTGATTGCTTATTTCATTCTTGTTCCTGGAAATATATCAACATCAAGGATGTTAAAAAGACAGAGTCAACCGATAGATCAAAGAGTTATTTTTTCTAAATCGGCATTCTCTTTTATGTATCTTTAATTGAATTATGAACTTCAGGCGTTTAAATATTTCAAGTAGAAGTAATAGTTGAACCAGCATAATAAAAAAAGCTAGCAAAAAGGCAGGCTCATAGTCAGATTCGGCCAAATAAAGCAGTCTTCTTGCATCTTTGAAATCGACTATGCGTTGCACGATTAGTAGTTGAATTTTGCATTAATGTTTAACCAATACATCTTTATTTTGGTGTTTTTGATTGTAATCTTGGTTGAACTTGCCAGTCTCCATATTGCATCATACTTTGTGCTTCAGCCTTTTGTCAAGCTATTTCTTCTACTATTGTCCCATGATCCCATATAATAAAATACAATATAACTAAAATATTTGACGCGGTACACACGTGTCGCACGTACACTAAAGCTAGTTAAATGACATGAAGGAGCAAAGGATTGTTATATGAGCGTAAGAATTAATTTTTTTTTGTCCATCAGCATAAGATGGTGAGCTTAATCAGGCACTGACAGCTAGGGCTGTGCATAATTTGTAAATACCAAATTATCGTACCAAAATCAAAAATTTTGGTATTTGATATTCGATATTTGGTATTCGGTATGGTACTTGATTTATATTTTAAAAAATATTGGTATTACATGGTATTTGGTATTTTAAAATAAAATACCGAAATACTGATACCGTATCGAAATATATATTATATTACACAATACACATATTATTAATTATAATATAAATATAAAAATCTAAAATTTCACTTTCCTTTAATCTCTAAGTTCATCAATTAACTCTAAGCAAGTAACAAGACATTTCTAATGATCAAATTTATTTCTTTATGTATATTTTTCTCTCTTTGGATTGATATTTGCTAGTTTTGGACAAAACTTTAGTCAACAAACATTTTTAGTTTTGTACTTTTGAGTACTTTAATTGAAAATATTACAGTCTATGATAATATGCACTAGTTAGTATCCAAACTGAATAAACCGAAGTTACCAAACCAAATAAACCGGAACCGAAAAGAGAAAGACCGAACCATACCGAATTTAATTAGGTACGGTATTAGTATAGCATTTTAAGAAATCGAATACCGAAAATATCGAACCAAAATGTCTAAATACCGTACGGTACCTAATAAATGAATTTTGGGGTAAGTCAGTCTCTTTCGAAGCATTATAAATGAAGAATAAGATTTGAAAAGAATATTTATATGGAACTAATAAGGAAGTCCAAAAATGAAAATTAAAAAGGGGGCAAAAACTGAGCTAAAAAATTATTATGAATGCGACTTGTAAATTGCATTCTACGTAGGGGCATTAATGTTTCGGTTAGACCATTATTTTAAGAAATTTATATCATTTACAACTGAACTTAAAATACTTCTTTCAAATTTAACTTCAAATCTTATTTTTCTTCAAATCTCACTCAAATCATGTTCAATGCCCTCGTAGAATTCACTGATCATATTCAATAGTGGTTTATTAGTTGAATTTTTTTTTACATCTTTAGTATATATGTGTCATCTTATCTATCTATATAGAATAATAAAGGCAAAACAATTTGGGAGTAACAAGTGGAATTCCCTAATGCTAACACCTGTTAAAAAATTGGACAACTCTCCAATATAGTTGGAGCTTCAAAGTCCCACACGTTCACAGAAATTCTCAAATCTCCTAATGCCTTCAAAGTCCCACACGCACAGGTAATTCAAATCTCCTCAATTTATGGGATCCATTACTCCCACACTCACAGGTAATTCAATACCCACGTTTTGGCTTTTACTCCCACAGTCAGAGGCAATTCAATACCCATTAATATTACCACGTTCACAGAAACTTTCAGTTTCCCACACTGTATATGTAATTCCATTCCCACGTTTTGCCTTACTGCTACTGCCCCAAAAACGTCGCCATTATCCCATAATGTATATGTAATGCAATTTCGAAAAACTGCCTTACTGGTGCTGCTCCAAAAACCTCGCCATTATCCCACCATTGATTTACCTCCCAAACGTGGGCTTCCAATTCAAAAAATCATATTTTATCTGCACATCTATATATATATCGGATTTATGTGGTTTACATTTTCAAAACCTTTTCAACTTCATATTTTATCTGCTCAATATACCATTCTGATTAATTTACTTTGCAAATATGGCGACACAAATTCATGATATCAAACAAATTTCAGGCAACTCAATGCAATGAAACCTCAAAGCTAGAGTCGTTCGAATGTGGGTAATGCCGGATCGCTTTAAGCCGGAAATACCATATTCAATTGAATTGGTTTTACAGGATTATAAGGTAACATATCAAACTTTGTCATACTTCCAAACTTATTAATGTAGTCGCATTCTATATAAGGAGGACATGGGCAACTACATTGTAACGACCCGACCGGTCGTTTTGAGCTCTAGCGCATCGCTCAGCAGTTTGGGGCCATGAGCAGCTTCACTTCAGGTATGTCTCTATGCTCGTTCGAGGACGAACGAATGTTTAAGTGTACGAGGATGTGACGAACCGGCCAGTCGTCTTAAGAATTAATTCCCCGATCCCCTATTAACTATTTTTCCCAAGTTTATTTCTGCTATTTTTGTTTGCCGGGATGTTCGGTTTTAAGTTTCGGAGAGTTTTGGGACACTTAGTCCCTAAATGAGAGCTTAAGTGTTGGAAAGTTGACCATAGTCGGAACAGTGTGAAGACGGCCTCGGAATGGAAATTCGATGGTTCCGTTAGCTCCGTTAGGTGATTTCGGGGTTGGGAGCGTGTTCGGAATGTATTTTGGAGGTCCGTAGCTAATTTAGGCTTGAAATGCCGAAGTTTGAATTTTCGAAGTTTCCGGTCCGAGAGTGAGATTTTGATCCGAGGGTCGGAACGAAATTTTGGGAGTTGCAGTAGCTCCGCCATGTCATTTGGGATATGTGTGCAAAATTTCAGGTCATTCGGACGTGGTTTGGTTAGGTTTTTGATCGAAAGCATATTTTGAAGGAAATTGAAGTTCTTAGGCTCAAATCCTTGATTAATTCGAGTTTCCGACGTTGTTTTAGGTGGTTTAAGGATTGGTACAAGTTTGAATGATGTTATGGAATATGTCCGTAGTTTTGGTTGAGGTCCCGGGGGCCTCGGGTGTGTTTCGGATGCTCAACGGAGCATTTTGGAGTTGTGTAAAATTGCAGAAATCCATCAGCTGTTGCAGACCCCTTTTTCCTCTTCGCAATCGCGTCCTCCTCCACGCGTTCGCGTAGAGTAATTTTGGAGGAGGACCAATTTCTTCTTCGCGTTCGCATACCAACCATCGCGTTCGCATAGTTCAATTTGGCTCTGAGGGCTGAGCCCATTTTATTCATCGCGTTCGCATCTCCCTTGTCGCGTTCGCGTAGCTTTGTCAGCCCAGGCCTTCGCGTTCGCGTACTGTTCCTCGCGTTCGCGAAGAGAATTTTTGGCAGCCTTCACTTTTCTTCTTCGCGAACGCGTGACTTCCTCCGCGTTCGCAATGCATTAAAAACCTGGGCAGTTATAAACATTTCAAAATTCGAGGGTTAGCCATTTTTACCAAAACTCAAGCTTGGGAGCTCGGATTTGGGAGAGATTTCGAGGGATTTTCAAGGGCAATGATTGGGTAACGATTCTAGACTCCTTTTTGCTCATAACCCACTAATCTAATCGTGAATCCTCCTTTTAATTTCGGAATTTAGAGGAAAATTTGATAAAACTTCATAGACCGAATTTTTGAGTTTTGAATGGGTGTTTGACCTCCGATTTGAGATATATATATATATATATATATATATATATATATATATATATATATATATATGGGTAGACTCGTGAGAGTACGAGGGTTCTAAAAATATTAATTTTATCAGATTCCGAGGCGTGGGCCCGAGGGGCGTTTTGGTCATTTTACATAATTTCGCATATTAGCTTAGAATTTAATTGTAGAATCAGCTTCTTGAAGTGTTATTTACATTATGAAATGGAATTGGATAGATTCGAGCCATTTGGAGTCGGATACTCGTGGCAAAAACGTGGTTTCTAGTTGATTTTAAGCCGGTTCGAGGTAAGTGGCTTGTCTAACCTTGTGTGGGGGATCTTCCCATTAGGATATGATGTTTGATAATTGAAATGCCTTGTACGTAAGGTGACGAGCGCGTACTTGAGCTAATTGTTGAAAAACCCGGTTTGATTTTTAGTATTTAAACTTAGTTCCTTTCCTTCCTGTTTATTCTACTTGCGACTTTAGCCTGTTGTTAGTTTAGAAAAGCATGTTTAGTTGACTTAATTACCTTTTGCTTAAACTGCTTTAGTTGCATTATGTGAAGCATGTTAGACTAGAATTAACTGTTTACTTGATACGTATTTAGCATTTAATTGAGTATCCTTGTGTTGCTTCTGTGTGTTTTAATTTGGGACTACGGGACGACATCCCGGGAGATCCCCTGTACGTATTTATGATCTGGACTGAGGTGCGGGATACCAAGAGATCCCTGGCACGTATATTGAGGATACCAAGAGAACCTCGGGATACCAAGAGATCCCTGGCATATATTGAGGATACCAAGAGATCCTCGGGATACCAAGAGATCCCTATCATACATTGAGGATACCAAGAGATCCTCGGGATACTAAGAGATCCCTGGCATATATTGAGGATACCAAGAGATCCTCGGGATACCAAGAGATCCCTAGTGTGTATATATTGAGGATACCAAGAGATCCTCGGGATACCAAGAGATCCCCGATATATATTGAGGATACCAAGAGATCCTCGGGATACCAAGAGATCCTTAGTGTATATATATTGAGGATACCAAGAGATCCTCGGGATACCAAGAGATCCCTGATTATTATCCCTGTTGTGAGCGGTGTTACCTGGTGATTTGTCTTTATATTCTGTTTCCGTTATTGTACTCTTATTATCATGTATAGACTCTTACTATAGATTCTCAATTATATTGTTTATCTTAACCTATCACTATTATTATTATTTACCTCAGTAGGGCCCTGACCTTCCTCGTCACTACCCGACCGAGGTTAGGCTTGGCACTTACTGAGTACCGCTATGGTGTACTCATGCCCCTTCTGCGCATGTTTTTCATCTGCAGATCCAGGTACTTTTTTCAGGATTATCATCCTTGAGGGAGGCGACTTCAAGGTATAGCTGCCGCGTCCGCAGACCGTAGAGTCTCTTTCTATTCTTGTTGTTTAGTATTAGCCCTTCTGTATTTTCAGTTCTTGTTAGACATTTTGGAGTTAGAGCTGTGTAGTACTTCTTAGCTTGTGATTCATGGGTTTTCGGGTCTTGGATTTGTGTGTTGGTTTTGAGAGTTAAATATGGTGTATGCCGAGCGACACATTTATACACTGGTTATTTCTTATTTCTGTTTTAAATTGTTTTACTTCCGCAAAATTCTTGGTTTCTTTTCCGCGATTAGGCTTACCTAGTCGTAGAGACTAGGTGCCGCCACGACAGTTCACGGAGGGCGAACTGGGATCGTGAAATACATCAGTCGCATATAAGTCACATTAATCCAGCATTATGAGAAAGTTGATGAAGTTGATGTTCCTAGGTTCATCTGTTTTGTGGCAGCCTGCTAAGTGTCGGCTATTTTTTCATCTTTACGCATAACTGTTGTAGCATTTTGGTTCTTATTGATTGTTCATAAAACTTATATTTATCACTGATGTAGCTATCTGAATTGGGATGTGCAAATTCAAGAATTATAGTTGTTACATTAATAGCCTTACTAGCCCTTTCTATTCTGATTTTGCAAACCTGGGAACTTTTACTTCTCTGTATCCTTCATAAACATCATTCATAAAATAGCGTAAAGATTCGTATATATAAAACTTATTTGCGACTGATTGTTGATAAAACTTAAAATAACTGGTGTACCATTCTGCTTCTTATACATTGTTCAGTATATCTTCACTCCTAAAACTTATATGCGACTGTTGTTGTCTATATACTTCTACGTTCAAGTTTGGCAGAATGGCTTCATATTTCGTAGTTTTGCCTTTATCTTACAGATTTGTATGTATATGGTATACAACTTCTCTATATAGCATTTTGGCTTTTGATATAAAATCTTTAAGATAACTTCACTTAAGTTGCATAAATTCTCTATATAGCATTCTGGTTTTTCATATGAAACAGGTAGGATAATTTTAGGCAGTGATCTCCGCTATATACGAGCTTATAATTGCGCGCTAATAATGAATCTGATTTTGTAGGGTGATCGTATACATGCTTCAATCGGAAAGTATGTTCTCAAGTTTTTTAGGAACAAGATACATGAACTTCGCTTATATCGTATGAACTACTTTGTCGTCGGACCAAATAATCTGAAGTTGAGGACTATGACACACAACCTGAGGCTAACATTTACTCAAAAGATATTTGTTGAGGAAACAGATGATCCTTCATTTCATATGAACATCTTTAACTTGCGCCCTTTTGACCAACTAACAAATCAACATGATGTCGATGAGACAGAATTATGTGGTAATTCTTCTTTTCATTTGTAACGAATTAATGGTATTGGTAAAACTATGTTACTCACTTTTATCTATCTATCTATCTATCTATCTATCTATATATATATATATATATATATATATATATATATATATATATATATATATGTTGCTGGTCAGGTTGTCACCTATGAAGATGTTAAGACCTACAAGCAAGGAGACGACGAAAGTGTATTTATTAATATTATACTCGAAGATGATCAGTAAGTAATTGAAAATTTTAAATATTTTTTTATGGATAGCTTACCTATATATGTCTATATTAACCTTACTATGCAACGTATAGGAGGAACAGGATTGTGGCAACCTTATGGAGCGAACATGTGGATTAAATTCAACATTACTTGAATGAATCGACCGATGAGCCGATTGTTGTTTTTCAGCATATGAAACCTCAAAAATATCGAGGTTTACCGTATATTACATGTTTTTTCCCGGCTTAGTGTATAAATATTTTTATGTCTACAATATTTATTAACAATACTCAATTTTTACAAACCTTTAACCAAAGCCAGATTAGCTACCTATGAGTCGTTGTGCATGCTTGATTGTTGAATTCTACATCCACCCAATAATATGCATGATATCTACTAGAAATTTTAATTAAGCTTTACTTTCCATTCAACTCAACACAACCTACCTACTTAATTTTTTTCACCCATTATATAAACCTCAACTGTATAGAGCACAAAAGTGTAATAACGTGGGATAAAAAATTTAAAGGCAAGAGAGAATTAATTCATCCAAAGATAGTGGTGAGTTTGCAAATATTGGAGTATATATTTTGTACAAGAAGAAAGAACTACTGGCATTCTTTATTATAAGTTTTTTTGGTGAGTTAGCAGAATTATATTATACAGTGGAGAATGAAAGTAAGTTCAGTACACTCACATCAGTATGACCTCCGACGCCAAGTGCTACTTCAAGTTTAGGCCATTTTTAAAAGTGCTTTTTAAGTCAGTTGCCGGTCAGATTCGCTACTTACTTTTCATTTCATATATAGGCAATTACTCTGTGCGTAGCTGTTGGTTTCAGACAAAGATATGGATAAACTCTACGTTGCCACAGTCTACTGAATTTAAATCGAGGTTTGTCACGTGTATACTCCTTTTCATTATTCACACAAAATATAACAATACTATTTATAAATAACAATTTTTGACTTATGTAGGTTACTTGCAGCACGTCCGTCAAACATTGAGAGAATCACTCAAACAAGTTCTCAGCAAAGTTACTCTATTAGAGATGAGTAGACAAAGGAATTGTAGAGTTTAAAACTATTAGGGATTTAGTTCAGTGCACGCAAGTGAGTTTAATTAACTTTGTCAATTATATGTACTTTATGTTTTCTGTTTTGCATTTACAATAAACTTTTGTTTTTTTTAAATGGGAAAGTAGCTGTTGGATTGCGGCAGAATTGGTAAGTTTGGAACTTGACCGGGGATGGTCATACTTGGCATGCAACAAGTGTAGTCGAAAGGTTGATAAAGTTGGAAATAAATACTTGTAAGAAATGCAATGAAGATCAATTTTCATGTACTCACAGGTAATTACTATCTATGTTTATTTAAAATTTTATATATTAAAAAAACCATAAGTTTAATCAAAATTGAGTTGCAGGTATAGGCTCCAAGTACGAGTTATGGATGGAACCACTTTTATCTCATTGTTTCTTTGGAATCGAGAGCTATGCATCTTATAGGGAGGTCCGCAAAAGAACTTAAGGAAAGCTCCCTTGAGGTATACTACAAAACTTATTTTGATTAACTATAAAAATACTTCTAACCTATGAATTTTGGTGTAGAATTCACTTGCGGATGCTGACTGTTCTTATCCAAGTGAACTGGACGCTATTCTTTATAAAAAATTAATGTTCAAGGTTATTGTCAAGCAAGAGAATATTGAGTCTCAGGTCGAAGTCTACAAAGTTCTTAAGCTTAGTGACGATGATGACCTTTTAAAGGAATACAGCCACAGTTTATTCGAAGACAATTCACCGTAAATTTTTTTACCTCACAAAACTCCTAACACAAAATTTAAGTATAAATACTTTTGCACCCATTGAATGAATGTTCTATTTAATTTCTGTTTAACAGGATCCAAAGTTTTTTGATGGACAAAGCTCAAGTGGAGATAAGCTTTTCGGGGTAAATTCCATGAAATTTAAAGTTTTACAGCATTATTTATTTGTTTAACAATTATAGTCAAAACTATGCAAGTAACAACAGTATTGCTCTCCAACTGGTATTAAATTTTTTGGCTGTTGGAAGGATGTAATGGCCGAAAGTCAGCAGTCTATTTTGCAAACTCCCATCGATAAAAGCGTATCAGAAAGTGGATCGTCGGTGTTAGAAGATGGTGATGCTTGCAATATAAAAATATGTCCTCTGAAGAAGTATGACAAGAAGACTAGATCCGCTAATAAGGCATCAGCAGCAGGACCAGATGATGACTTCAATTCTCAACTCTCTAGCAACAAGGTTCGCAGGGTCATAAAGAAAGAAAAGAATCCCTAATTGGTTTTACTGCAATGCGTCTAGCTGTGCACTTATATATTTTGTACTTATGTCGCTTCAATGTTCTGCGTTTTATATGTTATATGGTGAAATGACTCTACCTATGCAACTTCATATTTTCTTTATCAATCATGAGTTGAGTTATTACTTATGTTACATATACCAAAAATTGATGCGATTTCCGGGAATGAGGATGCTACATTGGTCCTGCTGACTTAGTATCCTACAGTGATTGGCGGATCTCCTACCTGCTGCCTTACTATCCTGCAATCATGTAATATAAATCTTAGTCAGGCGCATTTATTTCCTTAGTTAATTTCTCCATTTTTGTAATAAGTCTCTCACAATCATGTAATGTTAAAAATGACATACGTTGGTACGATATAGTTCCTTAGTTAATTTCTCCTATAAGTTAAAGGGACTAAGAGGTGCACTTACACTCATAAAAGCGATATCCTCGTCATTTTTTGGCCTTTGAATACCCGAGCATACGGGGTAATTGAACTTTTCTGTCCCTTGCTTTACTTCTTTTGCATTCTATACAGAATTGAAAACCAAAGGAGAAGGGTTATGTAGACCTCCATTTTCAGTAGCAACTAACTTTCTGTTACTTTTGATTATAGGGATGTTAAAATCTTGTGCACCCTTTTGAATTTCAAGCTTCTGAAAAGAATAACCACAACAAAAATGACCCGACTTAGTTTTCCTATTCACAGCGACAGTACTAACGAAACGTTTTAAGTGATCTTATTAACACCGTCACAGTACCTTACAGTCATTGAAAAAACCAGCATCCAACATATCGAATCCACATTTACATACCGGAAAATTATTTTTGGCATGTTCCAAGTGTTCCCCGCAATTTTTCGGACCCAACTTCCCACCGATTAATGACTACAGATTATCAAACAGAAACTATAGCAACTGTATAATAGAGGCAACTAACTTATCATTCATTCATTTAATGCAAGTTTGAATGTACTACCTTG
Source organism: Nicotiana attenuata (assembly GCF_001879085.1). NCBI lineage: Eukaryota > Viridiplantae > Streptophyta > Magnoliopsida > Solanales > Solanaceae > Nicotiana > Nicotiana attenuata. The sequence continues at coordinate 31,935,841 of NC_031994.1, forward strand.
AAGTAAGGTCCCGGGAATAATAACCCCAGGTGCTCTGTGGTTAGAATTTGCATAACTTTCTATAAATTCTGACCTGCTTTGCAAATGTTAGTTTGAAGAAAGAGAGAGACACTATATCTTTATTTACCCTGTCACCTTCTAATCTGATGTTCCTATTCTTACGGTGCTAAAATATAACTCAGTAGTGTTCCACTACTATGTTATCCACAAGCTACTAAATGTACAGTGGAAATAATGACTGCAAGCTTGCAATGGAAATTAAACAAGAAAATCCATAGTAACTTCAAATGATAGATTGTATAATATAGGCAGTCCGGTGCATCAAGCTCCTAAAGGGTCAGACCATAAGGGTCTATTGTACCAATCATGTAATAAGTCTCTCACCATTTTTGTCATGGATATTATTACTTAATGCACTGGAAACTTCTTGACCGGATCAAACCAGGCATCGCTGTGCTCCTCTTCAACACACACTTTTAGAAAAGCTGAATTATTTTGGCACCTACATTTTTCAACAATCAGTAGCCAGGAGATTTAAAAAATTGAGTAAACTTGAGTATTTCCACATTATTGTAACGAGCATCCACATGAAGAGGCGTCTGCACCATCTGCATCCAGATAAGTAGGAAACAATATAAGGAGAATACTTTTCACAAGCAACCGTCTAATCTAACTGCAAGACTATGACCAGGTAAACATGATCGACAGCCAACTGTCTTTGAAACTTTTATAAGACCATCAGTATCCTGTTTTGGCTCCCTCTCTCTAGGAAATTCCTAAGGAAACTTAAAATAAAGAAAAATTAAAGACATCGTACCCAAGGTACTACTTATAATAGCCTCAAATTTAACTCTTTTTTCTTATAAGTGCATTAGCATAGTCTAACAGAAAAATAAAAACAGTGCAAGTTTGTTTATTAGTAGGATGCAGAGAAAATCTGTCATGCACAAGCGCATCATATGCTGGATGCAATCAGGGAACAAAATTTTCAGGAGTAGAACTGCTTGCCTTTTGAATTGTATAAGAACCCAACGAAAGCAAAAGAAGTAATTCAAGCAGTCTTTCTGTTTGAAGTAATCATGCAAAGGGTTGTCCAATAACTCCACCAACTGCATAGCCCAGTAATTTTGCATTACACTTTTGACAGTAGACATATGCTTATCAACCAGATACTATGAAATTTACAAATAAAAAATCTTTTACAACAGAAAAAAGGGTATGAAGGGATGGAAACGTCAGAGCTTCTAAGGAAAACATTATGCAGCAATGTCACACATTAGCCATAAAATGATTCATTTCTTAAATAGTCAGTCATGTTTAGGTGTGTATACTATAGATAGAATTATACTTTTCACAAGCAACCGTCTAATCTAACTGCAAGACTATGACCAGGTAAACATGATCAGTAGCCAACTGTCTTTGAAACTTTTATAAGATCATCAGTATCCTGTTTGATTCCCTCTCTCTAGGAAATTCCTAGAGGGAACTTAAAATAAAGAAAAATCAAAGACATCGTACCCAAGGTACTACTTATAATAGCCTTAAATTTAACTCCATATCTAGGTAAATCATAAAAAAATTGAGTTGTGTGTGTATACTATAGATAGAATCATCCTACCTGCTACCTTACTATCCTGCTATCATGTAAGATAGAGGTATATTTGGCTGTGGCATACAGTTGAGAAATGAAATATAGTTCACCATCTTTTAGTGACAGAAATAGTGCAAAACAAGTTTGTAGTTTCAGCAGTAATAGTACTGGCATGACTTCAAAGGACTCTGAGTAACACAAATCCTCACAAGGTTGAAGTAACAAGTTTGCGTACACATTATTCTCCCCAGGCCCCACTTGGGTTAGCAGATGGTAGTATCTTTAGATTTGCCTCGGCACCATTCTCAGATTCTTGATTGGTCTCTTACACCACAATAGTTGATCTAAAATTCACCTCTTGCGCAATTACATATTTAATGATCAAATCTGCTACTTTCGCCCGCGTATAATCCATAATGCCATCTGCCTAAAAAACGAAAAAATAAGATCAAAAGGTTAAATCCCATTTGCTCTAAGGTTTATTCTATGAGTGAACATTCCAGAATCACAACCAGGTGGTTCATACTAAAGATGGAAGAGCATAGAGGAATGATTTGTAAAGAAAAATACCATGGTCAGTCCAGTACATTTGTAATGGTTGATCAACTCTTGTTCACCTAACTAAAGTATTACAACTTTTACTGCAAAAATAACTGACAGCACATGGCACTAAAAATGTTCAGCCTTTACTTTTATTCCCAGTAACGACTTGCCCAAGTCTTATCAGATACTTATTTTATGTGACGACCCAAAGGGGTCATCACCTATTTTCTCATTCATCTCGTGCTTCCGAGGCCTTGAAAATCTCATTTTTAGTCTCCTCGATTTGCGTGCGCAGTCCGAGCGCGTAGCCGGAAAGCTTAAATATGAATTCTATGTGAAAAATGATGAACTTTGATATTAATATGAATAAAGTTGACTTTGGTCAACATTTTGGGTAAACGGACCTGGACCCGTGATTGGACGGTCCCGGAGGGTCCATAGAAAAATATGAGACTCGGGCATATGCCCGAAATCGAATTCCGAGGTCTAGAGCCCGAGAAATGAATTTTTCTGTGAAATTATTTTTCTGAAATTAATATGGAAATCTGAAAAGGAAATTGATTAGAACGTGTTGGTATCGGGCCCGTATTTTGGTTCCGGCGCCCGGTATAGGTCTTATATGTGGTTTAAGCGCTTTCTGTGAAATTTGGTTGAAATCGGACGTCATTTGACGTGTTTCGGACCTAAATATCTAAAAATGAAAGTTTATGAAGTTTGAAGAAAAAGTGATGATTTTGAGGTTTGATTCCTCGTTTATGATGTTATTTTGGCGATTTGATCGCACGGTTAAGTTCGTAGGATGTTGTTGAGTTAATGTGTGTGATTAGTTAGGAGCCCCAAGGGCTCGGGAATGTTTTCGGAGGTGTTCGGGGTGGTTTTGGACTTAGGATGATAGCAAATTTTCTGCAATTTTTGCACAGTATTTTGCTTCTTCGCATTCGCGGCTTTCAGCTTGCGTTCGCGTACATGTAGGCTCCCCCTTCTTCGCGTTCGCCTAGTAGTCCCCGCGTTCGCATAGTTCAGCCTCCCCCCTTCACCGCGTTCGCGAGTCCCCTATCGCGTTCGCGTATAACCAAATCTCGGACCCCAGCCCATTCTTCTACGCGTTCGCGACTAGCATCTCGCGTTCGCGACGCCTTGACCCATTTACCCTTCGCGAACGCGGCCCCCTTCCCGCGAACGCGAAGGGCATTTTTGCCCAGTGATTTTTAAAATTCAAAACAGAACCAGTGACGGAAAATTTCACAAAATACACACGAGCTCATCTTCTTCACAGCCCATAGGCGATTTCTAGAGCTCTCATTCACCAAAGCTTCTTGGGTAAGTATTATTTAACTTGTTTCCTTCATTTTCCTTCATCATTTATCAAATTCTTAGGCTCAAATCATGTAATCTAGGGTTGAAATTGGGGAAAATGGGTAGAGTTAGGGCTTTTCAATCTTCTTTGATTTAGACCTCGTTTTGGGGTCGAATTTGAAAACAAATTGTATATGGGGGAATGTGTGATGTGAAATTTGTTCGAACCTTGGGTTTTGACCAAGCGGGCCCGGGGTCGATTTTTCGAATTTTGGAAAGAAGGCTTAGAAAACTATATTTAGGCATTGGGTTTGATTTATTTAGCTTATATTAATGTTGTAAAGCCGTTATTTCATAGATTTGATTGAGTTGGAGCCGAGCTCGAGAGGGAAGGCGGTCGTTGTGGATTGATTTAGCTGTGGAAGTTGAGGTAAGTGTTTGGTTTAACCCTAGCTTGAGGGAATAGGAGTTGAATCTTGTTTGCTAATTGCTAATTGATTGAGTACGGTGTATAGGCATGGCGACGAGTATCTATACACTGGTGTCTAGCATGACCGTGAGTCCGAATATTGTGTTTATTCCTATTTTGTTGTGACTCTTCCTCGTGTAATTGATGAACTCTATATAATGTGAAGAGTATGGGAATGAATTATGATTTGTGAACTCCTTGGAACATTGGCTCGAATGCTAAAGTAATTATTGAGTAAGAAAAGAAAGAAAGAGAAAGAAATGTGATTATTCCCTTGCCGGGCCGTATTCGTATATTGATTACCTCCCTTGCCGGGATGTGAAAGTTTTTATTGTTGTTCCTTTGTCGGGATTTAATTATTTACTTGTATTTCCCTTGCCGGGACTTCTATTACAGTTTGTCTAATCCCCCGCCCCATTGTTTGCGATTGTTGTTTGGGTGAGGACGAGTGTTAAAGCACGAATGGTGATGACGTGCACGATTGTGATATGAATACTAATGCACGAAGGAACATTCCGTGCCCTGTTTTGATTATTTATGCACGAAGGAACGTTCCGTGCCCTGTTTTGATTATTTATGCACGAAGGAAAATTCTGTGCCCTGTTTTGATTATTTATGCACGAAGGAACATTCCGTGCCCTGATGATTACTAATGCACGAAGGAACATTCCGTGCCATGATATGAGTGTTTACGCACGAAGGGTCATTCCGTGCCATCATTTTGTGAGGTAAAGCACGAAGGGTGATGCCGTGCACTTTATATGATTGTTTGGGTGAGAATGAGAGTAAAAGCACGAAGGGTGGTGCCGTGCAACTGTTGATTTCCTACTATCGTTGCTATTGTAGTTGTACTGTTTCATTCTTCAATTATTGATTTTGTACCTGAACTGTTACAGCCCCTACAGTATGCTCCCCCTCCCCTTGACTGGTTAATTTCTGTATACCTTTATATTGCATACATATAAATATTGAACTGCACAGGTTTGTTTGGTAGTCCGGTCTAGCCTCGTCACTACTTCGCCGGGGTTAGGCCAGGCACTTACCAGCACATGGGGTCGGTTGTGCTGATCCTACACTCTGTGCATCTTTTTGCACAGGTCACAGTACCAGAGTAGCCTTGTCACGACCCAAACCCCGGACGTGATGGCGCCCAACACATTGCTAGGCAAGCCCGACCATTTACGCAACCTTAGCCAAATAATCTAATTAAATAAATAAATGTTCACTACTATAATACCAATTTAGTGCGGAAATTCTGATATAATCTCTAACATTCGAAAACCCCAAAATAAAATACTAAATAGCCCACAGAATCTGGTGTCACGAACATGAGCCTCTAGAAGCAGATTATTCACCTATTACAAGTCCGACTAGGAAAATAATACGAATAAAATAATAAAAGATAGAAGGGAGAGATCAAGGCTGCGAACGCCATGCAGCTACCTCGACACTCCCAGATAACTGCTGCTCAGCTAACAAGCCCTCACTCACCCTTTGGTGTACCTAGATCTGCACACAAGGTGCAGGGAGTATTGTGAGTACTTCCAACTCAGAAAGTAATAAATATAAATAAGGTCTGAGGATAAGAAATCCTAAATAAACACAAAGTAAGCTATAATTACAGCAGCTCAATCTAAATCATATCACTCAATAAACTAATGAATACAATTATAGAAATATCACAACAGACAAATGAAGAAATAAATGACAATTAAATATGCAATGCAACACATAAACCGGTACCTCCGGTACCCCGCTGCGGCCGTGCAGCCCGATCCATTTATTTAACATCGACGGCGCTCACTGGGGGTGTGCAGACTCCGGGAGGGGCCCCTTACGGCCCAAGCGCAATAATAAGCCATCTCGTGGCATCAAACAGGCCCTTGGCCTCATATCAATATTATTATAATACTGTTGCGGCGTGCAGCCCGATCCCATACTCAGTCCAAAAATCACACAATAGTATAAAAATACTCAACTCTAACTTCATTTAAAAATATTAACTTAATTTCTAATTTAAGAAAATGGCTAAGATTTCAAACACAGTATTAAATACCAGGACTGAGTTCAATATCTAGAAATATGGTAAGAAACCAGTAAAAATAATCCTTGAAGGATTCAAGTAGTTGGCACGAAGCCCAAATATGACAATTAATCCATTTTTATAAGGATATCACAAAACTACAATCAATTAGGTAGTAATTTTATTAAGCGGGACGGACCAAGTTACAATCCACGACGGTGCTCTACCCCACGCCCATTATCCGGCGTGCAAGTCACCTCACATAGCACTACATTGTGCAAATTCGGGGTTTCAAACCCTCAACACAGCATTTACATTTATTACTAACCTCAAGCCGGCCAAGGTCCTAGCTTGCTATGCCCTTGCCTTTCGAATTCACCTCTTCGTGCGTCGAATATGACCAAAACCACAACGAATACGTCACAATATGCTAAGTGAATATAACCCAATCGAAAAGACTCGGAAAACATCGAAAATCACGAAGTTGGCAAAACTCGAGCTCCGGGCCCACTTCTCAAAAAATTATAAATTTTACATCACCGGATTCCTTATCTCGCCACGAGTCTATACATATAAAGAACACCAAAATCGGAGTCCAAAT
>NC_031994.1:31944252-31944954 GCF_001879085.1 Nicotiana attenuata
TCACACCTACCAACCGGAATTCGCCAAAATACTAACTTCGCCAATTCAAGCCTAATTATACACCGAACCTCCAAAATCAATTCCGATCGCACTCCTAAGTCACAAATCATCCCCCGAAGCTAATCAAATCATCGGAATTCAAATCCTAGCCCTCTAACACAAAAGTTAACATCCGATTGACTTTTCCAACTTAAGCCTTCTTAAAAGAGACTAAGTGTCTTATTTCTTATCAAAACCATTCCAAACCAACTCTAACACATCAAATACTGATAATGAAACATGAAGAAGCATAACATGGGGAAAACGGGGCGGTAACTCACGTGACGACGGGTCGGGTCGTCACATCCTCCCCAACTTAAACAAACGCTCGTCCTCGAGCGGGTCAAGCAACATACCTGAAGTCTCAAATAGGTGAGGATATCTGCTCCGCATCTCCTGCTCGGTCTCCCAGGTAGCCTCCTCCACGGGCCGACCTCTCCATTGCACTTTCACTGATGCAACATCCTTTGATCTCAACTTCCGAACCTGACGATCCAAAATGGCTGCTGGCTCTACCTCATAAGTCAAGTCACCCTCCAGCTGAACTGTACTGAAATCTAAAACGTGGGACGGGTCCCCAATGTACTTCCGGAGCATAGACACATGAAAAACTGGATACACGCCCGACAAGCTAGGTGGCAAGGCAAGCTCATAAGCCACCTC
>NC_031994.1:31947901-31950743 GCF_001879085.1 Nicotiana attenuata
ATTGGGGACTGATGAAAACCTCTCGCACCGGAGTGACCAGCAGATGCACTCGGTGCAAAAGAACCTTGAACTGATGGGGCATGAGATGAACTCTGAGCTGGGAAAGCGCTGAGTGAAGTCTGACCCTGCTGGGGCCCATTATGACCACGGCCTGAAGATCTCCCACGATATTCTGGACGAGCTGACCGAGCGGGCCTGAAAGAGCGACCTCTACCCTGCTGGAACTGACCCCTCGAAGGAGCACCACTGAAACTGCCCGATCCACGAGGCCTCTTAGCCTCCCTCTCCTCTCGCTCTCTACGACGAACTGACTCAATCTCGCGAGCAATGTCTACCACCTCCTCAAACGTAGCACCCAGTACTCTCTCTCTAGTCATCAAAATACGGAGATGATAGTTAAGACCATCCACAAATCTCCTGATCCTCTCGCGATCTGTTGGAACCATCCAAGTAGCATGACGAGCCAGCTGGGAAAACCTCACCTCATACTGAGTCACTGTCATGTCTCCCTATGCTAACCACTCAAACTGCCTACGCAACTCTTCCCTGCGGGACTGAGGTATATACTTCTCCAGAAAAAGAGCTGAGAACTGCTGCCGAGTCAGAGGTGCTGCACCGGCAGGCCTACGCCTCTCAAAGTCCTCCCACCAAGTAAGAGCATCCCCCGTGAACTGAAAAGTAGTAAATGCCACACCACTCGACTCAAGGATCCCTGCCGTACAGAGCATACGCTGGCATCTGTCGGGAAAACTCTGGGCATCCTCGCCCTCACCACCACCGAATGTCGGTGGCTGGAGTCTACCAAACCTCTCGAGACGACGCTGCTCATCGTCTGGCATAGCTGGAACCACAAAACCCTGAGCTGGTGCAACCTGCTGAGCTAGAGGTGCCTCCGGTGTCTGTAGCCCCTGCACTCCCTGCGCAGGTGTGCGGGCATCGGGGTCTGATTGCCTCCCCCGGTCTGTGAAGTAGCTGCTGCTGCTGTGGTGGCTAAAACTGCTTGAGCTAAACCAGTACAGACCGTCAAGATCTGTGCCAAGGTCTCTTGAAGACCCGGAATCACAATAGGCACATCTGGTGCCTGAGCAGGTTCTGCTGGAGTCTCCACCGCTGGAGCCTGATCCTGAGCTGGGGCAATCGTAGGATTAGCAGGTACTATCCCGGCTACTCTACCCCTGCCACGACCACGACCGCGCCCACGGCCTCTGGCGGCCTCAATAGGTGGCACTGGTGGTCGTCCGTCACGTTCGGTAGCTAGTGTTCTCACTATCTGTGAGAGAATAGAATAACAAAGATTTAGTTCACAGTTCAACAAAGCCGCACGAAAAGAGTTTCAAGGATATGGAGTATTTCCTAAAGGTTCTGCAGCCTCTCGAGGATAAGTACAGACGTCTCCGTACCGATCCGCGAGACTCTACTAAACCGGCTCATGATTCGCGAGACCAAGTAACCTAGGCTCTGATACCACCTTGTCACGACCCAAACCCCGGTCGTGATGGCGCCCAACACATTGCTAGGCAAGCCCGACCATTTACACAACCTTAGCCAAATAATCTATATAAATAAATAAATGTTCACTGCTAAAATACCAAATTAAATGCGGAATTTTTGTAATAATCTCTAACATTCGAGAATCCCAAAATAAAAACAAAGTACTAATCAACCCACAGAATCTGGTGTCACGAACATGAGCCTCTAGAAAAAGATTATTCACCTATTACAAGTCCGACTAAGAAAAATATACGAATAAAATAATAAAAGATAGAAAGGAGAGATCAAGGCTGCGAACGCCATGCAGCTACCTCGATACTCCCGGATATTTACTGCTCCGCTAAACAAGTCCTCACTCACCCTGTGGTGTACCTGAATCTGCACACAGGTGCAGGGAGTATTGTGAGTACTTCCAACCCAGAAAGTAATAAATATAAATAAAGTCTGAGGATGAGAAATCCTAAATAAACATCAAGTAAAACTATAAATACAACAACGTGGACCAATAGCATAATACAGTAAACATTAAAAACAGTTATAATAAAGTCACACCAGAATGAGAATAAATAACAATTAAATATGCAATGCAACACATAAACCGGTACCTCCAGTACCCCGCTGCGGCCGTGCAGCCCGCTCCATTTATTTAACGTCGACGGCGCTCACTGGGGGTGTGCAGACTCCGGGAGGGGCCCCTTACGGCCCAAGCGCAAAAATAAGCCATCTCGTGGCATCAAACAGGCCCTTGGCCTCATATCAATATCATTATAATACTGCTGCGGCGTGCAGCCCGATCCCATACTCAGTCCAAAAATCACACAATAGTATAAAAATATTCAGCCCAAACTTCATTTAAAAATATTAACTTAATTTCTAATTTAAGAAAAAGGCTGAGATTTCAAACACAGTATTAAATACCAGGACTGAGTTTAATATTTATAAATATGGTAAGAAACCATTAAAATAATCCCTGAAGGATTCAAGTAGTTGGCACGAAGCCCAATTATGACAATTAATCCATTTTTATAAGGATATTACAAATCTACAATCAAATAGGTACCAATTTTATTAAGCGGGACGGACCAAGTCACAGTCCCTGACGGTGCTCTACCCCACGCCCGTTATCTGGCGTGCAAGTCACCTCACATAGCACTACGATGTGCAAATTCGGGGTTTCAAACCCTCAACACAGCATTTACATTTATTACTAACCTCAAGCCGGCCAAAGTCCTAGCTTGCTATGCCCTTGCCTTTCGAATTCACCTCTTCGCGCGTCGAATCTGACCAAAACCGCAACGAATACGTCACAATATGCTAAGGGAATATAACCCAATCGAAAAGACTCGAAAAA
>NC_031994.1:31952031-31957788 GCF_001879085.1 Nicotiana attenuata
TTTTGCGGAAGAGTTCCAAGCCTCCTAGAACCGCTTTTGCGACCCCTTAGCCGCATCTGCGGAACCGCTTATGCGGTCCCTTTTCCGCAGATGCAGAAATGACAGAACCAGCAACTTCAAACCTGCAACAAAACTCCGAATTCTTCGTTTAACCACCCGAATTCACCCCGAGGCCCCTGGGACCTCAACCAAAAACACCAACACATCCTAATACCTTATTCAAACTTGTTCCAATCCTCAAAACACTTCGAACAATGCTAAAACCATCAAATCACATCGGATTCAAGCCTAAGTTTCTTAAAAACTTCCGAATTACGCATTCGATCAAAAACCCGACCAAACGATGTCCGAATGACCTGAAATTTTACACACATATCCAAAATCACCTAACGGAGCTACAGCAACTCTCGGAATTCCATTCCGACCCTCGGATCAAAATCTCACCTATCAACCGGAATTCGCCAAAATACTAACTTCGCCAATTCAAGCCTAATTCTACACCAAACCTCCAACATCAATTCCGATCGCACTCCTAAGTCACAAATCATTTCCCGAAGCTAACCGAATCACCGGAAATCACACCCGAGCCTTCTAACTCATAAGTCAACGTCCGGTTGACTTTTCCAACTTAGGCCTTCCTTAAAGAGACTAAGTGTCTCATTTCTTATCAAAACCAATCCAAATCAACTCTAACACACCACATACCGATAACGAAACATAAAGAAGCATAAAATGGGAGAAACAAAGCAGTAACACATGAGACGACGGGTCGGGTCGTCACATCCTCCCAACTTAAACAAACGCTCGTCCTCGAGCCTATCCAGAGTTGTTCTAAAAGCTAACCAACAGCTGAATAACTTTACCAAGCATATACCCGGGATGATCCCACGTCACCCTATTTTACATAGGTCCGACAATACAACATAGCTGAAATTTCACAGTCCATCTAGACCATAAATCGTAGAATCACATTGCACTTTCCGAAATCATACACAAGATCAGGACCTCACATCTATACTCGGCATAGGCCCGAACCAACTGTAATAACCCATACCTGCAACCTCAAGTGAAATCATATGATATACTACATAACCCAAACACTCGAAACGATAACTTCTATTCACAGTAGTTGCCCATAACAACCAAATACCGGCAGAAAACCTCTCATTAGCTAAAACCTTATTCCCACAGTTTCCTATACTGCCAACGATAAATGAAACACGCTATAAACCGTAATCATTTCTCATATCAACCATTCATGAAACCGCTTCCCTTTTGACTAATACCACAACAGATTTCCGGGCCAAACCTCGATATTATCCTTCTAACAAGCTGAAATCAAATCTGTTCGTATTCATTAATGACTCCAACGATCACCTCGAATCCAACACATCACTCTGGTGCTACGACACCTCAATACAGGCCTACGCCACGACTTGCATAATACACGCACCAACAAGAAACGGTCTGAACATACTCAAATCATGACAATTGACTCAAACAAAAGAGCTGTACCTCAAGCTCATCAGTACCATCACAACACAAGGCTGAGACCCCGTCTCACATCATAGAAATAGAATGCCTAAATCTACCTCGAAGGGTCATAACTCCATGTAGCCTCGCTACGATGCGCGATCATATCCAAACACTGCTACACAAGAAGCACCTCAATACACTATGATCAAAATCGACAGCTACACATAATTTGATGTCTGAAACCAAAGCAATTCATTACCCCCAACGGTGAAGCAAGGTATATAAGGTAACATATGGAAAACTATTCTCAACATCACACTGTTGCGGCGTGCAACCCGATCCAAATAACATACCCGTGGCGGCGTGCCACGCGATCCACACAAATATCTTACATAGGGAGATGCACATCGAACCAACTTTGTTCATTATAACAAAATACCGAGTATCGGTCGTAAGCATACTGAGTCTACATATAGCGTTGTAAGCTACAAAACTCAAACACAACTGAGGTCCCCCCTTCAACTTCCACTATGAATCTCGATAGCACCGCACTATATGTGCCCACAGTCCGAAAATCATAACGCCTCACCGCACAGAAAAAGAAACAACTCATAGATCTTCCCAAATCACCAACCAGTTCAAGAACAATCGAATCAACCTATCCCTCAGCAATACAGCTCGGGGCTAACCGAGCTAACTCAAGCTAAATACGTAGCCACATTGGCCTGCTAACGAACTCAATACCAGGAAGCCTGAAGCTGCTCCTTCTACTACTATGACTCCTCCCAGAGCCGTACAATACGGTGCCCGGCACCAAATAAATACCGAAATCCACAATCTCACCCGGCGACATGCCCGGCCACAAGAAACGCATCCGAAAAAGTCCCTCAATACCGGAACTAAATCAATGGTAGAACCTCTGCACTGACATCCACCACGAAGGCCCCAATTAAGAAAAGCAATCCTTCCCAGCCGTCCGCTGGCCTTTGGAATACAACACACTCTGCTATAACATAATTCGATGCACCTCGACACGCAGCCTGTGGCATTTTCCGACATAGTCCACATCACAATAGTCTCGAATAACCCAACACTGAGACGACCAGTCTACATCTCAACATCATGTCTAAAATCTAACATACCAACGAAGAAAGATCCGCTCGGGCCGCTAACGGTATCGATACACACGGTTTACAACCATTGCATAGCCGGAACATGAGAACTCCCAGTCTCCGACTCCGTATAGCACACGAATCACTGAACCTGATCCCAGATTCCACCGTATGAACACATATCACACTTCACGTACCCAATCATTCCACGAAAGATGTTCTAAAATTTCCCTGTGCCATCAACCACACTCAGATATCAGCAGTCGATCAAGCATGAAACACCGCCATACTGACGTAGCATCCTCAGCTTACATCACCTTGCCCTTTTTACTGAACATATACCCCCGTCAACTCACTAGAATAGCAATACCATTTCCTTAATCGTCTGAAGATCAATTCTTTAATCACCTGCAGCTGCCCGTGCTGCTTACGAATTAATGACTTTCCATTCTTAACTGAACTGAATCCTCGAACACGCAAATCTCAATTCTTCACCACATACCGCGTATACCATAACCCACTAGGATAACACGAGAACTCCATCTCCCTTTTTCCTAACCACCAACATCTATGTAATCCATTAGTCAAGAACTCTCCATTCAATCCCATCTAGAAAAGAAATCATTACACATTCCATGCTTCGCATGCCCATAGACTATATATACGTCTCTAAACCACGGTAACACTCATCAAGAACTCTTTTCCAATTCCATTGCACAAGCTAAACTGCCAGGACTGAATCCTTCTACCCGAACCAAGCCAAGCAAGCTGTCAGAACTCAAGAGCCTTGCTGCACAATACCTGTAAAAGTCCATTGCCTCGAACACATACGAAGAATTAATCATATCCTTACCATACCAATTCGGTCTACTATCAAGCTATTCCATCTATCTAATTTCCCTTTTGATTCACCAACCACTTGATATTTCTCCCTCGTTGTAGCATCGCAATGCCTCAATCCAAGCTTACCACACGAGACTCGGACATAAGACCACACTGTCTAAGGCCCATAGGCCACTGAATACTCTCTCAATTGTTTCCCAGAAATACCACATTCCCGAATACTTTACTCTGAAGAACTTTCTGTGAGTCTAAATTCGCTTCCTTTACTTTCCAGGTACCGACACATAGGATCCCATGATCAACATAAAAATACCACAAGTCTTGACATTTTCTATTGAAAACACTGTCTTTAGTCACATACACAGCCTTAAAACACCTGAGTGTTACATGTAGAATCTTGAACACAATAAAACCATTCTCGAGAGTCATTCACTCGTATTCAACTGCAAATTACCTGACTTAACGAACAGAACCACTCGTGCCTTATTAGCACTCTGACACCGCAGGTTATGATCTCATCCCAATACAATCAAACATCTTCCTTCCCTATACACTGAGCATTCTTTATCAACAACAGCTCAAGACATCCTATTACTTTTCTCACATCTACGACGCTCCATATAACCTTTGTCAAAATTTTGCTTCACTCGTGCCATCCTCGGCTCAATTTCTGCAACCAGGACTGATCCGCCAGCATACCTCGAAACAGAACTAACATAGCACATAACCATGCGATAAGCTAATCAACAGCAACCTCCCCAACTTGGCTCGAAGCCGTATATCAAGACACACTCGATAACCCATAATACTTTTACTCTAATGATGTCACAATATCATAGTGAGATTAAACTCAAATCATCTATCAGTTCGTGAAAACACAGATCATCTAGTACTGTAATCCTCTGCAAACCTCGCATTTATTCCCACCTCAGTTGAGTCCACTCTCTTAAGCGACCCGAATTTTCAAATTTCAACACGTACCCTTCAATTACACATGAGATCTTCTAGCATATGAATAAGGATCATACCACTTAAGAACATTCCGCAGGAGATAACCCACCTGCTTCACCTCAATTTAGTATTTCAGCACACCTTCCATCGACATACACATAACACAGTCATTTAGTATTCCTGAGTCTGAACTCATACCGCCACACGTAATGCACTTCACTCCCCAGCTAGGAGACACGAAAATATTCTTCACGCGCCCATAACTCGGACTACACATCAAATCACAACAGGAATCGAACACTTAACAGCTCATCTATTATTCAGCAGACTCCTTCGTCACTACCAAGATCACATGGATACATCTCGCAGTACTAACATACTCATCACATGGATATCCAACCGCCATTCCGGCTAATAAGGACAATACTGAACATATAAGTTCAAAACACTTGCTCACACAATCAGTACCTCAGTGCTTAAGCCATAGGCAAAGATCCGGCCTCAAGTCCTCCAGACTGGCCCAACATCAAACTCACAGAGATTACATCTCGCCCCTTGATCGGGGAATCACTAGCCATCAAGGCACATACAGAACTGAGCGCTCGCGTGCGCATACAGACGTGTGGAAGGAATTTCAAGAGTTATATCTCAAGCTGAATCAAGTACGCACGATAAGAATTCCAAGAAAGTGAAGTTTTCCTAAAAGGTTCTGCAGCCTCTCGAGGATAAATACAGACGTCTCCGTACCGATCCGCGAGACTCTACTAAACCTGCTCATGACTTGTGAGACCTAGTAACCTAGGCTCTGATACCAACTTGTCACGACCCAATTTCCATACCTGGTCGTGATGGCGCCTCTCGTGAAGACAAGGCCAGCCAACTAACCCAATTCGTTTCTTTAACAATTATTAAACATAAATGTATAGATAAATATAGCTTAACGACAATAATAACCAGTATGTACAACCCAACACAACCCGAACGGGGTGTCACAAGTCACGAGCATCTAAAGAAACCTGAACACAACTACAGGGCCAATAATAATATATAAGGAAAAATCCTGGAAATCAAAAGACAACATCCGGTGCCGCGAACGCTGGCGGTCACCTTACTCAGCTAAAATAGCCATACCTTCAATCAGCTAATAACCCGCTACCGGGTGAACAATACTTGTAACTGCACGCGAGGTGCAGGGAGTAAAGTGAGTACTTCCAACTCAGTGAGTAATAAGAGTAAATAATAACTGAGAGGCAAGAAATCACGTAAGAGCACTCCATCATGCTATATAGGACAGTACCACTCTTTGAGAAAACAGTAAAACCGTAGAAAAATACCTTTAGAAAACTAATCTGGCTCAGTTTAAGTACCTCTTTTA
>NC_031994.1:31958407-31973543 GCF_001879085.1 Nicotiana attenuata
CTAACCAACAGCTGAATAACTTTACCAAGCATATACCCGGGATGATCCCACGTCACCCTATCTTACATAGGTCCGACAATACCACATAATTGAAATTTCACAGTCCATCTAGACCATAAATCGTAGAATCACATTGCACTTTCCGAAATCATACACAAGATCAGGACCTCACATCTATACTCAGAATAGGCCCGAACCAACTGTAATAACCCACACCTGCAACCTCGGTGATATCATATGATGTACTACATAACCCAAACACTCGAAACGATAACTTCTATTCACAGTAGTTGCCCATAACAACCAAATACCGGCAGAAAACCTCTCATTAGCTAAAACCTTATTCCCACAGTTTCCTATACTGCCAACGATAAATGAAACACGCTATAAACCGTAATCATTTCTCATATCAACCATTCATGAAACCGTTTCCCTTTTGACTAATACCACAACAGATTTCCGGGCCAAACCTCGATATTATCCTTCTAACAAGCTGAAATCAAATCTGTTCGTATTCATTAATGACTCCAACGATCACCTCGAATCCAACACATCACTCTGGTGCTACGACACCTCAATACAGGCCTACGCCACGACTTGCATAATACACGCACCAACAAGAAACGGTCTGAACATACTCAAATCATGACAATTGACTCAAACGAAAGAGCTGTACCTCAAGCTCATCAGTACCATCACAACACAAGGCTGAGACCCCGTCTCACATCATAGAAATAGAATGCCTGAATCTACCTCGAAGGGTCATAACTCCACGTAGCCTCGCTACGATGCGCGATCATATCCAAACACTGCTACACATGAAGCACCTCAATACACTGTGATCAAAATCCGACAGCTATACACAATTTGATGTCTGAAACCAAAGCAATTCATTACCCCCAACGGTGAAGCAAGTAATATACACCATTCAATCCTGACAGGACACAGCCGACGCGCTATTCGCCGAGCAACACCCAATACGGACTTTCCTCAGACACCAGGAAGCAAGGTATATAAGGTAACATATGGAAAACTATTCTCAACATCACACTGTTGCGGCGTGCAACCCGATCCAGATAACATACCCGTGGCGGCGTGCCACGCGATCCACACAAATATCTCACATAGGGAGATGCACATCGAACCAAATTTGTTCATTATAACAAAATACCGAGTATCGGTCGTAAGCATACTGAGTGCATAATGGTATCTACATATAGCGTTGTAAGCTACAAAACTCAAACACAACTGAGGTCCCCCCTTCAACTTCCACTATGAATCTCGATAGACCGCACTATATGTGCCCACAGTCCGAAAATCATAACGCCTCACCGCACAGAAAAAGAAACAACTCATAGATCTTCCCAAATCACCAACCAGTTCAAGAACAATCGAATCAACCTATCCCTCAGCAATACAGCTCGGGGCTAACCAAGCTAACTCAAGCTAAATACGTAGCCACATTGGCCTGCCAACGAACTCAATACCAGGAAGCCTGAAGTTGCTCCTTCTACTACTATGACTCCTGCCAGAGCCGTACAATACGGTGCCCGGCACCAAATAAATACCGAAATCCACAATCTCACCCGGCGACATGCCCGGCCACAAGAAACGCATCCGAAAAAGTCCCTCAATATCGGAACTAAATCAATGGTAGAACCTCTGCACTGACATCCGCCACGAAGGCCCAATTAAGAAAAGCAATCCTTCCCAGCCGTCCGCTGGCCTTTGGAATGCAACACACTCTGCTATAACATAATCCGATGCACCTCGCCACTCAACCCATGGCATTTCCGGCATAGCCCGTAGTACAATAGTCTAGAATAATCCAACACTAAGGCAACCAGTCTACAATCCAATATCGTATCCAAAATCTAGCATACCAAGCAAGGAAAAGATCCACTCGAACCTCCAAATCTCAATAACCGCTAAACGGCGCCGATACACACGATCTACAACCACTGCATAGTCTGATCACGAGAACTCCTAGTCTCCAACTCCATATAGCACACGAATCACTATACCTGATCCCAGATTCCACCTTATGAACACATATCACACTTTACGTACCCAATCATTCCACGAAAGATGTTCTAAAATTCCCCTGTGCATCAACCACACTCAGATATCAGCAGTCGATCAAGCATGAAACACCGCCATACTAACGTAGCATCCTCAACTTACATTACCTTGCCCTTTTTACTGAACATATACCCCCGTCAAATCACTAGAATAGCAATACCATTTCCTTAATCGTCTGAAGATCAATTCTTTAATCACCTGCAGCTGCCCGTGCTGCTTACGAATTAATGACTTTCCATTCTTAACTGAACTGAATCCTCGAACACGCAAATCTCAATTCTTCACCACATATCACATATACCATACCACGCTAGGATAACATGAGAACTCCATCTCCCTTTTCTTAACCACAAACATCTACGTACCCAACTAGTCGAGAACTCTCCATTGATCCCATCTAGAATAAAATCACTACACATCCCATGCTTCGCATGCCTATAGACAATATATACGTCTCCAAACCACGATAAAACTCATTAAAAAACTCTCTCCCCAATTCCATTGCACAAGCTAAACTGCCACGACTGAATCCTTCTACCCAGACCAGCTAAGCAAGTTGTCCGAACTCAAGAGCATTGCTGCGACATGCCTGTAAAAGGTCATTACCTCGAACACATACGAAGAATTAATCATACCCTTACCATACTGATTTGGTCTATTATCAAGCTATTCCATCTATCTAATTTCCCTTCTGATCCATCATCAACTTGATATTCCTCCCTCGCCGTAGCATCACAATGCCTCAATCCAGGCTTACCACACGAGACTTGAACATGAGACCACACTGTCTAAGACCCATAGGCCACTGAATACTCTCTCAATGCTTCCCAGAAATACCACGTTCCAGAATACTTTACTTGAAGAACTTCCTGCGAATCTGAGTTCGTTACCGTTACTTCCCAGATACTGATACATAGAATCCCATAATTAACATGAAATACCACAAGCCTTGATCTTTTCTAATGAAAACACAGTCTCTAGCCACATACACAACCTTAAGACACCTGATTATCACATGCAAAATCTTGAACACAATAAAACCATTCTCGAGAGTCGTTCACTCTTATACAACTGTAATTTACCTGACTTAACGAACAGAACCACTCGCGCCTTATTAGCACTCTGACACCGCAAAATATGATCTCATACCAACACAAACAACCATCTTCCTTCTCTATACACTTAGCATTCTTTATCAACAACAACTCAAGACATCCTAGTATTTTTCTCATATCTACGAAAGCACCATATAACCTTTGTCAAAATTTTGCTTTATTCGTGCCATCCTCGGCTCAATTTCTGCAACCAGGACTGATCCGCCAGCATACCTCGAAACGGAACCAACATAGCACATAACCGTGCGATCAGCTAATCAACAGCAACCTCCCCAACTTGGCTCGAAGCCATCTATCAGGACACATTCAATAACCCACAATACTTCTTACTCTAATGATGCCGCAATATTATAGTGAGAATTAAACTCAAATTATCTACTAGTTTACGAAAACACAGATCATCTGGTACTGAAATCCTCTGCAAACCTTGCATTCATTCCCACATCAGCTGAGTCCACTCTTTTAAGCGACCCAAATTCTCAAATTACAACACGTACCTTTCAATTACACATGGAATCTTCTAACGGACACATAAGGATCATACAACTCAAGAACACTCCGCAGGAGATAACCCACCTACTTTGCCTCAATTTAGTATTTTAGCACACCTTCCACCATCATACACATAACACAATCAATTTAGTCTTCCCGAGTCTGAACTCATACCGCCACACGTAATGCATTTCACTCCCAACTAGGAGATACAAAAATATTCTTCACGCGCCCATAATTCGGGCTACACATCAAATCACAATAGGAAACGAATCACTTAACAGTTCATCTATTATCCAACAGACTTCTTCGTCACTACTAAGTCATATAATTACATCTCGCAGTATTAACATACTCATCACATGAATACCAAACCGCCATTTCGGCTAATAGGGGAAATACTGAACATATAAGTTCAAAACACTTGCTCACACGATCAGCACCTTGGTGCTCAAGCCATAGGCAAGATCCGGCCTCAAGTCCTCCAGACTGGCCCAACATCAAACTCACGGAGATCACATCTCGCCCCTTGATCGGGGAATCACAAGCCATCAAGGCACCTCTGATACTGAGCGCTAAGGTGCGCATACAAACGCGTGGAAGGAATTTCAAGAGTTTCTTTTCAAGCTGAATCAAGGACGCACGATAAGAATTCAAGAATGTGAAGTTTTCCTAAAGGTTCTGCAGCCTCTCGAGGATACATACAGACGTCTCCGTACCGATCCGCGAGACTCTACTAAACTTGCTCATGACTCGTGAGACCTAGTAACCTAGGCTCTGATACCAACTTGTTACGACCCAAACCCCGGTCGTGATGGCGCCCAACACATTGTTAAGCAAGCACGACCATTCAACAACAAATCTCAACTTATGATAATTCAGGAATTCGAACACAGATACTAAATCTCAACTCTGATACCAACTTGTCACGACCCAATTTCCAAACCCGGTTGTGATGGCGCCTCTCGTGAAGACAAGGCCAGCCAACTAACCCAAATCGTCTCTTAACATTTATTAAACATAAACGAATAGGTGAATATAGCTTAACGACAATAATAACCAGTATGTACAACCCAACACAATCCGACCGGGGTGTCACAAGTCACGAGCATCTAAAGAAACCTGAACACAACTACAGGGCCAATAATAATATATAAAGAAAAATTCTGGAAAATCAAAAGACAACATCCGGTGCCGCGAACGCTGGCGGTCACCTTACTCAGCTACAATAGCCATACCTTCAATCAGCTAATAACCCGCTACCGGGTGAACAATACCTGCAACTGCACGCGAGGTGCAGGGAGTAAATTGAGTACTTCCAACTCAGTGAGTAATAAGAGTAAATAATAACTGAGAGGCAAGAAATCACGTAAGAGCAATCCATCATGCTATATAGGAGAGTACCACTCTTTGAGAAAACAGTAAAACCGTGAAAATCCTTTAGAAAATATCTGGCTCAGTTTAAAACCTCTTTTGAAAACATCCTTTTCCAACAGTCAAGCAAATGAACGCGTAATCAGATAGTGCAAGTCCGCACATAAGACAGCCCCTCGGGCACAGCACTCCACAAACAGTTAACACCAGGGCGTCTGGTAAACAGTACAAGCAATAGCATGGATGCCAATGATATGAGAGTGCTAAATGTCATGACACGTAGTACAAACAGGAACCAATGCATGAATGCAATGCAATGCATATGACCGCTGCGACGCGCAGCCCGATCCATTTGGGTACCCGCGCTCACTGTGGGGGTTCAGACTCCGGAGGGGCTCCTACAGCCCAAGCGCAATATCAATATCACACCGCTGCGGCGCGCAGCCCGATCCATCCTCAGTCCAGAAATGCACATAAGCCCCTTGGGCAATAGTAAAATAACAGTCTCAACTCAAAACGTCAGTAAAATATCATTTAGGTTTTCAAATCTTAGAAAGATAGCTGAGTTTGCGAAACAGTATTTTAAACCTTGGACTGCGATAAAATAATATGCAAAGTAATGCAAAAACAGTGATATCAATCCCTGAAGGATTCAAACAATTGGCACGAAGCCCAAATATAGCAATCAAACCAAATAATGATGATAACAAGTAGTTTCAGTCAATTACGCAATAAAACCAACAACCGGGACGGACTAAGTCACAATCCCCAACGGTGCTCTACCCCACGCTCATACCTGGCGTGCAAGTCACCACAATACAGCACTATGATGTGCAAATCCGGGGTTTCAAACCCTCAGGATATCATTTACAAGTATTACTCACCTCGGACCGGTGAAATCCCTAGCTCGCGATGCCTTTGCCCCTCAATCGGCCTCCACGCGCGTTGATCTAACCAAAACCAGAGCGAATACATCACAATATGCTAAGGGAACAATACCCAATCGAAAACAATCGAAAATTAGCAAGAATCTCGAAACTAGCAAAACCCGAGCCCCGGGCCCGCTTCTCGAAAAATTACGAAATTCACATCACCGAATTCCTCGTCTCGCCACGAGTCCATACATATAAAATTTACCAAAATCAGAGTTCGTTTGACCCTCCAAATTCCATTTTTACATCATAATTTTCTCAAACCCTAACTTCCATTTTTAACCTTTATTTCCTTGGATTTTCAGTGTTAATCCATGATTTTACACCATAATATCATAATCTAAGTCTAAGAATCCATACCTGATGATAGCCCTCGAAACCCTCTTCAAAAATCGCCCAAAATCTCCTTAGTCCGAAGTCCAAAATGTTTCTTCTCTTTGAAAATCGTGAAAACACTGTTCACTTAAACTCAGCCAGGTTTCGCTTCTGCGGTTGGGATACCGCACCTGCGGTTCGCGCTTCTGCGCAAAATAACCGCTTCTGCGGTCTAACTTAAAATCCTCAGGACCGCTTCTGCGGTCACCACCCGCTCCTGCGATGTCCACTTTTGTGGACTGCCTTCCGCTTCTGTGGAAATTGCCAAGCCCTCAAGGACCGCTTCTGCGATCACAGCTCGCTTAAGCGGCTCCGCTTCTGCGGTCCAAGACCCGCAGAAGCGAGAATACCAGAAACAGCATGCCTTCAGCTGTATGAAATTCCAAAAACTCCCCGTTAGCCATCCGAAATCATCCTGAGGCCCCCCGGGACCTCAACCAAAAGCACCAACATGACTTAAAACATTATCCAAACTTATTCCAATCATCAAAACACATCAAACAACACTAAAATTATCGATTCTCATCGGATTCAAGCCTAAGTTCTTTAAAAACTTTCGAAACTCGCATTCGATCAAAAACCCAACCAAGCGACGTCCGACTGACCTGAAAATTTGCAAACATATCCAAAATCACCTAACGAAGCTACTGCAACTCTCGGAATTCCATTCTGACCCTCGGATCAAAATCTCACATATCAACCGGATTTTGCCAAAATGCTAACTTCGCCAATTGAAGCCTAATTCTACACCGGACCTCCAAAACCAATTTAGATCACGCTCCCAAGTCACAAATCATCTCCCGAAGCTAACCGGATCATCGGAAATCACATCCGAACGTTCGAACTCACAAGTCAACATCCGGTTGACTTTTCCAATTTAAGCCTTCCTTAAAGAGACTAAGTGTCTCATTTCCTATCCAAACCAATTCAATTCAACTCTAACTCACTCGTTGCTTATAATGAAATATGAAGAAGCAATAAATGGGGAAAACAGGGCGGTAATACCTGATACGACGGGTCGGGTCGTTACAGTATGCATATTTGACCAAGCAACTAGGGTTCTAGTCGGGTAATTACTCTCTCGAGGTTTAACCCTTTAATTGGGACTATCAAATCTCTTGAGTCTAGGTCAACTTAGCACAAACTAGTGTTTGCAACCACTAATTCATAAATTAAACCATAAAATTGAACCAAATAACAAACACCCATAATCAATCTAACCTTAAATCACAACACCCATCAATTACCCACACTAGGGTTGATCCACAACCCTAGCTAATGGGTTTAGCTACTCATGCTTGAAGATAAGATCAGAGAAATAGATGAAGAGAAAGACATGTTAATTAATTACTAAAGTAAATACAAAGTTTCAATGATAAAAGCTACGTAAAGGTGCCAAAAATGGCTAAGAAATATCGTCTCACGAGTTCAACTACAGTATTCTAATATCTGATACCCTAAAAATGGAAAAATGTTCTATTTATACTAAGCTGGAAAAACTGGACAAAATTGCCCCTGCGGGGTCAGTGCGGACCGCACAAAATGGTGTGAGGCCGCACTAGGCTCTTGACTCTGAAAAATCAACTCTCTGGACCCAGGCTCCACGGACCGCACAGAATGGACTGCGGCCACGAAGAC
This sequence comes from Nicotiana attenuata, assembly GCF_001879085.1. NCBI lineage: Eukaryota > Viridiplantae > Streptophyta > Magnoliopsida > Solanales > Solanaceae > Nicotiana > Nicotiana attenuata. Next base: position 31,966,416 of record NC_031994.1, read on the forward strand.
ATCTAGCGCGGTCCGCACAAACACGACCGCGGACCGCACAGGCTTGAACCTTGGCACTTGACATCTCTCTGAAGTTTGCTTTCGCTGACCGCACAAAATGGTGGTGCGGTCGCGGTGTCTTCAGTGCGGGCCGCACAACATCTACTGCGGACGCACTGCTTTGATGCCTTAAAATCCAGTCTCTGAATCTCCCTAGTGCGGATCGCAAAAAGTGTAGTGCGGCCGCACTACGCCTGTTTGTCCTGAGTTGTCTTGTCTTTGGTACTTGTGCAGGTTTCACTCCTTTTGAGCCGATCTTTGACATCTCGTCACTTTGTTGATCAAACCTGCATTCAAGCACAACTTATGAGCCTTTTGGGACTATTTTGTAAGAATTTATAATCAAAGCGTAAGCAAGAAGGAGCATGAAAACACGTCAAAATCCCTAGTTATCAATGCCAGGGCTTTCTAGACAAGTGTCAGTGGATGCTTCGTACAGCCGGTATCTTGGAGACCAGCGGGGTCGCTTTCACTACTTATCAGTTTTCAGGACCTGCATTCACCTGGTGGGAGGATTTTGAGAGGCGCAGGCCTGTTGGTGCAACACCTCTTTCCTGGCAGCAGTTCTCCGTTCTCTTTCTAGAGAAGTATGTACCGCAGTATCGCAGAGAGGAGCTGCGTAGGCAGTTTGAGTGGTTGCATCAGGGAGACATGACCGTGTCACAGTATGAGTTGAGATTCTCTGAGTTGGCTCGTCATGCCATCTGGTCGGTCCCGACAGATCGAGAGAGGATCAGGAGATTTGTCGATGGTCTTACTTATCAACTCCGTATTCTTATGACTAGGGAGAGGGTGGCTGGTGCTACATTCGAGGAGGTTGTGGATATTGCCAGAGAGATCGAGTCTGTCCTTCGCTAGGAGCGAGATGAGAGAGAGGCTTAGAGGCCTCGAGGATCTGGTAGCTACAGTGGTGGTCCTTCGAGGGGCCAGTTCCAGCACGGCAGAGGCCGACAGTTCCGTCAGGGTCAGTCTGATCGCTCAGGTTATCGAGGAGCATCATCGGGTCATGGTTCCCACAGTTCACACCAGGGCCATTCTTCACTTAGTGCCCTCCCAGCTCAGAGCTCATCTCGTGCTCCATCTGTTCAGGGCTCTTCTATGCCGAGTGCAACTGCTGGTCACTCTGGTGCGAGGGGTTCCCATCGGTCCCCTTCTCCAGCACCTAGGAGTTGTTATGGGTGTGGCGAGATGGGCCACATGTGGAGGCAGTGTCCCCGCCGTGTTGCTCGTTCATCCCAGCAGAGGGGTCAGTCATCAGCTTCAGCGCCAGTTGCTCCACTACCACCCGCCCAACCAGCTAGGGGTGGGGATCAGTCAGCCAGGGGTCGCCCCAGAGAGGGAGGTCGATCAGGGGGCGGTCAGGCCCGTTTCTATGCTCTTCCAGGCAGAATCGATGCCATTGCTTCTGATACTGTCATTACAGGTATTATTTCAGTCTGCCACAGAGATGCCTCTGTACTATTTGATCCCGGTTCTACCTATTCTTATGTGTCATCATACTTTGCTCTCTATTTGGGTACTCCTCGTAAGTTTCTTGCTTTACCTGTTCATGTATCCACCTCGGTGGGCGATACTGTTGTTGTAGACCGTGTGTACCGATCGTGTGTGGTGACTATTGGGGGTCTGGAGACACTAGTTGTTCTTTTATTATTCAGTATGGTGGATTTCGATGTCATTCCGGGTATGGATTGGCTATCTCCGTGTCACGCTATTCTGGAATGTCATGCCAAGACAGTCACATTGGCTATTCCGGGTGTGCCACGGATTGAGTGGCGAGGTGTGACTGATTATATTCCTAGCAGGGTGATTTCTTTCTTGAAAGCCCAACGTATGGTTGGGAAGGGTTGCCTTTCGTATCTTGCCTTTGTGAGGGGTGTTGGAGCTGAGACTCCCAGTATTGATTCTCTCCCAGTTGTGAGGGATTTCCCTAATGTATTTCCTGCAGACCTGCCGGGCACGACACCGGACAGGGATATTGATTTTGGTATTGACCTGGTGCCGGGCACTCAGCCCATTTCTATTCCGCCGTATCGTATGGCACCAGCGGAGTTGAAGGAGTTAAAGGAGCAGCTTCAGGAACTCCTTGATAAGGGGTTCATTCGGCCTAGTGTGTCACCTTGGGGTGCACCGGTTCTGTTTGTGAAGAAAAAGGATGGCACTATGAGAATGTGCATTGATTATAGGCAATTGAACAAGGTAACAGTTAAGAACAAGTATCCTTTGCCTCGCATTGATGATTAAATGTAGAGAAACCATAACTCAGTTATCAATAAAAATCAGGAAATCAAAGACACGTGCACGGCATCACCCTTCGTGCTTTAACACTCTCTCACCAAAACAATGCACGACATCACCCTCCGTGCTTCAACACTCTCTCACCAAAACAGTGCACGGCATCACCCTTCGTGCTTTACACTCTTCCTCACCCAAGCAACAATCACAAAGCAATTTGGGCAAGGGAATCAATAACATCACAATAAAATCAAGTAACAATAGGAAATCAGTAAGTAAGTGTAAAGAACACCATAACTCAATTACCAGTAAAATCAGGAAAATCAAGGACAAGTGCACGGCATCACCCTTCGTGCTTTTACTCTCATCCTCACCACAAAAATCAATATAAACTGCACGGCATCACCCTTCGTGCTTTTACATCCTCCCCATAAAATCTATATAATCGGCACGGAATGGTACATCGTGCGGCACGGAATAACCCTTCGTGCTTTACACTCTTCCTCACAAATATCGTGCACGGTATAACCCTTCGTGCTTTAACACCCTCTCACCAAAATAATGCACGGCATCACCCTTCGTGTTTTACACTCTTCCTCACCCAAACAACAAACACAAACAATGAGTGCAAGGAAAATAAACGAATCATAATAAGATCCCGGCAAGGGAACAATATCAAAAGAACAACATCCCGGCAAGGGAACAATACCATAATCCTCTTCTCGTTTTCACATTTACTTCACATCTCGATTCACAATTTGAGCCAATGCTCTATAAGGTTCAATTATCAATTATTCTTTCACAATTCACTTCACAACTTGAGCCAACGCTCCTCAATGATCAAATATTACCATTTCTTCCACAAACTTTGCCCAACAATAGAAACCATCACAAAAGGGCATAAACAATACAAACGGATTCATAATAATCATAATATAAGACTCACGGGCATGCTTGACACCAACGTATAGATACTCGTCACCATGACTATACGTCGTACTCAACAAATAACACATAGCAAATAGGACACAACTCCTAATCCCTCAAGCTAAGGTTACACCAAACACTTACCTCGATGCCACGAACACAATTGAAGCCTCAACCATCGCTTTACCTCTTGATTCCACCACCAACTCGCTCGTATCTAGCCACAAGTTACTTAATTATATCAATGAATGCTAAATGAATCAATTCTAATGCATGGAAATAAGTTTTCTAAAGTTTTTTCCAAAAAGTCAAAAATCGACCCCGGGCCCGCTTGGTCCAAACCCGAAATTCGGACAAAAACCCGATTACCCATTCACCCCCGAGCCCGGATATATAATTGGTTTTGGAATCCGACCTCAATTTGCGGTCTAAATCCCCAAATTTCAATATTCTTAGGTTTTTCTCCAAAATTCACAATTCCACCATGAAAACCCTAGATTCTAGGATGAAACCTTGTAAAAAGAAGTTAAGGAGTAAAGAAAATGAGTTAGAAATCACTTACTAATGTTTTGGAGAAGAAAGGTTGTTTGAAAAATTGCCTCTTATGTTTTTGGGCTTTTGAAAAATGAAAAATAACTGAATATCCCGTTTAAATATACCCCTCTCAGACCCCCTGTGCGGACCACACAAAAAGGAGTGCCGCTGCGGAGCTCACAATGTTGACTGCAGTGACATGCTTTAGTATTTTGGCCATAACTTTCTCTACAAATGTCCAAATTGTGATTTCTTTACCTTTATTGAAACTAGACACGAAGGGATACAACTTTTGTTTTTGAATCATCTCAAAATTCCTTGTAGATCAAAAGATATAGGCTTCCGAAGTCGGACCAATGAACCTGTGTGGACCGCACAAAATCGAGTGCGGCCGCAAAGCCCCCACCGCGGACAGCACAAAATCAATGCGGACCGCTCTGGCGGGTTCAGAGATCTGCACTTCTCTAAACCTGCAACAGCTATGTTTTAAGCCTAGGACATCCCGGAACCTACCCAAAACTCACCCGAGCCCTCGGGACTTCAAACCTAATGTGCATACTAACTCAAAAACATCATATGGACCTACTCGTGCGATCACATCATCAAATTAACATGTAAAACCATGAATTAAACCTCAAAACTCATCATTTTCATGAAGAAAACTTAAAGTTCATAACTCTTCAACCGGAAGTCCAACTCATGTCAAATAAACTCCATTTTTCACCAAATTTCACAGTTATCATTTAAATACTACAACAAGTTTGTACCGGGCTCCGGAACCAAAATACGGGCCCGATACCCATGGTTTCAAACATTAATTCTTTTTTTCATTTCTTAGATAATTCAGCAAAATAATTTCTTTCAAAAATTGATTTCTAAGGCTTGGGACCTCAGAATTCATTTCCGGGCATACGCCCAAGTCCCATATTTTACTGCGAACCTCCCGGAATCGTCGGAACACGGATCCGGGTCCGTTTGCTAAAAATGTTGACCAAAGTCAACCATAGTCAAATTTTAACTCTAGAAATTTCTATTTCTCATATTTTCACATAGAAGGCTTTCCGGATATAGGTCCGGACCATGCACGCAAATCGAGGTGAGGTAAAAAGGAGGTTTTTAGGCCTCAGAACACTAAATTTATTTCTAAAACAAGTGATGACCTTTTGGGTCATCACATCCTCGAGCAAAAAAAATGCCCTGAAAGATGTGCTCGGGGTGATTGACATTACCAGATCTCCTCTATTCTCGGATGCCATGATCTATGAGGCCGGCATGTTAGAAAGTCGTTCTTACAAGGGGCCTCAGGGGGCGATAGATATCCATACCTTTTTAGATGGGTTAGAGTCTACTGCCTCAAAGGACGTCACTGGGCTCGAATATTTGTCGGCGCCAAAGAAGGTACCATCGCTGGGAGCCAGTGGGTCTTCCTCGAGCCCAGAGTTGTGGACCGGTTCCCGGCACCGAGTGTCGATCCTGACCGAAGACGATCAATAGTTTCCTCTATCCCGGAGGATGCACGGCTTTTCTCTCCCCCCATGGGGGTCGCTAGCCACCTCCGGTGTTCGGTGACCGGAGAAGATCAAGCAGTGATGGACAAGGTGGAAACCCCCTGCCTATTCAATGAAGCTCAACAAACATTAAATTGGGTAACAAGGCCTTAAGGAGGAAAGCAGAGAAGTAGGGGCACTACTTACACATGCTGTTGCTAAAACATATGCTCCCTTTGTCTTGTCATTAATGTTTTCTCCTCCAACCAACACAGATGGAACGTTAATACTCGTCGTCTTTTCAGCAGCAGTAAAAACCTTGTTGGTGTCATCGTATATCAAAAGAACTGGAGGATCACGACGTTTGCGATAAAGACATTACATAGCCAATTTTCCCCAGATTGCAGTTTGAATGCTAGTCCACCCTGTGAAATTACATTGTGGATATGGGAGTGGGGGTGAAATATATCAAAACTTCTCCTCGCGAAAGTTGAAGTACGCAACACAAGTGAACCTATCAGTCCAATAAAGAACACCATTGAGGAAAATACATTCCATAGAAAAATTAGGTGAGCGATATTTTAAAGGATCGATAATTCTCCAGGAGGAGTTTGTTACTCCTAGCGTTACAATTTCTTATTTTTATCAACTTTTAATATAAAAGCTTTTCGGAAACACGTCCGCACTGCGCACGCAAATCGAGGAGGGTAAAAATGAGATTTTTAAGGCTTAAAAGCGCAGAATTGAGTTCTAAAACATAAGATGACCTTTCGGGTCATCACACACCATTGCAAAGCCGCCCCATTGTCAAAAGTAATTTGTTCTTTAATTCATTTGGTTTATCTATCGAGTATTCAACTCTCACTTATTCGACTAATCCGATAAATTTGCATCGTCAAAGTTCACTAAGGGAGTAAAGCCCTCCCGATGCGCGACATGAAAATCTCTATGACCAGTGGAGGATCTAGAGGCTAACATGCAGCTTCCCGGGAATCTAGTAACAGCTTCAGCCCAAAATGTGATCAATGATAGAACAACACTACAACCCTTAATTAGTAACCACTTTCTTGTAGACCTCATGTACACTACTAGAAATCCGGAAAAAAGCGACCAAAATTTGGCGACCAAAATTGGCCTATCAAAAAAAGCAACCAAAGTTGGTCGCTAAATTGGAGAAAATAATTAAATAATTATTTTAAATACATTAGCGACCAAGGTTGGTCGATAATGTGGTCAAAATGTTGAGACTTGCTTGGTCAAAGAAATAATGAAACTAGCGACCAACTTTGGTCGCTAAAGTGGGACCCAGTTATAAAATTTTAATAATTATATTATTATTTTTAAAAAATAATAAAATATAAATAAATATAATTTAAAATTAGCGACCAAAGTTGGTCGCATACGAAAGAGGAAGCAGATAGAGACCAACTTTGGTCGTTAATCTGGGACCCAATTATAATATTTTAATAATTATATTATTATTTAAAAAAAATTATAAAATATAAATAAATATAATTCAAAATTAGCGACCAAAGTTGGTCGCTTACGAAAGGGGAAGCAGATAGAGACCAACTTTGGTCGCTAAACTGGGACCCAGTTCTAACGTTTAACAATTATATTATTATATTAAATATTATATAAAATATAAATAAATCTTATTTAAATTTAGCGACCAACTTTGGTCACTAATTTTAATTTCTGGATAATTAGCGACCAAAGTTGGCCTCTTATCAGGTCAACATTGGTCAAAATTAAAAATTACTTTTGTATTTACTATCTAAATAATATAAATTTAATCCGTTAACACTTTTGTAATACAAGGGATGAATACACTAAAATATACTCTAACATGCTATATATGTAGTTAAAGTAGTACAACGAAGCGTGTTATATATATATATATATATAT
>NC_031994.1:31974586-31984527 GCF_001879085.1 Nicotiana attenuata
GTGTGTGTGTGTGTCTATATATATATATATATATATATATATATATAAGAACATGAAGCGCTAGGAACACAGGGTCGGGTTCTTTTAGGGATTGCTTAAATTATAAATTGATTCATCGACTTATAACCTACTCAGATGCATCGTTGAATATTAAAAACAAAACGTCTTGACTTAATATCAATTAATCTGCTATGATTGATTCATCGACTTATAACCTAGTGATGAATAAATGTAATTCATTAACTCTGTTATAATACAAATAATGAATACTATTATATCAATTAATAGAATAATTAGCTTATGCGTACGTAGTAATGTATACGATTGATCATCAATTACAATATAGTTTATGCGTGTGTATGAAATTACTCATATACTTAAATATAAGTTAAAAAATTCCTTTACATACATGGTATTATAATCTATTAAAAGTAATTACCTAGTTAATATAATTTTTTTTAAGAGCTTATAGTTTTTAATTATTTAAAATAATTGTAGTTAAATAAAATAAATATTTATAGCTAATAAGAGTTTTTTATAGCTAATAATATTTAAAAACCAAAATAGAAAAAAAAAGTTATTTATTTTTTTTTAAAAATAGCGACCAAAGTTGGTCGCTATTTTGGTCAAACAGTCAAAACTTAGTTAGCTACCAAAAATAGCGACCAACTTTGGGTTCTTTTAGTAAATCCAGACTCAAAAACGGGTTTCCCCCTCCCATTCTCTTATTTTCTTCCCCAAAATTTCTCCAACTCTCTCTCAACACATTCCCCTCCCCTTCTCTATTTCCCTCAGACAGATAAATCCCCCCACCCAGCGCCACCACTGTGACCGCCGGAGCCATTGCCGGAGCCGCCGCTGCCACCGCTGCCACCATGTCACGACCCAATTTCCAAACCTGGTCGTGATGGCGCCTCTCGTGAAGACAAGGCCAGCCAACAGAACACCAATAACTCATTAATAATTACTTAGCATGAATAAGTCTAAACCATTAATAAAATTCCCATAAGTGCGGAAGAAAAGTGATAAAAATAGGGAACCATCCCAACACAGCCCGACCAGGGTGTCACAAGTCACGAGTATCTAGAAGGATTTTTAATACAACTACAAGGCCAGTAATACATTGATTAAAATTTAGAATCAAAAAGAAGAAATCCGGTGCCGCGAACGCTAGCGGTCACCTTGCTCAGCTACGATAGCAAAATCCTCAACCAGCTCAAACTCGCTACCGGGAAAACCAATACCTGCATCTGCACGCGAGGTGCAGGGAGTAAAGTGAGTACTCCAACTCAATGAGTAATAAAGGTAAATAATAACTGAGCAGCAAGAAACCACGTAAGCAAGCCATCATGCTATATAGAACAGTGTAACCCTTTGAGAAAATAGTGAAACCGTGAAAATCTTTAGAAATATCTGGGCTTAGTTTAAAACCTCTTTTAAAAATATCTTTTTCCAACAGTTAAGCAAATGAATGTGAAACAGATAGTGCAAGTCAGCACAAAAGTCAGCCCCTCGGGCACAACACTCCCTTAACGAATAACACCAGGGTATCAGGTACACAGTGCAAGAAGTAGCATAGAAGCCAATGAAATGCGAGTGCTGGAATGTCATGACAAGTAATACAAATATGAACCAATGCATGAGTGCAATGCAATGCATATGACGGTACGCTCCGGTACCCGCTGCGGCATGCAGCCCGATCCATTTAACGTCGACGGCGCTCACTGGGGGTGTGTACAGACTCCGGAGGGGCTCCTACAGCCCAAGCGCAATATCAAGCCATCTCGTGGCATCAACCAGGCTCTCGGCCTCAANCGTGCAGCCCGATCCATGCTCAGTCCAAAAATGCACATAAGCCACTTGGGCAATATTAAAATGATACTTCTCAGCTCAAAACGTCAGTAACATGTTGTTTAAGTTTTCAAATCTTAGAAAGATGGCTGAGTTCGCAAAACAGTATTAAAACCTTGGACCGAGATCAAATAATATGCAAAGTAATACGAGAATCGTGATATCAATCCCTGAAGGATTCACATAGTTGGCACGAAGCCCAAACATGGCAATCAGCCCAAATTATGATAATAACAAGTAGTTTCAGTCAAATACGTAGTAATTTCACAAATCGGGACGGACCAAGTCACAATCCCCAACGGTGCTCTACCCCACGCTCGCTATCCGGCGTGCAAGTCACGTCAATGCAGCACTATGATGTGCAAATCCGGGGTTTCAAACCCTCAGACTATCATTTACAATCATTACTTACCTCGAACCGGTGAAATCTCTAGCTCTCGACGCCTTTGCCCCACAAATCGGCCTCCACGCGCGTCGAATCTAACCAAAATCAGAGCGAATACATCACAATATGCTAAGGGAACATAACCCAATCGAAAAGACTCGAAAAACATCGAAAATCACGAAGTTAGCAAAACCCGAGCCCCGGGCCCACTTCTCGAAAAATCAGAAAATTCACATCAATGGATTCCTCATCTCGCCACGAGTCTATATATATCAAATTTACTAAAATCCGAGCTCACATGCTCCCTCAAATCCCAAAATTTAAATCAAAATCTCAAGCCCTAGTTCATCAATTTTTAGACTTAATTCCATGAATTTCTTGGTTAATTTCACATAATAATCATGTTTTTAACTCAAAAATCTTACCTCCAATAAACTCCAGTCGAAACCCTCTTCAATTGCTCCCAAAAACCTCTCAAGATGCTCAACAATGGAGGAAAATGGACCAAACTTCGCGGATGAAATAATATAAAAACCCTTCTGCCCAGGTAAATTTTATTCTATGCGAACGCGGTCAACACCCCGCGTTCGTGATGAATAGAAAATCATTGACCAAAATTAACTCTTCGCGAACGCGGTGACCAACCCGCGAATGCGAACCTTCAGGAGCCTCAACTACGCGAACGCATCCCCTGGCACGCCAACGCGTTGAACAAATACTCAGGGCCCAACTTCCTTCTACGCGATCGCGGAAGCACCATCGCGATCGCGATGCTTCCACTCCCAGAACTACGCGAACGCGGCCATGAAAATGCAAACGCCAAGACCAAATTTCAGGCCACCCAAATTCCCTCTACGCGTTCGCGACTCACCCATGCGAACGCGAAGAGCAATTTTTCTGCAACACCAACAGCTGAAACCTGCAATAATTTGAGTCCAAAAATGGTCCGATTAACCCTCCGAAACCACCCCGAGGCCCCCGGGACCTCAACCAAAAGCACCAACCCATCCTAAAACATTATTCAAACTTGCTCCAATCATCAAAACACATCAAACAACGCTAAAACCATTAAATCACATCAGATTCGAGCGTAAGTTTCTTCAAAACTTCCGAAATACGCATTCGATCAAAAACCCAACCAAATCACCTCTGAATCATCTGAAATTTTGCACACACATCCCAAATCACCTAACGAAGCTACTGCAACTCTCGGAATTCCATTCCGACCCCAGGATCAAAAGCTCACCTACCAACCGGTATTCGCCAAAATACTAACTTCGCCAATTCAAGCCTAATTCTACACCGGACCTCCAAAATCAATTCCGATCGCACTCCTAAGTCACAAATCATCCCCCGAAGCTACCCGAATCACCGGAATTCACATCCGAGCCCTCTATTTCATAAGTCAACATCCGGTTGACTTTCCCAAAACAAGCTTTCCTTAAAGAGACTAAGTGCCTCATTTTTTACCAAAACCAAACCAATTCGACTCTAACTCACCAAATGCCGATGATGAAACATGAAGAAGAAATAAATGGGGAAAACGGGGCGGTAACACATGAGACGAAGGGTCGGGTCGTCACATCCTCCCCAACTTAAACCAACGCTTGTCCTCGAGCGTACCCAGAGTTGCTTTAGAGGCCATCCAATAGCTGAATAACTTACCATGCATATGCCCGGGGTGATCCCACGTCACCCTATCTCATATAGGTCCGATAACACATTTTAACCGAAATTACACAATCCAGTCTGGCCCATAAATCTTAGATCTACCTTTTCACTTCTGAAACCATCAATACAATCAAAACCTCACACCTATACTTTGAATAGTCTCGAACCAGCTGTAATAACCCATACCTGCAACCTCAGGTGAAATCATATGATATACCACATAATCCAAGCACTCGAAACGATAACTCCTATTCACAGCAGTTGCCCACAACAACCAAACACTGCTAGAAAATCCCTTATTAGCTAAAGTCTTATTCCAACACTTTCATATACTGCCAACGATACATGAGACACGCAGCAAACCATAACCATTTCTCGGATCAACCACTCATGAATCCAGTCCCATTTTGACTAATACCCCAACAGATTCCCGAGCCGAACCTCGATATTATCCTTCTAACAAGCTGAAATCAAATCTGTTCGTATTCATTAATGACCCCAACGATCACCTCGAATCCAACACACCACTCTGGTGATATGACACCCCGATACTGGCCTAAGCCACCACTTGCATAATACACGCACCAATAAGAAACGGTCTGAACATCCTCAAATCATGAAAAAATGACTCAAACGAAAGAGCTGTACCTCAAGCTCATCAGTACCATCACAACACAAGGCTAAGACCCCGTCTCACATCATAGAAATAGAACAGCTGAATCTACCTCGAAGGGTCATAACTCCACGTAGCCTCGCTACAATGCGCGATCATATCGAAACACTGTTACACATGAAACACCTCAAGTCACTATGATAAAAAATCGACAGCCACACACATTTTGATGTCTGGAACCAAAGCAATTCATTACATCCACGGTGAAACAAATAACATATGACTCGCAACCCGATAGTCATAACCGATACTCCATTTACCGATCAACACCCAATTACTCTTCCCGCTCGACTTCCTCTATGAATCCCCAATAGAACCAAACCACATGTGCCTATATCCAACAAATCATAACGTCTCACAGCACAGAAAAGCAACTCATAGATCTCCCCAGATCACTAGCAAGTTCAATAACGATCGAATCAACCTACCCCTCAACAACACAATTCGTGGCCAACCAAGCCAACTCAAGCTAAACACGTATCCAATCAACTTACCAACGAACTCATTACCAAGAAGCCTGAAGCTACTCCTTCCACTACTATAACTTCTGCCGGAGCCGTACGATACGGTGCACGGCACCAAATAAATACCGAAATCCACAATCTCGCTCGGCGACATGCCCGGCCACAAGAAACGCATCCGAAAAAGTCCCTCAATATCAGAACTGAATCAATGGTAGAAACCTCTGCACTGACATCCGCCACGAAGGCCCAATTAAGAAAAGCAATCCTTCCCAGCCGTCCGCTGGTCGTTGGAATACAAACCACTCTGCTAGAACATAATCTGATGCACCTCGCCATGCAACCTGTGGCATTTTCCGACATAGCCCATAGCACAATAGTCTAGAATAACCCAACACTGAGACAACCAGTCTACAGCCCAATATCATATCCAAAACCTAATATGCCAAGCAAAGAAAGATCCACTCGGGCCTCCAAATCCCAATAGCCGCTAACGGTACCAATACACACGATCCACAACCACTACATAGTCTGTACCTGAGAACTCCCAGTCTCCAACTCCATATAGCACACGAATCACTATACCTGATCCCAGATTCCGCAGTATGAATACATATCACACCCCACGTACCCAACCATTCTACGAAAGATATTCTAAAATTCCCCTGAGCCATCACACAAACTCAGATATCAACAGTCGATCTAACGAGAAAATGCCGCAACACTACTGAAGTATCATTAGTTTAATCACATTACCCTTTTTCTGAGATATACACTCTCGTCAAATCACTTCCGATTAGCCATGCCATTTCCTTGATTATCTGAGACTTCCCGTTGCCCAAGAGCTTTATGAACTTCCTTTCAGAACTGAACTGTAACTAATCTAGTCAAGAACTTCCACTGATCCCATTTGGAACAAAATCATTACACATCCTACGCTTCGCATGCCCGTAGAAGGATATATACATCTCCAAACCACGGTAAAACCCAACAAGAACTCTCTCCCAATTCCATTTGCACAAGCTAAACTGCCAGGACTGAATCCTTCCACCCAAGCAAAGCTAAGCAAGCTGTCAGAACTCAAGGGCTTTGCTGCAAAATACCTGTAAGGGCTCATTACCTCGAACACATACGAAGAATTAATCTTATCCTTACCATACCGATTTGGTCCACTATCAGGCTATTCCATCTATCTAATTTCCCTTCTGATTCATCATCAACTTGACATTCCCTCTTGCTATAGCTCCACAGTTCCTCAACCCAGGCTCACTACACGAGACCCAAGCACAAGACCATACTGTCTAAGACCCATAAGCCACTGAATACTCTCTCAAATGTTCCCAGAAATACCACATTCCAGAATAGTTTACTTGAAGAACTTCCTGCGAATCTGAATTCGTTACCATTACTTTCCAGATACCGATACATAGGATCCCATGATCAACATAAAAATACCACAAGTCTTGACCCTTTCCAACGAAAACACAGTCTCTACCCACATACACAACCTTAAGACACTTGATTGTTACATGTAGAATCTTGAACACACTAAAACCATTCTCGAGAGTCATTTACTTCATTTTCGAACTGCAATTTACCTGATCAAACGGACATAGCCATCCGTGCCTCATTAGCACTCTGACACCGCAGGATATGATCTCATTCCAATACAACAAACATCTTCCTTCTCTATACACTAAGCATTCTTTATCAACGGAAGCTCAAGACATCCTATTATTTTCACACATCTACGAAGCACCATATAACCTTTGTCAAAATTTTGCTTCACTCGTGCCATCCTCCGCCCTATTTCTGCAACCACAACTGATCCGCTAGTATATCTCGAAACGGAACCAATATAGCACATAACCGTGCAATCAGCTAATCCTTAGCAGCCTCCCCAACTTGGCTCAAAGCCATATATCAGGACACACTCAATAACCCATAATACTTTTACTCTAATGATGCCACAATACCATAGTGAGATTAAACTTAAATCATTTACAAGTTTGTGAAAACACAGATCATCTAGTACTATAACCCTCTGCAAATCTCGCATTCTTCCCCGCATCAGTTGAGTCCACTCTCTCAAGCGACCCGAATTTTCCAATTTCAACACGTACTTTTCAATTACACATGAGATCTTCTAACATACACCTAGGGATCATACAACTTAAGAACACTCTGCAGGAGATAACCCACCTGTTTCACCTCAATTTAGCATTTCTGCATGCCTTCCACCGTTGCACACCTTACACAGTCATTTAATCTTCCTGGGTCCGAACTCATACCACCACATGAAATGCACTTCACTCCCAACTAGGAGACACAAAAATTTTCTTCACACGCCCATAACTCGGGGCTACACATCAAGTCACAATAGGAATCGAACACTTAACAGTTCATCTATTATCCAGTAGACTTCTTCGTCACTACCAAGTCATATAGATACATCTCGCAGTACTAACATACTCATCACATAGATACCCAACCGCCACTCCGGCTAATAGGTACAATACCGAACATATAAGTTCAAAACACTTGCTCACACAATCAGCACCTCGGTGCTCAAGCCATAGGCAAAGATCCGGCCTCAAGTCCTCCAGACTGGCCCAACATACTCACGAAGATCACATCTCGCCCCTTGATCGGGGAATCACAAACCATCAAGGCACATATAATACTGAGCGCTCGCATGCGCATACAGACATGTGGAAGGAATTTCAAGGGTTATATCTCAAATAATCAAGTACGCACGATAAGAATTCCAAGGAAGTGAAGTTTTCCTAAAACTTCTGCAGCCTCTTGAGGATAAATACAGACGTCTCCGTACCGATCCGCGAGACTCTACTAAACCTGCTCATGACTCGTGAGACCTAGTAACCTAGGCTCTGATACCAACTTGTCACGACCCAATTTCCGAACCCGGTCGTGATGGCGCCTCTCGTGAAGACAAGGCCAGCCAACAGAACACCAATAACTCTTTAATAATTACTTAGCATGAATAAGTCTAAACCATTAATAAAATTCCCATAAGTGCGGAAGAAAAGTGATAAAAACAGGAAACCATCCCAACACAGCCCGACCGGGGTGTACAAGTCACGAGCATCTAGAAGGATTTTTAATACAACTACAAGGCCTGTAATACATGGATTAAAATTTAGAATCAAAAAGAAGAAATCCGGTGCCGCGAACGCTGGCGGTCACCTTGCTCAGCTACGATAGCAAAATCCTCAACCAGCTCAAACCCGCTACCGGGAAAACCAATACCTGCATCTGCACGCGAGGTGCATGGAGTAAAGTGAGTACTCCAACTCAGTGAGTAATAAAGGTAAATAATAACTGAGCAGCAAGAAACCACGTAAGCAAGCCATCATGCTATATAGAACAGTGTAACCCTTTGAGAAAACAGTGAAACCGTGAAAATCTTTAGAAATATCTGGGCTCAGTTTAAAACCTCTTTTAAAAATATCTTTTTCCAACAGTTAAGAAAATGAATGTAAAACAGATAGTGCAAGTCAGCACAAAAGTCAGCCCTTCGGGCACAACACTCCCTTAACGAATAACACCAGGGTGTCAGGTGCATAGTGGAAAAAGTAGCATAGAAGCCAATGAAATGCGAGTGCTGGAATGTCATGACAAGTAATACAAATATGAACCAATGCATGAGTGCAATGCAATGCATATGACGGTACGCTCCGGTACCCGCTGCGGCGTGCAGCCCGATCCATTTAACGTCGACGGCGCTCACTGGGGGTGTGTACAGACTCCGGAGGGGCTCCTACAGCCCAAGCGCAATATCAAGCCATCTCGTGGCATCAACCAGGCCCTCGGCCTCAAAATCAATATAACACCACTGAGGCGTGCAGCCCGATCCATGCTCAGTCCAGAAATGCACATGTAACACTGCTGCAGCGTGCAGCCCGATCCATGCTCAGTCCAAAAATGCACATAAGCCACTTGGGCAATATTAAAATGATACTTCTCAGCTCAATACGTCAGTAACATGTTGTTTAAGTTTTCAAATCTTAGAAAGTTGGCTTAGTTCGCAAAACAGTATTAAAACCTTGGCCCGAGATCAAATAATATGCAAAGTAATGCGAGAACCGTGATATCAATCCCTGAAGGATTCACATAGTTGGCACGAAGCCCAAACATGGCAATCAGCCCAAATTATGATGATAACAAGTAGTTTCAGTCAAATACGTAGTAATTTCATAAATCGGGACGGACCAAGTCACAATCCCCAACGGTGCTCTACCCCACGCTCGCTATCCGGCGTGCAAGTCACCTCAATGCAGCACTATGATGTGCAAATCCGGGGTTTCAAACCCTCAGACTATCATTTACAATCATTATTTACCTCGAACCGGTGAAATCTCTAGCTCTCGACGCCTTTGCCCCTCAAATCTGCCTCCACGCGCGTCGAATCTAACCAAAATCAGAGCGAATACATCACAATATGCTAAGGGAACATAACCCAATCGAAAAGACTCGAAAAACATCGAAAATCACGAAGTTAGCAAAACCCGAGCCCTGGGCCCACTTCTCGAAAAATCAGAAAATTCACATCAATGGATTCCTCATCTCGCCACGAGTCTATACATATGAAATTTACCAAAATCCGAGCTCAAATGCTCCCTCAAATCCCAAAATTTAAATCAAAATCTCAAGCCCTAGTTCATCAATTTTTAGGCTTAATTCCATGAATTTCTAGGTTAATTTCACATAATAATCATGTTTTTAACTCAAAAATCTTACCTCCAATAAACTCCAGTCGAAACCATCTTCAATTGCTCCCAAAAAGCTCCCAAGATGTTCAACAATGGAGGAAAATGGACCAAGCTTCGCGGATGAAATAATATAAAACCCTTCTGCCCAGCTACAGTGTTTTCGCAAT
>NC_031994.1:31985555-32055696 GCF_001879085.1 Nicotiana attenuata
AAAATTTAGGATATGAATTGAAATTTTAGGATAT
The DNA here is from genome assembly GCF_001879085.1 of Nicotiana attenuata. Classification (NCBI taxonomy): domain Eukaryota; kingdom Viridiplantae; phylum Streptophyta; class Magnoliopsida; order Solanales; family Solanaceae; genus Nicotiana; species Nicotiana attenuata. The sequence goes on from NC_031994.1 coordinate 31,985,590, forward strand.
GAAATTAATTAACTAAAAAAAGATTAGGATATGAATTAACTAAATTAATTTGTTCTTGTTTTATTTGTATAGATGGAACATTGTACTAGGATGTACAATAGGAATTATCCTAATCAGCAGGGATTGCGGGAGGATTTTGTAGAAAGGTGGATGACTTTATTAGACATGCAATGTCACTTCCACTATACCTAAGTGAAGGAGTAATTAGGTGCCCTTGTGTTAGGTGCGACTGTATGAAGTTTTGAAAACCGGCAAAAATTAAGCATCAACTTTATAGGAAGGGGTTTATAGCAAATTACTTTGTGTGGACTAATCAAGGAGAGATCGATGGTAGCCATGGGATAATTCATAACGTGGTTGTGGGTGGAAGTAGTAGGTCGGTGGAGAATACAAATCGTGATTCTAGAATTCATGATATGGTTGCGGATGATTTTGGGATGCACTTAGGGGGTGAGCCCAATGAAAATGTTGAACAAACTCCTAATGATGACGCAAAATATTTTTTATGAACAGTTAGAGGAAGCTAGTCGTCCACTACGTAATGGAAGTCTGCACTCTGAGCTGTCTGTTGCAGTTAGATTACTATGTATCAAATCTGATTGGAATATTTCTCAAGCAGCCATGGACTCTTTCATTGACCTTATGAGTGAACTAGTTGACCCTAATATCAAATTACCTGGTGATTTCTATAAGGCAAAGAGATTAGTTTCTAAGTTAGGACTTCCGTCAATGAGAATTGATTGTTGTGAAGATGGTTGCATGTTATATTATAAAGATGATGCAAATTTAAGCAGTTGTAAATTTTGCGAAAAGTCTCGTTTCAAGAGGCTTTCCAGCGGGAATATGGTCACTATCAAGGAGATGCATTATTTACCTCTTATACCTAGGTTAAATAGGTTATATGCGCCGATGAGTTCTGCTCCTCATATGAGATGGCACTTTGAAAATAGAAGACCACCTGGTGTTATGTGTCATCCTTCAGATGGAGAAGCTTGGAAGCACTTTGATAGGACATATCCAGATTTTGCTAGTGAACCAAGGAACATTCGGTTAGGTCTGTGTGCGGATGGCTTCACGCCTTTTTCTGTATCTGCGACACCATATTCATGTTGGCCTGTCTTTCTTACACCTTATAATCTACCACCCGAGTTGTGCATGACTAGTCCATACATATTCTTAAATTATATTATCCCCAGTCTACGTAATCCGAAAAGTTTGATTGATGTATATTTACAACCTTTGATTGATGAGCTAAAACAATTGTGGTACGATGGTGTTGAAACATATGACATACCAACCAAGAAGAATTTCAATTTGCGTGCTAATTTAATGTGGACAATTAATGATTTTCTTGCGTATGGAATGTTGTCTGGGTGGATGACTGCTGGGAAGCTAGCTTGTCCTTACTACATGAAAAATAGTAAAGCGTTCACTTTGAAACATGGCCGGAAGCAGTCATGGTTTGATTGTCATCGTCAATTCTTGCCTCCTGATCATGAGTTTAGAAGGATGAAAATGCATTCAAAAAGAATAAAATGGAATATAATTCTCCACCTCCGATACTTTCAGGTGAGGAAATTTGGGAGAGGGTCCAAAACTTCAGTAAAGTTACTGAAGCTCCACCTTATAGGTTCCCCGGATACGGTGTTACTCATAATTGGACGAAATAGAGTATATTTTGAAAGTTGCCTTATTGGAAGGATAATCTTCTCCGTCACAAACCTGATGTCATGCATATTGAGAAGAATTATTTTGACAATTTGTTCAACACAGTGATTGATGTTAAAGGTAAGACAAAGGATAACCCAAAGGCTAGAATGGACTTACAAGAATATTGCAGGCGGTCTGAATTATACTTGCAGACAGAAAACAATGGTAAGATATTCAAGCCCAAAGCAAGTTACACATTCAGTTTGGAGGAAAGACGGCAAAATTGTGATTGGGTAACGAAATTGAAGATGCCTGAGGGTTATGCGTCGAATCTTGGAAAAAAAGTTGATATGGAGGTAGGAAAGTTGAGCCATTTGAAAAATCATGACTGTCACGTTTTCATGGAGACCTTAGTGCCTATTGCATTTTGTGGTTTGCCTGAAAGAATCTGCAAACCCATCACAGAGATTAGTTTTTTTTTCAAAGACTTGTGTTCTTCCACATTAAGGGAAGAAAACCTACTCCGGATGGATCACAACATTCGTGTAACTTCTACTAAGATGGAAAAGATATTTTCATGTGGTTTTTTTGATGTGATGGATCACCTTCCAATCCACCTTGTACACGAGGCACGACTTGGATGGCCTGTTCAATGCAGATGGATGTATCCCTTTGAGAGGTAATATTATAAGTTTGATGTAATTTTCCGTTTTATTTGAATGTTCTTGGCTAACCTGAAATTATGTAGGACAATTGGCAAATGCAAATAATTTGTTAAGCAGAGGAATATGATTGAAGGATCTATATGTGAAGCTTATCTTGCAAAGGAAACTGCTCATTTTTGTTCTTATTATTTTGAGAGTAATGTGCCATGTGCTAGGAATAGGCCCAACAGGCACACGGTCGACCTTAGGAATGATCCATTATATCCGCCTATGTCCATATTCAATCAACCAGGCCGATGTTCTAAGGATGGTAGAAAGAGAAGTTTGAGTGATATGGAGTTCAAGTCAGCTACACTTTACGTGTTGCTAAATTGAAACGAAGTTGTACCATATCTCAAGTAAGTATTGATTTAGTAGTTATCAAAATATAAAAATTAATAAGATATTATCTCAATGCAACTACTAAAAATATTTGATGTGTCACAGTCATTTTGTGGGTCAATTTGGCCATGATGCTGTATATACAAGATTTGATACATGGTTCAAACAATTTGTAAGTTTATCCTTAAAATATTCTAACACTATGTAGGTAAACAATGTTTGGAAGTTATGCTAACTTATGAATTTTTTTAACAATATGTAGGTAAATGATCCAAATAATGGTGTAAATCAATTTTTGAAAGATATATCTTGGGGACCTGGGCTTGAGGTCACAACAATTTCTAAGTACGTTGTGAATGGTTATAAGTTTCATACAGAGGATTGCTCTAAAAATAAAAGTAGCAACAACAGTGGGGTGTGGGTTCAAGGTGGTGATGGCAACCAAGTTGGAGATATTGATTATTATGGTGTGCTCAAAGAAATAATAGAACTAGAATATACAGGTTGGCCATTTAAGAAATTGATACTCTTTAGATGCAAGTGGTTTGNAAGAAGAGTTACCTTCCTTCACGCTTTTCATGATTAAACACCTATTGAGTAATAGTCTAGTATGATAGTATTTGGCTAGACATAGTTTGTTTTAGCACGGTGATAATGTATTAACCTTAATGTTCCTGCCTTCAATTTGTTTAAGACTGATGTATGCTAGCCTTGGATAAACAGTAATGGACTGTATATGTGGACCCTTATATAGAAATATCTAGTTTTCGATTTTCATACGATTTTTTGCAATTGAAAGCTCAATAGCTTCTCTCCCCGTCACAGTATAGGAATCACCCCTAAAAATATGTTAAATAAAGCTGGATCTTATTTTATCTTAGGAAGTAAAATTTCAGAATGCAAACATGTTGATGCATCAGTGTACATGTGTATGAGCATAAAGTCTGGATTGAATTGAAACATGCCTATTCCTGTCATATGGCCTATTTTTATTTGATTTAGTTCAGCAGTAAGTCCTGAATTGAAACCAAGTCTCTAATGTCATGATATTAGTCTTACCGCCCGGATCACTTGGGCTCGTAACCACTGGGCCTAATGTGGCCCAGCTGCATAATACTATGCCAAACACTTTCAGCCTTGAAATTAATTTTACCCAGTTGAGCCCATGGGATTCGATTTTGAGTCTCAGGTCCAGCTGGATGTCTGTTTGGGCCTGCCCCAAGGCCCAGGCTTTAGATAACTGTACAAACAGTTTTAAAATAAAATTAGACTGGTTCCTTTCTTCTTGGGCTGGCTTCGAGGCCCAACAGACTAAAACTCTTAATACACTATTGGAATTGTGGTGGAATTTAAAATATAGGCTTGGGGCTTTCCAAGCTAAGTAGCGAACTTGAATTAAGGGTCTTCAATAATGGAGATTCCCTTGTTAAAGTTCGGACTTGAACTTGAGGCCCGAATTTTGAACGCCCTTAATAGTAGTTTATTAATAATGTTAATTAGTTAGGCCTTTAGGGACAATCCATAATAGAAAAAGTAATAATTCCTTTAGGATGGCTTTAAAAATAAATGAGGCGTGCCACGTCAAATAAAGTTTCAAAACTCGTAGCCCTCTTTAATTATTTTAAAATATTCAGAACTCGGGTTGTGCCACTTAGCGAATTTTCGTGGCTTCCCGCAAAGTTAATAAGACGCTAGCCGTTTAGGCGCGCTTTTAATAATTTACCTTCCTAGACTCGGGTGTGCATTTCATGCAACCCAAATCCAAATCCTAAAACGTTGAATAGGAGGTGTTGAGGATCCGGGTGCATTTCATGTGACGTAATCCAAAAATACGCTCTTAAACGGCGTTCACTTTCGTAAAAATAAAAATAAACTAAAAGCGGTAAATAATCTTAAAAAATTGCACTATAGGTTTGAGTATGTATACAAATCAGATTTTTTTAGCCATTTATAATAATTTAAGCGACCGTGCTAGAACCACGGGATCCGGGGGTGCCTAACACCTTCCCTCGGGTCAACAGAATTTCTTATTCAGAATTTCTGGTTCGCAGACTCCAATTGGGAAGTCGACAATTTTCCTCGATTTGGGATTTAAGTTAAACCGGTGACTTGGGACACCAAAAGCCAATCCTTTCCCAAGTGGCGACTCTAAATCAAATAAATAATTCCATTTCGAATAATGTCACTTTAAATGGAAAAACTCCCTTATACACTATCCTTCGGGGTAGGCGTGTAAAAAAGGAGGTGTGACAGATGTAATTTTCTGTTTTAATTTAAACAAATGTTCTTGGCTAACCTGAAATTATGTAGGACAATTGGCAAATGCAAACAATTTGTTAAGTAGAGGAATAGGATTGAAGGATCTATATGTGAAGCTTATCTTGCGAAGGAAACTGCTCATTTTTGTTCTTATTATTTTGAGAGTAATGTGCCATGTGCTAGGAATAGGCCCAACAGGCACACGGTCGACCTTAGGAATGATCCATTATATCCGCCTATGTCCATATTCAATCAACCAGGCCGATATTCTAAGGATGGTAGAAAGAGAAGTTTGAGTGATATGGAGTTCAAGTCAGCTACACTTCACGTGTTTCTAAATTGTCCCGAAGTTGTACCATATCTCAAGTAAGTATTGATTTAGTAGTTATCAAAATATAAAAATTACTGTGATTACATCTCAATGCAACTACTAAAAATATTTGATGTGTCACAGTCATTTTGTGGGTCAATTTGGCCATGATGTTGTATATACGAGATTTTATACGTGGTTCAAACAATTTGTAAGTTTCTCCTTAAAATATTCTAACACTATGTAGGTAAACAATGTTTGGAAGTTATGCTAACTTATGAATTTTTTTAACGATATGTAGGTAAATGATCCAAATAATGGTGTAAATCAATTTTTGAAAGATGTATCTTGGGGACCTGGGGTTGAGGTCACAACAATGTCTAAGTACGTTGTGAATGGTTATAAGTTTCATACAGAGGATTGCTCTAAAAATAAAAATAGCAACAACAGTGGGGTGTGGGTTCAAGGTGGTGATGGCAACCAAGATGGAGATATTGATTATTATGGTGTGCTCAAAGAAATAATAGAACTAGAATATACAGGTTGGCCATTTAAGAAATTGATACTCTTTAGATGCAAGTGGTTTGACCCACATCCAACAAGAGGTACAAGAGTACACAATCAATACAACATAATTGAGGTTAATCATACGAGGGAGTATGATCGCTATGATCCTTTCATAATTGCACATAATGTTAGGCAAGTGTATTATGCTCCTTATCCATTGCAGCGGAATAAGTCTGATTGGTGGGTTGTAATAAAAACTAAGCCTGTGGGTAAGGTAGAAGTCGAGAATGTGTTAGATGTTGCATATCAAAACGATATCTCCAGTGTTCACCAAATAGTGGACGAAGTTTTAGAAAATGATTTGGAACATCCTGAACACATATTGGAAGAAGTTGATATAGATGAAGTAAGAATTATAAAAAACGAGGAAGAAGAATCAACTGATGAAGCTCAAACTAGTGAGGAAGAAGAATTCTCGGACGAGGAACTATACGTCGATGAGCTTTAAAAAGTTGGTTTCTTTAATAACTCTCGTTTATAGCTAGTTTCTTTATATGTTTCAATCTAACTATGTATTATATTATGCAGATGACAGGCAAGGGTCGAGGTAACAGTGATCCTACTGGTTCTCGGGGTCGAGAAAAGGCTAGAAAACCAAAGAGGAGGGTAGAAGATACTACTCAATCCCTTCCTGCCTCTTCACAGATGCCTATGCCTATGCCTATGTCTGGGCCTCCACCCCAGGGCTATTCTGAGCTGCCAGCGCATCACCAGCCCTACACCTTCGTGCAGACACCAGGTCTTTCTTCACAGGGCCATAGGACTGTACGTCCGGCATACAGTCCAGTTGCCGCACGACCACGTGGATCGCTGCCATCTGCATCGCATAGATCGCATCGATCCATGTCACATCCACATGGATCACACCCATCAGTGTCACAGCCACTCGGGTCACAGCTATCAGTGTCACATCCACTTGCGGCCCATACAGCTATGTCGCAGTCACAGGGCTCGCAACCATCTTCATCTGGGACTCCATCTATTTCAGGCCTTCGCCTGCGAGATACTAGTTCTGACCCCCCTACACCTTCCACACATGCCTCCGATATACATGCTTCGGACAATGATGCTGATGATGACGAGGAGGTGCATTATGATGAATATGGCAGGATCATCATAGTCCCTGAGGGTGACGGGTAAGAGTTATTTGTTATTTTTACTTTTTTTGTTTTGTACAGTTTTACTAAGATATTAATGTGTTTTTTTTTATTAAATTGCAGGTTCATCCCTAGTAATATTACTACAAGGATCATCACCAAAGCCACCAGAAAGCTTTATGATGGTCCTTATGCGACTTGGAGTGAATTCCCATTCTCGCTGAAGGAGGCAATCTTCAATCAATTTAAGGTATAAATGTTCTTTTAAGCAATATAATTATTTATATTTATGATATTTTGTAACGACCCGACCCGTCGTTACGGGAGTTACCGCCCCGTTTTCCCCGTTTTATGCTTCTATATGTTTCATTATATGTGTTTGGAAAATTTGAAGTAATTCGGATAGAGTTCGGTTAGAAATGATACAATAAGTCTCTTTATGAGAAGGTTAGTTTGGAAAAGTCAACCGAATGTTGACTTATGAGTTAGAAGGCTCGGAATGGATTTTCGATGATTCGACTAGTTTCGGGGGATGATTTGTGACTTAGGAGCGCAATCGGAATTGAATTTGGAGGTCCGGTGTAGAAGTAGCCTTGAATTGGCTAAGGTTGGATTTTGGCAAATTCCGGATGGTAGGTGAGATTTTGATCCGAGGGTCGGAATGGAATTCCGAGAGTTGCAGTAGCTCCGTCAGGTGATTTTGGATATGCGTGCAAAGTTTCAGATCATTCGGAGGTGTTTAGGTCGGGTTTTAGATCAAATGCAAGTTTCAGAAGTTTTAGTTTAACTTAGGCTTGAATCCGTGGTAATTCGATGATTTTGGTGTTTATGATAGTGTTTTTATGTTACGAGCAAGTTTGAATGAAGTAATAGAACATATCTGTGCATTTGGTTGAGGTCCCGAGGGCCTCGGGGTGAATTCGGGTGGTTAAATGAGAGTTTTGAGGTGTATTGCAGGTCAGATTTTGCTGTCATCTGGTGTCTCTGCTTCTGCGGAAATGGACCGCAGAAGCGGTACCGCAGAAGCGGGTACGTGGTCGCAGAAGCGGTCGTTGGCCGGCTAGGGAAATTCATTAGAAGCGGAAGGTGGCTCGCACTAGCGGGTCCGCATAAGCGGACACTATACCGTAGAAGCGGTTTTGAGGGAACCGCAGAAGCGGACTTCGCGTCGCATAAGCGAAGTCCGGGTTTCTAAGTGAAGATCGCAAAAGCGGAAATGTGGCCGCAGAAGCGGTCCCGCATAAGCGAAAGCGGGACCGCAGAAGCGAAAACTGGACTGGGCGACAGAAGGGTTTTAAAATAATATTTCATCCGCGACCCTTTCATATTTTTCCTCCATTGTTGACGTTCTTAAGAGCTTTGAACAAGGAAATTCGAGGGTTTTGACTGAGAATCACTTGGAGGTAAGTCTCTTGGCCTAATTACTCGAGTTTATGGTACATTTAACATAGAAATCAATAGAATTTCATCAAAAACGGGTCAAGCTAGGGCTTGGAAAGCTGTGATGTAAAAATGGAATTTGGAGAGTCAAACGAGCTCCGATTTTGGTAAACTTTATATGCACGGACTCGTGGCGAGACGAGGAATCTGTTGGTGTGATTTTCGGAATTTTTTGAGAAGTGGGCCCGGGGCTCGGGTTTTACCAACTTCGTGAAATTTTAGTACTTTTCGAGTATTTTTGATTGGGTTATGTTTCTTTANTAAAAAAATTAATTTCTGGAAATATAGCGACCAAAGTTGGTCGCTTATTATTAAAAAAAATTTAATTCTTGAAGTTAGCGACCAAATGTGGTCGCTTATTTTTTAAAAAAATTAATAATAAAGCGACCAACTTTGGTCTCCATTTTCCAGATTTTAAAATATAATATTTTCTTTACAGACCAAAGTTGGTCGCTTTTTTATGATTAATAATAAATAAAAAAACGTAATTTACATGTGGAAACCAACTTTGGTCGCAAAAATTATATTATTAAAATATTAAAGCGACCAAAGTTGGTCGCTATTTTCTTTACCCGGAATATTTGGTCCTTTTACCTTAGAGACTAAAGTTGGTTGCTAATTAGCGACCAACTTTGGTCCCTAAGGTAAAGGGACCAGCTTAATATCGACCAGGCCTGTTTGGTCGCTTTTTGACCTATAAGCGACCAAAGTTGGTCGCTTTTTGTGGTCGCTTTTTTTCCGGATTTCTAGTAGTGATATCTCCCTAGACACGAACTAATTATAATATGCCTCATTAATTGGACTAATCAATGTCTAGTAGATATCAAGTTGACATAGACATGTCAAAATTGTGCTACACATTGTTGAAGTTTGTTTCCATAAAAAAGATGTGCATTTTTTCCCATGTTGTGACCAAAGAAGGTTAGACAAATGAAGTAACAATAAAATAAGAGTGGATCTTTTTAATTCTTTATTCTTCCTTGATATTTTATACTTCAATACCACACAAATGGGAGGGGTGATTTGTGTGGTGTCCAATTTTCGCATGCACTAGATTATAGAAGAACCTGGTTCTTCTATGCGTTCCTTAAACTTCAATTGCGGAATAAGTAATGCAGAAAATAAAGAACACAAGTATTTTTACATGGAAAAACACCCGGCTCGAAAGGTGAAAAAATCACGACCTACTTCCCAGTAGGATTTTCTCCAGCACTACACTACAACTCTGAGTCAAACAACAATATTTACAAACCTCTTGCAAACCTGATTAAAAACTCTAACCCTTGTAGCAACACGTCACAGGGCTATAGCGACTGCTTCAAGTTAACTCTAACTTGAACAATACAACTCAATCACCTAGTACAAATGCTTCTAAGAAAAGCTGAAAGGTACAATTTAAAAGCTCCTACTACAATTGAACTAGAAAAAAACCGACAAATGGAACTGGTTCTTCAATCTGGTTCATGTAGCTTCAGGTTCGCACTTTTGAAACTCGCAGGAATTGCTCACAAAATGCCTTGCTATTTTGCTCTCAATTCTTGCTTAACTTCAGAGTGTGTGTGTCGCCTAAAAAGAGAATAAAACTGATATTTATAGATGTAACGATCCGACCGGTCGTTTTGAGCTTTTGCACTTTGATCGCCAGTTTTCAGGCATGACTTGCCCCGTGTAATGTATTATGACTGATGTAGATCGTTGGTTTTGGTTTTCAGGAAAATCGGGATGAATTTGAAGGAACAATCTTAGTTGAAAGCTTTGAATTTGAAAGGTTTGACCAAGGGTTGACTTATTTGCATATGAGCTCGGATTGGAACTTTTATGATTTGGTTAGCTTCGTGGGGTGATTTATGACTTAGGGGCGCGATCGGAATGCATTTTGGAAGTCCGTGGAAGGTTTTGGCTTGAATTGGCAAAGTTAGTATTTTGGCGAATTCCAGTTGATAGGTGAGATTTTGATCCGAGAGTCGGAATGGAATTCCGAGAGTTTCTGTAGCTTTGTTATGTGATTTGGGATGTGTGTGCAAAATTTCAGGTCATTTGGACGTGGTTTGGTTGGATTTATGATCAAAAGCGTGTTTCGGAAGTTTTTGGAAAACTTAGGCTTGAATTCGATGAGTTTTGAGTAATTTGATGTTGTTTGAGGTGTTTTGATGATTGGAACAAGTTTGAATGAGGTTATGGGTTATGTTGGTAGGTTTGGTTGAGGTCCCGAGGGCCTCGGGTGTGTTTCGGGAGGCTAAGAGGATCAGTTGCATGTTTGAGAACTTCAGAAAAATTGCAGGTCAGTTGCAGGCATTTTTGGCCTTCGCGTTCGCGAAGGGCTGGGGTTCTGAGCATCGCGTTCGCGAGGTACCATGCTGCGTTCGCGAAGGTTTGAGAAAGGCTGCATCGCGTTCGCGAGTGTTGATACGCGATCGCGAAAGAGGTTTTGGGGCTGATGCTAAGATGTTCATCGCGTTCGCGTGGAGGCGAACGCGTTCGGGAAGTTCAAAACTGTGGAAGCAGTGGGTTCGCGACTGGAATGTCGCGTTCGCGTAAGGTAAAAGATGGTCAACATAATTTTGTGCTATGCGTTCGCGAGAGATGGACCGCGTTCGCGAAGAAGGCTTTTAGAGCCTGGGAAGAATGTTTTAATAGCTCTTGTCCGCGATTTTGGAGCTAACTTTCACCATTTTTGGGCAATTTTGAAGCTTCTTGAGGGGAATTGAAGAGGGATTCAAGAAATAACACCTGGAGGTAAGATTTTTGAACTCAATCCTCGATTATATTGTGAAATTAACCTAGAAATTCATGGAAATTTAGCTAAAATGGAAGAACTAGGGCTTGATATTTTGAGATTTTTAAATTGGGATTTGAAGAGCCATTTGAGGTCGGATTTGAGAGTTTTTGATATTTATGAACTCGCGGAAGGATAAGGAACCCGTTGATGTAAAAATTTCTGAGTTTTGAGAAGTGGGCCCGGGGCTCGGGTTTTGCTAATTTCGAGATTTTTGATATTTTTCTATTGTTTTCGCTTGGGCTTTGTTCCCTTAGCATATTGTGACATATTCGTTCTGAATTTGGATAGATTCGACGCGCGTGGAGGTCGATTTGAGGGGCAAAGGCGTCGCGAGCTAGAGATTTCGTCGGTTCGAGGTGAGTAATGATTGTAAATGATATTCTGAGGGTTTGAAACCCCGGATTGCACATCGTAGTGCTATATTGAGGTGACTTGCACGCCGGATAACGAGCGTAGGGTAGAGCACCGTTGGGGATTGTGACTTGGTCCGTCCCGATTGATGAATTTACCGTGTATTTGACTGAAACTTACTTGTTATCATCATGATTTGGGTTGATTGCCATATTTGGGCTTCGTGCAAACTATTTGAACCCTTCGGGGATTATTATCGCTGTTTCCTCACTGTTTTGATTTTATACTTGAACTCAGTCATGTATTTTCCACTGTTTTCAAAACTCAGCCAAGTTTATTTTACTATAACACTTAAAATGATATTTCCAACAATATTTATGGGCTGAGCGTCATGTTTTACTGTTGCTCGCGGGGCTTATGTGATTTCTGACTGAGTAAGGCCGAGGGCCTGTGTTGTGAGGATACTTTTGGATCGGGCTGCACGCCGCAGCAGTGAGATACTGATTTGATTATGAGGCCAAGGGCCGGAGATATGTACGCCACGAGATGGCTTGATATTGCGCTTGGGCCGTAAGGGGCCCCTCCCGGAGTCTGCACACCCCCAGTGAGCGCCGTCAACGATAAATGGATCAGGCTGCACGCTGCAGCGATATATGGATCGGGCTGCATGCCGCAGCGGTACTGGTACTGTTCTATGTGTTTACTTTGTTTCATTTGTCTGCCATTATCTGTTGTCTGTGCTACTTCATGAAATACCTACCTGATTGCCTGGCATTATCTGAAAACTGAGTGTTGTGCCCGAGGGGCGAATTTCTGTGCTTATCTTCACTATTGTTTTGCATTCAATTGCGTAACCACTGAAAAAGTTATTTCCAAAAGAGGTTTAAACTGAGGCAAGATGTTTTTCTAAGGATTTCACAGCTTCACTGTTTTTCTAAAGAGGGTTTTACACTGCTCTATACAGCATGATGATTTGCCTTACGTGATTTCTTACTGCTCAGTCGTTATTTACCTTTATTACTCACTGAGTTGGAGTACTCACTTTACTCCCTGCACCTCGTGTGCAGATGCGGGTATTTATTCACCCGGTAGCGGGTTTTGGCTGATTGGAGGCAGAGCTATAGGAGTTTAGCGAGGTGACTGCCAGCGTTCGCAGCACCGCTTCTCTCTCTGTTGTTCATTATTCCTGTTCTGTGTATTTTTAGACCATATAGTTGTATTTACCCTCCTATAGATGCTCGTGACTTGTGACACCCCGATTAGGGCTGTGTTGGGTTGTACTTCCGCTAATTAATATTATTAAATCATATTTATACTGCTTATTCATGTTTAACTATTTTTGAAAAGGCGATATGGGTTAGTTGGCTGGCCTTGTCTTCATGAGAGGCGCCATCACGACCAGAGCGTGGATTTGGGTCGTGAAAATAGAGTTAGTAGAATAAGGATTAACTAGAGGTCTAATGATTTACTCTTTCTTAGTAGAAGAACTCTAGTTAACTTCAACTTCTAACTCTTTCCTTATCTATAATAGAATTCTCTTCAAGTAAGGAGTCATGCTTCTTATCAAATATCCAATCTTTTCGTTAAGGGATTATCAGAAACAATCACTTATACTTATCCCTTGCACGTGCATGCCTTTTTCTTGAATCTGACCGTGACTTGTGTACATTGTCCATGGAACTGGTTCATGTATGTGTTCCTTTGTCAATAATCAAAACCAAACCGCTCAGGTCAACAAATTTCCCCTTTTTGATAATGAGAAACTCTGTGCTTTTCATAAGTATGGAACCTGTTTCAACTCAGCTCAATGTCAAACTCAATGTTAGAACACTTCTCATTTAATGTCACAAATCATCAAGGACCAGGTTCATTAGGGTATAAGCATCACAGTCCAAAGAAAAATCACACATTATCTTCCGCCTTTTGGCGTCATCGAAAAGTTGCATAATTAAGTCAAGTAACCAGATTTTAACAAGTATTATTCGTGGCCACTGGGGCTACTTCAAATGCAATGATGGATTCAATTTTCACTTTTTCAATCTAAGGATATTAACCATCTAAGAAATATCAACAAACAATTAGAGAAATCCCACTTGGGTCACTGGTTAAAATTGGGCAAAGAAGGGTTTAGGACTAGGAAGGACCAGGTTCTTGGTTTGGCCTGAAGCAGTTTTAGCATATCTTGAAGAATACCCTCATTCTTCTCTTTCTCCTTTGCAAGCTCGGAATTGAGGGAGTCTCTCTCAGCTTCTACTTCAGCTAACCTTTTCCTCAGCATTCCAATCTCAGCATCCTTAGCTTCACTCTCTTGCTCCAATGCTCTAACCTTGCTGTTCTTAGGTACCCTCTTGGATAAACCAGGTTCTTTGGGCATAATATGGACTTGGTAGTCACAATCAATCAAAGATCTGGCCCCAAAGTAGTCTTTACTAGTACAAACATCTTATTCTTGAGGGGGACCTTGAAGTAGTCAAGCACAGTAATTAGGATAAAGCCATGGGAATGGCATGAGTCTTGGTGCCACAAACAACCCTATGAAGGAGTTGGATTATGAACCCTCGCTAATTGATCTGCTTCTCATTATCCAAGCACTCTATAAGGACCAGGTCGATGAAGGTAGCAATATGCCTTCTTTCCTGCCTGGGCATAACCACTTTGTTTAAAAATTGAAAAACCAGTTTGTTGCCAGCCTTCATTTCACTCTTATATACAGCCCTGGGTTCTTGCTCCAAGTCCCTATCAGCAAACTTCCGGTGATGGTCAGTGAAGTAGAAAGATTTTCTAGACTAGGCCATTTCAACTTGGTGTAGTCATTATATCCCTCAGCATGTATACCCAGAATCTCTCCTAGTTCTTTATTGTCAAAGCTTATCTTCACTCATTTCATTTCACTGCTGACCCTGACATTGTCAATCTCACAATTTGCAAAGAATTCCACCATTTCACCCCTGGCAAACCTTCCTTCCAACTGAAGGACCATGTTCTTCCAACCTTGTAACTTCAACTTTCCAACAGTAGTACCATTCCTTCTTCCTTTAAATCACTGAGGATCCTCCCCTTCAAAATGGTTCTTTTCTGGAACTTCGCCCCTTTATCTTTTTCCTCATCAGTCGCTTCTTCTTCACTTTCTTTTTTCACAACTTGAACTTTCTTTGATTTCCTAGAAGACCTAGTTCTCTTGGAAAAAATCGAATCCTTTGCCTCAACAGACTTTTCTAGAGACTTCTTATAAGAAATCATTCTTTTCTTAGCACTAGGAGTCATAACCTCCACTTCATCTGTCTCATCCTCATCATGAAGGACCAAGTCCATCTTATCTATCTGTATTACCTCACTTGTTTCTCCAACTTTTTTCTTCCCCTTGGCAGCAGCGTTTTTGGCACTCTCAGCTAAGACCTTTTACAAGTTGGCCTCACTCTGCTTCTTCTGGCTCCTTGTAGTTCTTTCCTCTGTGGGAGGAGTTTCTACAAGGATAGAAGAGGCAACCTTTCTCTTCTTGCCAATCATTGTCTTTCCAGGAATTTTTGTTCCTGCACTATTCTTCTTCTTTGGACTGTAACTGTCAAAAACTTTCTGCAGCAGGTCATGGAGGGTTCCTTTCTAGATGGAATGATTTCTTATAAGAAGTCCTGGGTTCTTGCTCCAAGTCCCTATCAGCAAACTTCTGGTGATGGTCAGTGAAGTAGAAAGATTTTCTAGACTAGGCCATTTCAACTTGGTGTAGTCATTATATCCCTCAGCAGGTATACCCAGAATCTCTCCTAGCTCTTTATTCTCAAAACTTATCTTCACTCATTTCATTTCATTGTTGACCTTGACATTTCCAATCTCACAATTTGCAAAGAATCCACCATTTCAGCCGCGGCAAACCTTCCTTCCAACTGAAGGACCATGTTCTTCCAACCTTGTAACTTCAATTTTTCCAACAGCAGTACCATTCCTTCTTTCTCTAAATCACTGAGGAGCCTCCCCTTCAAAATGGTTCTTTTCTGGAACTTTGCCACTTTATCTTTTTCCTCATCAGTCTCTTCTTCTTCACTTTCTTTTTTCACTACTTGAACTTTCTTTGATTTCCTAGAAGACCTAGTTCTCTTGGAAAAAATAGAATCTTTTGCCTCAACAGACTTTTCTAGAGACTTCTTATAAGAAATCATTCTTTTTTTAGCACTAGTAGTCATAACCTCCACTTCATCTATCTCATCCTCATCATGAAGGACCAAGTCCATCTCCTCTATTTGTATTGCCTCACTTGTTTCTCCAACTTTCTTCTTCCCCTTGCAGCAACGTTTTTGGCACTCTCAGCTAGGGCTGCTTATCGGGCGGATTGGGCGGTTATTTACTCTTAGCGGTTTGGCTTATCGGTTATCGGCTTTTAAATATATTAACCCGCTAGCCACCCGATAAGATATCGGGCGGATTGGTATCGGTTTAGCTCTTATCAGACGGTTTATTGGCCTAATTCATCAAAATAAAATAAAATTTAGTCTCTGTATGTTTAAATAGGTGGTCAACGTACTAAGAGGGACGAAGCAGAAGAGACACCGTGATGGGTAAATCATCTATCTAGAATCTTATTTATGTTTATGCACATTGGCCTTAGTCCATGTGAAAGATTTTCAATTGGCCATTGTTAAAATAAATGTTCGTCATGCTTAGAATTCTAGGATGCCTTAAAACCCAGGCAAGGTTGATGAAGCAGTGGTGTAACTGGTGATGTTATCTTGTTTCAGACAGCAAATTCTGTCTTTTGTCACAGTTAGATGACTCCTTTTATTTGGCTTTCTTTTATTCTAATTCACTTTGATAGAGTACTGGGAAAAGAAGGGTTTTTGATTATTTACTATGTATATGAATAAAAATAAATTTTATATGTATATATATACCATAAAAATAAATGAAAAGTACAAAATTGAATCATAATATGTTGTTAATAAATAACACAATGTTCATTGATAATCATAAACTAAATGTATTATACTGCACAACATGATAATCGAGGATGAACGTGATCTTAGTGCACCAATTCAAGATGCTTGGAAAAGTCCAACTCCAACAACAGAAAGGGTAGTAGATGAAAATTACCGATTTGAACAATTTTTATCTTGGCACAAAAAAAATAAGGACAAAGATGCTCATTTTGCACTTCGTAATGCATTAATAGAGCATTTGGGAGCAACGTAATAATCTTGTAAGTTGAATATTTATGTAAAAATTAAAATAAATATTACCATATCCAAACTTAGGATTACTCTAGTCAATACTCTGGGACAAGGAAATAATTGTGCCGATCATTTGGCGAAGTTGGGAAGGACGCAGAATGAGACTTGGTAATATTGCATCGCCCACCACATTCTATGTAGCGATTGCTACTTGCAGACATGGCTCACGTAGCATATGCTAGGTATCCGAAGCATGTAACCTAATGAGAGGGCTAGGGCAAAAATATTGTGAAGTTGTAACATTTGTAAAAATCGGGGAAAAAATTATAATAATTTGAAAGATATTTTTTTGACTGTCTAAGATCATTACAATTAATCTTTATCTTCTCTATTTTTTTCTTATACTCTGTTGCTAACGTTTTTGTGTATCATTTCATTTATTTAGACTTCAAAAACAGTAAAGCGGATTAGCCAGCATTGCTTGGATGTTTAAAAAGAGATATCGGTCCAAAGTGACACAGGTATAAAAATAAATTTAAACTACTTTCGATCTTATTAAAAGAGTTTAATAAAGGAGAAAAAGATTTCATTTTTTTTGGAGAAAAGATGATAAAGGGAAAAATTGAAGATACGAAAAGGATGAACTTACGACGTATCAAAGATAAAACCAACGCAATATGGCAATAATGGTTCACGTTCTCTTTGTTCTTTATATACACACATTGCAAATTCCATTTTTCATTTACCATTGTACATTACCTGAAAAATACACATATTGCATGCAAGTTTTAGAAAACTCTACCAATGGAAACTCAAACAATATGGCATTTCATTTATTTTAATTTTTTTAAGAATAAAAAGTAGTGAATTTAATTCTTTAATAATTGTTTATTCAGTTCTTGATCATGTTTTATTCGCCCTACATATTTGTCTTTCAACTAAATCAAATGGGCGATTAAAACAAATGCTGAAGTATATATCTCATAATTGATGCCTAAGTTATTTTATTATTGTGCCCAAACAAGCTACGTCAATCATCAATTAATTTTGTAGAATACTTATCAAGCACACATGAAAATCAAAATACTCATTACAAGCATTGGAATATAGTGAAGATAAAAACTATAAGTGAACCCTATCGATTACTCTAAAAATAAATAAATGAGAATTAGTAAATATATTTATTTACTAGTACGTAATACGGGCAAAAGAAAATATGCTTAACCTATTCACTGATATAGAAGAAACCTGGGTATATTTGGAGTGAAAGGGAAATATCAAAATCCCAATATTAGTTATAATGCCTTATTTTAATTTTCTTTTTGCACTAAGTGGCTAATTAGAATCTAACTTGAATTCAGATAAAACTCTTCTTTTAGTTTCCTCCCTTTTTTTTTCACTCTCTTAAATGGCTAAATAGTATCCCACATTAATTAGGATTAAACTCTTCGGTTAGTTCGGATTTGGATAAGGGTACACACTTGTTTCATCATTAGAAGTATTGCGAAGGGTTGAAACAAGAATTTATTGAGATGAGATATTTTACCGGTACCAAATTTGATAATAAATAGCTATTGTGATCTGAAGTTATTGCTACAAGTATACGAGCTGTGCTTTGCAAAAAAGCTTATCAAATAAAAGGGTTTATCATAATTAACGATAGTTGCTTAACTTCTTGTGGTCATTTGTAAAAATAAAGTCTTCCCTGAAAAATTAAGAACAATGACGCTATATATGCTCATGTGAAAAGCAGGAAAAATTTTCAGCCTAATAACACAAACATAAGGAATTTTCGTCAAATGTACAAAAAGCAAAATGGACGCAGATAAACAAAGGAGATAGGAAAGCAGGATTTTGGGAAGATGTTTCAAATTTTCCTTTCATAATGATTATATTCTCAATTTAATGTAATGATTTTCAATATAGAATCCAAGTTTATGAAGGAAAAGGAATATAATTTCCAAACCAGTCCAAGTTAGTTTAGCAAAAGGATTTTTTACAAACCGAAATAATAATTTACGCTGTTTCTAAATTATTCTAAATGATCACTTTAGTTTTTTTCTCATTTAGAAAACCTATTTTCACTTTCCTAAACCCTGCTAAAACTAGAATTAGGAAAAAATAGGAAAAAACCTAGTCCAACTATGTTTATGTTAAATAAATAACTATAAATAACCTACTTTCTAGTCATTTAAAATCTATCAAAGCTTCTCTAAACTGATTTTGGTTTCCTTTCTAGTTTTCATTTCTTTTCATTTCCATCAAAGTTTTAGTAGCTAAAGTCCGATAATTAAGTCTGTGAATAGTCATGGCACTTTACTTGCCATATTCTCACGAACAAAGCATTCATTTTCCTTTTATCGAAAACACTGCTCGAGTTTGTCGCGTACAATCACTAATCAAACAGCGCGATGCACCTATCTACATATGTTGGTCTTTTCCTCCTCAGGGATATATCAAGATTAATACAGATGGCAGTTTTATGCCAAATTCAGGACTAGCAGGATTCGGGGGTATTGCACGAGATGACAAACGAAGATGGATAGGCGGATTCTACGGCCGACTTAGCATGAAAGCGACATCAAGTATCACTGCGGAGTTGTGGGCCATACATGGCGGGCTGACACTAGCAAAAAACTACAACTTGAAGAAGGTTCTTATCGAAACCGACTCAAGCGATGCCTTAATGTTGCTAACCGTGGCGGATAATGTCACTAAAAGTCACCCCGATCGTGTTCTGATGAAAGAATGCAGGAGTCTCATATCCAAACTTGGAATTACTCTAATCCATACTCTGAGACAAGGAAATAATTGTGCTGATCATTTGGCGAAGTTGGGAAGAACACAGAAAGAAGACTTGGTAATATTGCATCGCCCACCACATTCTATGCAGCTATTGCTACTTGCGGATATGGCTCACGTAGCATATGCTAGGTATCCGAAGCATGTAAAGCCTAGGACAAAATTATTGTGAAGTTGTAACATTTGTAAAAATCGAAAAAGATTTAATAATTTGAAAGATATTTTTTTGAATGACGAAGATCATTACGAGTAAGCTTTATTCTTCTTTATTTTTCTGACATTTTCTTTGCTCATTTGCACTATTTAATTCATTATACTTGCTGGCGATACTGTAACGATTGTTTAAACCACGGTCATTGGTAACATTTTTGGTATCATTTCATTTAGGTAATACTTCAAAAATGAGTAAAGCGTATTAACCAGCATTTCTTGGATGTTAAAAAAGAGCCATCGGTCTAAAATGTATTATCAGAAAAATATATATATCGATTGCAAATTTTAGAAAATTCTCCACCAATGGAAACTTAAAACAATATGACATTTTATTTATTTTAATTTTCTTAAGAATAAAAAGTAGTGAATTTAGTTCCTGAATTATTGTTTAGTCAGTTTTTGTTCATGTGCTATTCGCCCTACAAATTTGTCTTTCAACTAAATCAAATGGGCGATTAATTTAGTGCTTATACTTAAAAAGAAGTTAACAGAAGTTAAAACAACTAACTTAAACATGTGAAGAAGCGTAGTTAGACATTTCATTTTAATTTCCTATTGAGGCCTAACGTAAACCTGTGCTTGAGAGATAGTTGTCCATATACTAATGGCCTTAAATTCATGGTGTGAAAATTAACATTCTGAAGAAATCACAAATGGGGTCGGAATTGTTGAAGATTCTGAGTTCATAGCACAAAAATTAATTTAAAATGGATTTTTTAAACTTGCCACCCTAAAACAACCTACTACTATGCTGCAACAATTCTTTCTTTCAAGATCAAATAAATCTTTAAAAAAATTATCATTCAAAAAGGCAATATTAGCCTCAAACTTTAACATCATCAATTAGAAGGTATACATGTTAAAAGCTTAAAAAATGACTTAAAGAAATAGACTTGTTTCACAATCTTTCTTCAGGTTGGCCATCCTTAATTCCAGACAAGGCTATAATAACTTACAAATCTACAGGTCCAAAGCTGCTCCAGTCATCAGATGTTGGATCTGTATGGACAGTTTCAATCTTTGGTCTTGAAGATGGATAGGAAAAGTTCCAGAAAGAATCAGAATTCTCGAAGAATACGTAAAATAAAACAGCTGATGCCAAAAATAATGCCAAGAGTAATAAATCTGTCACCCTGCAATTGAAATCTGGGAAAAAAATAGTCAATCTTGGAGTCAAATGCACGCGCATGTCCCACACACGGGAAAAGAAAAAGAGACAGACCTTTCCAATCAGCTGAGATGTTTAACTTAGTCACCATTGCTCCCCACTGAGAGGAAGTGGTAAGAGCAACCCTGCCAAATGTGCAACAATGTGGACTTATAAGGTAAATAGGTAGACAGAATAGTAGTCTTGATTGCCAAAGAATAATTAATGAGAAAATTAATCCACTTCGACATAAGTATCTCAAGAGGACTATGTGTAGTAAGCATAAATCAATTCAAGGTTTCAACTTTATCATTAGGCAATCATGTCCTCAAGGAATCACCGAGACCTAGCACCCTAAGACACAGAAAAATAACAGAAAAGATAAAGCTAACTTGGAATGTTGCATAGAAATCCAGGCAGAAGAATACCTAAAACTAGCACCGTTGTTTACTTTAAGACTTATAGACCAGAAGGGCAAGCACAAAAGGGGTAGAGAGGAAATAATAAAAAGGAGCACAATCAGAAGTTGTGCAGGGAACACATACAGGTCCAAGTTAATCCAACATAAATTATAGGTGCGACAGACCATCTCGAAAGCACATAGGACAAAGGACCAATTATAGAGACTAGTTATAGAAACTTATTGCTAGAATAGCACATACCTTTCACTAGGACAAAACTATTGAGATATGTTTAGTTAGATTCAATGTTAAGCATTTTGTTACTGTTAGTTATTAGTTAGCTAAGCTAAGTTACTAGCTGAGTTAGCTGAGTCAGCAACTTTCATTTACGTTTACTTTCACACGTGCAGATATATATACACATTGTAATAGTGGAAGATGCAATAGAGAAATATTTTCACATTTTCATTTCTCTCTCCTCCCAGATTTTTCTCTCTCTCTCTCTTTGGAATATTCTAGAATCACCATTGAAGCTCTTGCAAGAGCTTCATCCTCGCTTTATGTAACAATCTTAATATGGTATCAGAGCCGGCGTAATACACTCGCCTGAGATCTGCCAGAGTTTTTTTTCAAGACCTCTTTCTCTCCGTCATCTACTAGGTTTGATTTCGCGATTTCGAGCTGCAATTTTTTGTGAAGTAAGGACATTTTTTGCAAGTTCAGACAGTCTATTCATTGTTTTGCTTAGGATATTAGTCAATTTCACCATCTAGAAGTTCTCTCTTGGCGATCGATCAAACCGAAGAACTCACCCCCAAGGCGAGCAGGAACGATCAACCAGCCATCGATATAAGTAGTCCTCTATACATTCATCCTTCGGATAGTCCCGGAGTGACTCTAGTACCAGTTCCTTTTGATGGAATTGGGTATCGATCTTGGAGTAGGAGAGTATTGATAGCCCTGTCAGTCAAAAATAAATTAGGGTTTGTAAATGGGGATTGCAGGAAGCCTCCTCCCAATTCTCCTCAATTTTGTCAATGGGAGAGATGTGACGACATGGTAACTTCCTGGATTCTCAATTCCCTTGCAAAGGAAATTTCTGACACTGTTGAATATGTCAACGATTCAGTAAAACTATGGAGAGAATTGGAAGATTGATATGATCAAACGAATGGTGCAAAGCTGTATCAGATTCAAAAGGAGATCAATGATCTCGTTCAAGGATCTTTGGATATTACTCCCTACTACACGCGAATGAAAAGGCTATGGGAAGAATTGAGCAATCTTAGTGCCAAATCTCAGTGCACCTGTGTTTGTACGTGTGGGGCAAAGGATACTATGCATAAGGCAGAACAGGACAGACGACTTATTCAGTTTCTGATGGGCTTGAACGAAGTCTACACAACAATGCGAGGAAGCATTTTAATAATGAAACCTCTACCATCATTGGCACAGGCCTTCTCCCTGTTAGTGCAAGAGGAAAAGCAAAGGGAGTTCAAACCAAACAACCACCTGAACCTAGAGTCTACCTCACTTCAAGTGAGTGCTACACCTTCACAACATCAAAATCCTTTTGGAGCTCGGAGTTTCAAAACACATTACACTGCCAACAACAAGGGTCGACCATTCTGTGACTATTGCAAAAGGCCAGGCCATGCAAAGGACAAGTGTTACAAATTGCACGGATATCCCCAGAACAATGCTTATAACAATCAAAACTCAAATCGCACTAACACTCAACAGTTCAATCAGGGAAACAACTCAGGTCACACTCAAGGTCACAAATTTAATAGAGGGAAAGGAGCTGTGGCAAATGTGCATGGAGTCCCAGCTGATCTACTGCGTGAAAAGGAAGATGAGCCAATCCTGCATGGTGAGAATCAGAATGTAAGCTTGACAAAGGAGCAGTATGGGCAGATAATGAACTTGCTACAACATTTTCAGACAGGAGGACCATCTCCCAGCAATGCCAACATTACTAGTGGTGCTGTTAACTTTGCAGGTATTGTGGTCCGCTGTCGCGCCCCCCTTTTCCCTCTTTGCATCGGAAAATCGGGTTTATGACATTTTGGGCATAGGACAACTCATTCCTTTTGGGAACTGGGTTTTGCATTTGAAGAGTCGCCACCTAATGATTTAAGGTGCATTAGGACACCTATAAGGTTCACTTCTAAGTTTGTTTGATAACCAGAGATAGGGTAAGGGCTTGAAATTATCCTAAGGGGAAGGTGTTAGGCACCACTCAGGATCAACTAGTATGGTTCCCGGCCAGACAGTTTTTTGTGAATTTGTGCAATTTAGCAAATAGACGAGTATAGGCTCAAATAGTAGGGTATTTAAGTTTAAACACATAAGAGTTTGAAAGAGCAATTATTAAAAAGCGGATTTTGAAAAGAAGTTGCAAATGAAAAGAAAAGGGGTCCTAGGTTTATTTATAATATGGATCAAATCAATGCAATACCCGGTAATCACTCCTTAAAAGAGGGGCTACACATGGTATTAGCGCAGCAGTCATCATATTCATATCTACCCTTCCCACCCCGTCGAGGTGTTAAATCGCGGATTGGTCTCGACCACTATTGCAAGCTATTACCCGTCCCATTCCTATCAGTCCCGGAGGAAATTAGGACTACTATTCCTAAATGGGGGGGATATTAGGCTGACTTTTACGTTTCAAAAGGTGAAAAAGCTAAGGCGACATACAAAAACACATAGGACTGCACATAAAGGGGAAACATGTAAACAACTAAAAGGCTCATGTATACCTCCTCAAGCAAAGCACATAAATAGCATGACTTAAACACAATTAGGGTTTGAATCTAAAGTACTAAGGCAAGGGGAGTTTTAATTGTTGAGGCAGACCAGTTTATTACATAACTCAGATAAGAAGTCCGAATCAGGCCTGCCTGCTGGTTGTAGCAGTTACTAATTAACAAAGGCGGGTTCTGTTTTATTTGTTGTCACCTAAGGCTTGCCTAAGTGTTTGGGTGAGATCCTATAAACATGATATCTATTACTGATTCAGAATGTGGCAAAGCAGTAACAATTCTAAAATAAACGAGTTGAGATCCTATAGACATGCTTTCTAAATCGTATTAATAAGAAGAGAGAGAGTTGTTCTAAAAATTAGTTCAGAACAGTATGAGTTGAACTGATTTTAGACTAGACTGGTTTCAGATTCTATAGACATTGATATCTATTATTGCTAATTTTAATTCCTATAGACATGATATCTAGTTGAACGTGAAACGAAGCAGGCAGGATTTGCTTGAAATTCCTATTGGCATGGTTTCTATGAAAATGACTGATTTTAATCTATTGGACATGATGCCGGATTATAACAAATTGGATCCTAAGAACATGGTGTCTAAGTGTGGTAATAAACATGCAGAATTTAAGACAAACCCTATAGGCATGTTATTTAAATGCAGAATTTAAAACAGGTCCTATAGACAGGTTCTCTAAATGCAGAGTTAAACATGCAGACTAAAAAAAGGTCCTATAGGCATATTATCCAAATGCTGAATTAATCATGCAGAAAACAGGTCCTATAGGCATGTTCTCTAATTGCAGAGTTAAACATGCAGACTAAAAAAAGGTCCTATAGGCATATTATCTAAATGCTGAATTAATCATACAGAAAACAGGTCCTATAGGCATGTTCTCTACCCTTCTAATAGTTAAGCATGCATAATTACCCAGCCCTTTCCACTAACCAACCCCAATGTTTATTACANAGATGTAGTTAGAGGTAGAGCTTAACCTCGGAAGGCAGAATAGTAGCCTTATGCAAGTTGGAAGGCAGAATAGTAGCCTTATGCAATGCAAATGCAGATAGAGGTAGAGCTTAACCTCGGAAGGCAGAATAGTAGCCTTATGCAAGTTGGAAGGCAGAATAGTAGCCTTATGCAATGCAAATATGCAGATAGAGATAGAGCTTAACCTCGGAAGGCAGAATAGTAGCATTATACAAGAAATAAAATAGCAGATGACAGTAGAGTTTCTTAGCTGATAGCAGATTGCGGCGTGGTGATTACTGGGAGCGTTGTGACATACGAAACATTATGGGTGCGTGCTGATAGCAAATGTTGGTACGTGCAATGGTTCGGAGAATCGGGCTCTTGAACAATGTTTGTTTTGTGAGTGTATAGTATGTTCAATGATTTCGTAACCCTAGTGCCTGCATCCAAAGAAAAATCGTGAGTTTTGTAAAGGGGAAGGTTAGTTCGTATCCCTGCTGGCTTTGCTTGACTCGTTTGGCTTTGATCTAGCGATATCGCCTGTATTATTGGGGTAGCGTTGCTAAACGAAGCAGTTTCAGTAATAAACACGCATGATTTTTGTAAAAGTGTGAAATAAATAGTTTTTAGATGAACCACCGACTGTGACGCAATCCAGGACATTGCAACCCCTCCTGCTACAGAATTTTGAGGGTCCTCCTCAAAATTCTGCCCTAGTTTGATGGGTTAACATTTTTGATTGCTGCTCGTGCAACGATCGGCTGAAATTACTTCGGAATTTTGAAGGTCCTCCTCAAAATTTTGCCCAGTGTCCAATTTCGGGGGAAAATAAAATTTTTTTTGAATTGTGACGAACCCATAGGGCTGCCTACGTATCCCCTCTTAAACGGGAATCAGGTCAGGCGTAGTTCAATTACATCATATAGGGAAAATATAAAGATCACACATAGTAACGCTTGACTGCATCTGAATTGATCGGCTTTGGCCAGACTTCTCCGTCCATTTCTGCAAGTATGAGGGCTCCTCCTGTCAGAACCCGGTGGACCATGTATGGGCCCTGCTAATTGGGAGAGAACTTCCCCTTGGCTTCATCTTGATGTGGAAAATTTTTCTTTAACCAGCTGCCCCGGTGTGAATTGTCTTGGTTTGAATCTCTTGTTGAAGGCTCTGGACATTCGGTTCTGATAGAGCTGACCATGGCAGACTGCATTCATTCTCTTTCTGTCTATAAGGGCTAGTTGTTCATAGCGACTTTTCACCCACTCTGCGTCGTCGAGCTCAACTTCATGTATGATCCTTAGGGAAGAAATTTTTACCTCAGCGAGAATGACGGCCTCCGTGCCATAAACCAGCATATAGGGGGTTGCCCCGGTTGATGTGCGGACTATGGTGCGATATCCCAATAGAGCAAATGATAGCTTCTCGTGCCACTGTTTATGCTTCTCTATCATTTTCCTCAATATCTTCTTGATATTCTTGTTGGCGGCCTCTACAGCTCCATTCATTTGCGGCCTATAGGCTGTGGAATTCTTGTGTTTGATCTTGAAGGCTTCACACATAGTTTTCATCAAGTCGCTGTTGAGGTTGGAGCCATTATCAGTAATAATTGACTCTGGAAACCCGAATCGACAAACAATGCAGTCGCGGACAAAGTCTGCCACGACTTTCTTAGTCACTGCTCTGTAAGATGCTGCTTCGACCCATTTGGTGAAATAATCGATTGCTACTAGGATAAACCTGTGCCCGTTGGAAGCGGCAGGCTCGATTGGTCCGATAACATCCATTCCCCAAGCGGCGAACGACTAAGGTGAGCTTGTTGCATTAAGTTCATTTGGAGGTACCTTTATCATATCTGCATGTACTTGACAGCGGTGGCATTTCCGAACATACTGGATGCAGTCCGTTTCCATAGTCATCCAAAAGTAACCAGCTCGGAGTATCTTCTTTGCTAAGATAAAAACCGTTCATGTGTGGACCGCTGGTCCCAACATGAATTCCTTCTAGTAGCCTGGATGCTTCCTTTGCGTCAACACACCTTAGTAATCCCAAATCGGGATTCCTCCTATATAGGATTCCTCCGCTGTGAAAGAAGTTGTTGGACAATCTCCGAAGTGCGTTTCTGAGTAGGAATTGCCAGCTCTGGGTACTCTCCTTTTGCCAAATATTCCTTGATATCATGAAACCAAGGCTTTCCGTCTGCTTTTTCTTCAACATGGGCACAGTAAGCTGGCTGATCATGGATCTTTACTGGAATGGGATCAATGAAATTCTTGTCTAGATGCTGTATCATAGATGACAGGGTAGCCAATGCATCGGCGAACTCATTCTGGACTCTAGGAACATGTTGGAACTCCGTCTTCGTGAACCTTTTCCTCAATTCCTGTACATGATGCAGATACGGGAGTATCTTGGAGTTCTTGGTTGCCCATTCTTCACGCACCTGATGTATGAGCAAGTCTGAATCTCCAATTACTAGTAGCTCTTGAATGTTCATGTTAATGGTCATTTTGAGCCCTAGGATGCAAGCTTCGTACTCGGCCATATTGTTGGTGCATGGGAACCTGAGTTTGGCGGACACTGGATAATGCTGACCGATTTCTGATACTAGGATGCTCCTATGCCAACTCCTTTGAAATTTGCTGCTCCATCGAAAAACATTCTCCAACCGTCATAGGATTCTACAATATCTTCTCCTATGAATGATACCTCTTTATCAGGAAAATACGTTTTCAGGGGTTCGTATTCTCCATCCACGGGATTCTCGGCGAGGTGGTCTGCCAGTGCTTGTCCCTTGACTGCTTTCTGAGTTACGTAAACAATGTCGAACTCACTCAACAGGATTTGCCACTTGGCTAGCTTGCCGGTGGGCATGGGCTTCTGAAAGATGTACTTCAAAGGGTCTATCCTTGATATGAGATATGTAGTATAGGCGCAGAAGTAATGCCTCAGCTTCTGAGCTACTTAAGTCAAAGCACAACAGGTGCGCTCTAACAGAGAATACCAGGCCTCGTACGGGGTGAACTTCTTACTGAGATGGCCTGCTTCTTCCTCCCCGTTTCGTCATGCTGCCCCAGAACGCAACCGGAAACTCCATCCAATACTGCGAGGTAGAGTAATAGGGGTCTACCTGGATCGGGCGGGACCAAGACTGGTGGTGTTGACAGGTATTCCTTGATTCTGTCGAAGGCCTTTTGGCAGTCATCGGTCATTTGGTAGCGGCGTCCTTCTTCAACATCTTAAAGATTGGCTCACAAATAACCGTAGACTGTGCTATGAATCGGCTGATGTAATTGAGCCTTCCCAAGAAACTCATCACGTCCTTCTTGTTCCTTGGCGGTGGCAATTCTTGAATAGCTTTGACTTTTGATGGATCCAGTTCTATTCCGCGGCGACTCACAATGAACCCAAGCAATTTCCCAGCAGGAACCCCAAATGCGCACTTCGCGGGGTTCAGTTTCAGGTTGTACCTTCGTAATCTATTGAAGAACTTCCTCAAATCTTCCATGTGATCAGTGACCTTCTTGGTCTTGACGATGACATCGTCTACATATACCTCAATCTCTTTGTGTATAATATCATGGAAAATGGTAGTCATGGCCCTCATGTAGGTGGCCCCTGCATTCTTCAGGCCGAACGACATCATCTTGTAACAGTACATTCCCCATGGTGTAATGAAAGTCGTTTTCTCAACATCTTCTTCATCCATCCAGATCTGGTGATAACCCGCGAAACAATCTACAAATGATTGCAACTCATGCTTGGCCCAATTGTCAATCAGGATGTGTATGTTCGGCAAAGGGAAGTCGTCTTTCGGACTGGCCCGGTTGAGATCCCGGTAGTTGACACAGACTCTGACCTTCCCATCCTTCTTTGGCACTGGGACGATGTTGGCTAACCATGTCGGGTATTCAACTACCCTGAGAACCTTAGCTTTGACTTGCTTAGTGACTTCTTCTTTGATTTTCAAACTCATATCAGGCTTGAATTTTCTGAGCTTTTGCTTTACCGGCGGGCATGCTGGATTGGTTGGCAGCTTATGAGCCACAATAGACGTACTCAGACCAGTCATGTCATCATATGACCAGGCGAATATGTCCTCATATTCCCTTAGAAATTCTGTGTATTCCTTCTTTTCTGATGCCGATAAGTGAATGCTGATTCGTGTTCCTTGACGTTTTCTGCATCTCCCAGGTTAACAATTTCGGTCTCGTCCAGGTTGGACTTAGGTCTGTTCTCAAAGTTCTCGACTTCTTTGACAATATCCTCTGGTATGTCATCTTCCTCTCAATCAATGTCCGTTTGTTGCGTTGTCTCATTGCATGTCACAGTCATTGGTTTATCAAGATAAGTAATAGTAATGCCCGAGGCTCGTCGGGCTCTTTTCTGCTTGTCTTGATGCTCCAATTCTTGAGATGTGCCCCTCTGCATCTTGTGAAGTAAGATGATGATGCCAGAGTGCACGAACTAACCTTTTGGGGAGGGGAATAATAAAAAACAAAAATAAAACAAAAGGTAATCAAGTCAGTGAGGATTATAAAAAGTATTGCAATATTTAAACACATAGTGCAGGAATGTAAAGCGTGTCCTAATTTGGGGACCTCGTTGTGCCCGAGGTAGGCCTAGCGACAGATTGATTTGGAGAACTTAGAATTCTAAATGCCTCATTTTAATGATAAAAATAAGACGAATCCCAAATTGACACTAAATAAACAAGAAATAAAAGTCACTAATGGCCACTGGCCTTATTACATTTATAAAGCAAAAAATAAACTCCTATCTACTTGGTCCCAGATGGACCTTCCCCAGATTCGGCATCCTTAGCTCCGTCGAACAGCTTCCCCAACTCACGAAGTCCCAACAACAGGTACGCTCTCGTTAGATATCCACCTTCGGTCCCTTCAGCCTCTTGACAGTCTTCAACCCTTTTGAGATTTTGTCACTAGAATGAAAATCTTCCCATCAACTCAACAATCTTGGGTGGATTTTGGTGACCATGCCGAATCTGGGGACTTCATGCCTCATCTTTCTGCAAGGCAAACAAGGTTAGGACCTTACCCCCACCAGACTCGACTATTTAACATCAACAATTAGCATAAAACATCTAGTTCTCCAAATGAATGCACAGAACGTGACGACGTCCATTTTGGGTTTAGGGAAACCCACCGGACTTCTGGACAAGGCTATCTTAAAAACTCATTATGTGGACAACATAACTGATCCGGCTAGGTTTGACCATGATGCATGCACAATTTGAACAGAGTGAGGTTTCTATGGGGTTTTAGACTGGTACCCTTGAGCAGACAACTCAAGGGGGAAGGCTCAGAACTGTCGACTGCACCGCTGATCGACTAGTTTTACCGCAAATATGCCTTTCCGAATTTAGGGGGTAATGATATAGGAAGAGCGCAACCACTCATTATAAGCGTTGCTATAGTATTTGTTTTGGCACGAGTGAAGTATGATGTTGAGCATGATTATGCAATAATTAAAAGCATGTTGACATGTATTTGCACATTAAGAAAGCGATAAATACAACAGTTTCATAATTTAAAGCAATAAAGAAAAGAAAACAAGGAAGATATGTCAGTTTTGCTTTTAGAGAAGAAATTAAATACTTAAAGGAATTAAACAAATAATTGCACATAGGGAGAGGTACAAATTCACAAGAACAATCTGAAATGGTAAAAGCCTAAAAATTCCCAGCAGAGTCGCCATGCTGTCGCGGCCCCCTTTTCCCTCTTTGCATCGGAAAATCGGGTTTATGACATTTTAGGCATAGGACAACTCATTCCTTTTGGGAACTGGGTTTTGCATTTGAAGAGTCGCCACCTAATGATTTAAGGTGCATTAGGACACCTATAAGGTTCACTTCTAAGTTTGTTTGATAACCAGAGATAGGGTAAGGGCTTGAAATTATCCTAAAGGGAAGGTGTTAGACACCCCTCAGGATCCACTAGTGTGGTTCCCGGCCAGACAGTTTTTTGTGAATTTGTGCAATTTAGCAAATAGACGAGTATAGGCTCAAATAGTAGGGGATTCAAGCTTAAACACATAAGAGTTTGAAAGAACATTAATTAAAAAGTGGATTTTGAAAAGAAGTTGCAAATGAAAAGAAAAGGGGTCCTAGGTTTATTTATAATATGGATAACATCAATGCAATACCCGGTAATCACTCCTCAAAAGAAGGTCTACACGTGGTATTAGCGCACCGGTT
Organism: Nicotiana attenuata; assembly: GCF_001879085.1. Lineage (NCBI taxonomy): Eukaryota > Viridiplantae > Streptophyta > Magnoliopsida > Solanales > Solanaceae > Nicotiana > Nicotiana attenuata. The sequence goes on from NC_031994.1 coordinate 32,016,765, forward strand.
ATCATATCCATATCTACCCTTCCCACCCCGTCGAGGTGTTAAAGCGCGGATTGGTCTCGACCACTATTGCATGCTATTACCCGTCCCATTCCTATCAGTCCCGGAGGAACTTAGGACTACTATTCCTAAAGGGGAGGGATATTAGGCTGACTTTTAGGTTTCAAAAGGTGAAAAAGCTAAGGCGACATACAAAAACACATAGGACTGCACATAAAGGGGAAACATGTTGTAGCAGTTACTAATTAACAAAGGCGGGTTCAGTTTTATTTGTTGTCACCTAAGGCTTGCCTAAGTGTTTGGGTGAGATCCTATAAACATGATATCTATTACTGATTCAGAATGTGGCAAAGCAGTAACAATTCTAAAATAAACGATTTGAGATCCTATAGACATGCTTTCTAAATCGTATTAATAAGAAGAGAGAGAGTTGTTCTAAAAATTAGTTCAGAACAGTATGAGTTGAACTGATTTTAGACTAGACTGGTTTCAGATTCTATAGACATTGATATCTATTATTGCTAATTTTAATTCCTATAGACATGATATCTAGTTGAACGTGAAACGAAGCAGGCAGGATTTGCTTGAAATTCCTATTGGCATGATTTCTATGAAAAGGACTGATTTTAATCTATTGGACATGATGCCGGATTATAACAAATTGGATCCTAAGAACATGGTGTCTAAGTGTGGTAATAAACATGCAGAATTTAAGACAAACCCTATAGGCATGTTATTTAAATGCAGAATTTAAAACAGGTCCTATAGACAGGTTCTCTAAATGCAGAGTTAAACATGCAGACTAAAAAAAGGTCCTATAGGCATATTATCCAAATGCTGAATTAATCATGCAGAAAACAGGTCCTATAGGCATGTTCTCTAATTGCAGAGTTAAACATGCAGACTAAAAAAAGGTCCTATAGGCATATTATCTAAATGCTGAATTAATCATACAGAAAACAGGTCCTATAGGCATGTTCTCTACCCTTCTAATAGTTAAGCATGCATAATTACCCAGCCCTTTCCACTAACCAACCCCAATGTTTATTACAACTTATTACAGACCAAATAATGAATTACATCAGAAAAGTGTAAAAGAAGGGGTTACAACCAGAGGAAGCCTGATTCTTGACTTCCTCTCTGAGTTATGGAATAAACCACCTCAAATGCCATTTGTTTCAAAGCCTTTCTCAGACTTGAGTGTGTCAAAGTTCCCTAAGGGTCTCAAGGGACCCCGGGCAGTGCTTACACCCAAGTTTGCATAACCAGATAGAGATGAGTGCAGTGTGGAAGGGCCAGCCCTTATGTGTCCAAGTTCAGAGGGAGCTCATGGGTCCCAAGGCAAGGCTCACACAAGAGGGGCAGAACCTAAGTCTAAGAGTATAATTGAAGTGCAGAAACAGAGATTTAAAACTGAGTGGAGAATAGAGAGGGGTAAGGGTGATTGGAAAATAGTAGTAGTAAAGCTAACACTACACAGAATCAGCATTTTTATACAAAGGGGTCAGGGGTTTGGGAATTCATTGCAGGGAGCATATGACCTTAGGAAGGGGTCAGGTTTGGGCATGCACAGCAATAGATGGTGCTGGTATGCCCATAAACCAGCCAGAGAATACAACACATAGAGGGGATATGAAGCATATAACCCTAGGGAGGGTCAGGTTTGGGTCATGCACAGTAATGTCTAATGCTGATATGCCCTCAAACCAACCAGAGAATACAAACACATATGGGATATGGGGTTTGGGATTCATAAGGCATAATCACATAATCAAATGACTGACAGAGTAATTATACATAAAGGAACATATTGATTTACAGCATGCTTTAGGAATGAAACTTGATTAAACACAAGCAGGAAACAGGCAAGAGTGAAGGCAATAGTAAAGAAAACATGTTGTTTTTGATGCTGGAAGATGAATTAGAACATACCAGTAAAGAAGCAAAGTGCAGAAAGATAAAGCAAACAAAAGTCCACAGTCTAGCCTTGGCTTTCAGCCGGCTAGCCAAAGCAATGGCACAAGTAGCAGTAGAGAAGAGAGAGTTTTAAGTGTAAGTGTGTGTTTTGAACTCAAGTTGTTCGTTTTTTGAAAGAAAAGAAGGTGGGTATTTATAGTTTTGAAAATGAGCAAAGAAAATAAGATAATCAGTAAAGTCTTAACACAAACATGGAAATAATCACCATAAGAATCAATTAACCCAAGTGGTTCCCTTTAATTAAGGAATAATTTTTTAACGGGTAGAAACAGGTCTAATTAAGGGAAGAAAATCAGTTTGGAAATAGGCTGATTATTGCCATATAAGGGGGCAGTAAAAGCATGCAGTGAACAATCAAGTCTGAGTACAAAATATACTCATTTTGGGAAAGAAATCAGCAAGGTAAAAACATCACAGTAAAAGGAGGAGAATCAATTAATTTTAAACAGGCGAGTGAAATCAGGGCTCATATAAGAAAAGCTTTTGAAATCAGTCACAACATCGAGATCAATCAAGGAAGGAATATGCTTCTGCACTTCAGTATATAAATGGAGTGAACAAAACATCAGTCATGCATGGCCAAACACATTGGCAAAAGAAACAACATACAATATTAGCAGAAATAAGCATAGGATTCAGTAGATAGTCAAGGCTCACACATGTAGCCAAAGTGTAGAAGAGAGTTAGAACAAGTACAGGTCTTGCAGTAACAAGTGGCGAAACCCCTTTGAGAGATTAGGGTTTCAACCATAGTCTAGTTGAAAGATAGTAAAAATTAGATAAGTCACCTAAGAAAGAGGGAGTCAGAAACAAAGAACTTTAGTCGAATCAAGTGCATACTCAAACAAACAGTTTCTGACCAAGAAGACCTAGGGTTTTCAATAGTAATCGATTTTGAAAGATGATAAACAAATAAATCAAACAAGTATACATCTAACAAACAGTTTCAGAACTCGAATGAGACCACAAAAGGAACTAGGGGTTTAACATGCTGAAGCAAATAGAAGAACAACATGAGCAAAACTTAGCAAAATCACAAACACGTTAAAATCAGAGATCTTTGAAAAGAAAAACTTAATGGAAAACCCTAATCGGAGAAGATGAAGGGTCGTTTTGAAAGAAAGTTGAAAACTTTCGAGAAAACACTTAAAACACTCATAGCAAGTACAAATCTAAAGTAGATCTGAAAGAAATCGAAAGGTCTTAAAGGTTAGGGTTTCGAAAAATCCAAAAAAGGTGAGAAAGGCCTTGAAAGTTACTGATCTAACCAGAAGAGTCAAGGATCTGACTCTTACGACCATGGCTGGCCGGAGAAAAGTCAGGGATGACAGGAGAAAAGCCATGAACAGCAGTCGAGCAAGGACTGGACCAAACTCCTTCGAGGTCTGGTCATGAAACCATAGAACCCAACACATAGGAGCCATGGAAGGCTGGTACAGGCCTCAAATGACCACGGAAGGTCATAGATTAGGCAGGTATTAGGGTGGGGTGAGAGGGCGGCGGCTAGGGTTCATGAGAGTTTCAGAGAGAATTGAGAGAGAAGGGGGAATTCAAGGGCGGCGGTAGGCGAATAATGAAGTAGGGTAAGGGGTCGTTTGGAATTAAAAAGGAAAGGGAAGCTGGTGGCTGTTGATCTAGATGATCAACGGCTGGGATTAAAGGGGTTAGGTGGGGATCCGGGTTTGGGTAGGTTTAGTTGGGCTAGGGGTCAGTTTTGGGTTGCAATTGGGTTGGGAAATTGGGTCTGATTTGGGCCCAATTTTAGGCTAAAATTGCAAGTCAAATCTGGCTAGATTTTAAATAGCCATTTTTCCCTATTTAAAATAATAAATCAATTTTTGAAAATAAATTAAAAGCACTAAAATGATTTATAATATATAATTAAAAATTTAAAAATACAGGACTTAATTTTATGAATATAAACGCAGTTAAATCTTAAAAGAGGCTAATATTGTAATTATATGCAATTTAGCTTTAAAAATACTAAATAGATTTATAAAAATATGCAAAAATTACCTTAGCTATATCTTAGCATAATTGTGAAAGTTCAATAAATGAGCTACCAAAAATAATAATTTTGGAAACTATTATTGGGTTTTTATAGATAAAATAGGGAAATAAATTAATTTAAAACCCTTAAAAAATTATGAAAAAAATAATAAAATACTTGGGCATACTTATATATGCATACATATGCTATTTTGAAGGTATTTTGCATATTGAAGAATATATAGTGAAAAATTGGGTGTCAACATCTGCACTTCTTCTATTGATTTTGACAAACCATCGGGCAAATGTTTCGAATCTAAGACTGACTTTTGGATCATAGACTCAGGAGCCGCTAACCATATGACCTTCAATAAAACTGCAGTTAGTAACATAACAACATTACCGTACCATGTGTTAATAAGCCTGCCAAATGGATACAAGGTGAAAGTGCTTCAATTTGGGGATGTGATACTTAACTCTAAAATTACTCTACACAAAGTCCTTTATGTTCATCCTTTAAGTACAACCTGATTTCTGTTAATTCTCTTGCAACACATCTCAAGTGCATTGTATTTTTCACTGATGCACTATGTCTGTTGCAAACCCCTTCAGTGAAGAGGCCTCAGGTGATTGGTAGTAGCAGAGAGGGATTATACTACCTCTGTTCCAGGTGTCTAAAGGATAAAAGTACTGTTTCAAATACTAGTTTGCCAATTTCTTGTTGCAACTGTTCTGTTTCTGCTAGTACAAATAGTGGAGTCTTTAGTAGTCCTCTCCATTCACAGTCTTGTTCAACAGATGCAAATGCTTCCATTCAAAATAATAAGAGTGACTCTTTGAATGTGTTAGACAAACATGATGTAAATATTTCGTGGCATAATAGGCTTGGCCACGTTCCCTTTGTCAAAATGAGAGGAATATCCTCAATACCTATGAACTTCTCATCCAAACAACCTTTCATTTGTTCCATTTGCCCCATGGCTAGACAAGCCAGACTTCTATTTCCACAAAGAACTAGCACCTCTACCCAAGCTTTCCAATTAATACATGTTGACATATGGGGCCCCTACCATGTTGCTAAATACAATAACTACAAATACTTCCTTACCTTGGTGGATGATTTCAGTAGGTCCACTTGGACTCATTTGTTAAGCAACAAGAGTAATGCCCTACAAACTCTTAAAGCTTTTGTAAACATGATTGAGAACCAATTTAACACCACTGGAAAACCATTAGATCTAATAATGGACTGGAGTTTGCCAGTCATGAAGCCACCACCTTCTATCAAACTAAAGGCATTATTCGCTAGAAAACCTGCCCTTATACTCCACAACAAAATGGGGTAGTAGAGAGGAAACACAAATATCTCCTTGAAACTGCTAGGGCACTCATGTTTCAATCCAAATTACCAACTAAATATTGGGGAGAATGTATTTTGACAGCAACTTACCTGATTAACAGACTGCCTACTACCTACCTGAACAACAAGTGTCCTTTTGAGCTCTTATATCACAAGAAGCCCAATTACTCTCACTTGAGGAGCTTTGGGTGTCTTTGTTATCCTACTGTGCCTAAGATGCACAGAGACAAATTTGAGCCTAGAACCACTCCTCATGTTTTTGTGGGCTATCCTTTTGGGACAAAGGGTTACGAAGTGTTAAGCCTAGCCACTGGGAAGATTCATGTTTCTAGAGATGTAGTATTCTATGAAAGTGTCTTTCCTTTCTCTTTAGGGTCTAAGAATATCTCCTTGTATAATATCATCAAGTCAGACTCTTTTCCTGTTCATTCTGAGACTAGTTGTCCACATTCTAATGTTCAAACTCCTACAAGTATCACATCTCCAGATATGCATCAATACCCTGAATCCTCATCTGCTAATGATGCCATGATGCACACATCAGACATTAAGTCCTTTCACCATTCTCCTATCCCTGCAATTCCACATGAGATTACCAGTCCTCAATCACCAATATCTGCCCAATCAGAAACACCTATACTTAGAAGAACCAGTAGAACCCATAAAACTCCTACCTACCTTAAGGATTACATCTATAATCTGCCTAACTCATCACATCCTGATGCTCCTCAGGATCCATCTCCTTTGAGTGCACTCTTCTCTAATTACAGTTATGTTACACCTGATGCCTTATGTTCTGAAAGTCAGCACTTAGTGACAAATATTTGTCATGATAGTGAGCCATCTTCATATGGAGAGGCAGCACTCAGTCCTGCATGGCAAGCAGCCATGACACAGGAATTTGAGGCTCTCTATGCAAATAACAGTTGGGACTTAGTCCCCTTGCCAGCTGGAAAGCAGGCAATAGGCTGCGAATGGGTCTATAAAATTAAGCACAAAGCAGATGGTAGTATAAAGAGATTTAAGGCTAGCTTAGTGGTAAAGGGGTAGTTTTGCAAACTTAACTAGTCATTGTAGGGGCTGAAGCAAGCCAGCCGGCAATGGTATGCCAAGCTGACTGAAGCCCTGTCATCAATGGGGTACAAACATTCTGAGAATGATTATTCACTCTTCTCCAAGAAGACTTCTTCCCACATTATCTTTGTAGCTGTCTATGTTAATGATATTATCATCATTAGTACTGATTCAGTGGAGATAGCCCATCTGAAATCATTTCTTGATAAGCAATTCATAATCAAGGACCTGGGGAAACTTCATTACTTCTTGGGCCTAGAGGTTCTATACAAATTAGATGGTGTCATCATATCTCAAAGGAAGTTCACCCTAGACTTGCTGAAAGAATATGATTGTTTTGCTTACAGCAGCTTGTCATCTCCCCTTGACCCTACTGTGAAGTTGAAAGCTGATGAAGGCACTCTTCTTCCAGGCCCTACATATTACAAAAAATTAGTGGGCAAGCTGAACTTCCTCAACAACACACGACTTGACATAGCCTACAGTGTACAACTTCTCAGCCAGTTCATGCAAGCACATAGAGATACACACTTGACAGCAGCTTTTCATCTCCTCAGGTACCTCAAGACAGATCCCACACTTGGCATATTATTTGTAACACTCCTCAAATTTATAAAAGTTTCAAGATACGCAAATTATAGAATTAAATTATTATTATTATATTTCTTGCCTATAGTGAATATATATATATATATATATATATATATATATATATATATATACACACACACTTAAATAATTGGATATACAATTAGTGAAATATTAATAATTTTAATATTTTTATTATTAAAAGTGGGTATCATTAATTATTAGTTAAATAAAAAAAATTAAAAGCAATAAAACAAAAAAAGGAAATATGGGGACAAACTAAAGCCCATAAAGGGATTTTAGAACCAAAAGGATTGAAATCCTTTATACGAGAAAACAGAGAAACATTCTGTTCCTTCGCACGAATAGAACCAGCGAAACAGAGAGCCAGGAAACTCACGCAGGCAACGAAAAAATCTAGGGTTTCTTACAAATCACTAATTCTTGAACTCAGGTATGTAAAATTCCCTATGGTCAATTACCCTTCAATAGTAATAGGTAAGACTTGAATAGTTAATCCCCTTCTACCTCTATATCAACAATAAATTTCATGTTTAGGTGTGAAATCTTAAAATTAATTAAAATGCACTGGTTGTTGTAGAATCGATTGTTTGACTGGTATCAATTAGACTGGGGCCTACGTATTGGCTCGAAAAGTTTTGAGGTGAGTTGATATAACCCTTTACCAAAGTGGTTTAACTCACTAAAGCATGCATACAAGGTGTTTGATGAATTGCGTGAAAGAGTTAATATGTATTTAATTGGAGCGAGTATAGTTGCTCGTTTCTCTCTTCAATGCTTCTAACAAAAAGATAGTTAAATACTTTAGTAACAAATATTACTGGACAAGTTGCCTCTTGATTCGGCTAGCAATTGACTTATAATATAAATAAGCTTAACGAGCAAATTTTTCTACTGTCATTAGATAGGACTAGCTCCAGTTACTTCACAAAGCATAATCTAATAGTTTGTTGAATGCTATTAAGAAGTTTCATGGTGAGATCCAAACTGCCGTTGACACTCATAGTAGTCTTAAAAAGTTAGTTATCTCTATTTTTGACCTTACCATTTAAGTACAAATAATTTTTAAGCTCCTGTCATAATCCCTGTGCACTTGAGATTTGAAAATATATTAACTTAGAAGTGTTCTAGCTAAAGTTTAGATGATTTATTATGATATATGTGCATAAATTTTCAGATTTTTGTGTTATTCTTATATGCCATTTTCATGTAGAAAATTTATGAAGAAGCAGAATCTCCAGAAATACTTTTGAATGTTTATTTCATTCTTATGCCATGTTTTACATTTAAGGATACCGATATGAGTATGTATTGAATGTTCCAGAAAAGATTTAGACTTGAAAAGTCACAAGAAGTTTTAGAAAGAAAATATTTTTGGGAGTATCCTTTATTCTGAGAAGGGGTCATCGTCCCGGCCGAGGGTCCGGACCAAGACGTTGACTTCCTGAAACTACTTGTGCCAAAGTAGGGAGCACACGGGCAGAGGGTCTCATTGCTGAGAATTTACTTAGCTAAGCTAAGGTATGATACATGAGCGCTGAGAACCATGAAGCGAGTGGCACCTCGTGGATTGGGCCTATCCGATCAGGTTGGGATCGAACCCGTGCCGATCACACGGTGACTAAAACAGAAACAGGTCAGGATAGTCGGAACTCCCAAAGTATAAAGTGAAGTATTTTTTTATAAGAAAGAAAAAGAAAAGAATTTCTTTTATAATATTCATAAACTGCTATTATGTAATTATTTTAGAATTATTCTTATAAGCTTTATGTTTTACATGCATTTAGAACCTTTGCTCGTAATGTATATGTTATTAAAGTTTCGCCCCCTGTTGTTGAGACTCACTGAGTACAATGGATGGTACTGACGTTCTATTTTGGGAACCTACGTTGGTCTACGGTACAACGTAGGAATCGGTTTTGCAGGCGAGCAGGCTACTGGTTAGGAGTTTCTTCTCTTCCATTGCTATTGGTGAGCTCCGCTTTTGTTTGTGGAGTATTCCTTAGAGTTATCTTTATTTAGTTATTTCTTTGTTTACTTAGAGAACTGGCCAGGAAATCTCATGTCCTGAGCAGTGCATCAGTTTATCAGTAGAGGCTTCATAGACTTAGTCGTTGGGTTAAGATTCAGATGTTTTTGATAATAACTTAGCAGTAATTCAGTAGTTACTACAATTAAAGTTTTGGAGTTGATTTATGTAAATATTTAAATGAATCAAAAGTATTTGGTTAGAGTATTGCCTTGTTGCATATAATGTTGGAGTTATAATAGATTTGATAAGCATAGATGGTTCGCTCGGTCATGTTTAGTGATCGAGTGCCGGTCCCGACTTGTTCAAAAAATGGGTCGTGACAAACTTGGTATTAGAGCCCCAGGTGTATGGAGTCCTAGGGGTCTATGAAGCCGTGTTAGTAGAGTCTTGTTTATATGTATGAAGCTCTCCATACATATAAACAGGAGGCTACAAGCATTTAGGAAAAGTCTCATTTTTTCTTACTTTAGATCGTGCAGTAGAGCCTACCTCTAAGAAATTATCTAATATATTCTTTTCTCCAAAATTCGCAGAAATGGCTCGTACTCGCAACTCTGACACCGACACTCAGGATGATGCTCAAGAAACTATTGCTACCATTGTGGCTCAAGGCAGAACTAAAAAGGCTCCAACTTAGAAAGGGAAAGGTAAATCCACAAAGGGTGTTCAAGTACCCCGGGTTGAACATGAAGAAGGGGTGGAGCATGATGATCCAGTACCTCAGGATCCCGTGCCGCCCCCAACAGCAGCTCCGGCTCAGACAACTATATCTCCAGAGGTGAGTTAGATGATTAATGCAGTCAACAGTGCTATGGAGATGTTTAAAGCTTTCATGGCCAACCAGAACGAGAGAAGAGATTAGATTCCACCTAATCAAATAGTCAGAACAATTCCGAGTCCTCAAGAGTGAATGAATTTTTGAAGTTGAGTCCTCCAGTGTTCCATGGTTCTATAGTTGATGAAGATCCAATGTTGTGGCTGGAGGGTGTCAAGAAAGCCATTCGAGCGATGAAGGCATTTGATGATGAAGCTGTGGAGCTGGCTGCTTATCAGATTAGAGATGTGGCTGGCGCTTGGTTTGAATATGGGAAAAGGAAAGAGATGAAGATGATGGTCCGCCTACTTGGGAAGAATTTGAAGAGGCCTTCATGGCTAACTTTATCCCAGAAGAGGATAGGGAAGCTAAGGCTACAGAGTTCGAACAGCTCAAACAAGGGAATAAAAGTGTGCAAGAGTACTACATGGAATTCATAAGGATAGCTAAGCATGCTCCTCAAATGGTTAAGACAGAAAAAGCAAAGATTCGCAGGTTTGTTGGCGGTTTGGCTTACCAGATTAAGGATACGACATCCGCTGCAGCGGTAGAAATGACAGCTTTCTCCTCTATTGTGGGATTCGCCAAGCACTTAGAGAAAGATAGACAACAAAGGAGAGAAGAAAAAGAGCATAACAAGAAAGCCCGGACAACGGGCAGGTTTAATGGTACATCCAGCGGAGGTGGAAGGGATTCCTCTAATAAGGAGTCATTAGCACCAGCTCAGTCTAGTCATCAGTCAGGTGGTGGGTCTTCCTTCAGACGTACTCAGAGTTATGGAAATTAGTCTCGCCAGAATCAGAATTTTAGGACATCATCCTCACATAGCCAGAGTCAGGCTGAGCAACATTCACACCAACAAGGTCTTTGTGGAACATGTAAGCGGAAACATTCAGGTCAGTGCAAGCCCGTGTTTCATGGTTGCTATCATTGTGGAGACATTGGTCATATAAAGGCCAACTACCCAAAGTTGCGATGTAATTTCAGTGGTGGATCAACTCGTCCTCCTAGTTCCTCAGCTACTGCAGTTGCACCACCCCGGGCTCGTGGTTCTCATAATCAGGCCAGGCATGGGGCAGGTAGAGGTGCAGATCGAGTTACTCAAGTAGGGGGACAACCCCGTTTGTTTGCTAAACTTGATCGTCAGTGTGCAGAGGCATCTGCAGAAGTTATTACAGGTATACTTTTAGTCTGCTCACATAATGCTTATGCCATAATGGATCCAGGTTCAACGTTTTCATATGTGACTCCATACTTTGCAATTAACCTCGGGCTAGAACCTGAACAACTTAGTGAGCCATTCCTAGTATCTACTCCAGTTAGCGAGTCAGTGAAAGTCACAAGAGTCTATAAAGGTTGTATAGTTTCAGTCCAAGGTCGCAACACCAAAGCCGATCTCATAGAGTTAGAAATGGTGGATTTTGATGTGATCATGGGTATGGATTGGTTGTCTTCTTGCTATGCCATGTTAGATTGTCATGCAAAGATAGTCAGGTTCCAATTTCCAAATGAAGAAGTCTTAGAGTGGAAGGGTAGTTCAGCATCGCTTGTAGGTAAGTTTATTTCTTACTTAAGGCACAACGAATGATCAGTAAGGGGTGTCTCGCCTATTTGGCTCACATCATTAATCCAGAATCAGAACCACCAGCTCTTCAGTCTGTGCTAGTTGTTAGAGAATTTCCAGTTGTTTTCCCAGATGACCTTCCCGGACTTCCTCCGAAAGAATCATAGACTTTGGCATTGATCTCATGCCAGGCACTCAGCCCATATCTATACCTCCTTATTGGATGGCTCCAGCAGAACTTAATGAGTTGAGAGAACAGTTGAAAGACCTCCTTGACAAGGGCTTCATTAGGCCGAGTGTTTCACCGTGGGGTGCCCCGATCCTGTTTGTCAAGAAGAAAGATGGGTCTCTCAGAATGTGCGTCGACTATTGGCAGTTGAATAAAGTTACCATTAAGAACAAGTACCCACTGCCAAGAATTGATGATTTATTTGATCAACTTCAGGGCGCAAAGTACTTTTCAAAAATAGACTTGAGGTCGGGGTACCATCAGTTGAGAATCAGGGAAGAAGATATATCTAAAACAGCCTTTCGAACTCGCTACGGGCACTATGAATTTCTAGTGATGTCCTTCAGGTTGACAAATGCTCCAGCTGCATTCATGGGCCTCATGAACAGAGTTTTCAAGCCATTCCTGGATACCTTTATTATTGTGTTTATGGACGATATTTTGGTGTACTCTAAGAGCAAGGAAGATCATGCAGAACACCTCAGAATAGCCTTGCAGACCTTGAAGGAGAATGAGCTTTATGCCAAGTTTTCAAAATTTGAGTTCTGGTTGCAGTCAGTTGCATTTTTAGGCCACGTGGTATCTAGTGAAGGAATAAAAGTAGACCCTCAGAAGACAGAAGCAGTCAAGAACTGGCCTAGGCCGACAACGCCAACCGAAATCAGGAGTTTCTTGGGGTTAGCTGGCTACTATAGAAGGTTTGTAGAGGGGTTTTCCTCACTTGCAGCTCTACTAACTAAGTTGACTCAGAAAGCAGTTAAGTTCCAGTGGTCAGACGCTTGTGAGCAGAGTTTTCAAGAGTTAAAGAAAAGGTTGAGCACTGCACCTGTATTAACTTGCCGACAGGTTCGGGTGGGTTCACAGTGTATTGTGATGCCTCGAGAGTTGGTCTCAGTTGTGTTCTTATGCAAAATGGAAAAGTTATTGCGTATGCTTCCAGGCAGTTGAAGAAGAAAAGAACTATCCCACACACGACTTGGAACTTGCAGCAGTGGTGTTTGTATTAAAGATATGGCGACACTACCTTTATGGCAAGCATTCTGAAGTGTTTACAGATCACGAAAGCCTCCAATACATTTTCAAGCAAAAAGAATTAAACTTGAGACAGAGAAGGTGGCTCGAGCTATTGAAAGATTATGACATCAATATCCTTTATCACCCGGGCAAAGCTAATATGGTAGCATATGCACTTAGTAGGAAGTCAATGGGTGTCTTGGCCCATCTTGCAGTACAAAGGCGGTCTTTGGGTCGAGAAATTCAAAAACTAGCAAATGATGGAATTAGATTAGATGAGATCGAAGAAGGAGGTATAACTGCTTACGCCTTAGCGCAATCCTCCCTTGTTGCGCATGTTAAGGCTAAGCAAGATGAAGATCCGTACTTAGTGAAATTAAAAGAAAGAGTCAGAAACAAAGAAATCACTGCTTTCACTCTAGGAAGTGACGGAGTTTTGAAGTTGAATGATTGGTTATGTGTGCCTGATGTAGATGGTCTTAGGAAGGCCATAATGGAGGAAGCTCACAGTTCGAGGTACTCTATCCACTGTCACGACCCGGATTTTCCACTCTCGGGAGTCGTGATGGCGCCTACTAATGTGAGCTAGGCAAGCCAAGTTCCTTGAGCTAATTACCTCGTTATCCAATTATTTCCTTTTAACAATTTTAAAGCAATAACGTATAAACAGCGGAAAATTTAGATTAAGCGGAAGAAAACAATATAATCTCTGAAATCTATATCTATTACAACTACTCAAGCCTTAATCACCGAAGGCCTGGTGTCATAGTGCCACAGACGGTCTAAGATTTACTAAATACAAAGTCTGAAGAAAATAACAATACACTGTTTCTGAATTAAGGAAAATGAAACAGGGGATAAGGGATAGAGGGAGACGCCAGGGCCTGTGGACGCCTGCAGGTCTACCTTGGATCTCCGTGTGGACTGAAGATAGCCACCCGATCTACTATCCGAAGTCAATAGCACTGGGATCTACAAAAAAGAGAGCAGAGTGTAGTATCAGCACAACCGACCCCATGTGCTGGTAAGTGCCTAGCCTAACCTCGGCGAAGTAGTGACGAGGCTAGGACCAGACTGCCAAATAAACCTGTACAGTTATATAATATACAGCGGAAAGTAAAACAGAAATAAACAAGTAAAGATGGGAGGGGGAAAGCATGCTTCGGGGAATATCGGGTAAAACAGAATATCAAGAGAATTATAAAGGAACCAAAATCCAACTACTAACAAGGATAAGGAAAACAAAGACAGAATTCACTTTCATTTCTCATCTTGTTGCAGGCGTGCAACCCGATCCCATTTCACATATCTCGTGGCAGGCGTGCCACCCGCTCTCATTTCATATATCTCGTGGCAGGCGTCCCACCCGCTCCCATTTCATATATCTCGTGGCAGGCGTGCCACCCGGTCCCAGTTACAAATCAACAACAACCACAAAGAATCCCGGCAAGGGAACAAGAGCAATATAACCACATCCCGGCAAGGGAACAAGAGCAAAATAACAACATCTCGGCAAGGGAACAAGAGCAATAATACAACATCCCGGCAAGGGAACAATAATATTTCAACAACATCCCGACAAGGGAACATTAATATCAAAACAGACATCCCGACAAGGAAACAATGATGATAGTAACATGTGAGGCACAATAAACCACAAGGGAGTCATACCAATTATAATACAAGACTCACAGGCATGCTTGACTCCGACGTATAGATACTCGTCACCATGCCTATACGTCGTACTCCACAATTAACACGTAGCAAATAAGACACGACTCCTAATCCCTCAAGCTAAGGTTAGACCAAACACTTACCTCGAACTTCCACGGCCAAGTCAAACCTCAAACACCGCTTTTCCTTTTGAATTCGGATCCAAATCAATTGTATCTAGACATAATCGACTTAATAACATCAATAAACACTAAACCATCCAATTTCAATGCTTAATTATAACTTTCAAATCATTCTTCCCAAAAAGTCAAAAATCGACCCCGGGCCCGCTTGGTCAAAACACGAGGTTCGGACCAAAACCCGATCACCCATTCACCCACAATCCCGAATATATAATTTGTTTTGAAACCCGACCCCAAAATGAGGTCAAATTCCCAAATAATCAAAAAGCCCTAACTCTACCCAATTCCCCAATTTTCTACCATTAAAACCCTAGGATTATTGATAAAAGTTGATGAAAAACATTAGATAGTTGAAAGAAATCAGTTAATGAATACTTACTTGTGATTTCTTTCAACTATCTAATGTTTTTCATCAACTTTTATCAATAATCCTAGGGTTTTAATGGTAGAAAATTGGGGAATTGGGTAGAGTTAGGGCTTTTTGATTATTTGGGAATTTGACCTCGTTTTGGGGTCGGGTTTCAAAACAAATTATATATTCGGGCTCGTGGGTGAATGGGTGATCGGGTTTTGGTCCGAACCTCGTGTTTTGACCAAGCGGGCCCGGGGTCGATTTTTGACTTTTTGGGAAGAATGATTAGAAAGTTATAATTAAGCATTGAAATTGGACGGTTTAGCGTTTATTGATGTTATTAAGTCGATTATGTCTAGATACAAATGATTTGGAGCCGAATTCAAAAGGAAAAGTGGTGTTTGAGGTTTGAGTTGGCCGTGGAAGTTCGAGGTAAGTGTTTGGTCAAACCTTAGCTTGAGGGATTATGAGTCGTATATTATTTACTACGTGTTAATTGTGGAGTACGACGTATAGGCATGGTGACGAGTATCTATACGTCGGATTCAAGCATGCCCGTGAGTCTTGTATTATAATTGTTATGACTCCGTTGTGGTTTATTGTGCCTCACATGTTACTATCATCATTGTTCCCTTGCCGGGATGTCTGTTTTGATATTAATGTTCCCTTGTCGGGATGTTGTTGAAATATTAATGTTCCCTTGCCGGGATGTTGTTATATTGCTCTTGTTCCCTTGCCGGGATGTGGTTATTTTGCTCTTGTTCCCTTGCCGGTATTCTTTGTGGTTGTTGTTGATTTGTAACTGGGACCGGGTGGCACGCATGCCACGAGATATATGAAATGGGAGCGTGTGGCACGCCTGCCACGAGATATATGAAATGGGAGCGCGTGGCACGCCTGCCACGAGATATATGAAATGGGAGCGGGTGGCACGCCTGCCACGAGATATACAAAATGGGAGCGGGTGGCACGCCTGCCACGAGATATATGAAATGGGATCGGGTTGCACGCCTGCAACAAGATGAAAAATGAAAGTGAATTCTGTCTTTCTTTTCCTTATCCTTGTTAGTAGTTGGATTTTGATTCCTTTATAATTCTCTTGATATTCTATTTTACCTGATATTCCCCGAAGCATGCTTTCCCCCTCCCATCTTTACTTGTTTATTTCTGTTTTACTTTCCGTTGTATATTATATAACTGTACTGGTTTATTTGGCAGTCTGGTCCTAGCCTCGTCACTACTTCGCCGAGGTTAGGCTAGGCACTTACCAGCACATGAGGTCGGTTGTGCTAATACAACCCTCTGCAATCTTTTGTGTAGATCCCAGTGCTGTAGACTTCGGATCGTATATCGGGTGGCTATCTTCAGTCCACGCGGAGATCCAAGGTAGACCTACAGGAGTCCGCAGGCCCTGGCGTCTCCCTCTATCCCTTATCCCCTATTTCATTTTCCTTAATTCAGAAACAGTGTATTGTTATTTTCTTTAGACTTTGTATGTAGTAAATCTTAGACCGTCTGTGACACTGTGACACCAAGTCTTGGGTGATTGAGGCTTGAGTAGTTGTAATAGATACAGATTTCAGATATTATATTGTTTTCTTTCGCTTAATCTAAATTTTCCGTTGTTTATACATTATTGATTTAAAATTGTTAAAAGGAAATAATTGGATAATGAGGTAATTAGTTCAAGGAATTTGGCTTGACAAGCTTAGAAGAGTCTGGGGGATCGGTACGGAGACATCTGTATTTATCCCCCAGAGGCTACAGTGTTAGGAAATTTCCCATCTTTTCTTTCCTATCGTGCGGCTTGGTTTCTCAATGACTGATTGAATTTCTATTCTGTTCTCTCGCAGATGTCGAGAACACGCGCTTCCTCATCCGCTGACCAGCAGCCCGAGCCCCCAGCAGCAGCTCCCACGAGGGGCAGAGGCCGAGGCCGAGGCCGAGGCCGTGCTAGAGGCCGAGGTAAGGGCAGAGCTCAGCCCAGAGCAGCAGCACCAGCAGCGGAGCCTCAGGTTGACTTTGATGATGAGGTTCTGGCCCCAGCAGCTCCGGTGGGCCCAGCTCAGGTCCTAGAGGGGTTTATTGCTACCCCAGTACTCTAAGATGCTCTGATACCAACTTATCACGACTCCCGAGGGTGGGAAATCTGGGTCGTGACATCCACCCAGGTGCTACCAAAATGTATCTAGATTTGAAATAGTTGTATTGGTGGAAAGGCATGAAGAAACAAGTAGCAGATCATATGGCTAAATGTTTAAATTGCCAGCGAGTCAAAGCCGAGCATCAGAGGCCTGGTGGCTTATCTCAAGATATAGAGATACCACAGTGGAAGTGGGAGATGATTAATATGGATTTCGTAGTAGGTCTACCTCGCACGTACCGTAAACATGATTCAATTTGGGTTATTGTAGACCGACTGACAAAGTCCGCGCATTTCCTACCAGTAAAGATGACAGATTCCGCAGAGCAGTATGTGCAGTTGTACATCAAAGAAATAGTCCGATTGCATGGTACTCCAGTTTCAATCATATCTGACAGAGGCCCTCAGTTCACGGTGCATTTTTGGCAGGCATTTCAGAAAAGATTAGGTACCAAGGTCAATTTAAGCACCGCTTTCCATCCACAGACCGATGGCCAAGAAAAAAGGACCATTCAGACTCTCGAAGATATGCTGCGTGCGTGTGTTATAGATTTTTGAGGTAATCGGGATGATCACTTGCCACTTATAGAATTTGCTTACAACAAGAAGTATCAGGCCAACATTGGTATGGCTCCTTATGAAGGGTTGTATGGGCGGAGATGTAGGTCTCCAGTGGGTTGGTTTGAACCAGCAGAGTTGCCATTGATTGGTCCAGAGTTTGTTTGTGAGGCCTTGGAGAAAGTTCAGCTAATTAGAGAAAGACTTAAAGCAGCTCAGAGTCGTCAAAAGTCTTATTCTGACAAGAGGCATCGTGAGTTAGAGTTCATGGTTGGTGATAAGGTGTTCTTGAAAGTTTCACCAATGAAAGGAGTTATGAGGTATGGTAAGAAAGGGAAACTTAGCCCTAGATTTATCGGACCTTATGAAATTCTAGAAAAGAAAGGAAACGTGGCTTATAAGCTAGCGCTACCCGTTGAGTTGTCCTCTGTTCATCTTGTCTTTCATGTGTCTATGCTTAGAAAGTACATTCATGATGAGTCGCATACAACACCTGCCGATACCATAGAAATTAAAGAAGGCTTGACTTATGAAGAGGTACCTATAAAAATTCTCGATAGGCAAGTAAGAGAGTTGAGAACAAAGGATATAGCATCGGTAAAAGTTTTGTGGAGTAATCATGATTCAAAAGAGGCTACTAAGAGGTCGAGGAAGATATGAGGAAGAAATATCCATATTTATTTGAGTAACAAGGTATGTGAACCTAGGTTTGACTTGACATTTATATTTCATTTAGTAAATACAAGTTAGCATGTGTTTATGTCCTTCCTAGATTATACTTAGTTGTTTTAGTAATTTAGTTATGCCAGAGTATATTTAATTCATTAAAGTGATTTACTTTTGCTAAAGTGCTGTGCTTTAGATTCTTGTTAGTTATTGTGGTACCTCCTTGCCGGAGTGTGAGTAATTAATTTATGAGCTGTATATGGTGCCTAAGAATGGCCTGTTATGATGTATTTGGTTGTTGTTGGTGTATTTGTGGTAATTGTGACAGGGAAATTTTTTGGATAGTCCAATTTACAAGGGAAACTCTGCCGAAATTTTTAAAATTTTAGGGGGTTAGCCAAAATTTTGAGTCCCTTGCAAGAGTGAGTAGTGCTAAGAAAACTTAAGAGGTTCAAGGACCTAAGAAATGATTGTTAGCTTAAGAATAAGGCCCTTGCAACATTCGAGGACGAATGTTTTTAAGGAGGGAAGATTGTAACACTCCTCAAATTTATAAAAGTTTCAAGATACGCAAATTATAGAATTAGATTATTATTATTATTATTATTTTTCTTGCCTATATATATATACATACACACACTTAAATAATTGGATATACAATTAGTGAAATATTAATAATTTTAATATTTTTATTATTAAAAGCGGGTATCATTAATTATTAGTTAAATAAAAACAAAAAAAAATTTAAAAGCAATAAAACAAAAAAAAGAAACAGGGGGACAAACTAAAGCCCATAAAGGGATTTTAGAACCAAAAGGATTGAAATCCTTTATACGAGAAAATAGAGAAACATTCTGTTCCTTCGCACGAACAGAATTAGCGAAACAGAGAGCCAGGAAACTCACGCGGGCAACGAAAACATCTAGGGTTTCTTACAAATCACTAATTCTTGAACTCAGGTATGTAAAATTTCCTATGGTCAATTACCCTTCAATAGTAATGGGTAAGACTTGAATAGTTAATTCCCTTCTTCCTCTATATCAACAGTAAATTTCATGTTTAGGTGTGAAATTTTAAAATTGATTAAAATGCACTGGTTGTTGTAGAATCGATTGTTTGACTGGTGTCAATTGGACTGGGGCCTACGTATTGGCTCGAGAAATTTTGAGGTGAGTTGATATAACCCTTTACCAAAGTGGTTTAACTCACTAAAGCATGCATACAAGGTGTTTGATGAATAGCCTGAAAGAGTTAATATGTATTTAATTGGAGCGAGTACAGTTGCTCGTTTCTCTCTTCAATGCTTCTAACAAAAAGATAGTTAAATACTTTAGTAACAAACATTACTGGACAAGTTGCCTCTTGATTCGGCTAGCAATTGAATTATAATATAAATAAGCTTAACGAGCAAGTTTTGCTACTGTCATTAGATAGGACTAGCTCCAGTTACTTCACAAAGCATAATCTAATAGTTTGTTGAATGCTATTAAGAAGTTTCGTGGTTAAGATCCAAACTGCCGTTGACACTCATAGTAGTCTTAAAAACTTAGTTATCTCTATTTTTGACCTTACCATTTAAGTACAAATAACTTTTAAGCTCCTGTCATAATCGTTGTGCACTTGAGATTTGACAATATATTTACTTAGAAGTGTTCTAGCTAAAGTTTAGATGATTTATGTGCATAAATTTTCAGATTTTTGTGTTATTCTTATATGCCATTTTCATGTTGAAAATTTATGAAGAAGCAAGAATCTCCAAAAATACTTTTGAATGTTTATTTCATTCTTATGCCATGTTTTACATTTAAGGATACCGATATGAGTATGTATTGAATGTTCCAGAAAAGATTTAGACTTGAAAAGTCACAAGAAGAAGTTTTAGAAAGAAAAATTTTTTGGGAGTATCCTTTATTCTGAGAAGGGGTCATCGTCCAGGCCGAGGGTCCTGACCAAGACGTTGACTTCCTGAAACTACTTGTGCCAAAGTAGGGAGCACACGGGCCGCTTTTGTTCGTGGAGTATTCCTTAGAGTTATCATTATTTAGTTATTTATTTGTTTACTTAGAGAACTGGCCAGGAAATCTCATGTCCTGAGCAATGCGTCAGTTTATCAGTAGAGGCTTCATAGACATAGTCGTTGGGTTAAGATTCAGATGTTTTTGATAATAACTTAGCAGTAATTCAGTAGTTACTACAATTAAAGTTTTGGAGTTGATTTATTTAAATATTTAAATTAATCAAAAGTATTTGGGTGGAGTATTGCCTTGTTGCATATAAAGCTGGAGTTATAATAGATTTGATAAGCAGAGATGGTTCGCTCGATCATGTTTAGTGATCGAGTGTCGGTCCCGGCTTGTTCAAAAAATGGGTCGTGACATTTTTCTCCAACAACACTGATTGCTCCATCTCTGCCTACTGTGACTCTGACTGAGCATCATGCCCTGACTCTAGAAAGTGTGTCACTAGCTATATTGTTTTGGTTGGAGACAGACCCATTAGTTGGAAATCAAAGAAGCAAGAAACAATTTCCTTGTCCTCAGCTGAGGCTGAGTACAAGTCCCTCCGGAAAGTGGTTAGAGAATTGGTATGGTTACACAGGTTATTTGAAGAGTTTACTATCCCACAGTCTAGTCCCATTACTGTGTTTTGTGATAGCCAATATGCTATCCACATTGCTCACAATTCTGTTTTTCATGAACGGACGAAACACATTGAGGTGGACTGCCATTTTGTAAGGAACACACTTCAGGAAGGGTTGATCTCTCTTTAGCATGTAGCCACTACTGACCAATTAGCTGATATTCTTACCAAAGCACTCACAGGAGTCAAACACCATGCTATGCTCGGCAAGCTGGCTGTGAGGTCCTCCCATCCACCTTGAAGGGGGTATTGAGATATGTTTAGTTAGATTCAATGTTAAGCATTTTGTTACTGTTAGTTATTAGTTACCTAAGCTAAGTTAATTGTTTGTAGTAGCTGAGTTAGCTGAGTCAGCAACTTTCTTTTACGTTTACTTTCACACGTGTAGATATATATACACATTGTAATAGTGGAAGATGCAATAGAGAAATATTTTCACATTTTCATTTCATCTGCTCTCCTCCCAGATATTTCTCTCTCTTTGGAATATTCTAGAATCACCATTGAAGCTCTTGCAAGAGCTTCATCCTCGCTCAATATAACAATCTTAATAAAAACTCCAAAGAAGTAATATTAGTACCCAAGTGCACTCTCCTGTGCAAAGAGGAGATCTCCATTTTTTTCACTTCAATAACAGTAAACACAGACATCGGCATCTTTGCTTCCCCTGCATTTAAATGACAAGCAGAGATTCAGATCCACGCATTAACAAATCAAGCCCCACTGCTATCACCAAAAGACAGGCTTATAGACCATTTATTGGAGGGGAGACATTCATTAAGAAGAAGAGAAGTCAAGAGTCGCAAAATAACTTCAATCATGCAAAAAATACTAAAGAATACGAGGTGTTTTAGCAGGATGGGAAATTCATACTAACTCGAAACGGAAGAAATAGGAATCAGATGCGACTCTGTTTTAGGTCCTCATTCATGCCTCATATCGCCCTATCTCATCACAAAATTGTAAATGTCAAATCAATTCAATGATTCCTTCAACAACATCCATGTAAAAACAATGCTTTTATGTCCAATTTTCTTCCATGTACTGATGTCCCAAACTGTTTTATGGACACGATTTTGGATAGTTACACAATGTTTTCAATAAGAAAAGTTACATAATCTCAATCTACTAACTTCATTAACTAAAGCCAAGACTTGATCAGCATACCTTTCTGAATAGCAGTGAACAAAAACGGTTTTGTACCGAACCTGCAGAGCTCAATATTCTCATCCTGCAACGTGGAAGACAGGATATAAACTCAACATAAAAAGGGATAACCAATTGTCTGACGGGTCATATTACTGAATTTCGTGTTAAAGTTACTGGAACACCGTCGCTTGTCTTCCATATTCTGTGGATGCATGTGGAAGCTATATAAGCTGACGATATATAAAAGTAGGGAAAGGACTTTAAAATCTTGGTCCAAACATCAACAAAGGAACAATAATTGTACTTTTGAAATATGACATATTGATAAAATTTCAAATTCCATATTGGGATGGAGTTTTAATTACATGTGAAATATGGAACTCCGTGACAATGATTTTTTATCAATATATGGCTAAAAAGTGGCTAACCCATTACTACGCAATTTATATCCCACTTGTGGGACTATACTAAGTCAAAATTGTTTAATAAAAGTATACATTGTTTACGCAGTAGGTACATATACAAAAAAAATTAACAGGTAATATATGTCCACGTAACACATTATTGACAACCCAAAAATTTTAAACATGCTGACCACTACCAGTTCGTGGGACTTCGATTGTGTTGTGAAATGGTATCCTTAATTATATTATTTTTGGTTTTGAAAACAAAATATTGACCATTCTAGGCAGGCCAATCCTCTGGGTCTGCCTTTCTTTTCTTTTTTTCTTCCAACAAAATTCTTATTTATAGATTATTTTATTATAATCATTTGGTATTACGTATACGTTGGCTCGACTAATTTGGATACGCATTGCGGAAGGTTCATTAAAGAGAAAACGGTTCCTATAAAAAATTTATCGATTCCCAAGGCTCGAACCGAATACATCTAATTAAGGATAGAGGGATCTCATCCATCTCACCACATCTCTCGATACTATATATATATATATATATATATATATATATATATATATATATATAAATTGCTGAAGTATATCTCATTATTGANATTCTCAAGTATGGTCAGTCATTGTACCTGACCGGTCAGCCATTGTTACCTGACCCAACGCGTGTTTCAGTGCCATTGTTACCACTGGTCAGCCATTGTTACCTGACTGGTCAGTCATTGTTACCTGACCAAAACACGTATGACAGTGTCATTGTTACCAGGGAGCCTATATTCAGTAGCAAATCTAGAGGAGCTAGGAACAGTCAATTAGTCAACTAATACAACTTGCATTTTGGCAAAACCTACAAGGTAGCTTTCACTAACACATCAACACTAAAAATGCCAATATCTAAATCCAGGTAATATTTGCTAAGACTGACATACCCCGATTGTAATCTTGTGATTTATAAATTCCGGAAAGGCCACCAATACGAATGTTGCCAAACTTGATTACTCCAGCAAATCCGAGGAAGTATATCTGAGGTGCTGCCCATCCTCCATAGTACCTGGAAGCACAAACAACCACTGGATGAGTTAAGCAACAACAACAATAACCACCCAGTGTATTTCCACAAGTGGCGTCTGGGGAGGGTAGGATGTACGCAGCCTTACCCCTACCCTGGAAGGGCAGAGAGACTGTTTCCGGTAGACCCTCGGCTAGAGAAAAGGTGGAACACTGGATGAGTTAAGCAAGTTGAGGAAAGTAGCATGCTAAAACTGACGTATCCTAAAGTAGCATACATTGACTGCAGCTGTTATATATGGAGACCAACTTACAATTCCCAAAGGTAATTGGATGCTTCATGGTTTCCTCCAATAAATATAGTTGGAAATGGTGCTACTTTCTCTCCTGAGTAATACTTCCAGAAAGAGTTCATGCTCCGGTATTTAAGTGGCACATTTAAGCTTTCCAGATCCTTCTCATTCCTAACAGCCTGTTTGCACAAATAAAATATCTCAATTCATACTAGTCAAGCTGAGGATTTAAGTGTTTTAGAGCATCAAACTGTTGAAATTGCTCAGCCAAATCAACACATTCAAAGGCCAAGAATGAGTTAAGCATCATTAATAATGGAATCCCATATCAATTACCAACATCATGAAGCATAGAAGAATCAAAACACCAAAAAGATGTATTAACAAAGAATGATTCAAAATAAGGAAGAGCACAATGTTAATAAACTGAATAGAATCTGTTACAACGAACGAGCTAAGCCTAATACTCCAATGAATGAACCATAAGCATAGAAGATTCAGAACAACAAAATCCCGGTGTAGTCAGTATTGGTTGGTATATGTAAAGAAAATGAGCCAAAGCCCGATTTCCATTATTAACTCGTGGAGACAAATCGAATAACAACTGATGTGTCAAAAGCTAACTAGGAACAAATCTATCTACCTGAAAGTCACCGCAACATAAAAGGAGATCAATCTTTATATTCTCAACTTCTTGCAACTGCAATAGGGTGGCATAGACATTATCCAAGTCTCCGTGCATACACCCTTCTACTGCTATCCTCATCTGTATTTAACACTTTTGAGCAACTGAAAATCCATCAATAAACACTTTAAACAAGAAAAAGGTGATCTCATCATTACTGATTTTCCTCAACAAACCAGTGAAACACATAGACGCACATAAATAGTAAAGAAAACTCACTGGATAGTGCTGAATTGCAAGATTGTATACAGAGTATCTCAAGCAGTTTTAACTGCTCTCCTTGTGAAAACAAACGACAACTGCTACTAACGAGGTTCCTATGAACAATAACATACGGACATTAATGTTATTAATAACAAATTCCTTCTAAAAAATGTTCTTAGCAACTACTAATATAAGACTCTTGTTTCCGCATTCTGCCTTTTGTAAACCTTTTCCTATATTTTCTCAATAGCTGCTGTCGCTCTTCATGGATCTATCCTACATGGCTGGCTCTACTGTTATCACAAGTAGGGTTGTACTTAGGCCCCAAATTTGGGAGGCCCATTTTTTTTTAGAAATAATAGGTTTATAGGTATTTAAAAAATAATTATATTTAACACTTTTAATACAAAAAGTAGAATTTTTATTGTCACGACACGGATTTCCCACCATCGGGATCGTGATGGCGCCTACTCGTGGTAGCTAGGCAAGCCAACTTATTTACCTTTTCATCACTAAACAATTATTTTAACAATTTATAGCATCAATATAGAACATGAAATTTACTAAGAATAATAGCGGAAGTCTGATTTATAAATCTGAATCAAAATGCGGAACAGTTAATAATAGCCTCTACCCAAGATTTGGTGTCACATCACTCACGAACCACTAAGAATATACTAAATACAAAGGTCTGAAAGAAACATAGAAGCTGTCTGTCTCGAGACAAGGAGGCAACAGTCTAAAAGAGAACATAAAGAAGAGACGCCGGGCCTGCGGATGCCTGCAAGGCTACCTCGGTCTCGTGATAATGAAAGCTTGCTCCCGTACTAATGCTGCTGCTGCTCCTCAGAACCTGGACCTGTGCAAAAATGCACAGAAGCGTAGCATCAGCACAACCGACCCCATGTGCTGGTAAGTGTCTAGCCTAACCCCGGCGAAGTAGTGACGAGGCTAGACCGGACACCACATAAACCTGTGCAGTTATAAATATACAACGGAAATAAAATACCAAACAACTAGCAATATGGGAGGGGGAAACATGCTGTGGGGAGATAACAATAGTAACAGTAATTCCGAGTAACAAACTAAAGCAGCTTAGATTCACAATGAACAAGGAAAACAATACTCAATATAAACACATGGTATCAATAACTGTTGCGGCGTGCAACCCGGTCCACAATTTACCATTGTTGCGGCGTGCAACCCGATCCACAAATACCACTGTTGCGGCGTGCAACCCGATCTACAAATACCACTGTTGCGGCGTGCAACCCGACCCACATCATTTATCATGTATCATTGTTGCGGCGCGCAACCCGATCCTCACATATTATTGTTGCGGCGTGCACCCGATCCTCAATATCTTTGTTGCGGCGCGCAACCCGATCCACATCATTTAACAGTCTGACTCCCAAACAACAGTCACGATTAAGAGGCATAAAAAAATAAGCAAATATTTGACAAAAATCCCGGCAAGGGAAAGAAACCAACAAGTTCAACCAAACGTCCCGGCAAGGGAATAATCAACAACGCTTTCTCTTTCTTACTTTTCTTATCTTATAATCCACTCTACCATCTTGAGCCAACGCAACGCTCCACAGATTCAAGTCATTTCATATACTTTCAATATTCGTATCACAATTCGAGCCAATGCTCCTAGGATCAAATGATCATGTCAATGTTCATATGTTATTCACAACATATAGAAATCCTCCAATAAACACGGAGTTCGCAACCAAGCCATGATAATCACATTATAAGGACTCACGGTCATGCTAGACACCAATGTATAGATACTCGTCACCATGCCTATACATCGTACTCGATCACATAGCAATTAGCAACAAGACTCAACTCTTATTCCCTCAAGCTAGGGTTAAACCAAACACTTGCCTCAAAGCCTTGAAATCCACTTAATCCTCAACTATCGCTTTACCTCGCGGTTCCACCTCCAATTCGCTCGAATCTAATCACAAATTGTTCAATTACTTTAATAAACACTATATGAATCAATTTGAATGCACAAAAATGATTTTCCCAAGTTTTTTCCCAAAAATTCCAAAAACGCCCCGGGCCCACGTGGTCAAAACCCGAGGTTCGAACCAAAACCCGGTTACCCATTCCCCCACGAGTTCATATCTATGTTTCGTTTTGAAATCGGACCTCAAATGGAGGTCCAAATCCCCAATTTTAAGAAAACCTAAGTTCTACCCAAAATCCCCATTTTCACCCATGGAAATCCTTGATTTTAAGATGAAAACATGTCTAATGATGTTAAAGATTGAAGAAGTTAAGTAAAAATTGACTTACAAATGATTTGGAGAAGATAGGTTTCTTGGAAAATCGCCTATGGAGTTTGGGTTTTGAAAGAATGAAGAAAAGAGGGTTAAAATTCGTCTAAGTATGAAAAATTGCAGGTCTCAGATGTGGGAAATGCGAACATGGGTTCGCAATTGCGAACCCAACAGGCTTGGGAATTGCGAAAATGGTTTGGGAATTGCGAACATGGGAATTGCGAAGAAAGTTTAGGAAATGCGAACAGGCTTGGGAATTGCAAAAATGGTTTGGGAATTGCGAACATGGGAATTGCGAAGAAAGTTTGGGAAATGCGAACAGGCTTGGGAATTGCAAACATGGGAATTGCGAAGAAAGTTTGGGAAATGCGAACAGGCTTGGGAATTGCGAAAAATGTTTGGGAAATGCGAACCTGGGAATTGCGAAGAAAGTTTGGGAAATGCGAACAATCCTGGTAATTGCGAAAAATGTTTGGGAAATGCGAAACCTGCAGACCTGCAATTCCTTAAGTCCAAAATTTCACCTCGTGGCCTATCCAAAACTCACCTGAGCCCTCGGGGCTCCAAACCAAACATGTACACAACCTCAAAAACATCCTATGGACTTATCCGTGCAATCAAATCTCCAAAATAACATCAAAATCATTGAATCAAGCCCCAAATTCATCATTTTTCATTATAACTTCATAAACTTCAAACTTTAGATATTTGGGTCCGAAACACGTCAAATGACGTCCGATTTCAACCAAATTTTACAGAAAGCGCTTAACACATATTTAAGACTTGTACCGGGCGTCGGAACCATAATACGAGCCCGATACCACAGTCTTTTAATCAATTTTCATTTCCTTTTTCCTTAATAATTTCAAAGAAACAATTTCACAAAAAAATTCTTTCCGCGGGCTCTAGACATCGGAATTTGACTCCAGGCACATGCCCGAGCCCCATATTTTTCTACGGACCTTCCGGAACCGTCCAATCTCGGGTCCGGGTCCGTTTACCCAGAATGTTGACCAAAGTCAACTTTAATCATGTTAATATCAAAATTCATCATTTTTCACACATAATTCATATTTAAGCCTTCCGGCTACACGCCCGAACTGTGCACGCAAATCGAGGCAAGTAACAATGAGGTTTTCAAGACCTCAGAAGCACGGAGTGGATGAGGAAATAGGTGATGACCCTTTGGGTCGTCACATCCTCCACCTCTAAAACAACCGTTCGTCCTCGAACGGACAAAAGAAAGAAGCATCTGAGTCGGGGAACAGATGTGGATAACGGCTCCGCATATCAGACTCGGACTCCCAGGTCGAGGCCTCAGGGGGCTGACCTCTTGTCACGACCCAATTCCCATACCCGGTCGTGATGGCGCCTCTCGTGAAGACAAGGCCAGCCAACTCACCCAAATCCTTTCACTAACAATTATTAAACATAAATGAATAGAAGATACAACTTAATGGCATTAGAAACTGTTAATTACTACCCGACCGGAGTGTCACAAGTCACGAGCATCTAAGGAAACCTTAACACAACTACAGGCCAATAAATATATACAAGTAAAATTTCTAGAAAACAAAAGACCACATCCGGTGCCGCGAACGCTGGCGGTCACCTTGCTCAGCTACAATAACAATACCTTCAATCCGCTAATAACCCGCTACCGGGTGAACGATACCTGCAACTGCACACGAGGTGCAGGGAGTAAAGTGAGTACTTCCAACTCATTGAGCAATAAAAATGAATAACGACTGAGAGTATAAAATCCCACACAGGCACAGATAATGCTATCTCAAACAGTAAAATCAAGTAAACAGTAGGAACCAGTGAAACATAGCAAGAAATCCTCTTTGAAAACAATTAATAAAACAAGTATTCTCAAGTATGGTCAGTCATTGTTACCTGACCGGTCAGCCATTGTTACCTGACCCAACGCGTGTTTCAGTGCCATTGTTACCACTGGTCAGCCATTGTTACCTGACTGGTCAGTCATTGTTACCTGACCAAAACACGTATGACAGTGTCATTGTTACCACTGTCCAATTCTAAATGGGTACCCGCGCTCACTGTGGGTGTGCACACTCCGGAGGGGCTCTTACAGCCCAAGCGCTATCAACAAGGCCTGAAAGCCTGAACAGTATCAATACGAGGCCTGAAAGCCTCCTCACCTCACTCATCATGCCCTCACATAAGGCCCTCGGCCTCAATCAGTCCAGAAATAGTCAACAGCCCCTCGGGCAACAGTAAAGCAATAATACTCAGCTCAAACAATAGTTCAAATATCAGTTTAAAACTCTAAGTTTGAGTAAATATGGCTGAGTTCAAGAAACAGTGTAAATCACATGGACTGAGTTCAAATAATATTTCAAACAGTGAGGAAAACAGTGATGATAGTTCATAAAGAGTTCAAACAGTCGGCAATAAGCCCCAAATATGGCAATAAGCCCAAATCATAGTGAAAACAACAAGTCATTGCTAATACGCGGTAAAATATCATCCGGACTGGACCAAGTCACAGTCCCAAATAGTAAATGACCCCGCGTTCGTCATGGAATGCGTGTCTCATCTCAACATAGCACCATGCAAATCCGGGGTTTCAAACCCTCAGGACGTCATTCAAAATCATTACTCACCTCGAACCGGTGATATCTCTAGCTCGCGACGCCTTTGCCCCTCAAACCGACCTCCACGCGCGTCGAATCTAACCAAAACCACAAGGAATACGTCACAATAGGCTAATGAATCATAACCCAATCGAAAAGACTCGAAAAATATCAAAAATCACGAAGTTGGCAAAACCCAAGCCCCGGGCCCACTTCTCGAAAAAATTACAAAACTCACATTACCGGATTCCTCGTCTCGCCACGAGTCCATACATATCAAATTTACCAAAATCCGAGCTCAAATGCTCCCTCAAATTCCCAAATATAAATCTCAAAATCCCAAGCCCTAGTTCATCAATTTAAGGCTTAATTCCATGAATTTCTAGGTTAATTTCACATACTAATCATGTTTTAGGTTCAGAAATCTTACCTCCATTAATTACCCGTCGAAATCCCCATTCAATTCCGTCCAATAGCTCTCAAGCTCGCTTAAAAATGGTGGAAATAACATAAGCTTTGCGGACAAAATGAATATAAAACCCTTCTGGCTCCAGGAGTTTCCGCTTCTGCGGTCCCCACACCCGCTTCCGCGATACCACTT
The DNA here is from genome assembly GCF_001879085.1 of Nicotiana attenuata. Lineage (NCBI taxonomy): Eukaryota > Viridiplantae > Streptophyta > Magnoliopsida > Solanales > Solanaceae > Nicotiana > Nicotiana attenuata. Next base: position 32,046,880 of record NC_031994.1, read on the forward strand.
CTGCGGTCATTTCCCACTTCTGCGGAATTTCATCTATAGACCAAGATCGCTTCTGCGATCGCCCATCCGCTTCTGCGGACTCACTTGTGCGAAAAAGGTTCCGCTTCTGCGGAACTACCCTACTCAGCTCTTGACCGCTTTTGCGACCACCATTACGCTTTTGCGGTCCATTTCCGCAGAAGCGAAAATATCAGATACCAGCTATAACCTGCAATTCCTCAACTCCAATTTCATCCCGATAGCCATCCGGAATCACCCCGAGGTCCCCGGGACCTCAACCAAAAATACCAACATATCCCATAACATCATCCAAACTTGTCCCAATCATCAAAGCACATCAAACAACGCTAAAATCATCAATTCACATCGGATTCTAGCCTAAGTTCTTCAAGAACTACCGAAATGCACTCTCGATCAAAAACCCGACCAAACGATGTCCGAATGACCTGAAAATTTGTACACATATCCAAAATCACTTAACGAAGCTACAGCAACTCTCGAAATTCCATTCCGACTCCCGGATCAAATTCTCACCCATCCACCGGAATTCGCCAAAATACTAACCTCGCCAATTCAAGCCTAATTCTACACCGGGCCTCCAAAATCAATTCCGATCGCACTCCCAAGTCACAAATCATCCCCCAAAGCTAACCGAATCACCGAAAATCACATCCGAGCCTTCTAACTCATAAGTCAACGTCCGGTTGACTTTTTCCAACTTAAGCCTTCCTTAAAGAGACTAAGTGTCTCATTTCTTATCAAAACCAATCCAAATCAACTCTAACACACCACATACCGATAACGAAACATGAAGAAGCATAAAATGGGAGAAACAAAGCAGTAACACATGAGACGACGGGTCGGGTCGTCACACCATATATTAGTACTTGAATTATTATGAATTTTCGCACTTCTTTATTCTGTTTTGGTTTAATTATTGTTATTTTCCGTTTTGGATAGTGGTTAGCGTATTAAATCTCTATCTGTTGGCTTGCCTAGCATTCTGAAAAGTTAGGCGCCATCACGATCCCGACGATGGAAAATCCGGGTCGTGACAATAATGGACAAACCAATGAAAATATACCCTAATACTCATAACAATTCAATTTATATAAATTCCCAACTCCGCTCGAAAAGTTGACAAAATCACCCTCGGGCCCACGTGCCCGGATTCTAAAATTTTTCGAAGATAAACTTTACCCATAACCTCACGAACTCAAATATATAATTTACTCTCAATTTCATGTCCAATTTCGTGGTCAAAATCCAAAAATACCAAATTTTAGGTTTTCTACCAAAAACCCCACAATTTCCACTAATTTTCATGTTCAAATCCATATATGATCATGTGTTTAACTCAAAACTAGTATAAACCACTTACCTCATGCTTGGTGATGACAATGGCACTTCAAAGTTGCTCCAAAATCGGCTCCCATGAAAGAAAATGAAGTGAAAATGAACCAAGCCCTCATTTTAAAAACACACTGCCCAGCCCCGACCTTCGCACCTGCGGTCTCTGGACTGCTTCTACGGTTCCGCAGGTGCGGCACCATTTCCGCTTCTGCGGGAAGCCCCCAGCTGCCCCTGTCCGCTTCTGCGCTGCCAAGACCGCATCTGCGATCACGCAGGTGCGGAAATTCCTTTGCACCTGCGGCCTCTGCCCCATTCACTCATAGCCGCTTCTGCTGTCCACTACCTCACTTCTGCGGGGCCGCTTCTGCGATGAAGCTTCCGCAGAAGCGGTTACAGCAGCAATCAGACCCCCCTTCAGCTCCTCCTTCAAGTCAAATTCGATCCGTTCGCCATCCGGAATCTACCCGAGGCCCCCAGGACCCCGTCCAAACACACGAATTAGTTCCAAAACATAATGTGGACCTGCTCGAGGCTTCAAATCACATCGAATAATGCTAAAACCATGAATCGCACTCCAATTCAAACTTTATGAACTTTAGAACTTCAAACTTCAACATTCGATGCCGAAACCTATCAAATCACGTCTGATTGACCTCAAATTTTGCACACAAGTCATATTTGACATTTTGGACCTACTTCAACTTCCGGAATCGCAATCCGACCCCGATATAAAAAAGTCCACTTCCGGTCAAACTTTTCAAAAAATTTCAAATTTCTAACCTTAGCCAAATGACTCCAAAATGACCTATGGACCTTCAAATCCACTTCCATTCGCGCTCCCAATACCAGAATTACCATACGGAGCTATTCCCAGACTCGGAATCCCAAACGGACATCGATAACACTGAAATGCACTTCAACCCAAATTTATGAAATTCTTCCAAAATGCTAGCTTCCACAATAGGCGCCGAAACGCTACCGGTTCATCCAAAACCCGATCCGGGCATACGCCTAAGTCCGAAATCATCATACGAAACTTTAAATCCCGATTCCGACGTTTACTCAAAATCAACCCTTAGTCAGATTCTTCCAACTTTAAGCTTCCGAAATGAGAATTCTCTTTCCAAATCAACTCCGAACTCCCCGAATTTCAATTCCGACAACGCGTACAAGTCATAGTACCTGAAGTGAAGCTGCTCATGGTCTCAAACCGCCGAACGACGCGCTAGAGCTCAAAACGACCTGTCGGATCGTTACACAATTCGATCATGATAATAATCCAACATATAGCATAAGTTTATTCCTCGAAAAGAAATCGAGAAAGGAACCTCATGAATCAAACATTTTCTTAAGTCCTATTGCTCCTATATCTACCTAGTTTTTGATTATGGAGGTACCCAAATTTGTCGTTTTGGTTGTGATTATTGTATTTAGTGAATTTTGAAAGAATTATTTAATTGAACAAACAATCAGGTGTGAGAAAAAAACAAGAGGGGGAGGGAAAATGAGAAAGATTAGATGCTAATACATTATTTTTTATATATTAGGTAAATTGTATATCAACTTATAATTAAGTTAAAATTTTATTATTAAGGGTAAATAAATTTCAAAAGTAGTACATATAAGTAAATATTTCGAACAAATAATATCAATAGTCCAATCATTTCCAAATTTCAAGGGTGGGATTTGTATGTCTTCGGAAGTAGTTATTACATTATCCCTTTTTCCTGATGGATGAACATTATTTTATCATTAAATGCTTTCGGGACATATACTTAGATTTAATTATCAATAGTTGACAATCGATCTCTTCTAATAATTTTGTTTTGATTGATAATATAACTAATTAATCCATTTAATCTTCTTCAAAATTGATGATCTCAAGAAAGATTATATTAATTTTAACATTAAAAATCTTCTTTCCGCTGAGACAAGCATGAACTATTAATATTATTCTATAAGCAATATAACCGTAATGAAAGGAATCAAGTCTTTTATTTGACTGAGTATATTACTAAATAGAGTATTATCTTTTACTTGTGTTATTTTTCTTTAACACGCTTAATTAGTAAATAAGTTGAAACCATCAAATATCATAGGGATTATTACATTTTAAAGAATATTCAAGATTAAACCCATATTTTTTCAAACTCATTGGTTAGTGATCTCCATTTAAAAAAAAAATAATATATAACACCTATTTTAGAAAGGTGTGGGCCCCCAAAAATTTTGGGGCATAAAAACTTGCTTTAGGACCTTTACCTTCTGGGTGATTTTTAAAAATAGCCAGATTTACAACTGGTCGTTCAAAAATAGCCCAATTTCAAAAGTAATCGAAATTTAGCCACTTTTTATGTAAAGATAAATCTGAGCGAGAATACTGTTCAAAATCCGAAAAATACTCCAGTATATTATGTTGGAGTTCCAGCATAAGTATACTTGAACTCCAGCATATTATACTGGAGTTCCAGGATAGTATGCTGGAACTCCAGCATAATATGATGGAGTTCCAGCATAAATACACTAGAACTCCAGCATAATATACTGGAGTTCTAACAAGTATAATGGTCTAGTATAATATACTCGAGTTTGGAGCACCAGTGCTCCAGTCTCCAGTATATTATACTGGAGCCAGCAAAGTATACTGGTCCAGCATAATATGCTGGAGTTCATACACAAGTGCACCGAACTCCAGTATATTACGCTGGACCAGTCTCTATTGCAGCAAAATGGTGGCTATTTTTCATTGACTTGGTAAACGCTGGCTATTTTTGATTGACTAGTCCGAAAATTGGCTATACCGTGAAATTTTAACTCAAGGCCGTCTGGCCCTCTTTTTGAGCCACCTTGTTCGTTTGGGTACTACTTTAACATGAGGGTAACAAAGAGAATATACATCGATGATCACCATTCACCAATAAAGGCGGAACCATGATTTGGAATTTATGAGTTCTAAACTTGTCATCGAATTTATTTGTTTAGTTACTAGGTTCACAATTAAATATTTATACATATTTAATTTGATGATATTTTTTTAATATAAATATAGAATCTAAGCAAAAGTTATTGAATTCGTCTGAACCCGTACATAATACTCTATCTTCTCCTTAATTAATCACCACAGTGTTATGTATGCATAGCTATTTGAAATGATTGAAGATAGTGTTATGTATAGCTATCTGAAATGATTGAGGATATAGGAATAGAGAAGTGTCACATGTTTTATATATATATATATATATATATATATATATATATATATATATATATATATATATACTAGTTTCTGGATACGTGCGTTGCACGTGTATCCTATGCCAATTAGTACAAACTTTTTTTAAAAGCAGAAAAATATTATTAAACACATGCCAATAAGATATAGAAGAAAGTTTGAAGATCAGGAAGTGCAAGATCAATTACCAAAATGTGAAATAATTATTAACTGTTATATATTTTATCATCATTTGTTAAACTGAAATTTTAGACTGATGATCATTCTTGATAATCTTTTTTCCAGGTGTTTCTCAACTCCATGTCCAAGCCCTGCAAAATACCACTTAGCAAGAGATACTTGTAAGAATTTTGGCGAAGAAAATAAGAAAAATACTCATTTGAATATATTTTATAATTATCGGGTGAAAAGAATAAAATATACAATGCATAGATAAATGAATCAAGAAAGAGAACAAAAGCTACAAAGACAATATAGAATTATGGAGATCTTCAAACAAAATCCTAACTTTTGAATCCAACTTCATTGATCTCAAATTGACAAATTGGCAGTCAATAATAAAGAAATGGGAAGACATCAATAGTTTTACTTCAGCGGCCTATATATTCCCAAGCCGTGGCCATATAAGCTGAAGCAACACAAGATCAAATTTTCTTTTATATTGTACACCTTTGGCTCTTTGTAATTGCTCTTCATTAAAGTACATACAGGCAACCTCTCTATAACAGTATCGTTCGTTTCAGATATTTTTTATGTTATAGCGAATTGCTGTTATAGAGAACATATATTATAACAAAACATGACATTTAGTTCCGAAAAAAACTTGGCTTTTATAGTAAAGTGTGATGACCCAAAAGGTCATCACTTGTGTTGCAAGTAAATTCAGTATTCTGAGGTCTAAAAACCTCATTTTTACCTCACCTTGATTTACGTGCGTGGTCCGGACCTATATCCGGAAAGCCTTCTATGTGAAAATATGAGAAATAGAAATTTTTAGAGTTAAAAATTTGATTATGGTTGACTTTGGTCAACATTTTGAGCAAACGGACCCGGATCCGTGTTCCGACGATCCCGGGAGGGTCCGCTGTAAAATATGGGACTTGGGCGTATGCCCGGAGATGAATTCCGAGGTCCCAAGCCTTAGAAATCAATTTTTGAAAGAAATTATTTTACTGAATTATCTAAGAAACGAAGAAAAGAATTAATGTTTGAAACCATTGTTATCGGGCCCGTATTTTGGTTCCGGAGCGCGGTACAAACTTGTTATAGTATTTGAAAGATAACTGTGAAATTTGGTGAAAAACGGAGTTTATTTGACGTGAGTTGGACTTCCGGTTGAAGAGTTATGAACTTTGAGAGTTCTTGATGAAAATATTGAGTATTGAGGTTTAATTCATGATTTTACATGTTATTTTGATGATATGATCGCACGAGTAGGTCCATGTGATGTCTGTGAGTTAGTATGCACACTTGGTTGGAGTTCCGAGGGCTCGGGTGAGTTTCGGGATATCTTAGGCTTAAAAACATAGTTGTTGCAGGTCCAGAGAAGTGGAAGGCCTCTGAACAAACCAGTGCGGTCCGCACAAAATGGAGTGCTGCCGCGGAGGGGCCTGTGCGGCTGCACTAGTTTTTGTACGGTCCGCGGTGAAGAAACATTTCACTGATCCGACTTCGGAAACCTATATCTTTTGATCGACAAGGAATTCTGAGATGATTCAAAAACGAAAGTTGTAGCCCTTCGTGTCTAGTTTCCAGAAAGGTAAAGAAATCATAATCTGGACATCTGTAGAGAATGTTATGTCCAAAATACTAAAACATGTCACTCCAGTACTCAGGAAGGGCTGTGCGGCCGCAGTCGATTTTGTGCGGTCCGCACAGGGCATCTAAGATTAGTATATTTATATGGGATTTTTAGTCAAGAGAATAGTATAATTCTCTTGATATTCTGTTTTTACCTATTATTCCCCAAAGCATGTGTGACGACCCGGCCAGTCGTCTCATGAGTTACCGCTCGGTTTCCCCCATTTCTGCTTCTTTATGCCTTGTTTATCCATGTTTTGAGGTATCGGATTGGTCGGATTGGATTCGGATTGGTTTTGGTGAAATTTGAGACACTTAGTCTCTTTTAGGAAGGCTTAAGTTGGAAAAGTCAATCGGATGTTGACTTATGTGTTAGAGGGTTTGGATGTGAGTTCCGATGGTTCAGTTAGCTTCGGGAGGGGATTTATGACTTAGGAGTGTGATCGGAATGGGTTTTGGAGGTCCGGAGTAGATTTAGGCTTGAATTGGCGAAGTTGATATTTTGGCGATTTCCGGTGGATAGGCGAGATTTTGATATAAGGGTCGGAATGAAATTCCGAGAGTTGCAGTAGCTTCGTTGTGTCATTTGGGATGTGTGTGTAAAATTTCAGGTCATTCGGACGTGGTTTGGTTGGGTTTCTGATCGAAAGCGTATTTCGAAAGATTATAGAAACTTAGGCTTGAATCCGATGTGTTTTGAGTAATTTGATGTTGTTTGAGGTGTTTTGATGATTGGAACAAGTTTAAATCATGTTTTAGCCTGTTGTATTGCTGTTTAGCTGTTTAACTTCGAATTGGAAATGTGTCGGCTGGCCTTGTCTTCACGAGAGGCACCATCACCACCCGGTCTGGGTTTAGGGTCATGACAAGTTGGTATCAGATCCTAGGTTACATAGGTCTCACGGGTCATGAGCAGGTTTAGTAGAGTCTCGTGGATCGGTACGGAGACGTCTGTATTTATCCTCGAGAGGCTGCAAAACCTTTAGGAAAGACTTCACATTCTTGGAATTCTTATCGTGCGTCCTTGATTCAGCTTGAAATATAACTCTTTGAATTCCTTCTACGCATTCGTATGCGCGAACGAGCACTCAGTATCAGATGTGCATCGATGGCTTGTGATCCCCTAATTGAGGGGCGAGATGTGATCTCTATGTGCTGATGTTGGGCTAGCCTGGAGGGCTCGAGGTCGGATTTTTGCCTATAGCTTGAGCACCGAGATGCTGATTGTGTGAGCACGTGTCTCTGGATCTATGTGTTCTGTTGTGTCCCTATCAAGGGAAGTAATGACTGGATAGTACGTGATGAGAGTGATGTGACTGCGAGATGTATTCATATGATTTAGTAGCGACGAGAAGGGTCTGCTGGAGGGTGGAAGATCTATTAGGTGCCTGATTTCCGTCTTGATTCGAGTTATAGCCCCGAGTTACGGGCGTGTGATGAATCTTTTCATGTTTCCTAGTTGGGAGTGAAGTAAATTTCATGTTACGGTATGAGTTCAGACTCAGGAAGACTAAGTGACTGCGTAATGGTTATGACAGTGGAAGGTATACATAAATGTTAGTTTGAGGCGAAGCCGGTAGGTTATCTCCTGCGAAGTGTTCTGGAGTTGTGTGATCCTTATATTGTCTGTTAGAAGATCCCATTTACAAGTGAAATATGTGTGTTACAATTTGAATTTGAGCTGCTTAAGAGAATGGGTTTAACTGTTACGAGAGTAAATGCGAGATTTGCAGAAGATATGAAGTACCAGATGGTCTGTGTTCCACGAGCTTATAAAGGATTGAGTTAATCTCACTGTGGTATTATGGTAGCAATTAAGTATATGCGTTATGGGTTATTGTGTGTGTTTTGATCTATGGCTTCGAGCCAAGTGGGAGAGTTGCTATTGATTAGCCGATTGCACGGTTATGTGCTATAATGGTTCCAGTTCGAGGCGTATTTGTGAGTCAGTTATGGCTTGGGTAAAGGTTATGTTATGCTTTGTGTGTGTATGAGAATCGGGGAAGTACTTGAGTTGTTGTTGGCAAGGAATGCTCGGTGTATGGGGCAGGAAGTTGCTTGGTTATATTGGAATGAGGTTACATTCTGCGGGTCGGAGTGCTAATGAGGCACAGGTTGTTCGGTTCTTTTGATCGGGCTAATTGTGGTTTGAGTAGAGTGGATGACTTGCGAGCATGATTCTAATGTGTTCAAGATTCTACATATAACAATTGGGTACTGTAAAGTTGCATATGTGGTCGGAAACTGAGTTTTCATTGGAAGATGTCAAGGCTTGTGGTATTTTCTATAAATTGTGGGATTCTATGTATCAGCATCAGGAAGGTAAGGGTAACGGATTTAGATTCGTAGGAAGTCTTTTCAGAGTAAAGTATTTTGAAGGTGGTGCTTTTAGGGATATTTAAGAGAGTATTCAGCGGCCTATGAGTTTTAGA
>NC_031994.1:32056416-32159187 GCF_001879085.1 Nicotiana attenuata
GGATCTTTTGTTGCTTGGTACGTTAGATTTTGGAGGTGATATTGGGTATGGACTGGTTGTCTCAGTGTTGTGTCATTCTGAGCTATTGCGCTAAGGCGGCGATGTTGGTTATGCCGGGAATGCCACGGATCGAGTGGCGAGGTTCGACGGATTATGTTCTTAGTAGGGTGGTTTTATATTTCAAAGGCCCAGTGGATGGCTGGGAAGGATTATTTTTCTTATTTTGGGCTCTCGTGATGGATGTCAGTGCAGAGGCTCCTCATATTGATTCAGTTCCGGTGGTGAGGGACTTTTCGGATGTGTTTCTTGTGGCCGGGCATGTCGCCAGGCAAGGTTGTTAATTTCGGTATTGATTTGATGCCGGGGCACCGTATCGTGTGGCACTGACAGAGTTAAAGGAGCTGAGGGAACAACTTCAGGATTTTCTTGATAAGGGGTTCGTTGGCAGGCCAATGTGGATGCGTGTCCCAATTTGAGTCGGCTTGGTTGGCTCCGGATTGTATTGTTGAGGGATGTGTTGATTCGATTGTTATTGAGCTTATTAGTAATCAGGGGAGGTCTATGAGTTACCGTTCTGCGTTGCGAGGTGTTACGATTTGTTGGTTATAGGCACATATGGTGCGGTGTTATTGGGGTCTCATAGTGGAAGTCTAGCGGGAAGAGTAATTGGGTGTTGCTCGGTGAATGGTGTATCGGTTATGTCCTTTCGGGTTTGCGTGGTGTAGGTCATTTGCTTCACCGTGGGTGTGATGATTTGCTTTGGTTCCAGACGTCGAATTCTGCGTGGTTGTCGATTTCGAGCATAGTGACTTGAGGTGTTTCATGTGGAGCAGTGTTTGGATAGGATCGCGCATTTGCAGCGAAGCTATGTGGAGATATGACCTTGGGGGTTAGATTCGCGTGTTCTATTTCTACGTTGTGAGACAGGTTCTCAGCCTTGTGTTGTGGCGGTACTGGTGAGCTTGAGGTGCTCTTTCATTGAGTCATTTTCATGATTTGAGTATGTTCGGACTGTTGCTTATTGGTGCGCGTATTGCGCAAGTTGTGGCTTAGGCCTGTATTGATATGTCATGTCACCAGAGTAGTGTGCTGGATTAAATGAGATCGTTGGGATCATTAATGAATACGAACGGATTCGATTTTAGCATGTTGGAAGGATAAATATCGAGGTTCGGCTCAGAAATTTGCTATGGTCTTTGCCAAAAGAGAAGTGGCTTCATGATTGGGTAGATATGAGAAATGGTTATGGCTTACTACGTGTTTTATTCATCATTGGTAGTATATGAAAGCATTAGAATGAGACTTTAGTTGATAAGAGGTTTTCTACCGATATTCGGTTGTTCGGTGCAGCTGCTGTGATTAGAAGTTATCTCTAAAAGTGTTTGAGTTGGGTGGTATATCATGTAATTGCACCTGAGGTTGCAGGTATGGGTTATTACAGCTTGTTCAGGCTTATTCACAGTATAAATGTGAGATTCTGATCGCATTGAAGGTTTAGAAGTGGAAAATGTGATTCTATGGTTTTTGGGCTGGATAGGATTGTGAAATGTCAGTTTCTATGTGTTATCGGACATATAGGAGATAGGGTGACGTAGGATCACCCCACGGGAATATGCATAGTAAGGTTATTCAGCGATTGGTTGGCTTTTGGAACAACTCTGGGCACGTTCGAGGAAGAACATTTGTTTAAGTTGGGGAGGATGTGATGACCCGGCCAGTCATCTCATGAGTTACCGCTCCGTTTCCCCCATTTCTGCTTCTTTATGCCTTGTTTATCTGTGTTTTGAGGTATCGGGTTGGTCGGATTGGATTCGGATTGGTTTTGGTGAAATTTGAGACACTTAGTCTCTTTTAGGAAGGCTTAAGTTGGAAAAGTCAACCGGCTGTTGAATTATGTGTTAGAGGGCTCGGATGTGAGTTCCGATGGTTCAGTTAGCTTCGGGAGGTGATTTATGACTTAGGAGTGTGATCGGAATGGGTTTTGGAGGTCCAGAGTAGATTTAGGCTTGAATTGGCGAAGTTGATATTTTGGCGATTTCCGGTGGATAGGCGAGATTTTGATATAAGGGTCGGAATGGAATTCCGAGAGTTGCAGTAGCTTCGTTGTGTCATTTGGGATGTGTGTGTAAAACTCAGGTCATTCGGACGTGGTTTGGTTGAGTTTTTGATCGAAAGCGTATTTCAGAAGATTCTAGAAACTTAGGCTTGAATCCGATGTGTTTTGAGTAATTTGATGTTGTTTGAGGTGCTTTGATGATTGGAACAAGTTTAAAGAAGGTTTTAGGATGTGTTGGTGCCTTTGGTTGAGGTCCCGGGGGCCACGGGTGAATTTCGGGTAGTCATTCGGATCATTTTTGGAGTTTGAAAGTTGCAGATTTTTCTTTCAGCACTTGTAGGTGTTTTGGCCTTCGCGTTCGTGAAGGGGAGCTCGCGTTCGCGAAGGGTCGGGTTTTTGTAAGCTGCGCATTCGCGAGAGTCTAGGCCGCGTTCGCAAAGGCTTGTGAAGGGATCTCATCGCATTCGCGAGCGGGTATGCGCGAGCGGGAAGAAGGATTTGAGTCAGATGGGTCCAAGGTAATTTATTCATCGCGTTCGCGTGAAGGTGTTCGCGATCACGAAGATGTAGGTGGAAGGTGCATCGCGTTCATGTCTGGCATGTCGCGTTCGCGTAGAGGACAAATCTGGTCAACGTAAGTTTGTGCTTCGCGAACGCGAGAGTTTGACCGCGTTTGCGAAGAAGGGCAGTCAGACCTGGGCAGAATGTTTTTAAGTCATTTCATCCGCGATTTTGAGGCTCATTTCCTCCATAGTTGGTCATTTTGGGAGCTTTTTCAAGGATATTAAAGAGGGATTCAAAGAGAAACGTTTGGAGGTAAGAATTTCGGACCTAAAACTCGATTCTATTGTGAAATCCACCTAGAAATTCATGGAAACTTAAGCTAAAAATGGAAGAACTAGGGCTTGGAATTTTGGACTTTTGATTTGGGATTTGAAGGGTCAATTGTGGACGGATTTTGATGTTTTTGGTATGTATGGACTCGTGGGGAGATAAGCAACCTATTGGGTTTTGTTCCCTTAGCATATTGTGATGTATTCGTTCTGATTTTGGATAGATTCAACGCGCGTGGAGGCCGATTCGAGGGGCAAAGGCGTCGCGAGCTAGAGATGTAGCCAGTTCGAGGTGAGTAATGGTTGTAAATGATGCTCTAAGGGTTTGAAACCCTGGATTGCACATCGTAGTGCTATATTGAGGTAAGGCACACGCTTAATGACGAGCGTGGGATCGTGCCCTATTGGGGATTGTGACTTGGTCCATCCCGATTGATTATTTTACTGCGTACTTGATTTAAATCTATTTGCTATCATCATTATTTGGGTTGAATGCCATATTTGGGCTCCGTGCCAATTATTTGAACCCTTCGGGGATTGTTGTTGATGTTTCCACATTGTTTTGACTTTATACTTGAACTCAGTCATGTTATTTCTACTGTTTTTAAAACTCAGCCATGTTTACTCTGTTTTAATACTCAAATGATATTTAAATGATGTTTTGGGCTGAGAAATACTGTTTTACTGTTGCTCGAGAGGCTTACGTGATTTTTGACTGAGTAAGGCCGAGGGCTTGTGTTGTGAGGATATCTTTGGGATTGGGCTACACGCCGCAACGGTGATACATATCTTTGGGATCGGGCTGCACGCCGCAACGGTGATACATATCTTTGGGATCGGGCTGCACGCTGCAGCGGTGATACATATCTTTGGGATCGGGCTGCACGCCGCAACGGTGATACACTGGTTGATATGAGGTCGAGGACATGTTTATGATGCCACGAGATGGCTTGATATTGCGCTTGGGCCGTAAGGGGCCCCTCCAGGAGTCTGCACACCCCCAGTGAGCGCGGGTACCCAGTGTGATGTGAGATATAACTCGAGGGGCTGGTATTGTTCTGAGATATTGCCTGAGGGGCGAATTTGTTGATATTGTTGCCCGAGGGGCGAACCTTATGTGCTTATCTTTCTTATTTGTCTGTCATTTATTTGCTAAATTGTGTATTTGTTTCCGAGGGGCGCATTTCTGTGCTTATCTGCACTAGTTGTTCTGCATTCATTTGCGCAACTGTTGAAAAGTCATTTTCAAAGAAGTTTAAACTGAGCTAAGACGTTTTAAAGGATTTTACAGCTTCATTGCTTTCTTACTGGTTTTTGAAACTGCTTCTATACAGCATGATGATGCTCTTTTCGTGATTTCTTATCGCTCAGTCTTTATTTATGATTATTACTCACTGAGTTGGCAGTACTCATTTTACTCCCTGTACCTTGTGTGCAGATTCAGGTATTTCAGCACCAGGTAGCGGGTATTGGCTGAGCTGAGGCAGAGTCACCGGAGTTTAGCAAGGTAGCTGCCGGCGTTCGCAGCACTGCTTTTCTCCCTCTTTATTCTTTTAGTCTGTACTTAGTACACTTCAAACTTCGTCAGTTGTATTTAGACCGTAGTAGATGCTCATGACTAGTGACACCCCAGTTTGGGCTGTGTTTGGGTTGTACTTCCGCCTTGTTATGATATTATCCGCGGTTTAGCATTATTAAACCATGTTTTAGCCTATTGTATTGTTGTTTAGCTGTTTAACTTCGAATTGGAAATGTGTCGGCTGGCCTTGTCTTCACGAGAGGCGCCATCACGATCGGGTCTGGGTTTAGGGTCGTGACAGCATGTTTCCCCCTCCCATCTTTACTTGTTTACTTCTGTATTTCTTTTCCGCTGTATATATTTGAACTGCACAGGTTTATGTGGCAGTCTGGTCCAAGCCTTGTCACTACTTCGCCGAGGTTAGGCTAGACACTTACCAGCACATGGGGTCGGTTGTGCTGATGCTACACTCTACACTATGTGCAGATCCCGGAGCAGGTCTTGGGCCGTAGCTTGGAGGCTTCCTTCAGTCCACCCGGAGATCCAAGGTAGACCTGCAGGCGTCCGCAGGCCCTGGCGTCTCCCTCTATCCCTATTTCCTGTTTCATTTTCATTGTATTCCGAAACAGTGTATTGTTGCTTTTCTTCAGACTTTGTATGTAGTTAATCCTAGACCGTCTGTGACACTGTGACACCAGGTTTTGGGTAATTCAAAGCTTAGGTAGTTGTAATAGATACAGATTTCAGCTATTTTAATTGTTATCTTCCGCTTAATTATTTAAAGTTCCGCTGTTTTTATGTTACCGCCTTATAATTGTTAAAAAGAAGTAATATTGGATGATGAGATAAGTAGTTAAGGATTGGCTTGCCTAGCTCACATTAGTAGGCGCCATCACGACTTCCGAGGGTGGGAAATCCGGGTCGTGACATGAAGTGTTGTTATATAAAAATGCTGTTATAGAGAGGTCTGACTGTAATACAATGTTTCTTCATTTGCTCTTACACTCTAGTGATCTGATTAGAGTACCCAATTAAAAGGTATGGTAATGGTAAGAAGTAAAAGAGTCTCAACACCATTATTAGATGAATTTAAAAGGGAATACAAAAAGATCTCACATGTTTCATAGTAGAATACTTCAAACATTATATGTGTGTATTTTATTTTTTTCATGTAAAGATTAGTTCAAATTAATGACTCAATTTATTATGAGATAATTTTACTTTTTTCCACAAAAATATTAGAAAAATTGTGTTTAAATGATGGATGAAACGGTCTTTCAGCTTTTGTGGGTAATTTAGTAATTTAATTTTGACTTTGGGACTTCACACTTATAATATATATATATATATATATATATATATATATATATATATATAAATTGCTGAAGTATATCTCATTATTGATGCCTAAGTTATTTTACTATTGTGCCGAAACAGTTACAATCATCAATTCATTCTGTAGCATACTTATCAAGCACACATGAAAATCAAATTACGAGGATGACTTATGAAAATCAATATTGGACCTCAAATTCTACGAATATTTTTTCGATGGAAGTTTGATTTTCTCAAAATGTATCGTAATTTATGGCTTTCACTGAAGATCGAAAGAATGCTAGCAAATCAGATATTGAAGACTGATAAGTGATAATGTTATGTATGTGCTAGTTGAAGTCTTCATTCCAAAATTGAAGGCTTAAAGCCCCAAAATTTACAAAAAATGTATCATATAGACATTGAAATTTCAAAAAAGAATTTGAATTTATCTCTCTTTCTCTGCTTTAATTTTCTTTTGAAATTCAAAGCATCATTTTGCTTTATGACATGTTTTCCCCTAGGTAGGGTTGTACATAAATCGGATTGGTTCAATTTTTGCAATTACGAAACCAAGTCAATTGTGCCGGGTTATTAAATCTAAAGACCAAACCAAACCGATAAAACTCGGGTTTTGAATCTTGATTTTTCTCCGGTTCTTGAGTTTTTCGGATTTTTTCCGGTAAAATCTTCGTAGCACAAAACATATAACTTGTGCTACAAATATTTCTTTAATCCTAGTAAGATACAACTATATAAGATGTTTTTCAAATATGAGATGTGTCATGATATTATCCGAAAATATTCAACAATAAAGATAATAAAATCACATAAAATAAATATTGCTAATTAAAAAGCTATAATAAAAATAAACATAATCTAAAAGTACAAAGTCATGCTAAATAAGTAGACTAATAACAGATTATTAATTACATGACTAAACGCTAAAGAAAAAAATAGAAAAAGGTTATGCATTTTTATCTAAATCATTGCAAAAAAAAATAGATATTCAATACATTATCATTCCTAGTATTGAATTGAATGTCTTTTGTTAGCATTAATATTGATTTGGTTTTTGTCAGCATTATTGAGTTACTAATATTAATCGCTATGAAACTTATTGGAACATTCAAAAGTTTTAAGTCCAACCTTGAAATAATACCTTAAAAGATAAAATTATAAAAAAAATTTAAGAAATATTTATAAATTACATCACAATATGTATATTTATGTACTAAATATATCTAAATTTCTATAGATGTAATGTCGGGTTGGTTTGGTTTCGGTTTAACTTTTTTTAGTTAGAACCAAACCATACCAATTATGGTGGATTTTTTTTCCAACACCAAACCAAATCAAACCGAACCATAATTGATTTTTTTTTCCGGTTTGATTCGAATCATCGATTTGGTGCGGTTTGTCGATTTTCTTGTACACCCCTATCCCTAGGAGCTTCAAAATTTTGAGTTTACCTTTTCATTCTTTTCGTAAGTGGTATAATTCCCTTTTACTAGAAAATTTATGTACAATTTCTATTTTAGTTTTACGCCATTGTCACAGTCTTACAGACGTAGTACTTTATTGTCTTGGGATTGGATGTAATATGTAATATAGTTGAATTGTCATAACTCAAATATGTAGAGTTCGTGATTAAAATTCTACTCATCTTTGCAATACATGATGTTGGTATTACTGTATTAAAAATCAGAAAATCAGATAAGCAAACAAACGTTAGTTCAATAAACAAATCGTAAAATAATTCTGAGCCCACTGAATTCATAGTGTGTCCTTAAGGAATTTAATCCCCTCACTGTTGCCCAAGGTATACAGATTAATTCCTCCCAGGATAGAACGGAATACCTATTCTGTGATAGCGGCACTTCAAATCACAGAACTTCAGCGAACTCAACAAACAGAGCAAATCACACATGACACTTATTTTTATTTAGAAAATAATGCAACGATGTAGAAAAGAGAGGAGAATATTTTAGATTTTTCTTGTCTTAAAAATAAGGCCAAGCCTCTAAATTTATAGACAAAGGAGGGGGGAGATGGAGAGGTGCAATCCAAAAGGTGCCTCTTCCATTTCCCGTTCACGCCCTTTAAAGAAAAACGCAACAATCCCCCACATGAATGGGGAATGGACTTATGTGAAAAAACATGCATGAAAATACTGTGTGATTCGTAAGTAAGGATTAATCGCATCTGGATAAGTAGGTTTCCCTTTGAACTTTCTGTAGTGAACTTATATCGGATATACTCGGTCAATCGGTAGATTTGTATCTTTGAACCGTTGAGCTTTGGTGTATACCTAGACAACCACAAGTCACACAATCAATCTTTAACCGTCTTTGGTTCTCACGGTTGTGTTCGCTTCATCCATGAACACCGCCTGGTTTCATGGGGTCGGTTGTACTGATGCTACACTCTGCACTTCTTGTACAAATTACGGAGCTAGTGGTGGACCGTAGTTCGAGGTTGCTGCCTTCAGACTAGTGGAGACCCGAGGTAGTCCTGCAGGCGTCCGCAGGCCTTGGCGTCCCCTTCTATCCTGTCTCTCTTTTCTGTTTTATTTATTTCCGAAACAGATGTGTACTTTGTTCAGACTATTATGTGTAGTATTCATAGAAGGTCCGTGAAATTGTGACACCAGTTCTGGGTGGAGTTTTATTATGATTTCACAGTTGTATTAAGATAACTTGTTAAATTCTGTTCTTTCATTTTATTCCGCTGATTTACTTATGTTAACTTGTAAATTCTTAAAAGATAAAAGGAAAAGACGAAATAATTTGTAAAGTTGGCTTGCCTAGCGAGTACAATGTTAGGCGCCATCACAGTCCCGACGGTGGGAAATTCGGGTCGTGACAAGTTGGTATCAGAGCTCTAGGTTGCTTAGGTCTCACAATTCACGGACAAGTTATGAATAGTTTCACTTCTATTCATCTATGTCGTGCGGCTTGATCTCTCAATGCTAATTGAACACTCTACTTCGTCCTTTCGCAGATGGCGAGAACGCGTACCGCTTCATTAGCTGATCAACAGCCCCAGCCCCCGCTGGTAGCTCCTACGAGGGGCAGAGGACGAGGCCGAGGCCGTGCTAGAGGCCGAGGCAGGGGTAGGTCACAGCCCAGAGCAGCAGCACCAGCGGCGGAGCCTCAGGTTGATTTTGATGATGAGGTTCCGGCCCAGACCGTTCCAGCAGGACCAGCTGAGGTCCCAGAGGGGTTCATAGCTACCCCGGTACTCCAGGATGCTCTGGTCCGTCTAGTGGGCCTTATGGAGAGTGTCACTCAGGCAAGCATACTTCCAGTAGCACCAGCCGTCTCTCGTGCTGAGGGAGGAGTACAGACTCCCGCTACTCACACACCGCAGCAGATGGCTCCCCATTTTCAGACTCCAGCAGCTCAGCCAGTTGGGGTAGTCCCGCCGGGTGTTGTGGCTCAGACCGACGATTGAGCAGCTATGTCTATAGATGCTTTATGGAGGTTGGACAGGTTCACCAAGCTTTTCACTACTACCTATGGAGGCACATCTTCAAAGGACCCCCCAGGACTATTTGGACAGTTGCCATGAGGTTCTCCGGAACATGGGGATAGTGGAGACCAATGGGGTCGACTTTGCTGCTTTTCGCTTATCAGGTTCCGCCAAGAAATGGTGGAGGGATTTCTGTTTGGCTAGACCAGCTGGGTCGCCTGCTTTGACTTGGGATCAATTTTCTCAGCTATTTCTAGAGAAGTTTCTCCCTATCACTCAGAGAGAGGACTATCGGAGGCAATTTGAGCGTCTTTAGCAGGGTTCTATGACCGTCACTCAGTACGAGACCAGATTTATTGACTTGGCCCGTCATGCTCTTCTTATACTTCCCACCGAGAGAGAGAGAGGGTGAGGAGATTCATCGAGGGACTCGCTCAGCCTATCAGATTGCAGATGGCTAAGGAGACAGGGAGCAAGATTTCCTTCCAGGATGTAGCCAATGTGGCCAGACGAGTCGAGATGGTTTTAGCTCAGGGTAGTGGTCAGGGGTTTGACAAGAGGCCACGTCATTCTGGCAGGTTCAGTGGTGCCTCATCTGGAGGCAGGGATTCTTTTAGTAGAGGCCACCATCCCAGACCATTTCATTCAGCGCTTTAGGCATCCCATGGAGCTTCAGGGAGTCGTGGTCCTTAAGTACCTCATTCAGGGCAGCCAGCTCATAGTACACCGCAACCTCCTATCATAGCACCTCCTCTTCAAAGCTATTATCGTGGTCAGCCAGCCCACTAGGGTTAGTCTCAGTTTCGCCAGCCGCGGTATTCAGATAGATGTTTTGAGTGTGGTGAGTATGGTCATATCCGGAGGGCTTGTTCGAGGTTAGTGGGTGCTCAGTCGCAGCAGCAAAGTTCTCGTGCCATGATCCAGGCACTGCCTACCCAGCCAGCTCAAGGTAGGGGTCAGGGAGCCAGAGGTAGGGGTCAGCCCGCTAGAGGTGGAGGTCAGGCCATTAGAGGTGGAGGCCAGTCCGCTAGAGGTGGAGGCCAGCCAGCAGGAGGTCGTCCCAGAGATATAGTTCAGGGTGGTGGGGCCCAGCCCCAATGTTATGCTATTCCAGCTAGGCCTGAGGCTGAGTCCTCTGATGTAGTTATCACAGATACGGTTTCAGTTTGCAGTAGAGATGCTTCAGTTCTATTTGATCCAGGGTCTACGTACTCCTATGTGTCATCTTATTTTTCTCCATATTTGGCTGTGCCTCGTGATGCCTTGAGTGTTCCCGTGTATGTGTCCACGCCAGTAGGGGATTCTATTGTGGTAGATCGTGTCTATTGCTCGTGTGTGGTTGTTATTGGGGTTCTTGAGACTAGTGTAGATCTCCTACTTCTCGATATGGTTGATTTCGTTGTCATTTTGGGGATGGATTGGTTGTCACCTTACCATGCTATATTGGATTGTCACGCCAATACCGTGACCTTAGCCTTGCCGGAGTTGCCTCGATTGGAGTGGAGAGGGACTCCTGGTCATTCTATCACCAGGGTTATTTCGTATGTGAAGGCTCGGCGTATGGTTGAAAAGGGGTGCTTGGCTTATCTGGCTTATGTTCGTGATTCTAGTGCTGAGGTTCCTTCTATGGATTCTGTACCAGTTGTTCGGGAGTTTCCAGAGGTATTTCCTGCAGACCTGCCGGGGATGCCACCCGACAGGGATATTGACTTTTGCATTGATTTGGCTCCGGGCACTCCGCCCATTTCTATTCCTTCGTATCGCATGGCCCCGCCAGAGTTGAAAGAATTGAAGGAGCAGTTGCAAGAATTGCTTGATAAGGGCTTTATTAGACCTAGTGTCTCGCCCTGGGGTGCGCCGGTGTTGTTTGTTAAGAAGAAGGATGGATCGATGAGGATGTGTATAGATTATCGGCAATTGAACAAAGTCACCATCAAGAACAAGTATCCATTGCCGATGATTGATGATTTGTTTGATCAGCTTCAGGGTGCCAAGGTATTTTCGAAGATTGATTTGAGATCTAGCTACCATCAGTTGAGGATTAGGGCATCCGATGTCCCTAAGACAGCTTTTCGCACTCGGTACGGGCATTATGAGTTTTTAGTGATACCATTCGGGTTTACAAATGCCCAGCAACATTCATGGATTTGATGAACCGAGTGTTCTGGCCTTATTTGGATTCCTTCATGATTGTCTTCATTGATGATATTTTGATCTACTCCCGCAGTCGAGAGGAGCACGAGCAGCATCTTCGAGTCGTTCTTCAGACTCTGAGAGACAGTCAGTTGTACGCTAAGTTTTCGAAATGTGAGTTTTGGTTGAATTCAGTTGCATTCTTGGGCCATGTCATATCAACAAAGGGTATTCAGGTGCATCCGAAGAAGATAGAGGCAGTCAAGGACTGTCCTAGACCCACATCAGCTATAGAGATCCGGATGTTCTTGGGTTTGGCGGGTTATTACTGTAGGTTCGTGGAGGGGTTTTCATCAATAGCAGCCCCGATGACCAGGTTGACCTAGAAGGGTGCCCAGTTCATGTGGTCGGACGAGTGTGAGGCAAGCTTTCAGAAGCTCAAGACAGCTTTGACCACGGCACCGGTGTTGGTTTTGCCCACAAGTTCAGGGCCATTTACAGTATATTGTGATGCATCTCGTATTGGACTTGGTGCGATGTTGATGCAGAATAGCAAGGTTATTGCATATGCTTCGCGGCAGTTGAAGATTCACGAGAAGAATTATGCATTTCATAATTTGGAGCTAGCAACCATTGTTCACGCGCTGAAGATCTGGAGGCATTATTTATATGGCGTGTCATGTGAGGTGTTCACGGATCATAAGAGTTTGCAGTATTTGTTCAAGCAGAAGGAGCTCAATTTGAGGCAGAGAAGGTGGTTGGAGCTACTAAAAGATTATGATATCACCATCTTGTATCATCCGGGGAAGGCCAATGTGGTGGCCCATGCTTTTAGTAGGAAGTCAGCCAGTATGGGCAGCCTTGCGTATATTCATGTCGGTGAGAGGCCGCTTGCTTTGGATGTTAAGGTGTTAGCCAATCAGTTCGTGAGGTTGGATGTTTCTGAGCCCAGCCGTGTTCTAGCTTGTACGGTCGCTTGGTCTTCAATATTTGAGCGTATCAATGATCGGCAGTATGATGATCCTCATTTGCTAGTCCTTAGGGACACAGTGCGGCACAGTGGTGCCAAGCAAGTTACAGTTGGAGGTGATGGAGTTTTGAGGATGCAGGGCCGAGTTTGTGTGCCTAATATGGATGGACTTCGTGAGTTGATTCTAGAGGAGGCCTATAGTTCCCGGTATAAGATGTATCAGGATTTGCGGCAGCATTATTGGTGGATGAGGATGAAGAAGGACATTGTTGCATATGTAGCTCGGTGTTTGAATTGTCAGCAGGTAAAGTACGAGCATTAGAGACGGGGTGGTTTGTTCCAAAAGATTGAGATTCCTGAGTGGAAGTGGGAGCGTATCACCATGGACTTCGTTGTTGGACTCCCACGGACTCAGAGGAAGTTCGATGCAGTATGGGTTATTGTTGATAGGCTGACCAAGTCAGCGGCATTTCATTCCTGTGGCAGTCTCTTATTCTTTAGAGAGGTTAGCTGAGATCTATATCCGGGAGACTATTCGTCTTCATGGTGTGCCCGTGTCTATTATTTCTGACCGAGGTGCGCAGTTTACCTCGCATTTCTGAAGGGCAGTTCAGCGTGAGTTGGGTACATGGGTCGAGTTGAGCGCAGCATTTCATCCTCAGACGGACGGACAGTCCGAGCGTACTATTTAGATTTTGGAGGATATGCTCCGAGCATGTGTTATTGACTTTGTAGGTTCGTGGGATCAGTTCTTGCCATTAGCGGAGTTTGCCTACAATAACAGCTATCATTCGAGCATCCAGATGGCTCCTTATGAGGCATTATATGGTAGACGGTGTCGATCGCCAGTTGGGTGGTTTGAGCCGGGGGAGGCTCGGTTGTTGGGTACGGATTTGGTACAGGATGCCTTGGACAAGGTTAAGATCATTCAGGATAGGCTTCGTACAGCTCAGTCCTGGCAAAAGAGTTACGCCGACCGTAAGGTTCGTGATGTGGCATTCATGGTCGGAGAGCGAGTGTTGCTTCGGGTGTCGCCCATGAAGGGTGTGATGAGATTTGGAAAGAGGGGCAAGCTAAGCCCTAGGTTCATAGGGCCTTTTGAGATTCTTGATCGAGTGGGAGAGGTGGCTTACAGACTTGCGTTGCCGCCGAGTTTATCAGCTGTGCATTCAGTGTTTCATGTGTCCATGCTTCGGAAGTATCACGGCGATCTATCCCACGTGTTAGACTTCAGCACTGTCTAGTTAGAAAAGGACTTGACCTATGAGGAGGAGCCGGTAGCTATTCTAGACCGGCAGGTTCGTCAGTTGAGATCAAAGAGTTATCCGTCGGTTCGTGTTCAGTGGAGAGGTCAGCCTATTGAGGCAGCTACTAGGAGTCCAAGTCCGATATGCGGAGCCGATATCCCCATCTTTTCACCGACTCATGTACTTTTCTATGTCCGTTCGAGGACGAACGGTTGTTTTAGAGGTGGAGAATGTGATGACCCAAAAGGTCATCTTTTGTTTTAGAGTCCATTTCCATGTTCCGAGGCCTTGAAAACCTACTTGTATCACTCCTCAATTTGCGTGCGCAGTCCGGGCACGATTCCGAAAAGCTTTTATGTGAATTTTAATAAAAATATTAAATTTGGCCTTTAAAAATTGATTAAAGTTGACTTCGGTCAACTTTTTTGGTAAACGGACCCGGACCCATGATTTGACGGTCCCATAGGGTCCGTAGTAAAATATGGGACTTGGGCGTATGCCCGGAATCGAATTCCGAGGTCCCTAGCCTGAGAAAAGAATTTTTAAAGAAAATTGTTTGCTCGAAAATATAAGGACTTGGAAATGAAATGGTGTAAAATTTTGATGGTATGGGGCCTGTATTTTGGTTCCCGAGCCCGGTACAGGCTCAATATAATAGTTACGTCATATCTGTGAAATTTGGTAAGAATCGGAGTTGGTTTGGTATAAATCGGACACCTGGTTGAGAAAATAGAAATTTGAACTATCTTGTGAAATTCATGAGTTTTGGTGTTAAATTCGTTGTTTGAGATGTTATTTTGACGATTTGATCGCACGAACAAGTCCGTATGATGTTATTAGACTTGTGTGCATGTTTGGTTTGGAGCCCCGAGGGTTCGGGTGAGTTTTGGATAGGCCACGGAGTGATTTTGGACTTAGGGAGATTGCTGGTATGTTTCAGCTGTGTAGCTGGCCCCTGATCTCGCAATTGCGATGTGAGCAGTGACCGCAGATGCGAGCTTTTGCTTCACAAATGCGAAAAAGGTCAGGGCCAGCTTTTCTCGCAAATGCGAAGGCTGTCCAGGTAGGCTAGAAGTCGCAAATGCGACATAATTATCGCAATTGCGAAGGCAGCAGAGATTGCGAAGGTTCGCATTTGCGATGCCCTTCTCGCAATTGCGAGCTTCGCAAATGCGAAGCTCCAGTCGCAATTGCGACATCTGCAGCTGATCAAAACATCATTTGGACGGGATTTTCACTTCACTTCTCAAATTTTCAAACCCTAAACTCCCATAGGCGATTTTCTTGAAGAGAGTTCTTCCCCAAATCATAGGTAAACGATTTCTAACTCATTTTCTTCAATCTATTTCATCGTTTTACATGATTTCACTTCAAAATCTAGGGGTTTTCATGGGAAATTGGGTTTTCTTGGGTAGAAATTAGGATTTTTGAATTTTGGGGATTTGGACCTCCATTTGAGGTCGGATTTTATAACTAATTGTGTATTTGAGTTCGTGGGTGAATGGGTAATCGGTTTTGGTTCGAACTTCGAGTTTTGACCAAGCGGGCATGGGGTCGGGTTTTGGCTTTTTGGGGAAAACATTGGGAAATTCATATTCATGCATTAGAATTGGTTTAATTGGCATTTATTGATTTTATTGAATTAATTATGGCTAGATACGAGTGAATTGGTGGTGGAATCGAGAGGTAAAGCGGTGGTTGAGTGTTGAATTGTCTGTTGGCTTGAGGTAAGTGTTTGGTTTAGCCTTGACTTGAGGGAATAAGAATTCCCAACTTATGTGCTAAATGAAATATCATGTGTGTGGCGTATTGGTGTGGTGACGAGTACCTATGCGCCACCAAATTTCCATTTTTAGTTTGTTCCCTTCCCCGTTTCCTAGTATACTGCTTCTTGTCTTATTTGCTACTTGCTTAAACTGTTTCCATGCCTTAATTTCTACTTGCACTTAAATGCTTCCATGCCTAATTGCTTCATATTAACTGTTGCCCTTTATTGAATTATTTAATTGTTTCAGATAATTGTTGATGTTCCCATTGAGGTATTATTGGTTTCGTAGCTTCATTTTACTACCCCATTGGCTTATATGGATTCATTGGTGCCTTATGGTGCACGTTGGTTGGTCTCGCTGATTTTTTTTCATGAGTGAAGTTTCCTAATCATAGCGATATTCCATTGTGTAGTTGAAGTATAAGAATTGTGGAAATTGAGTTAACTTGTGAAACACCTTGTATTTATTCTTTGTGATTGGTGTTGATATATACATATGTTGGGATCGGGTTGTACGTCGCAACAGGAGGAATAAGGGAGAATTGTAATTGTCTGGTGGGATCGGGTTGCACGCCTTAACAAGGAGTAATAAGGGTGGACAGGTGGGATTGGATTGTGCGCCGCAACAAGAGGAATAAGGGTGATATGTGTTGAGGAGCAATAAGGGAGGACAGGCGGGATCGGGTTGCGTGCCGCAACAAGGATGAATAAGGGAGAATATTGATACTGTTATTGTTGGAAATATTGACATTGTCATTGTTTATATGGTGGGATCGGGATGCACGCCGCATCAGTTATTGTTTTTGGCATTCATTTCTGTTGAAGTTATTATTGAGGTGTTGAAATTCCCTAAGGATTGGTTATAGCTGAATACTAGTAGACTGGTTGGGTCCTGTGTTCCTATAATGCAAGTTTTAATTATTTTTCATTTCGTACTTCTTTTCTGTTTATTATAAGTTGTTGCAGGTTATATATATTGTTATGCCCCGGCGAAGTCTCGTCACTACTTCGTCGAAGTTAGGCTCGGCACTTACCAGTACATGGGGTCGGTTGTACTGATGCTACACTCTGCACTTCTTGTGCAGATTACGGAGCTAGCGGCGAACCGTAGTTCGAGGTTGCTGCCTTCAGACTAGTGGAGACCCGAGGTAGTCCTGCAGGCGTCCACAGGCCTTGGCGTTCCCTTCTATCGTGTCTCTTTTTTCTGTTTTATTTATTTTCGAAATAGATGTGTACTTCTTTGTTCAGACTATTATGTGTAGCATTCATAGATGGTCCGTGAAATTGTGACACCAGTTCTGGGTGGAGTTTTATTATGGTTTCGCAGTTGTAATTAGATAACTTGTTAAATTATGTTCTTTCATTTTATTCCACTGATTTACTTATGTTAACTTGTGAATTGTTAAAAGATAAAAGGAAAAGTCGAAATAATTTGTAACGTTGGCTTGCCTAGCGAGTACAATGTTAGGCACCATCACGGTCCCGACGGTGGGAAATTCGGGTCATGACAGAAGTCCATAGTGATACACTCCCACTTCCACTCAGGAATCTCAATCTTCTGAAGCAAACCACCAGGTCTCTGATGT
The DNA here is from genome assembly GCF_001879085.1 of Nicotiana attenuata. NCBI lineage: Eukaryota > Viridiplantae > Streptophyta > Magnoliopsida > Solanales > Solanaceae > Nicotiana > Nicotiana attenuata. Next base: position 32,073,317 of record NC_031994.1, read on the forward strand.
TCGTACTTTACCTGCTGACAATTCAAACACCGAGCTACATATGTAACAATATCCTTCTTCATCCTCCTCCACCAATAATGTTGCCGCAAATCCTGATACATCTTAGCGGCGCCCAGATGAATTGAATACCGGGAACTATGGGCTTCCTCTATAATCAACTCACGAAGTCCTTCCACATTAGGCATACAAACTCGACCCTGCATCCTCAAAACTCCATCATCTCCAACTGTAACTTGCTTGGCAGCACCGTGCCACACTGTGTCCCTAAGGACTAGCAAATGAGGATCATCATACTGCCGATCCCTGATACGCTCAAATAATGAAGACCGAGCGACCGTACAAGCTAGAACACGGCTGGGCTTAGAAACATCCAACCTCACAAACTGAATGGCTAAAGCCTGAACATCCAAAGCAAGCGGTCTCTCACCGACTGGAATATACGCAAGGCTACCCATACTAGCCGACTTCCTACTCAAAGCATTGGCCACCACATTGGCCTTCCCCGGATGATACAAGATGGTGAAATAATAGTCTTTCAATAGCTCCAACCACCTCCTCTGCCTCAAATTTAGCTCCTTCTGCTTGAACAAATACTGTAGACTCTTGTGATCCATGAACATCTCACATGGCACGCCATATAAATAATGTCTCCAAATCTTCAGCGCGTGAAAAATGGTTGCTAGCTCCGAATCATGAACTGGATAATTTTTCTCGTGAATCTTCAACTGTCGCGAAGCATATGCAATAACTTTGCCATCCTGCATCAACACCGCACCAAGTCCAATACGAGATGCGTCGCAATATACTGTATATGGCCCTGCACCTGTGGGCAAAACCAACACCGGCGCCGAAGTCAAAGCTGACTTGAGCTTCTGAAAGCTCGCCTCACACTCGTCCGACCACCTGAACGAGGCACCCTTCTAGGTCAACCTGGTCATCATGGCTACTATAGATGAAATCCCCTCCACGAATCGACGGTAATAACCCGCCAAACCCAAGAAACTCCAGATCTCTGTAGCTGATGTGGGTCTAGGCCAGTCCTTGACTGCCTCTATCTTCTTCAGATCCACCTGAATACCCTCTGCTGATACAACGTGACCCAAGTGACTGTCTCTCAGAGTCTCAACCAAAACTCACACTTCTAAAACTTAGCATACAACTGACTGTCTCTCAAAGTCTGAAGAACGACTCGAAGATGCTGCTCATGCTCCTCTCGGATGCGGGAGTAGATCAAAATATCATCAATGAAGACAATCACGAAGGAATCCAGATACGGCCTGAACACTCGGTTCATCAAATCCATGAATGTTGCTGGGGCATTTGTCAACCTAAATGACATCACCAGAAACTCGTAATGCCCGTACCGAGTGCAAAAAGCTATCTTAGGGACATTGGATGCCCTAATCCTCAACTGGTGGTAGCCCGATCTCAAATCAATCTTCGAAAACACTTTGGAACCCTGAAGCTGATCAAACAAATCATCAATCCTCGGCAGTGGATACTTGTTCTTGATGGTGACCTTGTTCAACTGCCGATAATCTATGCACATCCTCATTGACCCATCCTTCTTCTTAACAAACGACACCGGCGCACCCCAGGGTGAGACACTAGGTCTGATAAAGCCCTTATCAAGAAAGTCTTGCAGATGCTCCTTCAATTCTTTCAACTCTGGCGAGGCCATACGATATGGCGGAATAGAAATGCGCTGAGTGCCCGGAGCCAAATCAATGCAAAAGTCGATATCCCTGTGGGGTGGCATCACCGGCAGGTCTGCAGGAAAAACCTCTGGAAACTCCCGAACAACTGGCACGGAATCCATAGAAGGAACCTCAATACTAGAATCACGAACATATGTCAAGTAAGCCAAACACCCCCTCTCGACCATACGCCGAGCCTTCATATAAGAAATAACCCTACTGACAGAATGAAAGGAGTCCCTCTCCACTCTAATCGAGGAAAAACCGGCAAGGCTAAGGTCGCGGTCTTGGCATGACAGTCCAAAATAGCGTGGTAAGGTGAAAACCAATCCATCCCCAAAAAAACATCAAAATCAACCATATCGAGGAGTAGAAGGTCTACACTAGTCTCAAGACTCCCAATAACAACCATGCACGAACAATAGACACGGTCTACAACAATAGAATCACCCACCGGTGTGGACACATATACAGGAGCACTCAAAGAATCATGAGGCACAAGCAAATACGAAGCAAAATAAGAGGACACATAGGAGTACGTAGACCCTAGATCAAATAGAACTGATGCATCTCTACTGCAAACTGAAACCGTACCTGTGATAACGGCATCGGATGCCTCAGCCTCAGGCTTGGCTGGGAAAGCATAACATCGGGGCTGGGCCGCACCACTCTAAACTATATCCCTGGGACGGCCTCCTGCTGGCTGGCCTCCACCTCTAGCGGCCTGAACTCCACCTCTAACACCTCTACCTCCACCTCTAGCTGCCTTACCCCTGCTCCTAGCTGGATGAGCGGGCGGTGGAACACCCGGTGCCTCAACCGTGGCACGAGAACCCTGATGTTGAGAACTGCTCGAGGCTCGAGGGCAAAATCTAGCAATGTGCCTCGGATCGCCACAAGTATAACAAGTCCTCGGCTGCTGGGACTGCTGACCCTGGAACTGACCCTGACGGCCTGAGTGACCACCCTAAAAACTCTAGAGCGGAGGTGCACTGATAGGAGCTGGTGACACACTGTAAGGTAGCTGATCAGAATACTGTATATGAGAACCACGGCCACCTAGAGAAATTATGAGAAGCCTGTAGTGCTGAATGAAACGGCCTGAGAGGATGGCCCCTACCAAAAGAATTCCTGCCTCCAAACGAGGCACCACTGAATCTACCAGAATGACGAGGCCTCTTGTCAGACCCCTGACCGCTCCCCTGAGCTAGAACCATCTCAACCTGTCTGGCCACATTGGTCGCATCCTGAAAAGAAATCTCGCTCCCTGTCTCCTTAGCCATTTGCAATCGAATAGGCTGAGCGAGTCACTCAATGAACCTCCTCACTCTCTCTCTCTCTCTCTCTCTCTCTCTCTCTCTCTCTCTCTCTCTCTCTCTCGGTGGGGAGTATAATAAGAGCATGATGAGCCAAATCAACAAACCTAGTCTCATACTGAGTGATAGTCATAGAACCCTGCTGGAGGCGCTCAAACTGCCTCCGATAATCCTCCCTCTTGGTGATAGGGAGAAACTTCTCCAGAAATAGCCGAGAGAACTGATCCCAAGTCAGAGCTGGTGACCCAGCTGGTCTAGCCAAGCAATAATCTCTCCACCACATCTTGGCGGAACCTGATAGACGAAAAGCAGCAAAGTCGACCCCATTGGTCTCCACTACCCCCATGTTCCGCAGAACCTCATGACAACTGTCCAAATAATCCTGGGGATCCTCTGAAGATGTACCTCCATATGTAGTAGTAAAAAGCTTGGTGAACCTGTCCAGCCTCCACAAGGCATCAGCAGACATAGCTGACCCATCACCGGTCTGTGCCACAACACCCGGCGGAACTACCCCAACTGGATGAGCTGCTGGAGTCTAAAACTGGGGAGCCATCTGCTCCGGAGTGCGAGTAGCAGGAGTCTGGGCTCCTCCTCCAGCCTGAGAAACAGCTGGTGCTATAGGGAATATGCCTGCCTGAGTGACACTCTCCATAAGGCCCACTAGACGGACCAGAGCGTCCTGGAGTACCGGGATGGCGATGAACCCCTCTGGGACCTGAGCTGGCCCTGCTGGAACTGTCTGAGCCGGAACCTCATCCTCAAACTCTACCTGAGGCTCCGCCGCTGGTGCTGCTGCTCGAGCTTTGGGCTGAGCCCTACCTCTGCCTCGGCCTCTAGCACAGCCTCGACTTCTGCCCCTCGTAGGAGCTACAACTGGGGGCTCGGGCTGCTGGTCAGCTGATGAAGCGGTACGTGTTCTCACCATCTGTGAAAGAACATAGTCGAAGTTCAATTAGCATTGAGAGATCAAGTCGCACGACAGGAAAGAATAGATGTGAAATTTTCCTAAACTCTGTAGCCTCTAGGGGATAAGCACAGACGTCTCTGTACCAATCCCTCAGACTCTACCTAGCTTGTTCGTGAACTGTGAGACCTAGGCAACCTAGAGCTCTGATACCAACTTGTCACGACCCAGATTTCCCACCTTCGAGAATCGTGATGGCGCCTACTCGTGAAAGCTAGGCAAGCCGACAATTACAATTTTTACTACCATTATAATTAACCAAACAGGGACAAATATTAATTAAAACAAAATAATTAAGAAGTGCGGAAATGAAGTAATAGTGCCACAACTCAAGTACATAGCTACCCCATAGATCTGGTGTCACAATCCACGAACGACTAAGATTCACTACAAATATAAGTCTGAAAGAAATACAACTATTCTCGAAATAGAAGAGACAACAGAAAACTAAAGCGGGGAAAAAGGGGGACTTCAGGCTCTGCGAACGCCAGCAGATCTACCTTGGTCTCCCTGGACTGAAGGCAGCTACCTCAAGATACTCACAAGGTCCGGCACCAAAATCTGCACAAAAAGTGCAGAGTGCAGTATCAGTACAACCGACCCCATGTACTGGTAACTGTCGAGCCTAACCTCGGCGAAGTAGTGACGAGGCTAGGACACGACAAACATATAAACCTGTGCAGTTAAATCATATACGAGCAGAACAATAATAACAGGAAATAACAAATAAAGATGGGAAGAGGAACATGTTGCGGGGAATATCAAATTCTAACAGTAATTCAATAGAGAAGCATAATGAACACCATATCTGTATCAACAGGAATAACGAAACATTAACACGTGCACGGCATCACCCTTCGTGCTTTTACTCTCGTTCCCACCATAAGAAACAACAGAAACGACACGGCATCACCCTTTGTGCATTAACTCTCATAATCATAGCACGGCATCACCCTTCGTGCATTAACACTCACAACATCGGCATGGCATCACCCTTCGTGCATTAACTCTCATAATCATGGAACAGCATCACCCTTCGTGCATTAACACTCACAATATCGGCACGGATCACCCTTCGTGCATTAACTCTCATAATCATGGCACGGCATCACCCTTCGTGCATTAACACTCACAATATCGACACGGCATCACCCTTCATGCATTAACACTCTCTCACAAAATCATGCACGGCATCACCCTTCATGCTTTACACTCTTCGTCACCCAAACAATAGAAGCAATACATCCCGGCAAGGGAATCAACAATAGAAATAATAACATTCCGGCAAGGGAATCAGCTATAACCAATCTCGTTTCAACAATTAAATTCACGAAGTAATTTTCAACTTGAGTCAATACTCATCAATGATCAAATACTCATCAATATCACAAGACTTTCTCAACATGGAGAAACATCTTTTTAAGCATGAACAGTAAGTGATAAAAGACATAACGGTCATAATATAAGATTCACTTGCATGATCGACACCAACGTATAGATACTCATCACCACACCTATACGTCGTACTCAACACTAACACGTAGCAAATAAGACCACAACACCTATTCCCTCAAGCTAAGGTTAGACCAAACACTTACCTCAATTCTACGGACAAAATCAAGCCTCAATTACCGCTTTACCTCTCGGTTCCTCTTCCAATCCGCTTGTATCTAGTCATAATTTACTTAATAACATCAATAAATGCTAAATAAACCAATTCTAATGCATGAATATAGAAGCTTTAGAAAAGCAAACTGATAAGCTTGATTCGAAGATGACGGCTCTAGAGCAAAGTGCAAATGGGATCATAACTTCACTGGGAAATCAGATTGCTTTTATGCTCCCGTATACTAGAGGAGAGATATATTTTCAGAATTTGAAGCTTCCTTGTCTAGCTAGTTGTTGCATGTGTCACTTCCCTGTTCGTGACTTGCCTCATTGGAGGATTGTGTCTTGCTATCTGGGCAGAAAACAAGAAATTAAGTAGTTTGATTCCTCTTGTCAAGAAACTAGACCAAAGGAGAGAACACTTAAATTATCAAGTAGAAGAAATTTTGAAGGTGGAGAATAAAAGGATACGTGATAATGAGAATGGAAGTATTGATCACACGTTAACATTACATCCCCTAGTTAAGGCTAAATGGGTGGTAGCCCGATCTGTGCTGATAATAGATTCTGAAAAGTATTCAAGTAAATTTGAAAATTACAACTGAAATTTTTTTTTTGGTTGCAATTATATATGTGGTAGCTAATGCGCTTGGTTTATGCTGCATTGCATACTTCACATATTGCCGTAAGTGATTTTCGTCTACTTCATTACTTGAGTTTGACAATTCTAAAGTATCAACTATATGACTTTGTTGGAAAATTGATATATATATATATATATATATATATATATATATATATATAACGGGTTAATGGATTATCCGTTACGAAAATTGAATAATCCGCCCTCAAACCGATAAGCCGTTAATAAAAAAATTTCAATCCGATCCCCGTCCGTCAAACCGTTAACCCGATACCAATAAGCCATTAAGCTTCGGTTTCGGTTCGGTTTTGAACACCCCTACTCTCAGCTAAGACCTTTTTCAAGTTGGCCTCACTCTGCTTCTTCGGGCTCCTTGTAGTTCTTTCCTCTTGTGGGAGGAGTTTCTACAGGGATAGAAGAGGCAACCTTTCTCTTCTTGCCAATCATTGCCTTTCCAGGAATTTTTGCTCCTGCACTATTCTTCTTCTTTGGATTGTAACTTTCTGCAGCAGGTCGTGGAGGGTTCCTTTCTAGATGGAATGATTTCTTATAAGAAGCCCTAGGTTCTTGCTCCAAGTCCCTATCAAAAAACTTCCGGTGATGGTTAGTGAAGTAGAAAGATTTTCTAGACTAGGCCATTTCAACTTGGTGTAGTCGTTATATCCCTCAGCAGGTATACCCAGAATCTCTCCTAGCTCTTTATTGTCAAAGATTATCTTCACTCATTTCATCTCACTGTTGACCCTTACATGGCCAATCTCACAATTTGCAAAGAATTCCACTATTTCAGCCCTGGCAAACCTTCCTTCCAACTGAAGGACCATGTTCTTCCAACCTTGTAACTTGAATTTTTCCAACAGTATTACCATTCCTTTTTCCTCTAAATCACTCCCCTTCAAAATGGTTCTTTTCTGGAACTTCGCCACTTTATCTTTTTCCTCATCAGTCTCTTCTTCTTCACTTTCTTTTTTCACTACTTGAACTTTCTTTGATTTCCTATATGACCTAGTTCTCTTAGAAAAAATAGAATCTTTTGCCTCAACAGACTTTTCTAGAGACTTCTTATAAGAAATCATTATTTTCTTAACACTAGGAGTCACAACCTCCACTTCATCTGTCTCATCATCATCATGAAGTACCAAGTCCATCTCCTCTATCTGTATTGCCTCACTTGTTTCTCCAACTTTCTTCTTCACCTTGGCAGCAGCATTTTGGCACTCTCAGCTAAGACATTTTTCAAGTTGGCCTCACTCTGCTTCTTCTGGCTCCTTGTAGTTCTTTCCTCTTGTGAGAGGAGTTTCTACAGGGATAGAAGAGGCAACCTTTCTGTTCTTGCCAATCATTGCCTTTCCAGGAATTTTTGTTCCTGCACTATTCTTCTTCTTTGGATTGTAACTGTCAGAAACTTTCTGCAACTGGTCATGGAGGGTTCCTTTCTAGATGGAACAGGTTCTTGGAATATTTTCCTCATCCTAATCAACCCTTCTGCTGCAGTAGTGTCCCCAGAACCACTACCTCCTTCTCTTCCAACGATCTTTTCCTCCTCAATACTCTCCTCACTCCATAACACCATTGCCCATGTTTTTTCATTCAAACCTATAAAAGTGGGTGAAGAAGATCCAACCACTCTTTCTTCTCCCTTTTCGCTCACATATACGTCAACACCCTCACTCTTTTTTTCTTTTCCTTTTTACCACCAATATTTCTTGACTCAGTTGTTTCTACACCAGCAAACGAACCAACCAACACAAACCTATTTTCAAGATTCTCGGCAATTTTAGAAGCAACATCAGAAGTTTTTAACCTAGAAAGTTACCTTTTCAGTTTCAGATGAAACTGGTTCTTCCCCCTCAGTCGCAGACTTGAAGGACTCATCAGATTTTTTGGGTTCTTCTACTTGACTGGCTTGTAGCATCTCATTCAATTTCTTGGCATGTTTTTTACTAGCCACTGTTTTGCGTGTAATCATCTTAATATGGTTTTTCTTGAGAGTTTAGGTGGTTGAAGGTATGGGTGAGGGTTCTTTGGATGGTGAAGAATGATTCTCAGAATTCTTGGGGCTTTCAGATGTGTTTTCCATTTTATCAGTGTAGAAAGATAAGGGAATTCTAGAGAGGTTTAGGGTTCTTGAAGCTTTGATCGTTAGAAAATGTAAGATGGAAAAAAGGTAAGGTCAGATCAATTTAAAGAGGGAAATGTTGAGTGTTTAGCGATAGCTTTTTAGAGTTTAGAAGTCTTTTCGCATTGGGCGTTTCAGTTTGAAAAGATGTTGAACTCTTTCCCAAAGATTTTGGTAATCATGGCACATGGGTCTCTTGGTGAAACTGGTTCATTTGTATCGTGTTGGTTTAAAATATTTTGGGATAAAGTGGGACTCATTTCAAATCATGATTCATATGCAGTTATTTCATATTATGAGAAATTTAGAATACATACCTTATAAGCTCGAGGAACCAGGTTCTTCACTGAAAGTTCTCTTGTGTAAGATCTATTTTTTCCAAGAAAATAAGAATAATATGATTAGACATCAGTGAGCAATTTTAGCACACGACACTGGAGTATACTAATAAAAGTATGAGACTGAGCAATAGCTAATCTAATTATTTACAAAATTCACAAATTATCTAACCAATCATTGAGTTAGAAACGGTTTCTTTTAGGTGATCTTAATCATCTCTAATTCTAATCTGTTCCTTTTAAAGTGATCTCTACTCAAAGCTTTTGTGAAGATGTCAGCTATTTGTTTATCAGTAACACAAAATTCTACAATGATCAAACCCTTCTCAAATTATCCCTCAGAAAATGATGCCTATGTGCTTAGTTCTTTTGTGATGGACCGGGTTCTTGGTCATACTGATTGCACTAGTATTGTTACAAAAGATGGAAATACATCCTATATCAATTCCAAAGTCCATTAATTTTTGTTTAATCTACAACAATTGAGCACAACATGAGGTAGCCGCCACATATTCAGTTTCAGTAATAGATAAAGCCATAGAACTTTTCTTTTTGGTGGCCCAAGATGCAAGACATGAGCCAAGAAAATGTGCCATACCTAAAGTAATCTTTCTATCCACAAGAAAACCTACATAATCAGCGTCAGCATATCCCACTAAATCAAAGTTACTACCTTTTGGATACCATGGGCAAAGATATTGTGTATTTTAAGTATCTCAAGATCCTCTTGACTTCCTTCAAGTGAGAGTCCTTTGGATTTGCCTGAAATCTAGCACAAATGCCTATACTGAAAACAATTTCAGGTCTACTAGTAGTGAGATATAACAAGGAGACAATCATTCCCCTATACTTCTTCTGATCAATTGATGAACCAGGTTTATCCATATCTAATTTCGTGGTTGTTGCTATAGGAGTGTCAATTTCTTTGAAATCTTCTATTTTAAACCTTTTGAGCAACTCTTTCATATACTTTTGTTGATGGATCATAGTTCCATTTTAATTTTGTTTAATTTGTAAGCCTTAAAAGAAATTAAGCTCACCCATCATACTCATTTCAAATTCACTCCCTATTAGCTTAGCGAACTCTTTACCTAACCTATCAGTTGTTGCTCCAAAGAAAAATATCATCAACATATATCTGCACAACCAAGAGATCTTTCCCTTTTTCTTTCATGAACAAAATTATTATCAATTTTACCTCTCTTATAGCAATGTTCAAGCAAGAATTCGGACAATCTTTCATACCATGCTCTTGGAGGCTGCATGAGCCCATAAAGTGCTTTGTCAAGCTTGTACGCATACTCATGACATTCCTTCATTTCAAAGCCTGGAGGTTGCTTGACAGACACTTCTTCTTTTAGATAGCCATTAAGGAAGGCACTCTTAACATCTATTTGATGGAGAGTGAATTCTATGTAAGTAGAAAAGGCTATAAGGAGTCTAATTTCTTCTAATCTTGCAACTGGAGCAAAAGTCTCATCATAGTCTATGCCCTCCTCTTGACTATATCCTTAAATCCCCAATCTTGCCTTGTTCCTTTTAATTGTTGCTTCTTTATCAAGTTTGTTTCTGAAGACCTATTTAGTGCCAATCACTATTATGTCCTTGGATTTTGGTACTAGATTCCAAACGTAACTTCTCTCAAACTGGTTGAGTTCATCTTGCATTGAATTCACCCAATCTGCATCCTGCAAAGCCTCCGAGACATTGTTAGGTTTAATAAGAGACAATAAAGCATCAAAAGAACAAAGATTCTTTAAAGAAGACCTGGTTTTGATTCCAGAGGTTAGGTCAATGATTATGTTCCCAATGGGATGATAACTTTGATACTTGTAAGGTTTCACAACAACTGTTATTCTTTAGATGTTCCTTCATTGTTTGTTGTCGAGGAACATGCTCATAGACAGGTTCCTTCGAGGTTTGAGGGTCAGTTCCTCTCTAGTCAATTCCCCCTGTCAGGTTACCCTGGGGGAAGAACTTGTTCCTTCCTGTGGTGCAGCTTTAGGCTGGACTATGGTTTCATCATTTGAATTTCTTATCAGTCCAATCTCTTCATTATCTTGTTCCAGCCTCTTAGAAAGAATGTTAGTTTCATCAAAAATAATATATACACTTTCTTCTACGCACATAGTTCTTTTGTTGTATATCTTATATGCTTTACTATGGAAAGAATACTCTCATATCACTTTTGGAATCAAATTTCCTAGGGAGTCTTTTCCATTATTGTGCACAAAGAACTTGCATCCAAATGCCCTAAAATGGGATATATTTGGCTTTTTCCCTTTAAGTAACTCATAAGGAGTTCTCTCAACAATAGGTCAAGTCATGCACCTATTTATGATGTAGCATGCAGTGTTCACAACTTATGCCTAGAAGTTATGAGGCAATTTACTAGCAAGTAACATAGTGCTAGCCATTTCCCCCAAAGTCCTATTCTTTCTTTCAATTACTCCATTTTGTTATGGAGTTCTAGGAGCAGAAAAATTATGATCTATGTCATGCTCATCACAGAATTCAAAATATTAGCATTCTCAAACTCAGTACCATGATTAGACCTAATTGATGTAAGTTGATTACCTAGTTGTTTATGAGTTTTTCTAACAAATTAAGTGAACATTTCAAATTCTTCATCTTTAGATGTTAAAAAGAGTGTCCAAGTAAACCTAGAGTAATCATCAACAAGTACCATAACATATCTCTTACCGCATCTACTTATTGTCCTTATTAGTCTACACAGATCCATACGAACTAGTTCCATTGATCTGGTAGTACTTACTATTTTCTTATTTTTGAAAGAGGATCTTACCTACTTCCCTTTTGCACAAGCCTCACAAACTTTATCTACCTTGAACTTAATATTAGGCAGCCCTATCACCAAGTCTTGGAGACTAATTTGTTGAGTTGACTCAGAGTTGCATGTCCAAGTCTCTGATGCCAAAGGAGGGGATCACTGTCCAACAGACTCAAGCAAGTGAGTTCATTATCCGAGAGTGTGGAAAAATCAACCACATATATGTTATTCACTCTTTTTCCCTACAAAAACAGTGGTACGATTTATCACAAAGCATTTTGTAGAGGTGAAAGCTACCTTGTTTCCCCTATCACACAGTTGTGATACACTTATCAAGTTGTATTTCAGTCCATCTATCAGGTATACATTCTCAATAGAGTGAGATTCAGATTTACCTACCTTCCCAACTCCAATGGTCTCACCTTTCTTTTCATTTTCAAAGGAGACATTACCTTCTTTAAGGGCCGCAAGTGAAAGGAACTGGTTCTTGCTTCCTGTCATGTAAGCAACCGCTATCCATGTACCATATTTGACTCCTCTCCTACACTTGGCCTGCAAAAGAAAATCAGGGGTTAGTCTTAGGAACCCAAACTAGTTTGGGTCCTTTTCTATGGGTGAAAGGATAAATCATATTCTTCTTCGCCCAACTTGGCAGCCTAGTTTTCCCTAGAACAAAGTTTTGATCCTTAGACTTGCCTTTTCTTTTATAGCACGTTCACTCTTATAGTGTCCAATATTACCACAGTGAGTGCAAATCTTATTCTCAGGGAGTGTAAGGTACTTACTTTTGGGATCCTATTTAGGTGCAGAGTTCCCAAAGCCAAGTCCCCTTCTGTTGCTAGTATGTTGTTCTTGTAGCCATAAAAGTGCATCAAATGACATGTTCCATTTACATGTTCTATCTAGCTCATGCTTAACCTTAGTCAAGTCCTCTTTTACAGTTCTTACATGTTCATCCCTTTTATATAACTCATCTTTCACCTTTCCTAAATCTTCTTCTATTGTGAGTTGTGTGTCACTAGCTATTTCTTTACTTGTTCCTAACTTCAATTTCAGATCTAAGTTGTAAAATAGTTGTATCAAGTGCGTGAACCTATTTTTTTAAAATAGTATTTTCATTTTCAGTTTCATAAGCCCTAAGTTCCATGTTTTTGCACTTTGCTTTCAAAATAACACACTTCTTTGATAATTGTTCCTTTTCATTATTCACATATTCAAACTCATTAGTTAACTCCAACAGTAATTCAGATAATCTTTCTTTAGACAGAAACTTAATCTTACCATTTAATTTAAGTATACTTACCTCAGGTTCTTCATCATATTCTCCAATAGCCATTAGTACTCGTTCATCATCATCATCATCATCATCATCATCCGAGCTCTCATCTGAGAGATTTTCCCAAGCAGTAACCACTACTTTGGTTGATCCTTTGTCGTTGCTTTTCTTGGGATGAACCTGTTCTTTCTTCATGCTCCTACGTTCAGCTCTTTCCTTTTTCCATTCAATCTCCCATAAGGGATAGTTCTTGATCATGTGATTAGGCTTTCCACATTTATAGCATCCACCACTTGCCTGCTTCTCTAGAGCTTTGGCCTTACTGTAGCTTCCATTTCTTGGAGAACCTTTCCTCTCCTTAGGTATTTCTTGACATCTTTGGAGATCATTGCCACTTCATCATCTTCTAAATTAGAACCTTCAGTGATTCTAAGTGCCAGACTCCTTTCTTTTTTAGGTACATCCATCTTCATGGTTAGCCTCCTCATAATCTTTGATATTTCCAATCAACTTATCCAAAGGAAGTATAGCAATGTTCTTTGATTCATTATCGCATTGATCTTGCTTTTCCATGTGACTGGTAAAACCCTAGTTAGGATCTTCTTAACCCTTTCTTCTTCAGATACATTCCTTCCAAGAGACTTTAATTTATTTGTCAAGGTAGTGAACCTTGTGTACATCTCCTAAATGGTTTTTCCATCCCTCATGGCAAAGTTTTCATATTGGGAAAACATCAAGGTTCCTCTTGATCTCTTCATGTGTTTTGTTCATTCATGGGCTACTTGCAGTGTGTCCCATATTTGCTTGGCAGTGGAGCAGCTTGCATTCTGCTATACTCATCAAGACCAAGTCCACAGACAAGTCATTTCTTGGCTTTAGCATTTATCTCCCACTTCTTCAAGTCTTCGGCATTGCAGTCAACTCTTGTCTTCGGAACATCCTCACCTTCAGTATTTTTCTTCAGAGTTGGCAGTGAACCATCAGTAATTATATCCCATAGCTCGTAATCTTCTGCCTACATGTGATCTCTCATCCTTGTTTTCCACCGTGAGTAGTATTGGCCATTGAAGAGTGGTGGCCTACCAGTGGATTGCCCTTCCCAATTTCCAGGTGGTGCACACATTTTGATCTTTTCCTAAGGTGTTAGCCTCTTCAAGGATAATCACCTCTGATACCAATTGATATTTTATACTTCAATACCACACAAGAGGGGGAGGGGGTGGATTTGTATAGTGTCCAATATTCGCGTGCACTGAATTATAGAAGAACCTGGCACTTTTATGCGTTCCTAAGCTAATGCAAAATAAGTAATGCAGAAAGTAAATAACACAAGTATTTTTATGTGAAAAAAATGTCCAGCTCGAAATGTGAAAAAAAACACGACCTACTTTCCCAGTAGGGCTTTTCCCAACATTGTACTACAGCTCTGAGCCAAGCAATAATGTTTACAAACCTCTTGCAAACCTAAGGATTAAACTCTAACCCTTGTAGAAACACGTCACAGGCTGTCACGAATGCTTTAAGTTAGTCTAACTTTAAAAATACAACTCAAGTACATAGTACAAATACTTCTAAGAAAAGCTGAAAGGTACAACTAAAAAGTTCCTTCTAAAATTGAACTAGAATAAAAGACAGACACATGAAACTGGTTATTCAATCTGGTTCATGTAGCTTCAGGTTCGCACTTTTGAAACTCACAGGAATTGCTCAAAAAATGCCTTGCTATTTCACTCTCAATTGTTGCTTATCTTCAAAGTGTGTGTGTCACATGTAAAAGAGAACAAAACTGATATTTATAGAGTTAGTAGAATAATGATTAACTAGAGGTCTAATGCTTTACTCTACCTTGGTGGAAGAGTACTAGTTAACTTCAACTTCTAGCTCTTTTGTTATCTAGGATAGAACTCTCTTCAAGTAAAGAGTCCCACTCCTTATCAAATATGCAATCTTTTCGTCCAAGGATTATTAGAAATAACCACTTATACCTATCCTTTGCACGTGCATGCCTTTTGCTTAAATCTGGCCGTGACCTGTATACACTGTCCATGGACCTGGTTGATGTATGTGTTCCTTTATCTGTTTTTATCAAAAAGTATGAAACTTTTTTGTTAAATTAATTAAATACAATGGTAATGGATAAATCCTAGTTAAACATAATATGTTCTAGATTTGGCATGGATGTGTATAAATAGTATAGAATAACATTGAGCCGGTTTGATACAAAGAGCATTAAATAACGTTACCAAAGGTGGATGGCAAGAAGGATGATGAGCAATAATTGTATTAAATGGCAATAAATATAAATATGAGGGAGGAATCACCAATTAGGGGAGAGGACAAAAGATTCCCATCTTCTGATAACGTTGAATCACACGAATGCTAAAGAATATTGCTTACTTTCTTGGATCTGATGGAAATGACAAATGGAATAATCCACGAAAAGATAGTCTCTCTATAAAAGGTGGTTATTTGTATTTATCTTTGAATACTTCTCTTACAATTGAATCCCCATCCCCTTTCTATCTCTTCCCCTATTTATATGGGATCTTCCCAAAGAACCCTAGAAAGCACAACTAGAGGGAATATTCTGTTGAATATTCTCTTCACAGATTCCAAAGCCAAACTGACTGTTGTTTCCCTTCCCTGCTTGTTCTCGGCCCTAGCGAGCCACTCTATGGCTCGTTACGGTTATCATTGACCTTGGCTTTAATGAACCCTTCAATGGCTCGCCCTAGTCGTACTTAGCCGAGCCACACATGGTGAGATACGATCTCCATGATGATCACATTTGCGTATTGAGTTTCCTAGATCGGATTTTAGCCCATACAGTTAGTCCCTCCGCTTGCCGAGGTCGTCTTTTTGGTCGACCTCGATAAGCGAACTTCGTCAGTCGTAGTATCGAGAAATCCGGTCTGGGGGCCAAGTAGTGGTTGTCATGGCCGAGATAGAAGGGTAGCTTTTTGAAGGTTGTGCTTAATGATGAGGATTCAGAATGTGTCACAGCTTCATGCATCATGATTACGCACCTTCCCGGTGCGTTGCATCATTTCCCGTACTCCTGTCACTTCGATTCTCACGCATTTGGCGGTTATTTTTCTTGACTTTTGAGCCGGTATTTTCTATAAAAGAGGGGGAAATCTTCTCAATTGGAACTTTGCATTTTCGAGTTTTCTGAAGCTATTCATCTTTTTCCCTTACTCTTCCTGAGCTTTTTGCGTTCTGCAACTCCTTCTCTTGTCATTGTCATTTCTTCTTCACTTTCAATCACTTTGCTCATATACGATCGCACAAATGGCTATTGCATCTTCCAATTTCGAGGAAATTATCAGCCCGAACCCGCTGTCAGTGGCCATGTCCGTTCATGTTAAGGGGGAAGTCATCGCTACAGAAGATGATAGCTTTCCCACAGTAGAGGAGATCGTTCCTCGTAGTGAGGAGACTAGGTATGACTTCTTGAAGCTCCCCGTGATGATCTTGTGCCCGTGAAATCTGAAATGGAAGTGGCACGTCTTTTCGAGCTCAGGGCCAAGTACGACATCCCCGCTCATATCGACCTTGTCCCGGCCGGGGATGATGTGATCCAAATTCATCGTCCTGGTACTGCGCATTTTACGCGTACCCATTTCGAGTGGGATATTCCCTTCCTCTTCCTCCATTGGCGGAGGAGTTCTGCCGCTACTACAACGTTTGTCCGGCCTAGCTCTCTCCTAATATTTATAAACTTTTCCTTATGCTGATAAAGTATGCAGAGCTGGCCGAAAGAGGAATCTCTATCCGCTATTTGATGCATATTTTTGCTCTGAGCTTTCACCAGGGCACGATGATACACCTTCGCCACCGTGGGACTAAGGGACTGGTGGTAAAAATAGACGCCGCTTTCTTTGCTCTTAGGCCGATGGGCTCTGAAGAAGGCGAAGGCCCCCACTCCCTTTTTCCGTCAACCTGTATTACGAATAGACCTTCGATTGTTGTGACTACAGACGAGCCTACACGGATCACCGACGCTGCTAAAACCCCAGCTCTGCGTAGGCCTAACCGTCGGGCGGCTGGGCCATCAGCGGGAACTACGGCGCCCTCCTTACTACATTTGGTGGATAAGTGTTGGCCCAAGTAAAGGTTTGTTTTGAAGATTGACAAAGGAAGCTCAAGCATGAACCAGGTCCATCCCTTGTATGCATAGAAACGGGCAGATTCGAACATGTGGGATGCACGTGAAAGAGATAAGCTTAAATTGGTATAATTGATATCTCCTTATCGAAAAGATTGCATAATTGATAAGGAGAAGGACTCCTTAATCAAATAGAGCACTATCCAAGATAGGGAAGGAGTCAGAAGTTGAAATCAACTATAACTCTTCCTCCAAGGCAGAGTAGCATTAGAATCTAGTTATTTCTTCATCTACTAACTCTATAAATTTCAAGATGTTCTCACTTTACAAGTGTTGCACAAACGCAGAAGTTAAACGTGAATTGAGAGCAAAATAGCAAGGCAATTTTGCTAGCAGTTCGTGTGTGATTCAAGTGTGCAAACCTGAAGCTACATGAACCATATAGAAGAACCAGTTCCAAGTGTCTGTCTTTGGGAAAAATATAGATGAACTTGTTCCATCTGAACAGGAAACCCTCGCGGACCTACTGATAGGGTTATCAATGGCACCAAAACTCATGCCATTCCCTATTGCTTCATTCTCACAACTGTACTTGCACATTTCAAGGTACCTATAAAGAAGTGGGAGATTAGTACAAGCAAGAATCATTTTTGGGTTAATACTCTGCTTGCTTGCTATTATGAAGTCAATGCCACTCCTAAAGAAACTGGTTCATCCAAGAAGGTACCAGTGAATAGCAAGGTCAGAGCCTTGGTGCAAGAAAGTGGGGCTAAGGATGCTGAGATTGAAAGGCTGAAGAAGAGGTTGGTTGAGGTGGAAACTGAGAGAGATGCTCTCAGAACTGAGCTGGCAAGAGAAAAACAAAAGAATGATGTCATTCTTCAAGATATGCTGAAACTCCTCCAAGTCAAAACCAGTCACCTAGCCCTTCCAAGCCTTAAATCCTAGCCTAGTGTAGATCAACCAGTGACCCAATTCAAGACTTTTTGTTTCTTTTGCTCATGTTTTCAGTATTTTTATTTCTTCTTATGCTTTGTGGTAGAATCTTATCAATCATCAATGAAATTCATTGTTTTTGCTCTAACTGTCTGTTTATATTTCCTTGATGGTTGAAATTCTTAGCTTGATCTATGATGATTAATCCATTATTGCATTTGAAGTAGCCCCAGTGGCCATGAGTAAGCTTTAAAATCTGGTTATCTCACATTTTTTATGCAACTTTTCGATGATGCCAAAAGGGGGAAAAGGTTGTGCTTTAAACAAGTGATGTTTAGCTTTGAATAGTGATGTTTATAACCTAATGAACCTGGTCCTTGATGATAAGTGATAAAAAGAAAAAATCTTTCTAACATTGTGTTGATGTTGAGCTGAGTTGGAACAGGTCCTAAGCTTATGAAAAAGCACAGAGTTTGTCATCATCAAAAAGGGGGAATTTGTTGGCCCAAGTAAAGGTTTGTTTTGAAGATTGACAAAGGAAGCTCACGCATGAACCAGGTCCATCCCTCCATGTCCATCCCTTGTGTGCATAGAAACGGGCAGATTCGAGCATGTGGGATGCACGTGAAGGAGATAAGCTTAAATTGGTATAATTGATATCTCCTGATCGAAAAGGTTGCATAATTGATAAGGAAGGTTGCATAATTGATAAGGAGAAGGACTCCTTAATCAAAGAGAACACTATCCAAGATAGGAAAGGAGTTAAAAGTTAAAATCAACTAGAACTCTTCCTCCAAGGCAGAGTAGCATTAGAACTCTAGTTATTTCTTCATCTACTAACTCTATAAATTTCAGGATGTTCTCATTTACAAGTGTTACACAAACGCAGAACTTAAACGTGAATTGAGAGAAAAATAGCAAGGCAATTTTGCAAGCAGTTCGTGTGTGATTCAAGTGTGCAAACCTAAAGCTACGTGAACCAGATAGAAGAACCAGTCCAAGTGTCTGTCTTTTATTCTAGTTCAATTGTAGTAGGTGTTTTCATATTGTACCTTTCAGCTTTATCTAGAGGCAATTGTAATAGGTACTTAGAGTATTCAAGTTAGAGTTAACTTGAAGTTGTCGCAACAGTTAGAGGTTGAGTGCTACAACGGGATTAGAGGTAATCCTTAGGTTTACAAAGAGTTTTGTAAATGCTGTTTTGGCTCAGTGATTTAGTGAAGTGTTTGGGAAAATCCTACTGATTAGTAGGTCGTGGTTTTTCACCTTTTGAGCAGGGTGTTTTCCACATAAAAATACTTGTGTTCTTTACTTTCTGCATTTATTATTCCGCAACAGTAGTATAAGGAACACATAGAAGAACCAGGTCCTTCCATAATCAGTTTAAGCAAAAAATTGGACACCATACAAATCACCCCCCTCTTGTATGGTATTGAAGTATAAAACATCAATGAGTCATCGCCGAGTGAGGCAACAAGGGGCGAGGAGTCGACAGGTGGTGAACCCTGTTATATCCCGTACTTTTTTACAGAGGATTTGCGACCATAAGACCCCGTAAGTTTAACAACCTTGATACCGTTAGATACATTCTGATATGGTATTTATATTGAGTGGAACGTTTTTGTAACAAGCTTGAAAAATATAATTTTATATAGTTATTAATATTACTATAATTGAAAATATTTTAAATTATACACATAATACGAGGAAGTTTATGAGATTTTTTTTATTGTAAATATAGAAATTATTTTCTCACAAGAAAAGAATGTTATCTTTTTACCATTTTAAGAAATAAGCGTACGAGAATTTGTACTCTTTGTACGAAATTAGCAAAATTAAAAGTTGAGAAAATATATGTATTTTTACATGGACGTTTTAACGAAATAATAGTATATGTATTGATTTTATATGGTACCACGATTTATTATTTTAATATTGTAATAGTAGTACTTTAAGATGAGGACAAGATTATTTTTTGAAGTTATAAGTATTTAAGATATTTATAGCAAGTGATAAGTAAAGTCGTGAAGGTGAGAGGGTAAACGAGTTGAAGAGAATGAGATTGGCCGAAATTTGTCATTTTGGGATAAAATACGGCCCGAGCTAAAATACCTGATATTGATGGACTAGTACCATACAAGGTACCATATGACCATGATAGTTGATGTATAAAATATATTAAAAATAAGTAGAGTTTTAAGTAATTTGAGACAATTCTTAATACTGTGGGTAATTGGTTAATTACCGGATAGCAGGATATTACATAATTAATTAATTGATTATGGGATAAGATTAATTTCCACTCCCACCCCCACGTGGCAGCAAGCCACTTCTTGGAGAAGTGACTCTTAGTCCATTTTCATTAGGTGGCAACCTAAAATGCTAGTTATAAGACATAACCTTTGAGTTTGATAAAAAAAATAATAAAGGTAATAACACATTCTTGTAAAAATATCTTCTCAATTCATTACAAAAAACACTTAAAAGTAGATAGAAGCTCTCCACTAGCTTTGATTCTGTATTCAATCAAATCCCTACCATATCATGAACTCTCTTTGAACCCAAGAAAATCTTAAGGGAATGGCATCAATGGCACTGCTGAGTATTCCTCCGCCATAATTAAACTCCGCAACAAAATCAAAGGTACAACGAAAAACCTCTGTTTATTGCTCTCTAGATTGCTCAACTTCTGATATTACTACTTCTATTGTTAATGACCAAAATACCCCCAAGAAATTCACCTATAGTAGAGCTTCTCCATCTGCTAGATGGCCCCACCTTAAATTCACTGACACCCACTAAAATTCACAGCTCTCCTAGTAATCTGTACCCGTTACCTCCATTAAAAATGTTGAATTTGATTCTGAAAGTGATGTAAAAGAGGAGTCTTTGAACTCAAATGATGAAAACCAAGAGGTATTGGGTAGGCCAAGTAGGACAAAGGCTAAGTAAATGACTAAACTTGCACTTAAAAGGGCTAAAGATTGGCGTAAAAGGGTCCAATTTTTAACTGATAAGATATTGAAGCTGAAAGTAGTTAAAAAGGTAGAGGGTGTTGTCGCAACTTTAGAAGAACGGATAGAGAGGACGGCTTGGAATACATTAATACAAGCTTATGCTTTAAGTGGGTTTTATGAGAAAGCTAGAGCTGTTTTCAATACCATGATGCGAAATGGACCATCTCCTACATTGGATACCATCAACAATCTCATGCAAGCGTTAATTGATGATGGTAGTTTAAACGGGCTATATGTTCTGATTCAGGAACTACAAGATATGTTTTTCAAGATTAGTAAGAGTTCCAGTCTTTTGATGTTTGAGGTATTTGCACAAGCTGGTGACATATTTGAAGTGAATAGAATTTACAACGGAATGAGAGCTGCTGGATATTTACCTACCATGCATCTTTATAGACTTATAATCAGGTATGTTAAGGCTATCCCTCCTTTCTTTTTGCCACGACCCAACTTTCTCTACGTTTGGGTATCGTGATGGCACCTAATCTTAGAGACTAGGTAAGCCTAACTCATACTGTAATACCACAATAATAAATGAAATTTAACAGTCTTGAAGCAAAAATCTCTACAAAATTTATAATTCCCAAAACCCGGTAGTACAAGTCATAAGCTCTATAAAGTTTCGCTACAACTTCTAAACACAACTGCATGGAAATAAGTACAACATGTGAATACAAAATAGGAAGGTGACTCTGAAGCCTCCGAACGCAGCAGCAGGTTTACCTTGAGTCTCCTCGGTAAGAATCCGCTCAGCTACTAACGATCAGTACCTGGATCTGCACAAAAATGTGCAGAACTGTAGTATGAGCACACCACAGCGGTGCCCAGTAAGTATCAAGACTAACCTCGGTGGAGTAGTGACGAGGAACAGTCAAAACACCCACCAGTCTAATAAGCAGAACAAGTATAAGATAGAAACATCCGAACATGATATCTATATGAAGACTAGGCGATATTGCTAACAATACAGTAACTACAATAAGGAAAGACAACAGCAAGTAACAGCGGAACACCATAATAAAGCAACATAAAAGTGAACAGAAATACAACACAAATTCGAAATCACAAATACAGTAAGGACAAGTCAAAACTCAGCAACTACGACAACTTTCACATTAGGTCATAGCCAACAACTTCAATCAATTAGTCAAATCTTTCAGTTGATAAAAAACATTTCGAATTATACTTCCTTCAAGTAAATATTTTTCCAAATAGTTCTCTAAAAATGAATACCTTTAGAATATAACCCTTTCAAATAAATATCCTTCGAATATAAGTCACCCCGTGACACCTCATCTCATAATCTTACAATACGGGTCTCAATACCTGAACCCTAACACTTGACATCTTGTGCCCTCATCACACCTCATAATCATACTGACAACTCACGTGCCCAAAAGAGTCATTCCCACATGGAAGAAAAATAAACAAGGGTGTGCGCCTATACTCAGAAATCTCAAGGAGCCTCCTATCCGATAAGGGTGCTTAGCCATTTGTGTGCTTGTGCAAGTGTCCTAACATAGTTCATACTAGCTAGTAAGCATAAGGACAAGAACGGACAGCACATATACTGTTTACACAGGGATAGGATCAATGAAAACAACAGCTCAGAACACAGTGATAATAACACGGGATCTCCCAGGATACAGTCCCGTAGTCCCAAACGTAAATGTACAGAGGATATCCCGGGATACTGTCCCGTAGTCCTAATCATAAATGTGCAGGGGATCTCCCGGAATACCGTTCCGTAGTCCCAAAGTAAATATTCAGAACAGGGGGATCTCTCGGGACACCGTCCCATAGTTCCAAACGTAAATGTGCAGGGGGATCTTCCGGAATACCGTTCCGTAGTCCCAAAGCAAATATGCAGGACAGGGGGATCTCCCGGGATACCGTCCCGTAGTCCCAAAGTAAATATGCAGGACAGGGGTATCTCCCAGGATACCGTCCCGTAGTCCCAAACATAAATATGCAGCGCAACCAAAGAGAATACAATTACAGCTCAACAGAAAACTTGTACGTCACCAAAACAAGTACAATAGCAACAATGGCAATAATACAAGGTACGACAAGTAAGTCAACTCAAGAACTGTAAATTACAAAGAAATGGTCACCAGCTCACAATGAATAACCATAGAAAAAGAATGCTGGCATAAAGGGAACAGTTCAACAAAGGGAAAACTAACATGTAGCAACGACCCCACTATATACAAGTCAATAACAAGGAAATCAACACGAGTCCAGTAGTCCCAAATAAAGGCAAGTCCACAAAGATAGAGGTTATCTAAACTCCTTTTAAGGTCGGAAAACTACGAGAATATTTGACAATTTAATTAAGGAAAGATGATCTTAGCTTCACTTAAGACTAAACAATTATAGGAAGAGATGATGATAAATTCCCAATTAAGACAAGCAGCTATGAATAGATAGCATGACAATAGGAGAAACGAAATTCTTCAGTTAAGTCAAATAGGAGTCGATTAGACAATAAGAGTGAATCATGAAGCAATTAATTCCAATTAAGCATGTAGAGGTGAAACTAGTAAATAGGAAACTCAGTCATGTCAAGAACACTTTCATACACAGTGAATATAAGGACCTAAAACCTTGAAACGCTAATTTTTCCACAAATAAGTCCGAGCACGCACTCGTCACCTCGTGTACACAAACTACAAAGCAACATAGAAGACCCAAATCCTAAGGGGAAGTCCCCCACACAAGGTTAGGAAGATACTTACCTCAAGACGACAAACCGATACTCTAAAATGCACTTCTCGGGTGAAAAGCCCCCGGACGGCTCAAGTCCAACCAAATTAACTTCAAAGCACAAATAAAACACATAAGAAACTATTCTGGATCATAAAGTCTCAATCTTTAACAAAATCCAAAAATCGGTCCAAAAGTCGACCCCCGGGCCCGCACCTCGAAACCCGAAAAATTTTACAAAATCCGAATACCCATTCCAATATGAGTTCAATCATACAAAAATTATCAAATTCCGATACCATTTGGTCCCTCAAATCATGATTTTTCATTTTTGAAATTTTCTTCAAAAGCCAACATTTTCCTCAACCCAAAACACAAATTAAAAGATAAAACTGAAGATTAAATCATGCAATATGTTAGATTCTAGGTGAAGAACACTTACCCAATCGATTTGCTTGAAAAACCCCCAAAAGAAGCTCCCTAATCCGAAGTTTAGAACTCAAAAATATGAAGAAATGGACAAACCCTCGACTTATATGATTCTGCCAGGACTTCCGCATCTGCGGTCAAGAAACCGCATCTGAGGGACTGTAGTTGCGAGAGAGAGTCCGCATCTGCGAACTCAGCTGACCAGGGCAGGGACCGCATCTGCAGATATGCAGCCGCATCAGCGACACCGCAGAAGCGAAAAGGGGAATCGTAGGTGCGATAGATGGACCGCAGAAGCGGCCTACGCACCTGCGTGCCAGCCTCCGCAGAAGCGAGCAAGCGAGCAAGCCTTCATGACCGCAGAAGCGGCTAGGCTCACGCAGAAGCGAAGCCGCACCTACGCTCAGAGGTTGCAGGTGCGAAAACACCAAAACCAGACCTATTTACAACTATGCAAAACATCCGAACCTCGTCCGAATCACACCCGAGGCCCCCGGGACCCCGTCTAAACACACCAACAAGTTTTATAACCTAAAACGGACTCGCTCGAGGTCTCAACTCACATCAAACAACGTCGTAACGATGAATCGCACCATGAATCGAACTTAGGATTTTTCAAATCTTCCAACTTCCAAAACTCGCGCCAAAACCTATCAAATCAACCCGGAATGATGCCAAATTTTGCAAACAAGTCCAAAATGATATAACGGAGCTGCTCCAACTCTTGGAATCGCATTCCGACCCCGATATCACAAAAGTCAACTATGGATTAAACTTTTCCATTTTCCAAACTTAACTTTTCCAACTTTCGCCGATATGCCTCAAATTACCCTACAGACCTCCAAATCTGAATCCGGACGCGCGCCTAGGTCAAAATCACCATAAGAAGCTGTTCAGATCACCCAAAACCCATTCCAGTGTCGTTTACTCAAAAGTCCAATTCCGGTCAATTCTCACCGCTTAAGCTTCCAAAACTAGATTCCTTCTTCCAATTCAACTCTGAATCATTCGGTAACTCAATTCAAACATGCATGCAAGTCGATACTCATATTATGAAGATGTTCAAGATCTTATGCCGCTGAACGAAGCTTAAATTCTCAAAACGACCGGCCGGGCCGTTACATCCTCCCCCTTTTAAAACAAACGTTCGTCCTCGAACGTGCCAAGATTTGCCTCGAAGCCCTCAAATAGCTGAATGCACACTTCCAACATACACCCGCGAGTGATCCCACGTCACCCCAATCCGCATAAACCTCAAGACACCATCTCCATTGAAATTTAGCCTTTCTAGCCATACCAATAAGCCTTAAAGCCAGAATTCTCACCTTCCATTCACTTCCAAAAGACCCGATTCTAAATCCACATTCGGTACCAGTCTCAACTAGCTGCAACCACTTATGCCTATACTCACAGAGTACAACCATACAACATACACACCACACATAGGCCTACAATAACATTCCTGATCACAATACCTGCCCGGAATCAATTCATGCACCGGCCACTAGCCTCATATTCAATAGGAACCCGTTTCAAACCTCCACAACACATATGATGATGCAAGAACCACGAAAACCTCATGACTAACACCCGAATCAACAAGTCACAACTAACAACACCGGGCACACACCTTGCAAGCTAAAACTCAAGAAGCGCAGAATGATAATGACTGAATATTGAAAGATAAGCACATAAGGGAACTATCAAACAAGACCGACAAGCACAATTTTCTATCAATACTAACCTACAAAACAATATAACAAGAAAGAATTAGAGCATGAAAGCACATCACAAGGATCTCATACTGATATAACTTCCACCGCGGTACACAACCCGGTTCAAACACATCAAATCACATAAAATCACGAGGGTCCCGCCCTTCACTCTGAATCACAAGTAGGGTATACATTAAATCAGCTGGAAGCTTTCACTAGATCAATTTCCGTCATAAATTACAACAAGTACTGGCTCCCACACCGGTGGAGCATAAGGATCACAACTCCTAGCCAAAAATACTCAAAAATCACATCAAACCTACCGTAATAGACAATAGGAATTTTTTGCTAGTCTTATAACTCTCAATAATGAATAAAAACAGACGATAAACACGGCTATCACTCATAGAACATCCCAACAGGGTACCACATAAACAGAGTGCAAATCATGAAACGCACCCATATGTGGAGCAACAAACAGGGGAAGTCACCCCGATAAGCAAAACTGTAATGAACTACGGATGGTGCTCCTCTATAACAAATCAAAATCATACCTGAATGACATCATCTAGCGCAACGGCCTTAAGCCTACTACATGAAACACATCAACGGGTCGGGCCTCGCCCTCTTGGGCGCCCCCTACTCACCTGAATACCTCGATGTGGCACATCGGCCCGAAGTCTGGAACAATCTCTCACCATATGGCTAGTATCTTCACACTCAAAGCAACCTCTCTGCTGACGAGACTATGGGAACTGTGCGGTACGGGTACTCTGAGACCCATGAACACCTGAATCACTGTGTGAAGCCTGAAGCGCAAACTGAACTGGCTGACCCACAAAACCTCTACCATGTCGCACCCTGCCTCCGAAATAAGGACCAGCAGATCTCTCCGGTCTGTGAGGCCTCCTCGCCTCCCTGTACTCCCTCTGTCCTGATCTCGTCTGTCCTCTCGCTCCCGGTCCCACATGCCCTCTAACCGACGAGCGATCCCTACCACCTGCTGAAATGCAACATCTGAATCCAACTCTTGAGCCATGCTGAACCGAATATCATGTCTAAACCTCTCAATGAATCTACAGCTCGCTCCCTAACTGTAGCGACCAAGGCAGGTGCATGTCTGGACAACTCACTGAATCTGACGGCGTAATCTAATACTGACACGGCTGCTCAAACTCCGCGCGCCATGCATCCCGAAGTGACTGAGGTACAAACTCTCTCGAAATATCTCTGAAAACTGAACCCTTGTAAGTGAAGTTGCATCGGCCGGCTACCCAACTCATATGCCCGCCACCACTGGTGAGCCGCTCCCTTAAGCTGGAACGTAGTAATAGCAACCCCACTCGTCTCAACAATACCCATAGTACGGAGAATGCGATGGCACTCCTCAATAAACCTCGTGCGCTCTCTGAAGCCCAACCACTAAATGTAGGAGGATCATAGTCCTTGAACCTTGCAAATCTAAATTGTTCTTCCTCAAATGTTGCTGCCCTGGCTATGAGCTGAACTGGGACCACAGGCTGTGTCGCCCTGACACCTGGAATCTGACCAACGTGAATTCGCTGCTCTAGAATGTGGTCTAGCAGCGGCACGTACTCCTCATCGGCCTCTGTCTCTATCTCTAGCGACATCTGCTCTGGGAGCAGCGTCATCGATAACTGCAGCTCGTGTCCTCACCGTCGGTGAGAGCATGGAAGGATAAAAGTTCAAACTCCGAGATCAATAAGCTCGCACGATAGGAATAAAGGAAGTGAGATTGACCTAATAGTTTCGTAGCCTCTCGAAGATAAGTGCAGACGTGTCTGTACCGATCCGCAAGACTCTACTAAACTCGCTTATGACTCATAGCACCTATGAACCTAGAGCTCTGATACCAACTTGTCACGACCCAACTTTCCCTCCGTTTGGGTATCGTGATGGCACCTAATCTTAGGGACTAGGTAAGCCTAACTCATACTGAAATAACACAATAATAAATGAAATTTAACAGTCTTGAAGCAAAAATCTCTACAAAATTTATAATTCCCAAAACCCTGTAGTACAAGTCATAAGATCTATAGAGATTCGCTACAACTTCTAAACACAACTGTATGGAAACAAGTACAATAGTGTGAATACAAAATAGGAAGGTGACTCTGAAGCCTCCGAACGCAGCAGCAGGTTTACCTTGAGTCTCCTCGGCAAAAATCCGCTCAGCTACTAACGATCAATACCTGGATCTGCACAAAAATGTGCAGAAGTGTAGTATAAGCACACCACAGCAGTGCCCATTAAGTATCAAGACTAACCTCGGCGGAGTAGTGACGAGGAACAGTCAAAACACCTACTGGTCCAATAAGCAGAACAAGTATAAGTATAGAAACATCCGAACATGATATCTATATGAAGACTAGGCGATATTGCTAACGATACAGTAACCTCAATAAGGAAAGACAACAGCAAGTAACAGCAGAACACCATAATAAAGCAACATAAAAGTGAACGAAAATACAACACAAATACGAAATCACAAATACAGTAAGGACAAGTCATAACTTAGCAACTACGGCAGCTTTCACATTAGGTCATAGCCAACAACTTCAATCAATTAGTCAAATCTTTCAGTTCATAAAAAAAATTTCGAATTATACTTCCTTCAAGTAAATATTTTTCCAAATAGTTCTCTAAAAATGAATACCTTTCGAATATAACCCTTTCAAATAAATATCGTTCGAATATAAGTCACACCGTGATACCTCATCTCATAATCATACAATACGGGTCTCAATACCTGAACCCTAACACTTGGCATCCTGTGCCCTCATCACACCTCATAATCATACTGACAACTCACGTGCCCAAAAGAGTCATTCTCACATGGAAGGAAAATAAACAAGGGTGTGCGCCTATACTCAGAAATCTCAAGGAGCCTCCTATCCAATAAGGGTGCTTAGCCACGTGTGTGCTTGTGCAAGTGTCCTAACATAGTTCATACCAGCTAGTAAGCATAAGGACAAGAACGGACAGCACATATACTGTTTACACAGGGATAGGATCAATGAAAACAACAGATCATAACACAGTGATAATAACAGGTGACTCCCAGGATACAGTCCCGTAGTCCTAAACGTAAATGTACAGAGGATCTTCCGGGATACCGTCCCGTAGTCCAAATCATAAATGTGCAGGGGGATCTCCCGGAATACCGTTCCGTAGTCCCAAAGTAAATATTCAGAACAGGGGGATCTCCCGGGATACCGTCCCGTAGTCCCAAACGTAAATGTGCAGGGGAATCTCCCGGAATATCGTTCCGTAGTCCCAAAGTAAATATGCAGGACAGGGGAATCTCCTCGGATACCGTCCCGTAGTCCCAAACATAAATATGCAGCACAACCAAAGAGAATACAATTACAGCACGACTGAAAACTCGTACATCACCACAACAAGTACAACAACAACAATGACAATAATACAAGGTACGGCAAGTAAGTCAACTCAAGAACTGTAAATTACAAAGAAACTGTATAACCAGCTCACAAAGAATAACCATAGAAAAAGAATGTTGGCATAAAGGGAACAGTTCAACAAAGGGAAAACTAACATGTAGCAACTTCCCCACTATATACAAGTCAATAACAAGGAAATCAACACGAGTCCAGTAGTCCCAAGTAAAGGCAAGTCCACAAATATATAGGTTATCTAAACTCCTTTTAAGGTCGGAAAATTATGAGAATATTTGACAATTCAATTAAGGAAAGATGATCTTAGCTTCACTTAAGACTAAACAATTATAGGAGGAGATGATGATAAATTCCAAATTAAGACAAGCAGCTATGAATAGATAGCATGATAATAGGAGAAATGAAATTATTCAGTTAAGTTAAATAGGAGTCGATTAGACTATAAGAGTGAATCATGAAGCAATTAATTCCAATTAAGCATGTAGAGGTGAAACTAGTAAATAGAAAACTCAGACATGTCAAGAACACATTCATACACAGTGAATATAAGGACCTAAAACCCTAAAAGGCTAATTTTTCCACAAATAAGTCCGGGCACGCACTCGTCACCTCGTGGACACAAACTACAAGCAACATAGAAGACTCAAACCCTAAGGGGAAGTCCCCTACACAAAGTTAGGCAAGATACTTACCTCAAGATGATAAACCGATACTCTGAAATGCACTTCTCGGGTGAAAAGACCTCCAGACGGCTCAAATCCAACCAAATTAACTTCAAAGCACAAATAAAACACATAAGAAACTATTCTGGATCATAAAGTCTCAATCTTTAACAAAATCCAAAAAACGGTCCAAAAGTCGACCCCCGGGCCCGCTCCTCGGAACCCGACAAATTTTACAAAATCCGAATACCCATTCAACCATACAAAAATTATCAAATTCTGATACTATTTGGTCCCTCAAATCACGATTTTTCATTTTTGAAATTTTCTTCAAAAGCCAACATTTTCCTCAATCCAAAACACAAATTAAAAGATAAAAATGAAGATTAAATCATGGAATATGTTAGATTCTAGGTGAAGAACACTTACCCAATCGATTTGCTTGAAAAACCCCCAAAAGAAGCTCCCAAATCCAAAGTTTAGAACTCAAAAATATGAAGAAATGGCCAAACCCTCGACTTATATCATTCTGCCAGGACTTCCGCATCTGCGGTCAAGAAACCGCATCTGCGGGATCGCAGTTGTGAGAGAGAGTCCGCATCTGCGAACTCAGCTGACCAGGCCAGGGAGCGCATCTACGGATATGCAGCCGCATCAGCAACACCGCAGAAGCGAAAAGGGGAATCCGAGGAGCGAGATTTCACCGCAAGTGCGATAGTTGGACCGCAGAATCGGCCCACGCACCTGCGTGCCAGCCTCCGCAGAAGCGAGCAAGCTCCCAAGACTTCATGACCGCAGAAGCGGCCAGGCTCACGCAGAAGTGGAGCCGCACCTGCGCTCCAAGGTCGCATGTGCGAAAACACCAGAACCAGACCTGTTTACAACTATGCAAAACATCCGAACCTCATCCGAATCACACCCGAGGCCCTCGGGACCCCGTCTAAACACACCAACAAGTTCAATAACCTAAAACGGACTTGCTCGAGGTCTCAAATCACATCAAACAACGTTGAAACAACGAATCACACCATGAATCGAACTTAGGAACTTTTAGATCTTCCAACTTCCAAAACTCGCGCTGAAACCTATCAAATCAACCCAGAATGACG
Organism: Nicotiana attenuata; assembly: GCF_001879085.1. Classification (NCBI taxonomy): domain Eukaryota; kingdom Viridiplantae; phylum Streptophyta; class Magnoliopsida; order Solanales; family Solanaceae; genus Nicotiana; species Nicotiana attenuata. Next base: position 32,104,194 of record NC_031994.1, read on the forward strand.
CCAAATTTTGCAGACAAGTCCAAAATAATATAACGGAGCTGCTCTAACTCTTGGAATCGCATTCCGACCCCGATATCACAAAAGTCAACTATGGGTCAAACTTTTCCATTTTCCAACTTCGCCGAAATGCCTCAAATTACCCTACGGACCTCCAAATCTATATCCATACGCGCGCCTAGGTCAAAATCACCATACGAAGTTGTTCAGATCACCCAAAACCCATTCCGGTGCCATTTACTCAAAAGTCCAATTCCGGTCAATTCTCACCGCTTAAGCTTCCAAAACTAGATTCCTTCTTCCAATTCAACTCCGAATCATCCGGTAACTCAATTCAACCATGCATGCAAGTCGATACTCATATTATGAAGATGTTCAAGATCTTACGCCACTGAACGGAGCTTAAATTCTCAACACGACCGGCCGGGTGGTTACACTTTTTGCATGATCCGTACGATGCAAATGAAACGAGCAAATGCAAAACTTTCATAAATTACTCTATTCGTGGAAATGCTAGAGATGTGTATATTCTTATTCTCCCATGTGCATTTTATTCTATCATCTGTTCATGGGTCTCAAAAATACATAAGTTGGTAAAGTTTATTTCATGGTATTAATCAGAGGCTTAATGGTCTTATGACGTACCGAGAGATTTTATTAACGTATTTGATATGCATTTCATGCATTTATACATGTGCATTGACCCATGACCAGATGGCATTATATACGCGCGCGCGTGTGTGTGTATATATATATATATATATATATACGCACCACCACCTGATCAGCTGGTATACGTTGATGATTTGCCCATAGTGGCCGAGATGATATGATGGGATGCCCTCAGAGGCTTGATGATCTTATGTACGTACAGACCTATGCATTACATGACATTTATATGCATGACATTATAAATATTTCATAATTTAAAGAGCTATCCAGACTTACAGGTTGAGTCATTTACTCCATGTTTCTCCATGTCCTTTATATACTGATTTACATGACTTACATACTCGGTACATTATTCGTACTGACGTCCTTTTGTTGGGGATGCTGCATTCATGCCTGCAGGTATAGATAATCAGTTTGACGAGCTCTCATAGTAGACTAGATTGGCATTCAGCAAAGGATCGGTAAGACTCTACCTTATTCGGAGTGCAGCCGAGTCTATGAGTCATCGTGTCATAGTTTTTCTACAGACTTATGGGTAGGTCGGTACCCTATCCCATTTAATGTCGAATAATCTTAAAGGCTTTGTAGACAGAGGTTCATTTTGTACAGTATGTTAGAGGCTTTGACGGCCCATATGTATTCATGTTTTAAGAAAAATAGGTCAGTCATACAATGTTGTCCACTTACAATTGTACATTACGAGTTGTGGCCATGTTGGCCCATGATAGTTACAAAAGAAATGTATGAGTTTCAGAGTGATTCGCTCGGGCCAGTGTGGCACCGGGTGCCAGCCACGCCTCTTAAGGTTGGGGCGTGACAAAGTGGTATCAGAGCGAGGTTGTGTCCTAGTGAGTCTACAAAGCCGTGCCTAGTAGAGTCTCACTTATGGGCGTGTTTCGCACCACATTTATAATTGAGAGGCTATAGGACATTTAGGAAATGTTACCCTTCTTTTGTTTCCATATCGTGCCATAGAGCTAAGTCGTAAGAATTCAGTATAAAGTTTCTACCGAATTTTGTATGCACTAGAGGTGCTATCACAATAGAGCTTTAAGGCGTAGATGTAATTTCTACTTATGTGGAAGGGAAGTTATGGAAGAAACAGAAGATAAGATGCACGATTGAAAGTTAAGTAAGGTAAAAGTGAAGAAGATACGAGATACTCAAGTACAAAAGGTTGTGAATAGTCCAGAGCTCAGATAGAGGTTGGGTTTTAGATTACTAAACATAGAAGACCCTAGCAAAAAATTTGAAAATCTCAAAGGGTTAACATTCGAGGACGAATGTTTCTAGAGAGGGGAAGGATGTTACATCCCGTACTTTTCTACAGAGGATTTGTGACCATAAGACCCAGTAAGTTTAACAACCTTGATACCATTAGATACATTGTGATATGGTATTTATATTGAGTGAAAGATTTTTGTAAAAAGCTTGAAAATTTTGATTTTATATAGTTATTAATATTACTACTTTCGAATATATTTTAAATTATACACGTAATATGAGGAAGTTTATGATATTTTCTTTATTGTAAAGATAGAATTATTTTCTCACAAGAAAAGAAGATTATCTTTTTACCATTTTAAGAATTAAGCGTACGAGAATTTGTACTATTTGTACGAGATTAGCAAAAATTATAAGTTGAGAAGATATATGTATTTTTACATGGAGGTTTTAATAAAATAATAGTATATGTATTAGTTTTATATGGTACCACGATTTATTATTTTAATATTGTAATAGTAGTACTTTAAGATGAGGACAAGACTATTTTTTGAGGTTATAAGTATTTAAGATATTTATAACAAGTAATAAGTAAAGTCGTGAAGGTGAGAGGGTAAACGAGTTGAAGAGAATGAGGTTGGCCGAAATTTTTCATTTTGGGATAAAATACAGCCCGAGCTAAAATACCTGATATTGATGGACTAGTACCATACAAGGTACCATATGATCATGATAGTAGGATGTATAAAATATATTAAAAATAAGTAAAGTTTTAAGTAATTTGAGACAATTCTTAATTATGCGGGTATTGGTTAATTATCGGATAGCGGGATATTACCTAATTAATTTTTTGATTATGGGATAAGATTAATTTCCCACCCCACCCACACGTGGCAGCAAGCCACTTCTTGGAGAAGTGACTCTTAGTCAATTTTCATTAGGTGGCAACCTAAAATGCTAGTTATAAGACATAGCCTTTGAGCTTGATAAAAAAACAATAGAGGTAATAACACATTCTTGTAAAAATATCTTCTCAATTCATAACAACAAACACTTAAAAGTAGATAGAAGCTCTCCACTAGCTTTGATTCTTTTATTCAATCAAATCCCTACCATGTCGTGAACTCTCTTTGAACCCAAGAAAATCTTAAGGGAATGGCATCAACGGCACTGCTGAGTATTCCTCCGCCACAATTAAACTCCGCAACAAAATCAAAGGTACAACGAAAAACCTCTGTTTATTGCTCTCTAGATTGCTCAACTTCTGCTACTACTACTTCTACTGTTAATGACCAAGACACCCCCAAGAAATTCACCTATAGTAGAGCTTCTCCATCTGCTAGATGGCCCCACCTTAAATTCACCGACACCCACCAAAATTCACATCTTTCGCAGTTATCTATACCCGTTACCTCCATTAAAAATGTTGAATTTGATTTTGAAAGTGATGTAAAAGAGGAGTCTTTGAACTCAAATGATGAAAACCAAGAGGTATTGGGTAGGACTAGTAGGACTGAGGCTAAGAAAATGACTAAACTTGCACTTAAAAGGGCTAAAGATTGGCGTAAAAGGGTCCAATTTTTAACTGATAAGATATTGGAGCTGAAAGTAGTTAAAAAGGCAGAGGGTGTTGTCGCAACTTTAGAAGAACGGTATGGTGTTGTAGAGAGGACGGCTTGGAATGCATTAATACAAGCTTATGCTTTAAGTGGGTTTTATGAGAAAGCTAGAGCTATTTTTAATACCATGATGAGAAATGGTCCATCTCCTACATTGGATACCATCAACAATCTCATGCAAGTGTTAATTGTTGATAGTAGTTTAAACGAGTTATATGTTCTGATTCAGGAACTACAAGATATGGTTTTCAAGATTAGTAAGAGTTCCATTCTTTTGATGCTTGAGGCACTTGCACAAGCTGGTGACATATTTGAAGTGAAGAAAATTTACAACGGAATGAGAGTTGCTGGATATTTACCTACCATGCATCTTTATATACTTATAATCAGGTATGTTAAGGCTATCCCTCCTTTCTTTTGGCATGATCCGTATGATGCAAACGAGACGAGCAAATGCACAACTTCCATAAATTACTCTATTCGTAGAAATGCTAGAGATGTGTATATTCTTATTCTCCAATGTGTCATATTATTCTATCATCTGTTCATGGGTCTCAAAAATACGTAAGTTGGTAAAGTATTTCATGGTACTAATCAGAGGCATAATGGTCTTATGACGTACCGAGAGAATTTATTAACGTATTTCATATGCATTTCATGCATTTATACATGCACATTGACCCATGACCAGATGCCGTTATATACGCATATATATATATATATATATATATATATATATATATATATATATATATATATATATATATATATATATATATATGGGGGGGAGGGGATAAGGGAAAAGGCTACGGCGTTATATACGCACCACTACCTGATCAACTGGTATATGTTGATGGTTTGCCCACAGTGGCCGAGATGATATGATGGGATGCCCTCAGAGGCTTGATGATCTTATGTACATACAGACCTATGCATTACATGACATTTATATGCATGACATTATAAATATTTCGTAATTTACAAAGCTATCCAGACTTACAGGTTGAGTTCTTTACTCCATGTTTCTCCATGTTCTTTATATACTGATTTACATGCCTTACATACTCGGTACATTATTCGTACTGACGTCCTTTTGTTGGGAACGCTGCATTCATGCCTGCAGGTATAGATAATCAGTTTGATGATCCCTCATAGTAGAAGAGATTGGCATTCAGTGAAGGATCGGTAAGACTCCACCTCATTCGGAGTGTGGCTGAGGCTATGAGTCATCGTGTCAGAGTTTTGCTACAGACTTATGGGTAGGTCGGTATCCTATCCCATTTAATGTTGAATAATCTTAGAGGCTTTGTAGACAAAGGTTCATTTTGTACAGTATGTCAGAGGCCTTGACGGCCCATATGTATTCATGTTTTAAGAAAAAAAGGTTCAGTGATACAATATTGTCCACTTACAATTGTACATTACGAGTTGTGGCCATGTTGGCCCATGATAGTTACAAAAGAAATGAATGAGTTTCAGAGTGGTTCACTCGGGCCAGTGCGGCACCGGGTGCCAGCCACGCCTCCCAAGGTTGGGGCGTGACAAACCCTAACCGACCGTACCCGTATCGGAAATTGGCGTGGCTTCGGACATCAAAACTTCGATTCCCCATGCTGAGGTTGCTTCTTTACCGGAGGTTACCGTGGTTATACTGAGGAGCGATCCGTCGTCCTCTGATTCGGTCAATATTCCTTCCTCCGCCGAAGAGGGGAGAGAGATGTGGCTGTCGATGATTTTGAATCGAGTTCTGACGTCGACCCCGAGGAGGAGAGGATGTTCGATGAGAGACTTACCCAGGTTGAGGTGAGAACGGATGGATCCTCTCGTTCAATAGTCATCCCTTTGGATTTCAATTTGATGACCAAAACGGAGAGCGTGGTCCCCTCTTTGGTGCCACTTTGCTCTAGCTCCGAGAACAGGGCTCTACAGTCATTCAAGGATGTCGATCTCTCGTTAAGCGTATCCAGATTGGCTATGCGGGTGAGTTACCTTTGTTTTCGTTCTTTTGCCTTGTGTTTATCTCCTTTTCGTTCCTACTAACTCTTCCTTTCTCTTTTTTTTTGTTCTCTCTCTTCAGACTCTCAACTTGGAAATTGATAGTGCTCGCCGAGCGGAGAAAAAGAAGGTTATTTTTATGAAAATGGTTACGAAGTATCGCCGGTTCCGCGATAAGTACTGTGAGATGCGTGCTCGGGTCTGCGCTGGAGATAACCTCCAATCTTTTAGGGAAGAGTTGAAGCAGAGGGACGATGAGCTCGTGAGAGTCATCGGCAGATGCAGCGAGCTTGCTTGAGGGGGCGCTCAAGATTAAAGAGGACGAGATCGAAGTGAACAAGGGGGTCGTGGCTGAATGTGTCGACCTCCAAGCTCAGGTGGCGTCCTTATGACCAGAGCATGATCAGAACTTGATCAGAGCCGATGGCTTGAGTGGAGAGTTGGCTGAAAAGATTGCTGAGTTGGGGAGGTCCGGGGAGGCCAGGGTGGTGGCGTTGGCGCAGGTGGCCGAATTGGAGAATGTTGTCCGTGTCCTTAGGTCTAAGCGGGCGAACGATGCTAAGACGACAGCACTTAGGGAGAGAGAGGCTAGCGAACGGACTGGTGGTCTCGAAAATGATTTTTCGATTTTGAAAGAGCAGATCACCGTCCTTGAGGCCGGAAGGCGAGGCAGTTGGCTCAACCGTCCTCCTCTCATGCTTCCACTTTCCCTAACGTTCCCCAGCATTTATACGAGATGTGGATCCATGTTGAGGCTCAGCTGGACATATATAGGAACTTGATGATGGCGGGGAAGGTTCCAGAGGCCGATTTTGAAGATGTTCATGTTAAAGCACGTGACGCCAGGCTTGCATGTGGTTACGACCCCGCTACGTCGGGGACCGGTGATGATGAAGAGGACTTGTATGGCTTGCGTCTGATGCTTGGTATGATGACGAGTATCCTAATAGTGAGGGTGATGATGGAGATAGTGCTGCTGGATCGGGCGGTGATGATGGAGATGGTGCTGCTGGAATGGGCGGTAATGATGGAGATGGTGTTGCTGCGACGGGCGGTGTAGATGGCGACGGAGAAGGCGGAGATGTAGTGTGATGCTTTTGTTCTTAGTTTTTGTTCTTTTTTTGTGGGGCGTCTTTCTGGCCCTTTGTAAGATGTTTTACTTTGGGAATGGAATGATCATGACTTTTTGCTGTTTGTTCTTGGGTGAAGTCCTATGTCATACTTAATTCAAACAAAGTTATAAATTGAACTTAAGTCAACATGAGTTGAATTCGGGTGTGATCGAATATGAGTTCGAACACGGTCGAATGTTTAATTAATTTAAACGAGGTTGAATTTTTAATTAATCGAATGCGAGTTAATTCGAACGAGGTCGAATGTGAGTCAATTCGAACGAGATTGAATGTGAGTCAATTTGAACGAAGTCGAATGTTGACTCTTAGTTCATTCGAACGAGGTCGAATGTGATTCGATTCGGACAAGGTCGAATGTGAGTTGATTCGAACGAGGTCAAATATTGACTCTTGGTTGATTCGAACGAGGTCGAATGTGAGTCGATTCGAACGAGGTCGAATGATGACTCTTAGAGATTGGCGTAATGTATGAACTTGGTAGAGAAATGAGGAACTCGTGTATTTGCGTATTTCGTTTTGTTTATACATTCATCGGAGAAGTTTACATGTTTCATTCTGTTCATGCATACATTGGAGAAGTCCCAGTCTATCTAGTCCATTCATTGGTCGACCTGGAGAAGTAGTTGTGAGGCGAGCAATGAACTTACACTAACTTCGAGACGCCCTCTTTGTCACATCGTTAAAAACCTCCCCGAGAAAACCCAATAGGGACAAAACTCGGGAGAGGTAAAAAGAGCACAACTCGGGGGACGTCAATCTTTAGAAGTTGAAGTATTTGAGGTGGGTGACGTTCCAATTGTTTGGTAGTAGTTTTCCCTCCATTGTTTCTAGCTGGAACGACCCTTTGCTTACTGCTGTTGTAATTTTGTATGGGCCATCCCAATTGGTTCCCGGTTTGCCTTCCCGCGGTTCCTTGCTTGCTTGTGTTTTGGCTTTGAGTACATAGTCCCTGACTTTGAGCGGCTTGACCATGGCATTTTTGTTGTAGTACCGCTCAGCTTGTTGATTTTGGGCTACAATTCTTATGTAGGCCATGTCTCTTCGCTCTTCAGCCTCGTCGAGGTCTTGCCTTCTACTTTCATCGTTGTCTAGCCCGCTCTCATTTGAATATCTTAGACTTGGTTCACCGATCGCGACTGGTATCACTGCGTCAGTCGCATAGACCAGTGAGTATGGCGTTTCTCCTGTGCTTGTTTTCGGCATTGTGCAGTATGCCCATAGCACTTCCGGCAGCAATTCCGGCCACAGTCCCTTGGCTTTCTCGAGCTTCTTTTTCATGATGTTCAATATTGACTTGTTGGAGGATTCCGCCTGACCGTTACCCGCATGATGATATGGCGTGGAGAGTATTCTTTTGATGTGCCATTTTTCAAAGAACTCGGCAGTCTTTTCTCCAGGCCCGTTGTCGCAGCTGATTTCTTTGGGGATGTCGAAGCGGCATATGATGTTTCTCCATATGAATGTGATCACTTCTTGCTCGCGTATTTGGGCAAATGCATCTGCTTCCACCTAGTTGGAAAAATAGTCAGTTAAAACTAAAAGGAATCGTACATTACCTTGTCCCGCTGGGAGGGGTCCAACGATATCCTTTCCCCATTTAATGAAAGGCCAGGGCGAGGTGACTGTCATGGGGGCATATTTTTGGCATTGCTCGCACTTTTTGACAAAGTTGGCAGCCTCCTTTTTCATCGTGGGCCAATAGTAGCCCGCTCGTATGAGGCATCTGGTGAGAGCTCGACTACCGGTATGAGCCCTGTAGTGGCCTTCGTGCACTTCTTCGAGGATGCGCCGCGTTTGATTTGGTCCTAAGCACTTCGTTAAAGGGCCGCCAAATGTTCTTTTGTATAAGTCGTTATTGTTGACATTGTACATGGCCGCCTGCATTCGCAGCTTCCTGGATTCCTTTTTATCGGGTGGGAGCACCCCGTCCTGCAAATATGACATAATACGATTCCTCCAGTACCAAGTTAAGTTTACAGTTCGTACCTCGATTTGGTCGATCGACTAGTGAAGGAGAGTAACCACATTCCCTTCCCCGGGGATGTTTTTAGTGGTTGTGGCCAGCTTGGCGAGACCGTCTGCTTCAATATCTATGTTCGGGGATCTGGTCGAGCTGGCATTCATCGAGCTAGGGTAATATCTTGCAGATCTCGACCTGATAGTTTTGCAACCTCTGCTCTTTTATTTGGAAAGTCCCTGTGACTTGATTGACGACAAGCTGAAAGTCACACTGTAGGACGACCCGCCTTGCTCCGTACTTGAACGCTAGTTTTAAACCTATAATCACGGTCTCATACTCGGTTTCATTGTTAGTCATATCTGGGCATCGAATAGATTGGCAAATTACTTCGCCGGTTGGGACCTCAAGCACGGGTCCCAGTCCCGATCCCAATGCGTCGGAAGAGCCATCTGTGTACAGCACCCATAGGTCGTGTAATTCGGGGGGAGTATGGGCGGTTTCCTTTTCGACTTCAGGCATTATTTTTGCACTGAAGTCGGCAACGAAGTCAGGGAGCACTTGTGACTTTATCGTCATCCGCGGCTGATAGGTTTATATCATACTCGCTTAGTTCTATGGCCCATTTGGCTAATCGGCCTGACATCTTGGGCTCGTGCAGAATACTCCTTAGGGGGATTACTACCGAGATAGGGTGGCACTGGAAGTAGGGTCTAAGCTTTCGTGAAGCTACGACTAGAGCCAAGGCCAGCTTCTCGAGGTGTGGATACCTCGTTTCGGCATCGACCAGGGTTTTGCTAATGTAATAAATGGTAGATTGCGTACCTTTGTTTTCTCGGACTAGAATCGCGCTCACGGCCACGTCGGACACAGCCAAGTAGACGAGGACACACTCACCGGGTATGCCTTGGCGAGTAGTGGAGGGGAGACAAGTATGCTTTTAGCTCTCTTAAGGCTTCGACGCATTCGGAGTTCCATTGGAGTTCGTTGTCTTTCTTGAGCACGCCGAAAAATTTATGGCCTCTATCAGAGGACCGCGAGATGAACCTTGACAGGGCGGCTATACGACCGGTTAGCTTTTGTACTTGTTTTTTACTAGTCAGGTCCTCTGGTATCCCTTCGATAGCTTTGATTTGGTCCGGGTTGACTTCTATACCTCATTGTGATACCAAGAAATCGAGGAATTTTCTCGAAGTTACCTCGAAGGCACACTTCTCGGGGTTTAACTTCATGTCGTATGTCTGAGTATGTCGAAGGCTTCTTTTAGGTGGTCGATGTGATCCTCCTTCCTATTTGACTTGACCAACATATCGTCGATGTAGACTTCCATTGTTTTATGGAGTTGGTCTTTGAACATTCTTGTCCCCAACCTCTGATATGTCGCCCCTACGTTTTTCAATCCGAACGGCATGACCCTATAGCAGTACGTCCCCTGGTGAGTAATGAAGGTGGTCTTTTCTTGGTCTTCCTCCTCCATGAGGATTTGGTTGTAGCCCCAGTAGGCATCTAAAAAGCTTAATAGCTCATGCCCGTCAGTTGCGTCGATGAGTTGATCAATATGGGGCAGTGGGAACGAGTCCTTTGGGCAGGCATTGTTCAAATCTGTGAAGTCTACGCACATTCGCCATTTTTCTTTTTTACCATGACCATATTGGCGACCCACTGAGGATACTTCGACTCTCTGATAGAACCGTGCTCTAGTAGTTTTTCGACCTCTTCGCGAACGGCATCATTGAGTTGAATTTTCGCCTTATTTGCGTTAGTGGAGGATAAGATGGGTCGACGTTCAACTTGTGGATTGCTATCTCTTTCGGAATGCCCGGAATCTGCATGGGAAAAGGCGAACAAATCTCTGTTGTTATCTAAAAATTGACGGAACTTACCTGAATCCTGCTATTTGTGGCCGATGTAAGCTTTTTTGCTATGGTCATTTTCATCGAGTTGGACGGAGTCGAGGTCCTCTACGGTGGATCCCGAAGCTTTCACGACTTCGGGATCTTTGATTACATCTTGCTCGTTCTCACTTGACCTCGACCATGTTGATTGCTATGCTTCTTTGGTTTTGCCTTTCAATTGTTGGGTGTGAGTGCAGTCTTGGGCGATGCAATAGCATTCCATGGTGGTGCATTGCTCCCCTCGATTGCAGAATATCCCCCATAGAGTGGGAAATTTGATAACTTGGTATAAGCTTGAGGGGACGGCTTTCACGGCGTGGATCCAGGGTCGACCTATGATGGCGTTGTACGCATCTTGATCCATGAGGTGGAATGTGGTTTCCAACGTAACGCCATCGGCTAGGATAGGCAATGTAATTTCTCCCGAGGTCCGCTCCACTGCATTGTTAAAACCCATTAGTGTGATGCAGCGTGGCACTATCCTATCATCGAGTTTCATTTGGGTGATAACTCTTGGGTGAATGATGCACGCGCTGCTTCCGTCATCGACCATAATACACTTTACATCAGTGTCTAAGATGGGTAAAGTAATGACAAGGGCGTCATAATGAGGAAAAACCAAATTGTGGGTATCCGACTTATGAAGATGATACTTTCTTCGAGTTCGTCGTACCGTTCATGAGTGATCGACCTTTTGAGTTTGTGGGTGGTGGTGAACTTTACGTTGTTGATTGATGCGTCGTTACCCTCTCCGATGATCATTTGAATGGTTTGAATCGGGGAGGGCGATTTGGGTGGATCCTAGTGCTGTTCTCACCCACGAGCGAAGTTGGCCCTTCCTCGGTCGCTCATCAGCTCTTTCAGGTGCCCTTGGCGGAGCATTTAACGACTTCTTGTCTCAAGGCGAGGCAGTCCTCGGTTTTATGACCCCGCTCTTGGTAAAATTCGCAGAGGGCGTTTGACTTTCTAGTGTTGGGGTCGGACCTCATCTTCTGCGGCCATTTTACTTTTAGGCCGAGCTTTTCCAGCGCATAAACTATTTCTGAGGGGGAAACACAGAAATTGTGAGCAGATAGTAAGGGGGCATACTTTTCTGACTTCGGTGAGTCCCTATTCGCGGCCTGGACAGGCCTTCGTCGTGGCGGGAGGCGGCATGAGAGTGCCTCGAGTGTAGGGCTAATACTTTTCCCGATCGGGTCGGAGCCCCGTTTGATCTCTCCTATTGTCGCTCCTTCGGTCCTTTCTGGGTTCGACTTGTACTGAAGTTAACTGCTGAATTGGCCCATTTAGATCATCCTCGTCGGCTCGAACATCGGCGCAATAAGCATTGTGTATTTCGTTCCAAGTTGTAGGGGGATATTTCATAAGGCGGCTCAGCAGCTTTCTGGTCGCTCTTGAACCGCTTCTGTTTAGCCCGTTCTGAAAGGCCGCCACGACTATTCCTTCCGATACGTTTGGCAAGGTCATTCTTACTCGGTTGAATCGAGCGAGGAAATCCCTAAGTCCCTCTCCGGGTGATTGTTTGATGGCTAATATGTCATTTACTCTCGCCTCCGCCTTTTTTGCTCCAGCGTGAACTGGTACAAACTTATCGGCCATTTCCTTGAATGTTTCAATCGAGCGTGCAGGCAGCTGCGAGTACCAAGTCAGGGCTCCTCCGGTAAGGGTTTCGCCAAACTTCTTCAGTAATATGGATGACACTTGTTCTTTGCCGAGGTCATTGCCTTTCACTGCTGTGACATAGTGGGTCACATGATCTTCTAGTCCGTCGTGCCGTCATATATTTTCAAGTACGGCGGCATTTTGAAAGTTTTGGTATGGCATGTGGTGCCGCCTCATCACTATATGGTTGTTCCACGAACCGGCCGGCGTCCCTTTTTGGCAGAAGTTCCGGTGCGCCCGGTATCTTATCAACCCTTTCTTGATGTTCTTTCATTTGCTCTCGGAGCATCTTATTCTCGTTCTCCATCTCCTCCATTTTCCTCAAAATGGCCGTGAGGGTGTCGTTATCTGCACCATTAACATTGTCAGTAATACCTGTTGGGGCAGGAGCGTGTTGTTCTTTGAGAGTTGGCGCAGCGCGAGCCTCTGCTCCTTCTCTGCTCAGCCTCTGGGCTGGCTTGTCAAGAATGTTGGTCAGTGTATTTGTCAACCACGCCTCGAGTAGTTTCTTCACTGCGGGTGGTGCCTCCTCCATTGTGGACGTTGAAGCCGCCCTACCATGTGAAGTCGTGATGCTACCATGGGGAAGGGACGAGCTGTTTCACCAAGGAGATGCATTCGGTGTCATGTTCTCGTCTTCTGTTTTGTTGATGGTGTGAAGGAGGTTGGTAGTGATGTCAGCTATTGCTTTTCTCTTTTCCTCTCCATTACCTGCCATGTTAGATTTGTGCATACGGCAGAATATATAGGGTTTTCTGCATGTTGTTTTTCTTTTCTTTCTTAGATCTAGAAGAAACTAAGATTTTAACTAGGAAATCCACACAGACGGCGCCAAATTGTTTTATCAAAAAGTATGAAACCTTTTTGTTAAATTAATTAAATACAATGGTGATGGATAAATCCTTGTTAAACACAATAAGTTCTAGATTTGGCATGGACATGCATAAATAGTATAGAATAGCGTTGAGCCGGTTTAATACAAAGAGCATTAAATAACGTTACCAAAGTTGGATGGCAAGAAGGATGATGAGCAATAATTGTATTAAATGGCAATAAATATAAATATGAGGGAGGAATCACCAATTAGTGGAGAGGACAAAAGATTCCATCTTCTGATAACGTTGAATCACACGAATGCTAAAGAATATTGCTTACTTTCTTGGATCTGATGGAAATGACAAATGGAATAATCCACGAAAAGATAGTCTCTCTATAAAAGGTGGTTATTTGTATTTATCTTTGAATACTTCTCTTACAATTGAATCCCCATCCCCTTTCTATCTCTTCCCCTATTTATATGGGATATTCCCAAAGAATCCTAGAAAGTACAACTAGGGGGAATATTCTGTTGAATATTCTCTCCACAGATTCCAAAGCCAAACTAACCCTTGTTTCCCTTCCCTGCTTGATCTCGGCCCTAGCGAGCCACTCTATGGCTCGTTCCGCTTGTCATGGACCTCGGCTTTAATGAACCCTTCAACGGCTCGCCCTGGTCGTACTCGGCCGAGCCGCCCATGGTGAGATACGACCTCCATGATGATCACCTTTGCGTACTGAGTTTCCTAGATCGGATTTTAGCCCATACATTATCAATCATCAAAACCAAAACTGCTTAGGTGAACATTCCTTAATGTTTTTCTTTTTTTCCTGGAGTTCAAAGAAGAAAAAGACATAGTTGGAAACAGCAGCTAAAGTATGTGCCCTGAAACAACAAAATTTTTAACCTTTCCCCAAAGCAGAACAAACATTACGGTAGAAAAAAGAAAAAGTAAGGCAAGACTAATAAGGGCAGACAGCAATTATTCGAAGAAAGAAAGAAAACTTGCACATAATTACGTGCGTGTGCTATGCAAAAAATCTCAAAAAGATAAATCAGAAGCTAATGGTCAATCAAAACACGACAAACTTTTCTTTGGTCATAGCCGAAATAATCTGACAATATAAGCTACAAATATAGGGATCTGTTGTAATTGGAAGTTGGCAAAATATTTTCATTTTCGAGTCTATAATATTTTCTTGCATATATAGGTGCATGGATATCCATAAGGTTTACAAGGCATTTATATATACGTGGTTTTCAACCATAGCTGCAATCTTTCAATTTAAAATTCCAAGTTGTGCTCTGATGAAGGCTACTCTTAAATATTTAGTAGGTATTGCTGGGCCAAGTGGTTATGGCTCTAAAACCACTGCAGAGCAAGTCACTCAAAATTGCTCCTTTTCCCTTTCTTCTCACCTCACTGCAATTATCGCTGGTTAGTCTTCAGTTCTTTTTCCGTTTGAATGTATTTTTTTTCATCTGCTACTACAGATTTCTAGCTACTCATACATTCTTTTATCTTCATTTATCTGTTGGTTGGATTATTTTGAAGATATAACATACGAATATTCTTAGAACAGATATATGGGATTCTACTCTACTGTGTACTACTAGTCTCTCATAGATTAATGTTTAATACTAGTATATAATTTCCATCTGGACAGTACCGAGAACTAATCATGCTATCTTTAACAACAAAAAGTTCATTATCTATATATTTAAGTCACAGTCCACATTTTCATAAATTACAATTATAATGACCCTGCATTAGTTATTTAGTGCTCTCTCCATAGACTCATTTTGTCATGTAAAGATTAGACAGACCTTTAGGCAATCAGTGAATTTTAACCTTGTCACAACGGGTTAGTTATCAATTTTACCAGATATTTACCTGTAATTAATTACCTTATAAGTGACAAATATATTTTGCACCGACAGTGCACAGGACTTAAAATGTTATTCTTTTTGGATTTTGATGAATGAATAAATTACAGGTGCAACATCTGGGATAGGAGCAGAAACAGCAAGAGTGCTGGCAAAGAGGGGTGTAAGAATAGTTATTCCTGCAAGAGACTTGAAGAAGGCAGCTATGGTAAAAGAAGCCATACAAAAAGAGAATCCCTGGGCTCACATTATTTTATTGGAAATAGACTTGACTTCATTTTCTTCCATTCAAAGATTTTAGTCTGAAATTTTATCATGCAGAAATAATGCAGGCAAATTTTCACACAAGTTGGAGTTTTCTGAAGACAAAATTGAGCTCACTTTTGCCACAAACTACTTAGGTAATTTATCTTCTACAGTCCACTTTTAGCAATAACAACACTAATAATTCGTAATGATTGGTACACTATCAATGTATTTTGACTAGTTGTAGCAAGTTATGTACTACTCCAATATACTGTGTTACCAATTAGACTTACTAAGCAGTTACCTCTCATTACAGGTCGAATTTACCTGATAGAGTAAAAAACAATACACTGTCAGTGCATAGAAGTTAATCTCAGTGAGGATTGAACTTAAATTGGTTATGGTGTTGGGCAGGTCATTTTCTGTTGACAGAGATGCTATTAGATAAGATGGTAGAGACAGCAGATCAAACAGGGATTGAAGGAAGGATTGTAAATGTTACTTCTGTAGTTCACAACTGGGTGAAAAGAGATCATTTCAACTTCTGCCAAATGCTCAAACCTAACATGTATTAACTTCTCTCCTCATTAGTATATGTATCACTATAATCACAGATTTACATGTTTTGCAAGCATCTCATTTACTTTGAATTGCTTGTGTACAGTTATAATGGTACTCGTGCATATGCTCAGTCAAAATTGGCCAACATTTTACATGCCAAGGAATTGTCAAGACAGCTAAAGGTGAATATGTACCTATTTATTTCTTCATACACTAGAGGTCATCGCGAATAAGTTTGGGACTAACCTCAACGACTTTAAGATCGCCACAAAAATTTTTTTGGTGACTTTAGTCGCCACAAAAAGTCTCATTTCTTGTATCCGAAAATAGTCTTTTGTACACAAGAGTGCTTTTGGCTTCTTTTTTTTTTTTTTTGGTTTCGCTACTGAAAATGAATGTTGGAATGAACAGGCAAGAAACGCAAATATAGCTATCAATGCTGTCCATCCAGGTATTGTTAAAACTGGAATAACAAGGGATCACAAGGGCTTTATCACAGGTATGCATTTCCCTTTTGTTGTTTTTGAGCTTTTCTTTCCTTTTGCTTTTTCTCTAAAATTTTGTGGCAGAAACAAACAAAGACAACTAAAGGAACTGATGACTTTCTTCATAAAATTTAAACAGATTCTCTCTATTTTATGGCATCAAAGTTTCTAAAGTCAACATCACAGGTTCGTCCATATATGCTCGTCTTTCTTACGCTGTCCAATATCCTTTCAAATCTCATACAATTCTTCTTCTTTGTGGACATTTTTATCTTATTTTTTTTCTAAAAATGAACGGGAAAATAACTTTTGTATCAAACATTTCAGGAAGATATAATAATCAAGAGTAAATGTAGCTTTTGGTACTGGATAAGTGCATTCATTATCACTAAAAAATAGAAATATTAAGTGTGATGGTACTCGCACCCACTAATTGTTCTTTACTCTGTCTTGTATGACGAATTATTATCTCAATTGATTGGTTACCTGAACTTCCACCTTATTGACGAGGGTTCAATTTCCCATTGGAATGGCAGGGTTCGGCAAGTACATGCTATGTAGCAATGAACCCACAGACGAGGGGAGCAAGTGGGAAATACTTTGCAGACTGCAACGAATGTCACTGCTCAGCTTTAGCAAATGACGAAATTGAAGCTCATAAACAGTGGAAGCACACTCGGGCACTAATTCAACGAAGATTGCTTCCACATTTGGAATGACTTTTTCCTTAAATTTTTGGGAGAGGGAGAGACCTGTAAGTAAACAGATTTACACTTGTATATCCATCAGGACCAAAAAAAAAGGTAAGCACACTATAAAACGATACTAGTAAAAATTACATTGGAATTATGAAGACTTCTCTTTTCATTGTTTTTGGTAGTCCCTGGCAATTATGGACCATGGCATGCTTCACCTTTTCTCGTTGCACTTTGGACATTCAATCTACCATTTTGCTACATTCAAAAACACCATTAATACCCCTTTACCACCTATGCTTTCACATACCAATAACTTTCAAATTTTAGTGCTCACCCAAAGGGCAGAGACTGTGATGGCAGCTGCGGGTTTTCCTGGGGTTCCAAAAAAAATGGACGCACATCAAATTCATCAACCTTTTCAGGCATTACAAAAAGTCAAAAACTATTGATTTTGTTTATGTTCTTTTGAGATTGTCTTCGAATCAGCAAGCGAATAACTTTAATCCCAAAATAATAAATATTACTGTAATGGATTTTATCATTAAATGAAACACATATTACAGAAAGAAATGTTTGGTTGCATTCCTACTATCAACTGTTGCATTGTTAGCAACCAATTAACTAAGCCTCAATCCCAAACTAGTAGAGGGGAGCTATAAGACCTTTGCTTTTTTTAATCTGTGATGCTCGTCTCTCTTGCTATTCAACTTTCCATCAATAGGATACAGATCAAGTACTCATATCCAAAATAGAAAGGAGATAAAGAGTAGAAGGACAAGATAAAAAATAACTGCAACACTCAGCAGATTCTGTTCTACAATAGATACAAGATTAAAACATATGGGAGTACACCATAAGGCCTTGCAGAAACAACCAACAGAAAGGCCAAAAATAAATAAAAGGATAATCGGATAGATAACTTGAAAGCTGTGATAATATACTTCAGCAAAATCAATGAAGTCTTTTAGACCTAGGAAACAAAGTCAGCTAATTCAAACCCTAGGAAGGCTGTGAGGCTCCAGCATCCGCTTCATTATTATTGGCTCGTTAATTTCCACTCTTTAGGTACTTAAAATCCCATTTCATTTTATGTATCTTAGTTTATCTAGGTACAAAATTTAAGAATGTAATGAAGAGTGAAGACTTCTAAATCTTACGGTGTTAAACTAAAGGTGTATATAACATACTAAATATACTATTACAATGTTGTGGTCTTAAACATGCCATATCAATCCTATAAGGAGTGACATTAAGGGTTAGATGAGAACGTTGGAGTTAAAAACTAACTAAATATTTTTTTTTTATGACAGTGGTTTCTGGGTCAGCTTGCACGCACCTCGACTATTCCACCAGGTAGCTACTACCTCCCATCAACATAGCTACCGGGTAATTCTGCCAATAAGACTTGGGCAAATAAGGAGAAAGCACCTAGTATTTTTTGCCTCCGCTGTGATTTGAACCTGAGACTTCGTATTTAAAAAATAAACTTACAGATTATAAAAAGGTAGCATCCTTTTTTAAACAGACCAAAAAGGAAAAGTAAGACACTTAAAGTGAAGAGGGAGTATTTGCTGGTCAGTGCTGGCCAATTAAGACTTATGATGGCTGATCAACTTCAAGAAGGTGCTTCAACAAACTTAGATGAAACAAAAGGCTAATTTTTATCATTTCTTGACCTGCCAAATAGGAAAATTTTGCTTGTTAGGTACTCATTCTGTATGAAGTGCTTATTCAAATTCAATCTAATTGAATTTGTTGATGTTATGAGATGATTATTTAAGCAATGATGTTACACAATAGATATTTCGGTCAAAAACTATTCACGAGAAGGCATAATGAATAAAATTGTTTCGAATTAATTCACTTCTCTGTGATTATTCATCTAATGGTGTAAATTAGTGAAAATGTTTGTAATCGCTGGAATCATTCAGATAGTGTTATTAGTTGCTATGTTTTTCCTGTTAAACTTTATTTAGCGTGCGAGGGATTAAATATGTTTAGCTCAGAAATGGACATATGAATTCTGTGTGATTGAAGTATTGAACCTACAGATTAAAGATAACCATATTCCTCACATGCTCCAAGTTGACGAACCATTAATATTATACAGTGCTAAAATTAAAAGGCCTAAATGACACTGATAGTAAATGATGTTTCTAATGCAGATTCCACTTCTTAACTCTAAATTCCTTATTTCATGTTTTTCTGCGACAACAGTATCCCACACTTCAAAATCATGTTGCTGCACTAGCTTCATTCAAGCACATGCATATCTTTATTCTTTTTCCCTGATGTT
This sequence comes from Nicotiana attenuata, assembly GCF_001879085.1. NCBI lineage: Eukaryota > Viridiplantae > Streptophyta > Magnoliopsida > Solanales > Solanaceae > Nicotiana > Nicotiana attenuata. Next base: position 32,123,338 of record NC_031994.1, read on the forward strand.
CTGTAATATAAAATTTTCATATAAGAAATTGATAAATTGCTAAACTGGACTGATCCTTGTTATATAACAACAGTGGGCAAGATGACCATTTGCAAGTTTACCTGACTTTTCTCATGCATTTGTGTGTTAAGTCCCAATCCAATTTGAGGTCCAAATAACCATTTTCAGCCATAGGTGGTCTCTTTTTTCAGATCAGTTTGCCACAGGTGGTTTCACATCACAGCATTTATGAACAGAATAGTACAATCAAGAAAACAGATCGATTCAACATTACCCAAGGAAAAAAGAGTCACAGGATAAACAAACACTGGAACTAATTTGAGTGAATTGTCAAATATGTTCAAAGTTAACAGATAGATACCTTAAAATGAGGGGACCAGCGATTAGATGATGCAGATACAGGAGAGAGGACGGATGACCTATCCCGTTTACCGCGGGCAAGCTTCATGGAGTTTCTCTTATATTTATCAGTTTGAGGCTCCTCTTTCTGGGGTGAAGTTTCATCTCTACTATCAGCTGAAATGAATGAAATCGGGGCAGGCATAGGGATTGTAGTAGCATCCTGATCTTGAGATGTTAATCCTGGAAGGAACAGAATAAAAACATTCCCCCCAAAGTAGCTTAGCGAGTATATCCAAATTCTGAAACAATAACAGCATTTGCATGAAAACACTCCTATCATACTTGTGATTCTGCAGGCTGTAACGAACATGCCATTTTTATGGGGCTTACAGGTACCAATTAGTCTTTAATGATTTGGAGAACTAGCAATGTACAGGCATGATTTTTTTATTTTTTTTTTTAAAAAAGTTTGCAATCAGGAGAAGAATTAAGAAACAGGCAAGTCACAGGGCATACCACGTGCTTCAGCTTCTAGAAATTTCAGTCTCATCGTCCGGACGAACTTGAATAGTCCATCACTTTTATTTAACTCAATCAACAGCTCTTTTGCGTCATGCAGTTGTGGATCGCAATCAATCACTAAACCAAGCAAAGGAAAGAGTTATAATTCAGAGCTACCTTCAATTTATTAAAGTTGATTAAAAATCCAGACTTACAAGTATATACATCATTCTCATGACGGACGGTAAAGGAGTACTCCTTGTCTGGATTGTCGGCATCTACATTAGTAAAGATGAATTTTACTCCTGCAGAAAATGTAGGACATAAATGTCTAAAGAAAATTGTATCTAGATGTAGGCCATCAATGTTCGAATAAGGATAATTGTATCTATATTAGAGTTCAGAATCTGAATAGAGAGCTGTTCCTTTTTTAACATGTTCAGCAAGAAAAAGATTTAATCTTCTACTACGCTAAAAAGCGTCTACCATTAGATTCTGCGTACCTTGGCCACATTCTATACGTAAATGAAGCACCTTATTGTACCACAGAGTAGCCTCCTCTATTGCCTCTATATGTTCAGTATTCTGGTTAAGCTTTTCTTGAAATGCTTCCAGAGCTTTCCCCCCAACAGAAAAGAAATGCACAGCTCAATTACCAAACAAGGATATCAAGCACTTAATGGAAACAGCACAAATAGATAAGAACTTATGCACATAAAAGCAGCACCAACATGATGAACACAGAAATAACTTTTGCAATAAATAAAAGGAGCATTGTGGAAGGACAATATGAAAAAAACTAAATTGAACATTTTCATGTCTGACATTATTTTAGAGCTTGGGATATCACAAAGGAACAAGAGACAACTATCATTATTTCTTCATACTCCTTTCCACCAAAACATATACCTTTTTTTCAGGCCAAATCATATACCCTTTATTTGACCAGGCACAAAAGCACTCAGAGAGAAGATCAGGCTCCGTTACACTTAACTAGAACTTGATTTAGAAGCAACGATAAACTCAGCCATTTGACGAATATATAAAAAAGAGTCTCTTTTAACTTTTGATGGTACAACATTTCAAATACTTTAGAATGCTCTTATTAGGAGAGATGGCATGATTTTGTGATAGCCACCATTAGCTTGACACAAAGAGCATGTGATATTATGCAACTAAAGTTGGACGAGCACCAACTTGCACAACAAATATACTAGAAAACTAGATCTTTCTTTACTTAAAGTACTACTTAAAAGTAATACAGCACATTCTGAAAGTATCTAAGACTTAAGTCAACTTAATTGAACTAGTTAGACCTAACAGAACAAATTAAGAAAGACCTGTAAAATAATGAATGGGTTGGTGATGAGAACACGAGTTAACTTACAAGGACAGCTATTAAAATTTCCTCACTGTGAGGTAAACAGACCAAGATAGGCTACCTTCAGTAAAAGGAAAAAAAAGAGGCACTAAACCTATATGTTAACAAGTGTGCAACAATGATGTATTAATGTTTCAGGTATTTTCTTTTTGTATAACAATGGTGTCCGAGCCATTTTGTGTGCACTACCAGGTAACTCTGTCCATCAAATCTGAAACAGATAGGAAGAAGTCGCCTAGTATTTTTTTAACCTCTGCTGGGATTTGAATCCTAGTCGCCCATGGTCAGTTCCAGCTTCATAGGTCGCTAGACTGCCCCGGGTGCTGTTTCAGGTAATTTAACTGGCAATTAGTTACTTTCTCTAGTAGATTCCCTCTTCTAGAATTTAATGCTAAGCTAGAATGAAGGTGAGGGAAAAGAAAAGGGCAGCACGCCTAGGAATGATTTTCTACTGCTCCGACAAACTATTCTTTTAAATTAAGTGTTTCATCACAAGTGTGCAACACAGAAGTTCTGTATGATTCATTTCTCTGGTTAAAGGAAAATAACAAGTGATTTTGGCCAAAGTTCTTGCGAGGGAAACTTTTTTCGAGAAAGGAAATTCTAAATGATTCTCAGATAGTGATGTAAAGTATAAATGGCAGGTTTGGTATCCCATACATAAAAGAATTTGGTGACTATGGTCATACTAGGCAGAGATATGATAGATTATCAGTGGTGACTATTGTCAGCAAAATAGACAATTATACACAAATCTATGCCAAGAATTATTGGTTAAACAAGAGCAAATTTCTTTTTTCTCTAACCTCCCCAAGATCTGGCCAAAGAGTTAACCTCCATGCAACAAAAAAAGTTGCAAGAAATGAGAATTAAACATCCTTAAAGTAGGTATTGATATGCAAAGAAAATACTCACATTGTCACTTGTCTTAATATTATTAGTACCAGAAAAGAAAAGTTGAGTAAGGATACTTCTCGAAACATTTCCATGTCCTATTTGTGTAAATTACAAAACTCGAAAAACAACAACTCCCGTTTCTTAATGAATGAGTGAAGAATAACTCTTACAAGGATGAACTTTACCATCAGAATGTTGAGATATTAGGGCGGCATATTCAAGTTTCCTGGCCTTTTTATCTTCCACAGCCCCTCTAAGTTTTTCCATTCTAGCTGTTGTAGCAGATATTGAGTCTGCTATTGCTATTCTCATTGCCTCTTTTCTGGTTTTTACTGAAAATGAGATAACTTGATAAATTTATTAACAAAAAAGGAATGAAAAGAAGACAGCATGAGCATACAAAATTTTAATAAACTAAGAAGATGAATAATGAGTAACCGATTTTCCTGCTAAGGATACATATAAGTGTTTTTTTTTTTTTTTGATAAGGTATGCATTATATGTGTGCCTTAATTCATTATATGAGAGCAAGAACTGGAGCATTTGGTAACATCATGAATGAGTAATAATAGACAAAAGAAAAGAATCCCAAGCATTTGCCCTGTCACAGGTACTTTCCATGTGAATCTTCATACATTCTTCTTGTTTACCATCAAATACAAACAGAAGTCAGTAAAACTCTTAAAAGTTAGAATCCTTCCCTCTTATACGCTCTAAGTCTTGATTCTTGAAGGTGTCGTTACTTTGAGCTTTCAACTTTCAACTTTTGATGCTTCTCACCCTTACTAAAATCAGAGTGTTAAAGGTACAATGTATTAGCACGTTTGTCATACTTAAGTCATTTGCAATTGCTGGTTCACTAACCTAATTAGAAGTGCTAATGAGAATTCCACAATCAACATCCACAAGCTTAAAATGATCTAAATTCAAATTGTATACAGTTCATCTACCCTAAAAATTTGGAATGTGGAGTGAGTTCCATTGCTACGTAGAAGAGAATGATATCATTCAGAACTATCAGCTTCTTGCAGATAAGTTTTCCTCTCTTAATGTAAATGATCCATCAGATCTTGTTCTTTCCTACAAATATCCTGAAATTTCCAACTCGTGTCTTCAAAATACTAGTGTCTATTAATCATAAAAAGTAATTCTTTAGAACTTCCAAAGAACTATGCCTAAATGCAAAACTCCATAAGCACTCTCAAGCAATGTTGCTAAGGCTCACATGAGGCGCACTTTATTCTTGAAGTCGGGAGTAGGAGTAATGCAAGTTGAGCGTTTTGTCTCACTTAGGCAGCATTTTAATGAGTATATTAAGGCACTTAGGTGTGCACGTTATTGCCCACACAAGTTTAGTCTTGTAAAGGGCGATACTAAATAATTAATATAACCGGCAAAGTGACACATCAATTGTTAAGGAGACATTATGAATGAGTATGTTATTATCTAAGAATATGAACTATAGATTTAGTATATAAGATGATTAAAATCATTATTCTGATAATTTACTTCAAAATATTGCCTAATGTAGGCTTTTTCAAATTCAGTTATCTTATAAACTTTTATGTTTATATTTTTTTCTTTATTTGTGCCTTTCCTCCGCTAAAGCGTGCACTTGTTGCACTTTGCGGTTAAAGCACAGTCAGTTATTCAATGCTTTTCACCTCTATCAACACTACTCTTAAAATCTATGATCACCCTTTTTCCATTGCGATGACTATTATGAAGAGATGACAACAAAAGATTAACTCCAGTGATTTTCCATCCTCGGATGTGTTAAGCATTTGGATATATAAACGAAATTTGGACAATTAACTAGGACAGCAATGTCAACAAGGTGAGTAATATGAAACACAAAACCATCCTCAACCTAGACACGCTCATTTTGTTCATAAATTCTTCGACAGATCACAGAAAAATAGCAATGCAAATAAAGATTAATCATTACTATACCTTATGAAAAGAAAAGATTAAGCACTAGTACTACTCCATCCGACCCAATTTATGTGGTGGGGTTTGATTCGGCGTAGAGTTCAAGAAAAAAAGTAAACTTTTAAAACTTGTGGTGTAAAGTAAGTCATAGACTTTGTGTGGCTATAAATCATGTTATTAAGACTATAAATAATCTTATTAAGGGTAAAATAAAAAATTTTAAATTAAATTATTTTTAGATAAGTAAGTATGACATTCTTTTGGAACAGACTAAGGGCATGTTTGGCCAAGCTTCTCGGGGGCCGAAAGTACTTTTTCCTCCCAAAAAAGTACGTTTTAAAAAATTTAAGTTGTTTCGCCAAGACAGAGAAGTACTTTTGGCCAGCAGTAGAAGCAGTTTTTCTGCTTTTGGGAAGAAGCGAAAAATTAATTTATTCAAGACAAAACCGTGCTCACCTTAAAATTTATATTTTTCAAATTATCCCTTACTAATTTGAGTTTTTTCTTTTCATATTTATTAAGTACTAGTTTTTACCATTCTTTTAAAATTAAAGATATCATATACATGAATCATATTGTAACTTACCAAATTTTTATTGACTTTTCTTGTTTTTGATTTTTTTCTTTGTGTAATGTCTTGTAACTTTTCAAATTATCTTCTTCTTTTTTCACACTAAAGCAAATTATCTACATTCTTCTTTGGATTATCAATTCTCTTCCTACAAATAATCATTTATAATTTCTTCTATTATAGGATATTAGTTCCCGAATCTTTAAAACTGTTATCAAATCTAACTTGTAAAAATTACCTACAAATAGGTAATAAATTTACAATTGCATCGCATAATCTATCTATATATTATTAAAAGAAGAAAAAAAAGGCATCCACATTGAACCAAGTGTCAGGCTCACAATAGGCCGCTTGGAAATTTAGGACAAAATTAGTTAGTTAGGTAAGAATTAGTTTCTTTTTTAATTTAAATTTAAAAAAAAAAATATATGTTATGTGTTGTTAATAATTAGTTACTCTTTTTGAATTTGAATTTAAACATACCTAACTATTATTTTAATGAAAATAATTTTTTTTTATATATTTAAAATTATTTCTATTTTACGCTCAAGGCCATCTTTCAAGTTTGACACTCAGAATCATCTAGTTACAACTACCGTGGCTATACATAATTTCATCCAGCGACATTCGTCTACCGATAAGGAATTCAACTATTATGTTAACGAAGACATTACGGCAGAGATTGAAGAAGGAGATGGGCCTTATGATATTCCTTTCGAAATACAAAGCAAGTCTTCTACTAATATGGAGGCGTTGAGTGATAGAAGTAGAGATGAAATTGTTGAAAAATATTATCATGTATGAGTGATTTTACTTATTATTTCATAGTGGATTATTAGTATATAGTAAATTTTGGAATAGAATTCTAATTCATACTGAATGATATATTTTGATTATTCAAATCATCGTGTAACAATAAGTAATAATACTAGATAATATTATATGTTTTGGTATAACCATATATGTAAAATTGATTTAAATCTTTAATATGTTTGTTTACTTTATGTTTTATATTTTAGTTAAATAACAAAAGTCTATTACGATAAATATTTAAGTTCATTTTTCTCTTTAAAATAATTATAAGACCTTGGTACTATCCTTTTTGGTAATTTGGCACTCAAAAGCACTTTTTAGAAAGATTGGCCAAACACAATTTGTATACCAAATGTTGCAAAAAGTACTTCTTAAATGAATTGGCCAAACACAAATTGTTTTTTGCAAAAGTACTTTCGGAAAAAAATACTTCTGAAAAAAAGTACTTTTTAGAAGGCAGAATAGCCTCTTAGACACTTGTACTTGTTTCGGTTAGTCATCCCGGTCCTTGTAATCAACAAAGTTTCATCCAAACACTTAAGCTTGACCAAAACCTATATTTTAAACCCATCTGACCATTGACCAAGCACATGTGGCAACAAAATGGTTGAGCTGGACAATACGAGTGTAGTTCACGCAGACAACGAGCGTGAATATGACATTTTGAATAAGAAATAATTAAAATAAGAATGATAAATAAAATAAAATATGTAAAAAAGCAAAAAAAAAACAAAAAGCAAAAGACAAAATTCCCCACACCCCACCCCATTTTTCTTTTTCCTGTTAGCTTCTTCCCCCCACCCCTCCCCTTTTTGTTTTCTTATACGCTTCTTCTTCTTCTTCCCCAAACAAAAAACAAAAAGATTCTTGTTTTTCTTGATTTAATTACCGCCTGCAAATGCAAATGCAAATCATTGTTTGCACCAGGTAAGAACAATTCCTAATTCTTCTAAAAACGTCCACAGTAATTTCCCCATCCCTATTCCCATCAACTTTCCTCTTTATAATCCCAAAAGAGGGTCAAATCATTCAAGCCCAATTTCTTCATCACTACCCGATTACCTTATAGGAGCAAAGGCAGAAGGAGGATGGGGTAAAGGAAAGTATGGGAATATTTGACTTAGAGAAGTGCTCTCTCTGTTCCAGTTTATGTGAACCTATTTCCTTTTTGGTCCGTTCCAAAAAGAATGAACCCTTTCTAAATTTGGTAACAATTTAGCTTAAAGTTACAATTCTAACATTAATGAGAAGTTTTTATAACCACACAAATACTCTAGGCCCCTTTTTGACTTGTTTAGGACCACAAATTCCAAAAGTCTTCATTTTTTCTTAAACTCCGTGCCCAGTCAAACAGGTTCACATAAATTGAAACGGAGGGAGTAGTTTGCATTTTATGGCACATATCATAGCAACCCAATGAATATCTTGATTCACATGGTGTTTGTATGGCCAATCTTTTTCGCCGGTCTTATTCTTTTCGATTTTACACCCCACTTTTCAATTTACCTCTGATTCAGCTCTGTGAACACAGTTCCTTGGTCCTTAACTCCACTTATCCACTAACGCCGTCGTAATCTCTGTCATCAATGGCGGACAAGAAGAAACGCCGGCGAGCAGCTCACGACTCCGACTCCGATTCCAACGCCCTCCCTTTCAAATCCAAGCTAAAACCCGATTCCGTCATCCTCCAAACCCTAAAACCTCAAGGCCTCTTCCGCCGCCTCCGGTTCCAAAACCCTAACTCTCGCCGATATGTTTGCCTTTCCACCACCTGTCTTGAAGTGACTGACCTCCCAATCGACGAGGTACAATACAATATAAGAGTCACTGTCGGCAAAAATTTCGGCCAAAGTTCCGAAGACAATGGGGTAAGGATAAGAGGAAACGGAAGCATCGATCCGAATAGATGATTAATTATTTTTAATCTACCATGTGACATGGCATCTATACATTGTTATTTTTTGACGTGGCAGCCAACGTGGAGGAGGTTGTATTACACGCACTGACAGCCTCGTGTCATAAGCGTTTATTATACACAATTTGAAAGAGTGTTGTTCAACCGGCATATTGTTAAGTTTGGGGACCGGCATGACAAAATGACACAAGTATAGGTGCCATTTAGGCTATTCTGCCTTTTTAAAATAAGCAAATTTTGGCAGCTTGGCTAAACGGGCTCTAAAAAAGGAAGTATGACACAAAGTGTGAGAGATTGATATACCTGTAAGTGCTTTTATTAAATTATCCTCCGCCTCTCTAAGCTCAGTTTTCAATTTCTCAACTTTTGCTGCCGGGACAAAAGTATCAAAGCAAAAATATACCAATTAGTAATCCAACAGCGAGAAAGTTCAAAGCTGTAGATATTTTAATTTAACTGAAAATGCGCGCCCGACAAAATTAAACTTTTTAAAAATGGAGTGGTTAGAAATCGAAAATGTAACACTTCGAAAAGTTAACCTTGTAATTGAAGGTTTTGTTGAGCTTGGGTGTTGGTTGAATGCAGGGATTCCTCAAAGGAGGTAGTGCCTGCATTTATACGCTGCTGTTGAATAGAGAAATCCCTCCCACATTTTAATCTAAGTTCCTCCATTTTTGATCCTATACTTTCCCGTACTCCTTTCTCCATCTTTCTCAAACCCTTTTTTGGATCTCTCCACTGTGTCTCAGAGGGAAATTTGTGTGTATGAGATTTTTGAATACTGGGAGATTTTTTCCCCCAGCCCGCGATTTTCCTTTCCTATACTGTAAAATTTAAGTGGGGCATTTGTTTTCTGTTCTTGTTTTGTTCTTTGATAAGTCTTCCTTTGGATAAGCACTAAGCTTATACTATTTTTTTTTTTTTGGTTTATTTATTATATTTGATAAATATCAAAGTGCTTATTTATATATTTGATAAATATAATTTTACGGTTTATAAACACTTTTAGTTTAACCAATTCTTTTATCATTGTATCATTATATAATGTATAATCTCTGAATTATTCTTCCCAAAATAAGTTTTAATCATCTTTCTATTCTATTTCAGTCATTTATCTCTTTTTATGTAGAAATACAATAAAAGTTATATTTATAAATAGCTTTAAGGAAAAATATTGATTTCCCAAATACGATAAATATTTATTTTCATTTCTAGCTTTTTATCTAAATATGTGACTACTTATTTATAAAATTCTAACGCCTAAAAGTGCATTTCGGCACAACTACTAATTTCATCAGGTTTATTTTTCCATTCAAATTTTCTAAAAGCTGAGCCTTCGACATTTGATGAGTTCCTATAGTAACAAAATTTAAGAGCTCTATTTTGATTTTAGGCTTTTTGGCTATTATCCTTATCCACTTTCGTGCTTTCTTTAATTGCTAGAACTATATAATAAGGAACACTAGATGATTCTGGCCCGTGCTAGCAATCAGTTGTCTTTTGCTTATAAATGTATTCCTGGTATACCTTTCGGTTCAACTTATTTGGCACTAAAATTTTTATTAGTCCGTTCTAAAAAAAATAAAGTACTTTTCGTTTTATATTAGATGGGCGTTTTATATTAGATGAGGTAGTTTGATTGACGGAGTTTAAAAAAAAATTGAAACTTGTGATGTTTAACGGTAAAAAGTTTGTGGGGCCATGACATTTGTTATTCAAACAGCAATCTCGTTCCACTAACCCAGCAAACGGAATCGGTGACACTCGCCTGAAAAATCACAAGGCCACCACCATCGTTTACCTCTATTATCTCTCTCACTATTTTCTCTCTTTATTTTTTCAACCACCATGAAAACCAACAAGATCCATTATAGATCTTGACCAAAAAGTCGCCAAAATACCACTGCCTTATCCCCCTCCTCCTTCATTTTTTTTTTTTTAGTCATTTTCTCTTTTTTCTTTGCAATTTGTTAGATCTAAAAACTTAGGAGGTTTCGGAACTTTTTGAACTTAGTCGGAAAATGGATCCTCCCGAGATCCCACTGAAAATTCTCCGATCTCTATTTTTGCTTTGGCTTTGGACTTCGTTTTTACCATAAATAATCTTTCATGGCTAGTGGTTGCCAGCGTCCGTATTTTCTGTCAAAGCAAAAGTATTCCGACGAAGCGAACATTTTCTGGTGATGGCGTTTTAGTCACCTACGCTCGGATATGATGTTTATGGCCTAAATATGTACTTCCTTCGTTCGAGTTTATGTGAATCTATTTTCTTTTTTGTCCGTTCCAAAAAGAATGATACCTTTCTAAATTTAGAAAGAATTTTTAGCTTAAACTTCCAATTCTGCCCTTAGTGTGAAGCTTTTATAACCACACAAATACTCTGGACCTCTTTTTAACTTGTTTAGAACCACAAATTAAAAAAGTCTTCATTTTTTCTTAAACTCTGTGCCCAGTCAAACATGTTCACATAAATTGAAACGGAGGGAGTATTTCAAATGTGTTTCTAGCTATTTGTCACCAGCCAGTAGTGGTTTCTGTTACGTGAGTGTTTGGTGAGAAGAAAAAAAATACTAATAAGAAATGAGTAGAAGAGAAAATGGTAGGTGAAGAGGACGATGAGGTGGCAATAGGTCGTGTGACTTGGCAGTTGACATGGAAAAAATGGAGTGGGTCAGTTGCCACGGTGTAGATCCGTTAGGGTTATGGGCAATTTTTAAAAGTTTATTAACGGTAGAGGCTAGATTGGACGAATAGTATAACGAATGTCAGAAGTAAACAATATAGTATAGTAAAGGGGCAATTTTAGACCTTTTCCCTATAATATATATCCAAAGTCATAATAATTCTAAAAACAACCTGAGGTAGTTATTATGTTTAGAGAGCTAACTCTTACAAGGCTCAAAAATAATATATATATATATATATATATATGATGGTTCAAAGAACAGAGCTTAACAATGAAGTTGAGGCGTGCATATGGATTGTACAGACCTATGAGAGTGTATAAACCACGATGGAGTCTGCAGAAAGGTGTGGAGAAGATTCACAAGAAGGTAATTGAAAGAGGAATCCAAGTAACACAATATTTTAGGGAAGGGAATGTAATTGCAGATGCTTTGGGCATTGGGCTAAAGGTCAAATATACCCCGGATCAAGTTTACCCTCCGTTATACTTTTGGTCAAAAAATACCCCCACGTTTATACAATTGGCTCAAATATACCCTTTCTCCGTTAAGATTATCGAAGGTGAACGCCCTATCCCACGTGGCACTGAAATTTTAGACACGTAGCATGCCACCTCACTGCCCCCAACCTATTTTACCCCTCTCCTTCACTTCTTCTTCCGCCACTAGCATCTCCTACCCTTCACCACTAGTGCCACCATCAAAGCCACTATTTTCACTATATTGACCTCCACTAACACCCTCAAAGCTTCACACAAGAAAAGTGCCTAACCAGAAACTACTTCCAAGCTCTTGAGGACATGATATTAAGAATCAAGGAAAAATGGTAAACTACTAGAATCATCCCTAATATGACTCAAAAGATTACATTCAGGTGCATCGTTACTATTTCCTACTTCAGGGTACGTATCATGACATACGATCTAATTAGTTAATTTTTTTTATAAAATATTATTTGCGCCAGAAAATTTCTAGATCATTTTCTCAATTGTAGTGGAAATAGTGGATGGAGCATGGATATAACGTTTAGGTGATTCTGGAAATACTGTTCTCGTGACAGTTTTGAGCATTAAGGGCTATGTAACATAACAATTGAGAACTTGAAGGAAATTGATTTAAGCCAATAGATGCCATTAGTCATTCTTAATATATTTTCACAAGTGAGGTATGGGGAGGGTAGGATATACGCAACCTTAATCCTACCTTGGAAGGGCAGAGATATTATTTCCGGAAAACCCTCGGCTAAAGAAAAGATGTAAATAACACTGATAGCAAGTAATAACAATACATGATATTTAGAAAACTAAATCCAAGATAAAAAAAGGGAAGATGAAAGAAGTACTTATCACAGGTAATAACAGTGCAAGATATATAATGATATCAAACTAAAAGGATACTGATGGCAAGTACTAACAATACAAGATATGTGGAAATAGCAAACTAAGGGTAAAAGAGATACCATACTAACACTAATATTGTTGAACTAAGGAAGACAAAGGGAAACGCTAAAATACATACTAACCTTCTACCCTAATTCTCAACCTCCACACCCTCCTATCAATGGTCATGTCCTCGGTAAGCTCAAGCTGGGCCATTTCCCGCCTGTTCATGTAACGACCCGACCGGTCGTTTTGCATTTTTTGAACCTCGTTCCCTTAAATAAGACTTCCCGCACTTGCTTTAGCTAATTTATGACTTGCGGGGATGGGTGGTTCGGAAGTTAGAAGAGTTTTGAGCAAGAATAAGTCTAGTTGCTTCCTTAAGTTTCTTTAAAAATGCCAAGTTTGACTTCGGTCAACATTTTGGGGAAACGGACCCGGAATCGTGATTTGATAATTTCTGAGGGTCCGTGGGAAAATATGGGACCTGAGAGTGTGCACGGAATCGAATTCCGAGGTCCCTATCCCGAGTAATGAACTTTTATGTAAAATTGTTAAGTTAAAGTTTCAAAGGTTTAAAGAAACTAAGAAATCATTGTTTTCCTAGGTATCGGGTTCGGATTTCGATTCAGAAACTTGGTACCAGTCCGATATATCAGTTAAGACTTACCTGTAAAATTTGGTGTCAATCCGAGTGGGTTAAGGGCGTTTTGACCCGTTAGGGGGAAATTTAGAACTTGAAGGTTCAATGATTTGAATCATTTGGTTTTGGGGTTGATTCCCTGATTTAGCATTGTTTAAAGTGTTTCGAGGGCTCGAGTAGGATCGCCTCGTGATTTCAGACTTGTCGGTATGTTCGGGCGGGGCTCAGGAGCCCCGAGTGTCAAATGGTCGAGGTGCGAGTGAAGTTGAAAACTTAGGAAAAACCTTATCTGCTGCTTCTGTCATAACCGCTTCTGCGGCTCTTAGACCGCAGAAGCGGTCGTTTTATTGCAGAAGCGGAAGGTGCCAGGCCCAGGGGAAACCGCAGGAGCGGACCCCTGACCGCAGAAGCGGTCCATCCGCCCAGGCCCAGAACCGCAGAGGCGGTGGGCTTTCCGCTTAAGCGGCCTCGCAAAAGCGAGGTTATGACCACAGAAGCGGCCCAGGCCCCTTGCCCATTTCCGCAAAAGCGGCTCATGTCCGCAGAAGCGGAACCCCCAGAAGCGGGATTCCTTCCGCGAAAGCGGAAATCACTGGGGGCAGAAGGGTTCACTAATACGAACCCAAACTCATTTCTTCCACATTACTCTCAACACTTAGGCGATTTTGGTGATTCCAAAGAGGAGGTTTCAACATAACATTACAAGGTAAGTAATCCCCACTCATTTTTAGTTCAAATACATAACCATTAGGTAGATTTAACACTAAAAATTAGGTAAAATCAAGGGATTTGAGCTAGACCTAGGGTTTAATGAAAACTAAGGTTTTATCACATAATTTGCCATGTAGTGAACTAGAAATCATATATTTGTGATCCTTAGGTGATAGAGAACAACTTCCTTCGAAAAAAATCTCGGAATCCGGGCATGTGGGCCCGGGGTCGGAATTTAGGAAACTTGTGTTAATGGTTAGGAAATTGCTTAAATAGCTAGAACTCAACCTTGTAAGCCTTTATTTACTAGTTCTTACTTCGTTTGATTAGTTTGGGATTGTCCGGCTTCGAATTATTAAGGACTTGGGCTCGCTCTTGGACATTGGGAGTGCACTTTGGAGCGAGATGAGTCTCTTTTCTAACCTTGTAAGAGGGAATTGTCCCCATAGAATTTTAAATGAGTAATTATTGCTAAATGTGGGGGCTACGTACGTACTAGGTGACGAGAGTCCGTGCGTAGCTACTATATGATAATTGTTCGGGTAGTTTAGGACCCACGTCATGTCTAATTGGGGAATATCTCTTATTTTAAATTGCCAATATGATCATTTGATTTGCTAGAGACTTGAGGAAATGAAAGGTGAACGTATGAGTTTGTTGAGCCTTGGTAGGAATTCCCTTGCATGTAATTGAGCCTTATGTGCTTTTCTTGATATTTTCTTGATGGTTATGGATCGGGCCGATCGCCTCGGTGATAATAGATGCATCTATGGTTCGTGCCGCTCGACCCTCGGCAGTGCACAATTTATTTTCCGTTGGAGCGGGCCGTCGACCTCGGCATGTTTGTGCATGATTTATATGCCTACATTTAGTTATGACATGATCACTCATTTGATATGAAAAAGGGAAAATTGGTAATTTAATTATGACAAGAACATGAATATGACTCTTCTATTAAACGTGTGTTATTGGAGATCCTTCATGCTGTATATCTCACTTTATTATATTATATTATCTTGACCTTAGTAAGTATTAAGTCGACCTCTCGTCTCTACTTCTTCGAGATTAGACGGGATACTTACTGAGTACATGTGGTTTATGTACTCATGCTACACTTCTGTACTTAATTGTACAGGATTTGAGGCAGGTGGATCTGGACATCATCCTGGTGCGCATCAGTGAGCACGCTTGGGGACTTCTACGGTGAGCTGCTTCTCTTTCATGCCGATCCGCAGCCGAAGAAGTCCTTTCTTGTACTTTTTGTTTCTGTCTATTCTGATTCAGACAGTAGGATAGTGTATTATTCTTTTGTGTATATTCTACTAGTCGCCCGTAGCTTGTGACACCAGGTCCTGGCACACACAGACATTTATTTTTGGGGTTGTATCGTTATTTTAGCACTTTATGATCTTTACTGGTCATATCTTTAAATTCGAAAATCTAGTATAACTGTCTTTGGCTAAAGTAAAATGAGAACTTAATCACATTCCGCATCGGCTGGCCTGACAACGGTGTTAGGCGCCATCATGACCTATTATGGAAAATGGGTCGTGACAACATGGTATCAGAGCACTAGGTTCACGTAGGTCTCACAAGTTACGGGCAAACCTAATAGAGTCTTGTAGATCGGTACGGAGACGTCTGTATTTATCTTCGAGGGGCTATAGGGTGTTAGGAAAGACTACTCTTTATTCATTCTCCATCGTGCAGTGGTCAGTGTACTAAGTTTCCTCTTCTATTCTCTCACAGATGGTGAGGACTCGTACCGCCGACGTTTCGGACCCGGGAGGAGCTGCTCCCCCCGTTGCTAGAGGCCGAGGTAGAGGCCGGGGGAGGGCACCGGCCCGTGGCAGGGGACGAGGGCGTCCCAGAGCTATTCCAGATGCACCACCAGCAGACCCTGCGAGGGATCCCATTATTGAGGAGCAGGGCGAGGCGCCCGCAGCTGTGCCTACTCCGGTGGATTTCATGACTGCGCCGGGATTTCAGGAGGTCATGGGCCGTATGCTTCGGTTCATGGACACTATGACTCAGGCTGGTTTATTTCCAGCAGATCCAGCTACCTCACAGGCAGGAGGGGGAGCACAGACCCCTACCGCACAGGCTCCAGGTCATGCAGCCGCAGTTTATCATACTCCGGGTGCACTACCCGCAGATGGGGTCCAGCCAGTTGCTGCAGCGGCACCCCAGCCCAGGCCAGCTGTGGACGGCGATCCGCAGAAGTTATTAGACAGATGGACCAGGTTGCACCCTCCAGTCTTCGGGGGCGAGCGTCATGAGGATGCCCAGGATTTCATTGACAGGTGCAGGGATAGACTGCACAACATGAGGATCTTGGAGTCACATGGAGTCGACTTCACTACTTTTCAGCTGGAGGGCAGGGCCCGTAGATGGTGGCAGTCTTATTTACTTAGCAGGCCAGCAGGCGCTCCTCCCCTCACTTGGGGTCAGTTCACTCAGTTGTTCCTTGATCGGTACATTCCACCCTCTGAGAGGGAAGAGCTACGTCATCAGTTTGAGTATCTGGAGCAGGGTCATATGTCAGTGACCGACTATGAGGCGAGGTTCTCTGAGTTGTCTCGCCATGCACTCATGATACTTCCCACAGAGGCAGAGAGAGTACGGAGGTTTGTTGCGGGGTTACATCCCACTATCTGGTCGGGTATGGCTCGTGAGGTAGAGATGGGCACTGGATATCAGCTAGTACTTGAGATTGCCCGCCGGATTGAGGGCTACCGTTTGAGGGGTAGAGAGCAGATGCAGCAGGACAAGAGGGCCAGATTCTCAGGAGAGTTCAGAGGTGCCCCAGCCAGGGGCAGAGGTCACTTTGGGAGGGGTCAGCCCAGCAGGCACCCAGCTCCAGCACCACCACCGGCTCGAGGTGCTCCAGCGAGCTCCTATTTTAGCGCCATGCCAGAGAATTCTTATCGCCCGCCAGCTATTCAAGGTTCATCCAGTGGGTATTCAGGTCCTCCGGAGTCTTCCGGTCCTTATTTCAGTGCTATGCCGGAGAGTTCTTACCGCCCGCCGGCTACTCAGGCTCCTTCTAGTGGGCCTTCTGGTATTCAGGGTCAGCCATCCGGACAGCAGGCCGCCGCACCACGTTGTTTTGAGTGCGGGGATGCAGGCCACATGAGGAGATACTGCCCCAGGCTTAGGGGCAAGGCAGTACAGCAGGGACAGCAGCCCATGACCCCAGCACCAGCAGTCCAGCCGCCTAGAGGTAGAGAGTAGACTGGTAGAGGTCGTTCCAGGGGTAGAGGCCAGACAGGGAGAGGTCAGCCAGCTACTACTCAGTCAGTTGGGGGCCAGACAGCCGGTGCTCCAGCTAGATTCTACGGTCTTCCAGCCAGGCCAGATGCATTGGCCTCAGATGCCGTCATCACAGGTATTATTTCCGTCAGCGGTAGAGATGCATCGGTGTTATTTGATCCAGGGTCTACTTATTCATATGTATCATCTCTGTTTGCTCGTTTCCTAGCTATTTCTCTTGAGCCTTTGGGTGTTCCTGTTCATGTGTCCACTCTTGTGGGCGATTCTGTGGTTGTGAACCGGGTCTACCGGTCTTGTGTGGTTACTTTCTATGGTCTTGAGACTTGAGCAGATCTCATGTTGCTCGATATGATCGATTTTGAGGTTATTTTGGGCATGGATTGGTTATCTCCACATCACGCCGTTCTAGATTGCCATGCCAAGACCGTTTCTCTAGCGATGCCAGGGTTGCCGAGATTTGAGTGGAAGGGTTCCACAGTTAGTACGTCTAGTAGGGTCATTTCCTTCCTGAAGGCTCAACGCATGGTTGAGAAGGGGTGTTTGGCCTACTTAGCTTATGTTCGAGACACCACCGCAGAGTCTCCTACGATTAATTCAGTGCCAGTTGTCCGAGAGTTCGCCGATGTTTTTCCTTCTGATCTTCTTGGCATACCTCTGGATCGTGATATTGATTTCTGTATTGATTTGGCTCCAGGCACTCGGCCTATATCTATCCCGCCGTACCGTATGGCTCCTAAGGAGCTGAAGGAGCAGTTGGAGGAGTTGTTAGCTAAAGGGTTTGTTAGGCCCAGTGTATCGCCTTGGGGTGCACCGGTGTTATTTGTAAAGAAGAAGGATGGGACTATGCAGATGTGCATTGATTACCGCCAGTTGAACAAAGTCACCATCAAGAACAAGTATCCATTGCCCCGTATTGATGATTTGTTTGACCAGCTGCAGGGTGCTAGGGTGTTCTCTAAAATTGACCTGAGGTCAAGGTATCATCAGCTGAAGATTCGGGATTCAGATGTCCCGAAGACCGCATTCAGGACTAGATAAGGCCACTATGAGTTCCTGGTGATGTCATTTGGCTTGACTAATGCTCCAGCGGCATATATGGACTTGATGAACAGGGTGTTCATGCCCTATATTGATTCCTTTGTTATCGTCTTCATTGACGACATCTTGATATACTCGCATAGCGTGGGTAAGCACGAGCAGCATTTGAGAGTAGTGCTTCAGACCTTGCGAGAGTAGAAGCTTTATGCTAAGTTCTCCAAGTGCGAGTTTTGGCTAGAGTCAGTAGCATTCTTGGGGCATGTAGTGTCAGGAGAGGGTATCAAAGTGGACCCCAAGAAGGTTGAGGCAGTTCAGAGTTGGCCACGTCCTACTTCAGTGACCGAGATCAGGAGTTTCTTGGGGTTAGCAAGTTATTACCGGTGATTTGTGCAGGGCTTCTCATCTATTGCATCACCGCTGACTAGATTGACCCAAAAGGGTGCTCCATTCTGTTGGTCCGACGATTTTGAGGAGAGCTTCGAGAAGCTCAAGACAGCCTTGACCACGGCACCAGTTCTTGTATTGCCTTCCGATTCGGGGATGTATACAGTGTATTGTGACGCTTCTCGCGTTGGCTTGGGATGTGTATTGATGCAGGAGGGGCGAGTTATTGCATATGCTTCACGTCAGCTGAAGGTTCATGAGAAAAATTACCCTGTGCACGATCTAGAGTTGGCGGTGATTGTTCATGCTCTTAAGATATGGAGGCATTATTTATACGGAGCGTCATGTGAGGTCTATACAGACCATCGCAGCTTGCAGCATTTGTTCAAGCAGAGGGATCTTAATTCGAGGCAGCGCAGGTGGCTTGAGCTACTAAAGGATTATGACATTACCATTCTTTATCATCCAGGCAAGGCAAATGTAATTGCGGATGCCTTGAGTAGGAAGGTGGAGAGTATGGGTAGCTTGGCATTCATTCCTGCTGAGATGAGACCATTAGCTTTGGACGTTCAGTCTTTAGCTAACAGACTTGTGAGATTGGATATTTCAGAGCCCAGTCGGGTCCTAGCATGTATGGTTGCTCAGTCTTCGTTGTTGGGGGAGATTAAGGCCCGACAGCTCGATGATCCACATTTGGCGGTCCTCAGAGAGACGGTACTTCAGGGTGCCAAGGAGATTTCTATTGGCGAGGATGGTGTGTTACGGCTGCAGGGCCGTGTATGTGTTCCTAATGTTGATGTCTTGAGAGAGAGGATTCTAGAGGAGGCCCACAGTTCGAGGTACTCCATTCATCCAGGTGCCACGAAGATGTATCGTGACATGAGGCAGCACTACTGGTGGCGGAGGATGAAGAAGGACATAGTGGAGTATGTTGCTAGATGTTTGAATTGCCAGCAGGTCAAATATGAGCACCAGAGGCCAGGTGGCCTACTTCAGCAGATGCCCATTCCGGAATGGAAGTGGGAG
This sequence comes from Nicotiana attenuata, assembly GCF_001879085.1. Classification (NCBI taxonomy): domain Eukaryota; kingdom Viridiplantae; phylum Streptophyta; class Magnoliopsida; order Solanales; family Solanaceae; genus Nicotiana; species Nicotiana attenuata. The sequence goes on from NC_031994.1 coordinate 32,142,828, forward strand.
CGCATTACCATGGATTTCGTGGTTGGGTTGCCGCGGACTCAGCGGAAGGTTGATTCAGTGTGGGTTATTGTGGATAGGTTGACCAAGTCGGCCCACTTCATTCCGGTGGCGACTACTTATACGGCGGAGAGATATGCTGAGATTTACATTCGGGAGATAGTGAGATTGCACGGTGTGCCGGTCTCCGTCATATCAGACAGAGGCCCTCAGTTCACTTCCCATTTCTGGAGAGCTGTTCAGAGTGAGTTGGGGACCCGCGTGGAGCTTAGCACAGCATTCCATCCTCAGACCGACAGGCAGTCGGAGCGGACAGTTCAGATTTTAGAGGATATGCTTAGAGCATGCATGATTGACTTTGGAGGGAAGTGGGATCAGTTCTTACCCTTGGCGGAGTTCACATATAATAACAGCTATCAGTCCAGCATAGAGATGGCCCCGTATGAGGCATTATATGGTCGGCGTTGTCGTTCTCCTATCGGGTGGTTTGAGCCTAGTGAGGCTAAGTTGCTTGGTACAGATTTGGTTCAGGATGCCTTGGATAAGGTAAAGTTGATTCAGGAGAGGCTCCGCACAGCTCAGTCCAGGCAGAAGAGTTACGCGGATCAGAAGGCACGTGATGTATCATTCACGATTGGCGAGAAGGTTCTCTTGAAAGTCTCGCCAATGAAGGGCATTATGAGGTTTGGGAAGAAGGGCAAGCTAAGCCCAAGGTTTATTGGCCCCTTTGAGGTGTTGAGGCGAGTTGGAGAGGTTGCCTATGAGCTTGCTTTACCTCCCAGTTTATCAGGAGTTCATCCAGTCTTCCATGTATCGATGCTTCGGAAGTATCATGCCGACCATTCACATGTGTTGGATTTCAGTACCATTCAGTTAGATGAGAGCTTGGGCTACGAGGAGGAGCCAGTTGCCATTGTTGATAGACAGGATCGCCAGTTGAGGTCCAAGAGGATTTCTGCGGTAAGAGTCCAGTGGAGGGGCCAACCGGTCGAGGAGGCGACCTGGGAGTCCGAGGAGGACATGCGGAGCCGATATCCCCACTTGTTCAGCAGTCCAGGTACTTTTCTATGTCCGTTCGAGGACGAACGTTTGTTTAAGAGGTGGAGAATGTAACGACCCGACTGGTCGTTTTGCATTTTCGAACCCCGTTCCCTTAAATAATACTTTCCGCACTTGCTTTAGCTAATTTATGACTTGCGGGGACGGGTGGTTCGGAAGTTAGAAGAGTTTTGAGCAAGAATAAGCCTAGTTGCTTCTTTAAGTTTCTTTAAAAAGGCCAAGTTTGACTTCGATCAATATTTTGGGGAAACGGACCCGGAATCATGATTTGACAATTTCTAAGGGTCCATGAGGAAATATGGGACCTGGGCGTATGCCCGGAATCGAATTCCGAGGTCCCTAGCCCGAGTAATGAATTTTTATATGAAATTGTTAAGTTTAAGTTTCTAAGATTTAAATAAACTAAGAAATTATTGTTTTCCTAGGTATCGGGTTCGAATTTTGATTGCGAAACTTGGTACAAGTCCGAAATATCAGTTAAGACTTACCTGTAAAATTTGGTGTCAATCCGAGTGGTTTAAGGGCGTTTTGACCCGTTAGGAGGAAATTTAGAACTTGAAGGTTCAATGATTTGAATCATTTGGTTTTGGGGTTGATTCCCTGATTTAGCGTTGTTTTAAGCGTTTCGAGGGCTCGAGTAGGTCCGCCTCGTGATTTCAGACTTGTCGGTATGTTCGGGCGGGGCTCGGGAGCCCCGAGCGTCAAATGGTCGAGGTTCGAGTGAAGTTGAAAACTTAGGAAAAACCTTATCTGCTGCTTCTGTCATAACCGCTTCTGCGGCTCTTGGACCGCAGAAGCGAGACCGCAGAAGCGGTCGTTTTATCGCAGAAGCGTAAGGGGCCAGGCCCAGGGGAAACCGCAGGAGCGGACCCCTGACCGCAGAAGCGGTCCATCCGCCCAGGCCCAGAACCGCAGAAGCGGTGGGCTTTCCGCTTAAGCGGCCTCGCAGAAGCGAGGTTATGACCGCAGAAGCGGCCCAGGCCCCCTTGCCCATTTCCGCAAAAGCGGCTCATGTCCGCAGAAGCGGAACCCGCAGAAGCGGGATTCCTTCCGCAGAAGCGGAAATCACTGGGGGCAGAAGGGTTCATTAATACGAACCCAAACTCATTTCTTCCACATTACTCTCAACACTTAGGCGATTTTGGTGATTCCAAAGAGGAGGTTTCAACATAACATTGCAAGGTAAGTAATCCCCACTCATTTTTAGTTCAAATACATAACCATTAGGTAGATTTAACACTAAAAATTAGGTAAAATCAAGGGATTTGAGCTAGACCTAGGGTTTAATGAAAACTAAGGTTTTATCACATAATTTGCCATGTAGTGAACTAGAAATCATATATTTGTGATCCTTAGGTGATAGAGAACAACTTCCTTCGGGAAAAAATCTCGGAATCCGAGCACGTGGGCCCGGGGTCGGAATTTAGGAAACTTGTGTTAATGGTTAGGAAATTGCTTAAATAGCTAGAACTCAACCTTGTAAGCCTTTATTTACTAGTTCTTACTTCGTTTGATTAGTTTGGGATTGTCCGGCTTCGAATTAAGGACTTGGGCTCGCTCTTGGACATTGGGAGTGCACTTTGGAGCGAGGTGAGTCTCCTTTCTAACCTTGTAAGAGGGAATTGTCCCCATAGAATTTTAAATGAGTAATTGTTGCTAAATGCAGGGGCTACGTACGTACTAGGTGACGAGAGTCCGTGCATAGCTACTATATGATAATTGTTCGGGTAGTTTGGGACCACGTCATGTCTAATTGGGGAATATCTCTTATTTTAAATTGCCAATATGATCATTTTGATTTGCTAGAGACTTGAGGAAATGAAAGGTGAACGTATGAGTTTGTTGAGCCTTGGTAGGAATTCCCTTGCATGTAATTGCCTTATGTGCTTTTCTTGATATTTTCTTGATGGTTATGGATCGGGCCGATCGCCTCGGTGATAATAGATGCATCTATGGTTCGTGTCGCTCGACCCTCGGCAGTGCACAATTTATTTTCCGTTGGAGCGGGCCGTCGACCTCAGCATGTTTGTGCATGATTTATATGCCTACATTTAGTTATGACATGATCACTCATTTGATATGAAAAAGGGAAAATTGGTAATTTAATTATGACAAGAACATGAATATGACTCTTCTATTAAACGTGTGTTATTGGAAATCCTTCATGCTGTATATCTCACTTTATTATATTATATTATCTTGACCTTAGTAAGTATCAAGTCGACCTCTCGTCTCTACTTCTTCGAGATTAGACGGGATACTTACTGAGTACATGTGGTTTATGTACTCATGCTACACTTGTGTACTTAATTGTACATGATTTGAGGCAGGTGGATCTGGACATCATCCTGGTGCGCATCAGTGAGCACGCTTAGGGACTTCTACGGTGAGCTGCCTTCTCTCTCATGCCGATCCGCAGCCGAAGGAGTCCTTTCTTGTACTTTTTGTTTCTGTCTATTCTGATTCAGACAGTAGGATAGTGTATTATTCTTTTGTGTATATTCTACTAGTTGCCCGTAGCTTGTGACACCAGGTCCTGGCACACACAGTAGTAGACATTTATTTTTGGGGTTGTATCGCTATTTTAGCACTTTATGATCTTTACTGGTCATATCTTTAAATTCGAAAATCTAGTATAACTATCTTTGGCTAAAGTAAAATGAGAACTTAATCACATTCCGCACCGGCTGGCCTGACAACGGTGTTAGGCGCCATCATGACCTGTTATGGAAAATGGGTCGTGACAGTTCATCTCTCCAAGACTTCTTAGACCTACCTTTACCCCTTCCTCTTACCCCCAAGGCCAACCTCTCACACCTTCTGACTGGGGCATCTATGTTTCTCTTCTTAACATGTCCGAACCATCTCAGCCTCGCATCTCGCATTTTTTCCTCCACAGAGGCACTCCCACCTTATCCCTAATAACTTCATTCCTAATTCTATCTAACCTCGTGTGCCCACACATCTATCTCAACATCCTCATCTTTGCTACTTTCATCTGCTGGACATGGGAGTTCTTAACTGGCCATCACTCTGCCCCTTACAACATGTTGATACCCAATTTTTTTCTATGTATTCTTGTACCCAAAATACTTCCAAAATAGCATATGTGTGCATATATAAGCACACCCATGAGTTTTGGTATCTTTCATGATTTTTAAACCAAATTATTGCCTGTTTTAATACCACAAAAATCCAAAATTATTCCCAAATTATCATTTTTGGTGAATAACTTATTTCATTCTCATGTTTACACCAAAATATAAGTAAGGTAATTTTTGCATATTTTTTAAAAATTCATTTGGCATTTTTAAAGCTAAATTGCATATAATTGCAATCATAGCCTATCTTGTAATTTTTAGCATTTTATAATTATAAAATTTAATCCCAGCATTTTTAAATTAATATTTATACAATATTTATTTACCCAGTACTCTTAATTTACTTTTAAAATTGTGTTACTATTTTATAAAAAAATTAAAAAAGGAAAAATTGGCTATTTACGACTTAGCCCAATGCATTTCAATTATAGCCAAATTGATAACCCAATTCAACCCCAATTTGTGCCCAAATCACCCCAGCCTAATTACCCAATCAACCCGACCCAGTACCCATTAAATCAAACCCGCCCGCTTTCTTTTAATCTGAGCCGTTGATCATTTTTGATCAATGGCCCAGACCTCCCCTTTCCTTTTTTAATTTCAAACGACCCCAAACCCTACCCATTCCTCACAATACGCCGCCTCTGAATCCTCCTCTTTTCTCAACTCTCTCTCAACTCACCTCAAACCCTAGCCGTCGCCTCTCACCGAAACCCTAATCTATGGCTTCCCAGACTCATCGGAGGCCTATACCGGCCTCCCATGGCTTCTATGCGCTCATCTCTAAGGTCCTATGACCAGATCTTGAAGGGGTCTCGACCAAGCCGTTGCTCGATGGTTGTTCTCCGGTCGCCTTCAACCTCTGTCCGGCCAGCCATGGCCATTCGAGCTCGATCTTCGACTATCCTGCCTAGATCTGGAGTTTCCAAAGCCTTTCTCATCGCCTGGGTTTCTTATGAAACCCTAGCTCTAAGGTTCCTTCTATTTATTTCTTAGATCTGCTCCAAGATCTATATGTGTTTGAACGTTATGAGCATGTTTCTCAAAGTTTCCCCAATTTTTTGCTTTCAAAACTCTATGTTCTTTTAACTATGGTTTTAGGTTAAGTTATTTCGAAATTCCTCTCTTATTCTTGGCATGTTTCTGACTTTGTTGTTTGTTTTCCTTATCTGAGTAAGCATGTTGAAAACCCTAATTTTGTGATTGTTTGAGTCTGTTTGTTAAGATTTCATTCGATTCATACGCGGATCATCTCTAGGTTTGTTTGATGTTAAAAACCCTAACTTTGGGAATTTATTCGAGTTCATGAGCCTATCTGTCTGGTTTACTGAAAACCCTAATTTTTAAGGGTTTCACTTGGGACTCTAAAATTGCTTGTTGTTTCACCTGTTTGTCGTCTCTAAACTCAACTGATTTGAAAACCCTAGTCTCTTTGGGAGGCTATTCAAAGTCCTGTGAGGTTGTTTGTGCATGCTTGTATGTTTGAAATTATTCAACTTGATGCCTTGTTTCAACATTTCTTTTCTCTATATGTTATACGCTTGTGATTCTCACTCGACTCCCTGCATGTTTTCGACTCCTTCTCTCTCTATTACACCTTGAAGTCTAACTAACATGCTTTGAATGTCTGCTATATGCTATTGCTGCATGATGTTTCTTTTGCCATAACTTAGCCTCGCATGTCTGCTATTTGTGCATGCATTATATACTGAGTACCTCCTGTGATTTATTTAACTCGAAATTGATTTCAAAAAACTTTTCCTTCCTTGAGATCCTGATTTTACTAGCTTGTCAAAGTCTAATTGATTCCTTTTCCTTTGATTGGCCCCACTGAATCTTTCCAAAAATAATTTCAATCCTGTACTTAGACTTAATTGCCTATTGTATGACTTTACTGTTTCTTTTATGGCAACAGCCATTCTGCTTGCAAGGCTGGTTCTCCTTTCCTTATTTGGATACGGTTAGTATCCGTTTGAATAAGAATTCCCTGATTAAAGGGGAGCCTTATACTAATTGATTCTGATTTGTGACCATGCCATATTTGTGTTAGATTTGTACTTTTTATCTTATTTCTCTACACGTTTTCAAAGCTATAAATATCTCCTCCCTTTTCTTTGAACACACGAACACAGAACGCGATCGGAGTCCACAAGTCACTCTCACTTAAAAACTCTTTCTCTTTTACTTGTGCTGCTGTGGACTTTGTTTACTCTACTTTCTCCTGCGCTCTTTTGCTTCTCTACTGGTATGTCTCAGTTAGTTTACATGTCTCCACCACAATGTGTTTACTTCTGCCCACTTCTGTCCAATTCTTTTAGTTGATATTTGTTTCTAGCATATTGTAACATGTTCCCCCCCTTTCCTTTGTAATTCAGTATTTAAATTATGTATGCATTCTGTCAGTTGTTTGTCATGAATTTGATACTTTATGAATCCCAAACCCTCATACCCCTTTATAGGTGAGTTATGGTTTGGGGCATAACAACACTCTAATATTGTTGTCCATGATTCCGGATTGAATTCTTTGAATCCCAAACTCAATCAGTTCCCATTCCCTTTCCCCCTTTATGTGTTGTTGAGCTTTAGACTTGGGTCTGGCAGTGTCCTAATCACTGTCCAGACTCTGGTCTGACCTTCAAGGGTCTGCTCTTAATGTGTTTGACCAAGCAGGTGGTCAGGGGTGTGCCAGCCTACTTTGTAGCTAGGTATGACCACCACCTGTCATGCCCCCCCAATTCCATTTCACTTTGCATTTACTCTTAGCTATAAGTTTTGCCCCTCTCTTGCAAGCCATGCTTGGGACCCCCGAGCTCCCTCTGAACTTGGATGCATGAGAGCTGGCTCTTCCACACTGCACTATTCTAATTCTGGTAGTATCCTGGGTGTAAGCAATGCTTGGAATCCCTAAGATTCCTTGGAACTTTGAAGCACCTTGGATAAAGAGAAGGCTTTGGAAATCTGGATCCAGGAAGTGGCTCAATCGCATGTTATTAGACATTAAGGTTGAATTAGGCTACTCGGATCTAGCTGTTATCTTTTGATGTATCCTTTAATTTCCAGTTTGATTCATTGGGTTGTAATAATTTTGTATGAAACTCGGGGAGTATAGTAAAAGGGTGTGGGAGGGGTCTTTACTTTTCTTGTATCCAAGGGGTAGAAATCATGAATTAGGATTTTATTCAAACTAGAAATCCTGCCTATAGGGTCTTTAATACTGATTCAATCACATAGAGACCATGCCTATAGGATTTAACGCTTAACTTTACCGCAAAAATCACCTAGAAAGCATGTCTATAGGATTTAACATTCATGTTCTGTAATGACACATATAGAGATCATGTCATAGGCTCTTGCTCTGCATATATAAATGTCATTAGGCAAACCGTTTATAGGCTTAATAACAAAGTTGCATATAGACATCATGTGTATAAGACTCTTATTGATATCAGGAAAGGGTGTTAAAATCAGTAAACATATAGAAAACATGCCTATAGGAAACCTCGTCTTTAATAGCATCATTCGTTCTTAAACAGTATCGATTGCTGGAACTAGTGTCTTTATTAAAACCGGTAATTTTCTACTTCTGAAGCCCGCTAAAATTGGTAAATCTTTTTCCTATAGCCAATCTGCACTCCCCCGAAACTCGTAAACCTTTTAATCAGTCTACATATTTTCTGAAATAATTGGTAACTCTTTTCTAAAAATCGGTTTGCATCTTTTCTCTTTGTTTAAACTGATAATTCTTTTTTCTAAAATCAACTTGCATCTTTTCTGAAACTACTGGTACCTCTTTGCATCTTTTTCCTGAAATTAATAGATCCTACGCCTAGGTTTTTTATTTCAACTCATAAACAAGGGTTGGCTAACTAATGAATTGGGTCAGTCCCTGACAACTGTATCCGAGTTGCCTAATGCAGACTCTCTGTTTAAATACATGTGTTGAACCAGTCCGCTCGCTGCTTAATTTAATCTAAGACCAAATCAGTATTTGTCAAGGCATGCTAAACTAAATGATTGTTTGACTTCTGGGGTTAATTTGAGCCTTGTATGCTTGCTTGTCCTCCCCTTTTACTTGATACTTGTTTTGAATGTCGAGCTAGAATTTTATCCTTTAAACTCTACAAAGGCCCCCATCCCTTTCTTCCGTTTTAGGATTAGAAGTACTAATACCCCGGGACTAATAGGATTGGGACGGGTAGTAGCATGCGATAAGTAAACGATACCGTTCCGCGCTTTAATACCTTAATAGGGTGGGAAGGGTAGACATGGAGATGATGATTACACGTTAACACTCCGCGTACAATTGAGTACCAGTGTTGTGCGAATGATCCATGTAATGTATAAACGTAGGACCCCCTTCTCCTTCTTTATTAGTTTAATAAAATTTTCTGAATCTTTAAAGCTATTGCATTTTCAATTCCTGCTTCTCGCATGATCTTTTCGGATTATTTGCACTAAGTACTTGACCTTTTTCTCCACTTGCACGTTTTTTTACAAAATTGCTCCTTTAAAATTCAGCACTTCTTTTAACCTTTTGTGCTTCTTGTACTTGTTTATTTTTTTACATCTAAAGTCACAATGGTAGCATGGTCGGGAACCACACTAGTAGATCTTGAGGGGTGCCTAACACCTTCCCCTCGAGATAATTTCAAGCCCTTACCCAAAACTCTGGTCTGCATCTTTAATTCTTCTAAAAGTGTCATACTGCACTATAATCATTAGGTGGCGACTCTCCAAAATCCAAACTCTCAAAAAACCCAATTCCCAAAGTGGGAAAAGAGTTGTCTTCCCAAATGTCGTTAACCCGATTCCGCGAGGAAAAAGGGGGCGTCGACACAACATAGCCGGTCTAACCACTACCTTGTAGAACTTTCCTTTAAGTCTCAACGGCACATTCTTATCGCACAAGACACCAAAAGCGAGCCTCCACTTTATCCACCCTGCTACGATACGATGTGTGACATCCTATCAATCTCTCCATCATTCTGAATCACAGACCCAAGGTACTTAAAACTCTCTCCCTTGGGAATGACTTGCGTATCAAGCCTCACATCCCCTTCTGCTTCCTTGGCAACAAGGCTCAACTTGCACTCTAAGTATTTGTCCTTGGTCCTGATCAGCTTGAGACCTTTAGACTCAAGGGTATGTCTCCGTACCTCCAGCCTCTCATTAACACCACCACGCGTCTCCTCATCAGAACTATGTCATCTGCAAATAACATGCACCAAAGCATCACCCCCAATTAATTAAACAACAATTTAAGACAACCAAATATTTTCATCACAGACTAACATATTTTTGAAAATTTTTAAGTGACTTGGGAATGCTTACAGATAGCCAAACTTCTGTGTCCTAATCACAAAATGAAGTGAGGTTAAATTTGAATTGTTGCTTCCCCTTGCTAACTTCCTATAAGAAATGTAATAATAGGAAAAGAAAGAAGACTTGCGAAGTTTAAGGTGGAAATAATGGTAGTTATGGTGTTAATGGCGGTACTAGTGGTGAAGGGGTAGGAGGTCCTAATGGTGGAAGAAGAAGTGAAGGAGAGGGGTAAAATGGGTTGGCGGCAGTAAAGTGGCATGCCACGTGGCCAAAATTTCCAGTGACATGTGGGATTGGGCGTCCACCTTGGACAATCTTAACGGATGAGGGATATATTTGAGTCAATTGTACAACCGTAGGGGTATTTTTAGACCAAAAGTATACCTGAGGATAAACTTGATCTTTTTCTCATACTAGAGGGATATATTAGACTCTTTCCCCTTTTGGGCAAATGAACTTCCATAACTCAAAATCAAAGCAACCAAACACTCTGGTTGGTACTTTGAATAGCACTCACAGAGAAGGCTAGAGCCATGAACTGTAAGTGGAAGGAGTCCCTCCTCCTTTGATACTGTAAACTTTTTACATGAGAGGGTTGCTCAAGTGAAACGCACCCACCACCTCCAACCTAAAGATTGCGAGTTTGAGTCAGCAAGGAAGCAAAGTGGGGACCTCCTGGGGAGGAGTTAAAAGAAATCAAGTAGAATTTACCCAGAAAGGCTTCTGCACCCAGTCAACATGAAACAGAAAGGGGCTTGCGTAGGAGAGTCGAAGCACATTTATACAGTTCAGGAAGTTCAAAAGTAACGGAAGAAACTCCCTTTTACTGCAAAGTTGAGCAAAAACGAAGCACCAGAAAGAACATCAGAGAAATGATTGGATCTCTGACTCTCAAAATAAACCTAGGCAAAATCCATTCGTGGGGAATTGCTCCCACTGATGGCACTAATATAATAGCTGAATTACTCCGATATGATAAAGGAAACCAGACACTTAGACCTGCAAACTAGTCATATTGGAACTGAGGTAGGGGAAGCCATCTTGAACTCTATCATTAGTGAAGTGAATAACTTAATTTGGAACCAATTGTAGATTCAGCTTGAAATTAAACTATTATACAAATGTCCTTTTGTTTATAAACAATGTTCGCACCCAGATGAGAACATGCTTCCACAAAGGTCCAGCAAAGATTAATAAAATTCAAACCTCCCTATAGTGCTAATTGTCCCCAAAGAGCAGCCATTGGCTAATGGTTCTGTTTTACCAAAAAAGTGTTAAACCTTTTCTTAAAACGAATTAATAAGAAAACAGGGGGTGAATCCTAGTTAAATATAATAACTACTAGATCTGAAGACTTAATGCATTAACAATGTAGGATCATGTCCGATAATATTTAATGTCGATTAAGAGTGCGCAATGATTGTCAATGAATGCAATAAAGAACGCCTGCAATGAATGTAGACAATGGCAATAAGTGTAATAAGAAGGAACTTGTCACCCAAATATTAGATGACTTGTATGATTCTCCTTCCTGACAACAACGTGGAGACAATACGAAATGAAGGTGGACAAGAGATCCTTGGATCTTGTGAGTAAGGGATATATGTTGAATAGTGGAATCAGTGGACCAGACAAGCTTTGTATATTCTCTGTAAACCTTTACAATGTGTTCTTATCCCAAAAGTGAATATCCCCTTTTTGTTCTTTATCTCTTCCTATTTATAGGGGATATTCCTAAGAAACCTAAAAAGTACAACTGAAAGAATATCCAATGGAATATTCCTTCTTTCTATTGTAAACTTATTCTATCGTTGCTTCCGTACATTCTTTACTTGACCTCGGCACTAATCCTTCTTAAGACGACTCCTCGCCATTGTGCCATGGTCGTCTTAATCCTCGACCACGTCCATTTGCAGTTATTAAGTCCAGTCCAAATTTTGACCAATACAGGTTCCAAGAGATCAACCATTAAGGGAGCATGATGTGAAAAAAAGAGTCAATACTTAACAACCAGATAAAGAGAAATAAAACCTAACCACAGATGCATTTCAGAAATTTTATTTGTTGTATTTCACTACGATGGCTCTTTCCCTGGATAATGGTCCTACCACTCCGATATCAGCCATATTGTAAATAAGACACCCGTGAAGTGCAAATATGAGCCAACGGTGGAAGTCCCTGAAGAGCAACTCCCTCTGACTTTAATATGGAAATTACCTAAGGTGTACGCAAGAAAGGAAGAAACTGCAAGTGCGCCTACTTACCAGAATTGCACTCCAAATCAGATGCACTTCAGGTCTTGCTCAGCCATTGTATATGTGACACCTTAATTTTCAACCTTAAGAAAAGCAAAAAGAAAATTGTAAGACATTAAAATTGAAGTTAAAGAGATCTGAGCTGATAAAGATTCATTTGTTTGTCACTGTCCATGGCCTATAGCTAACTTCTGTTGCTTCACTCCACATAAGTTTTTGGACTGGTCAAGTTAAAAAGAAGTCGATGTATGAGCAGCTATTCCCGGGCAAAATAATGCCACCAGAACATCTGCTTAAATAATATCTAAACCAAAGACAAGAAGACTCAAATGACTTCGCCGCAACAGGTCAATTTCCAAATACTATTATTACCAAGTGCTTGTTTTCATTTTTTTTTGGGGGTGCTTGTGTGTGTTTTGGGGGGGGGGGGGGGGGGGGTTAAGAGAGTGTGGGAGAGGGAACAATATATCGCCTGTAGATTATATGTACATAAATGAAAAGAACATTTAAGAAATAATTCCGGAAAAGAAAGCTACCGAACTTCTCCATCCTCACCAAATTCCCACCATTGTTGGGGTAGATCCAGGCACCCGTCTCCACCTTTAACTATCTCAGTTTTATGAGTACCAACTATAGCAGCAAGGAGCTTGAAAGCATATTCAAAGGCCAAAAGGCCCAAAACACAAACCAAAGAAGAGGGCAGAAAAATAATCCAACTCACTGCACCAGAGCAAGCATATTCAGTTTAACATGCTCCACAAAACAGAAACAGGACACATAATGAACATACCTGTGTGTTACAGGTCCAAACACCTAGAAGAGAAGAGTTCAAAAAAAAAAAAAAACTTGAAAAGAGTGCTCCATGTAGTACCAGCTTGACATAATCTTGACTAAAAACCTTTTGAACAACTTGTTACATGCATAAATCTTCAGGTATCATTTACTTGAGCAAAGCACAAAAAAGCTTACAGAAAAGACACCTATTCGGCTATTCCCCAACAGAAATATTCCAGGGTGGAATATGGCCCATGATCAAAACTCCACTCTTTCTTGGTCAGAACACAACCTCAGGAACTACCGTTACTAATATTGTACACAACTATCAGCCAGCAATAGGTGCTGGGAAGCAAATTCAAAGCCAAAACACAAACCAAAAAATTCAAACGACGACAGAATTTGCCCAATTCATTGTAATGAAAATTTATTATAATACACGAGCAAGCCAGCAGATTACATTCACATTTCGCACAAACACAAAAAAGAAATAGAACTAACAGAGCTGCCTAGTAGTCATTCATCAAACACCAAAAAGACAAAACATAAAGAGATAGTTCCCTGATGTACCAGATTAACAAAAACTTGTAACTAGAACCTAGTGCACTACTTATAACAGACGTACACTATACAGCTTTCTGCTAAAGACTCCAGAAGATAGAGGCCATAATCAAGTGAAGTTGCTCCTATGTCCTCCAAGATGACAACGAGGTACATGGTTTGGCAACGGACAGAGGGATCTAGAAGGTGGCGCCCGACCAAAAGGATTACCGGTATTATCAAACTGTGGAGGAAATAGATCATAATCTCCACCAATTATATGTGGCCTCCAAGGTCCTGGGAATGGATTAGGACCCCCTAAAAATCTCAGGGGATCGACCACTCTTCTTCTGCTTATCATCTTCCTTCTCTTCCTATTCTCCCAAGACTTGACAAACTTGTCTTTCCAATGCCCCCCTTCCCCTCCTCCAGATGTGTTGGCATCACCAAACTGCTCCACATACTTCTTCTTCCACAGATCATCACTCGAAGCCAAATACCGCAATTCAGAGCTCAGACAACTCACTTCGGCTATCTCAACACCGGGTAGCAACTCCAAAATCTTCAACTTAAGGTCAGTGGGAAGTCGCATAAAGCAGGGTGGAAGCTCTAAACCGGACTTATCACACAAATCAATCAGCAATGGCAATACAAGCCCATCCTTAACGTTCCTCCAAAACTGAAACACTTCCCTCTCCGGACAAGTCCCAAAAGCCCCATTATTTACTTCCTCATGTAATCCACAGTTAGCCCAGACAACATTCAAGAACGGAACCAACTGATCCTCATTCAATGTAATTCTACGTGTGGAAACCCCACCAGACAATGACCCGTGAGCAACAAAAAACTTCCCTAAACAATGAAACTTCAATTCAACCCTATGATGAACAGCCGCCTCAGGCAGGGTGTAAAACAGAGTCATTCGTGAAGGTGAAGCACCCGAAGGCCAATAACATTTCCAAAACTGGGACCCACTAAGTTGAGTAAAGGAAACAGGGTCAAGGAGAACAAACCCAGATTCTACAAAAACAGCGTGAAGCGCAACCACCAACAGCTTATGGTCACGGCCGCCGTCATCGCTCAGCTCATCCGTGAACACTTTCCTCAAAAATCCAGGTACAGAAAACGACTTCGTCATATTCGCATCAATTGTCATGTCGCTGTAATCGACCTCCATAAACTCCTCCGTTTCCTCTCCCTCAAGTATCGAATTTACCGTTTTTGTCTCAGGTTCCTGGATAATTTGGGTATCCAATTTTTTGACTGTTTCAGGTTTTTGGATAATTTGGGTTTCCAATTTGATGGGTTGAGATTTGGGGATATGGGTTTCAGTTGAAATTGAAAACCCATTTGGCTTGAAAGTGAAGAAGATAAGATCACCGGAGGTAATACCAAAGGATTGAAGCGTCTCTTCAGAGGGCGAAAGGTCGTCCTTTCCGTTGAGGGAAAGATGAATGGAATTCGATGAAGATGAAGATGGAATTGCTTGAGAGATGCGTTGTTTCAGTTCATGAAGAGTGCAAGAAGCAGACGGTATGTCGATTTTTAGGGTTTCTTTGGTTTCGAAGCATCTGATTCTGAGTTTCATGGAGGCTTTGGCTGTGGACTTGATTTTTCGTATGCGATTGTTTGGAATTTATTCAAGCCGTCGGTGGAAGGAAGTCGGAGAGTGTATTTGGTAGGAAGAAGAATGTTCCCATTTGAAATACGTTTCTTGAAAACAAGTTATTTTCTTATTGAAATATTAATCCCTCCGGTCCACAAATAAATGATCAATTTACTTTAGTCACACTCATTAAGAAAATACAAAATTTTAGATAAAAATAATTAATGTGACTAAATTACCGTTAATTAAATATTGCAGCATAGTTAATGTGAGGAGTAAAAGACTTTAGGATACGTATATGTTTGGCTCAAAAGTTAACGATGTACTTTGTAAGCGATAAAACAATCAAAAAATAGAGAAGGGGTAAATTGTAATCAAATATAATAAGCCTAGAGATGCAAAGATGATAATATTGTTGTAGATCTAATATTGCAAAGTGACAATGTATGTTAATAAGGTATTTTCGTCAGAAGTAGTGATATAGAGAGAGAAAGACAGAAAATGAGAGAGTTGTATTAGATCAGATGCCCCTTTTTACAATGTGGAGGTCTCCTTTATATAATAGGAGACCTTCCTCGAAAGAATCAAAAAGTTACAGAGATAGGTAACGTCTCCCCCTAGTATAGACACTGAGTTCTAAACGACGTCGCTTTCGTCCTCATGGCCGAGTCGTACCCGCTACGTTGGTCGGCGTACACTCATTGGGCGTACCCACTGGCGTAGAGATACTGAGGGTCAAATTTGACCCTATACAGTTAGTCCCTCCGCTCGTTGGAGACGCGTTTGGTGGGCGTCTTCGGCGGGCGGAAATGCGAACCTCGTCTTAGGAGAATTTGACCTCGACCGGGGGCGGAAATATGAACGAAGTGAAACATATGACGCTGTTGAGCCGCTGACGCGTGGCTTCCTTTTTGGAATGATGTCATCGCCTGTATGCATCATCATTATATTTGCCCCCGAGGCGGTTCAGAGGATGAAGTGACGTTTTGGTTTCGGGCGCACGTTTTGAATCATGACTCTTCGATTCCTGTGCAGTTTATCCTTATAAGTATGAGAAAGGTTTGATCTGATTCCACTTTCAAGCCTCTGAAAAGTATTTTCTGATACACCCTTTTGCCTTTCTTTCCTGTAACCGTTATTTCGTGAGGGACTTTCCCACTTCTGTTGAAACCACACTTCCTATTGTCAGTGCTTCGTTTCTCAAGTAGTATAATCATGGCAAAACGCGGACAAAATAATAAAAAGGCCAAGGATAATGCCCCGTCTAGGGTTCCGCCATCTTCTGGTGGTGAAGGGGAAAAGGCGGAGAAGGCCCTTGTTCCTCTCAGCGTAGACAATGTCCTTTCGAAGGAGATGCACGTTCGCAAGGATTTTCCGACTAAAAGCCCTGATCTTCCCTGGGAGCACAGCGTTTTGCTACAATCCCATTTAGACGAGCTGCGAGAGACGCACCGTATTCCGGACCACGTGGACATGGTTCCGGCCGGGACGGATTATGCCAATGTGCACCGGCCTGGATATTGCGCCTTCTACGAGTACCCATTCTTGATCGGTTACGACCTTCCAGTATATACTCTGGCGGATGAGCTTTGCCGTTTTTACAATGTGTGTCCGGCCCAGCTTACTCCTTATACTTTGAAGGTGTGCCGTATCATGACCACCTATGCGGCCAGGGCTGGGTGCAGCGTCTCAGTCCACCACCTCTT
>NC_031994.1:32159287-32160956 GCF_001879085.1 Nicotiana attenuata
ATTTGACAGGTGATTTGGTTCTCTGTGCAACCATTATCGGCGCCCTATGTCCCTTTTCCTTGGACGCACCACCAGACTGTAGAGCCTTATTGGTAGCCTGCAAGGCTTCAAAGTTCGTAACCATACCACTCTTGATACCTTCCTAAATCCTTTCTCCTAGCTTGATGATGTCAGAAAATTTATGATTCTCGATCAGCATCAGTCTTTCATAGTATTGCGGATCCTGAGCCCGGACGAAAAACTTGTTCATTTGTTCTTCCTCTAAAGCAGGTCGGACCTTAGCAGCCTCTGATCTTCAACGAGTGGCATCCTCGCGGAATGTTTCTGTGGTTTTCTTCTTTAAATTCTGAATGTAAAACACATCCGATGCATTTTCCGTACTGAACCTGAATCTATCCATGAAGTCGGACGCCATACTTACCCAGCTCGACCACTTCTTTGGGTCTTGGCTAATGTACCAAGACAGAGCATCTCCTTTCAGTCTCCTCATGAAAAGCTTCATGCGGATCTTCTCGTCTCTTCCTACTCCGACCAGCTTGTCGCAGTATGTTCTCAAGTGAACCCTGGGATCCCCTGTATCATCAAACATTTCGAACTTGGGAGGTTTGTACCCCTTGGGCAGTTCAACATCGGACTGTATGCATAGATCTTCATAGTTTAGCCCCTCAATTCCCTTACTTCCTTCAACGCCTTGAATTCTGGTGGTCAACCTTTTAAGCTCTTCGGCCAAATTTCTGATGAGCGAGTCCTTATCATTGGACTCAGGTGTGCTTGAGATGGGCTGGGTGGAGTATGGCACAGTCTCCACGTAGATGGGGGTGTTGTGTTGGGTGTGGCTGTGGTCATTTGTGGAGTTCAAAGGTTCCGGGATGAGTAGTGGAGTATTGTAGGGAGTGTGGCAAGTATTGCAGTGGTGGTGAGGAGCGGGTTGCTTCGGGATGTTTTGCGAAGGTATGGGATTCTGAGTATTTTGGAAAGTAACTTCTAGAGTGGTGAGGGAAAATGACAGACTTGCCAAATTCCGGACTTGATCAAGTTCTTCTTGGAACTTCAACAAATTTTGTTCTAGTTGAGAGGCATTTTCCTTGGGGACCAGAGCACCACGAGTGACCTCTACCCGTTCAGCTGAGTTGTTCGAATCTTCCATTCTCCTTTTGCTTTTGTGTCTGACAGGACTGGGAGGAGGAGTAGGTGGAGGGCCCCAGGATTTTGTGAAATACGCTGATGTTGCCAGAGTTCACGAACTAACCTTTGGGGAGGGGAATAATCAAAAAGGTAAAAAACAAAAGGGTGACAAGTCAGTAAGGATCATAAGGAAGGAAAAAATGTTGCAATATTTAAACACATAGTGCAGGAAATATAAAGCGCGTCCTAATTTTGGGGACCTCGTTGTGCCCGAGGTAGGCCTAGCGACAAGTTAATTTGGAGAACTTGGAATGCTAAATGCCTCATTTTATTGATAAAAGGTAGACGAATCCCAAAACGACACTAAATAATAAATTAAAGTCACTAATGACCATTGGCCTTATTACATCTTATAAAGCGAAAATGGAAATTCCTATCTATTTGGTTCCAGAAGGACCTTCCCCAGACTCGACATTGTTAGCTCCCTCGAACAGTTCTCCCAGCTCGCGCAGTCCTAGTAGCAAGTAAGCTCTGGCCAGATGCC
>NC_031994.1:32164454-32175751 GCF_001879085.1 Nicotiana attenuata
AGATTGCACCCAAGGCTTCGTTATCCCTAATCCGCCTGCTTAAACCCGCAGTTATAGTCTCTTATCTTTGGGAGTGGTTTGTTACAACTTACCTAATATGCCACTCTCTCCGAGTTATGCCACTAATGGACAGTAAATTGAGGATCCTGTCAATTGATAGCAACGTAGTTTGAAAACTAGAGAAATCTACGAGCTAATTATATAAAATAACCGGATTTATCCTACAAAAGGTTCCATCAAAAACCTAGATCAATAATTGCTTCAATATAGTGTACTACCATACTAGTCATAACCAACAATGAAATAGGAGGGGGAACTCGTAGAGAATTCCCCGCCTTCTCATGCGTGTTCATTGCCTCCAAGGGTGTTGTCTAACCCTAAAGTAGTGTCTCTTCTTCCGTGGTGTTGTTAGGATTATATTTATATGACCTAGGTTGATGAAAAGTGAGCTGCAATAAACAAAGCCAGCTAGCGTAACTCGGAAGAGTGCGTCTAGTAAATTGTGGTAATTACTCGGGAGAGAGTTACGACAGTCAGAGCGCTCATGATCGGTAGAGAATACTTAGGCGAATTTATAGAAAACGTAGCGGGAAGGATTCCGACAATTGGGGAAATCATAACTCTAGAGCTCCTTAATCTCGACTCCAACCCTTATCCTTGTTAATTGATAGTTTTATTGCTTTCTAGAATTTGTTAGTTAATTGGATAAAAAAATAAACATTATAATCTTTTATAATTAGGAAATTGTTTGGGCTTGTATTTCTTAGCGATATTGAACAACTATAGCTAAACCTTAGTTCTCTGTGGGATTAGACTCTGGGCATAAATAATTAGGTTATATTTGCAACGTCCGCGTGTCCTTTTATAAGGCATAGTTGGGCGCGATCATCTTTATTTGTTTAAATGCCTTTAAGTATTTTTTCCCTCTTCTACCACGAAACTGACTTCGCTCTTTGTTTCTTTCCTTTATTTCTCTTAATGCTTTCCTTTATCGCTTTCCTTTAATACTGTTGTAAATTATGAGAAACTGTTGTAATTATTACTTTATGAACGTGCAAATACGTGACAACTTGTTTGATTATTGTAACTGCATATTCAACATCATATTCCACTCGTGCCAAATAAAAGACCATAACAACGCTTATAATGAGTGGTTGCGCTCTTCCGATATTATCACCCTCTAAATCCGGCAAAGGCATATTTGCGGTAAAACCAGTCGATCAACGGTGTAGTCGACGGTTCCTTGCCTTTCCCTCTTGAGTTGTCCGCTCAAGGGTACCAGTCTAATACCACATAGAAACCTTACTCTGTTTAATTGTACATGCATCATGGTCAAACCTCGCCGAATCAGTTATGTTGTCCGCATAATGACTCTTTAAGATAGCCTTGTCCAAAGTCCACTGGGTTTTCTTGAAACCCAAAACGGACCTTATCACGTTCTGTGCATTTATTTGGAGAACTAAAATGCTTTTATGCTAATTGTTGATATTAAATAGTCGAGTCTGGAGGGGGTAAGGGCCTAACATTTTGTCTTGCAGAAATATGAGGCACGAAGTCCCTAGATTCGGCATGGTCACCAACATCCACCCCAAACTGCTAAGCTGGTGGAAGGATTTTCACTCCAGTGATCAGACGCTCATCAGGAAATATCTAGGAAATCTACCTTCTCTCCTGGAAATTCAACCCAACAACAAAATCATAGAAGCTGCCACTTTATTCTAGGATTGTGATAGGTCAGTGTTTCGCTTTGGAGACATTGAGATGACACCCCTGCTTGAGGAAATAGGAGGATTGGCTGGAATACCGTGGGAAACGCCGGGTTTGTTAATGTCGGAAAATCGCAAAGTTAGAGGTTTTCTCAAAATGATGGGTCTAAAGAAAAATCCAGACTTGACATGTTTGAAGGAGTCATACATTCCCTTTGACTACTTGTACGAAAGGTACGGTCACAGCAAATCTTACCGTACTTATCTTGACGAGTTCGCCCTTACATCATTAGGGCATATTACCGAAGGGTCTTTGTCTTCATGTTCTGTTTCTAGGGGATGATAGTGTTTCCAATGAAGAAAGCAAGAATCCATACCAGGCTAGCTATGGTCACCAAAACTCTAATGGAAGGAATTGACGGACAACCATTCAGTCTTGTGCCAATGATCATTGCAGAAATATACCGAGCCCTAGAAAGGTGTCAACAGGGAGCCAAACATTTCGAGGGTTGTAATCTGCTACTTCAACTTTGGCTCATGGAACATCTCCAAAAGGGTGAATACCGACAGGAAATCCATCGAAGGGACTGGGATGATCATATCGCTTTTCATCATCCGAAGCGAATGAATTACATGCCCAACATGTTCGCCCAACCGGAGAATGCTAGAGAATGGGTCGAACTCTTTGATAATCTGACTGAGGACCGAGTGCAATAGATGTTCGAGTGGTTCCCTACTGAAGAATTCATCGTTCGATCCAGGGATGCGCCATTTCTGATACTGATCGGTTTGAGGGGGACCTACCCTTATGTCCCTCTCCGAGTTATGAGACAGGCTGGCAGGAAGCAGGTTATACCAAGGGTCGACAAGATGAGTCACTTCCGGGCTGACTTCCAGAATGACGACAGTCCGTACAGGTGCCAGGCTCAGCATATGTGGCACTGCAAAATTGTCTTGGGAAAGGACACCATCGAACCAGATCGCTACCATGCTGGTTGTACCCCACACTATTCGGGCTGGCTGGAAGACAATCACAACGGTTTGGGTCAACCCGGGTTTGTTCGAGGTCACAGGATCATCGATGAAAAGGCTGAGGCACAAGTAAAGTACAACCAACTGCGTAAGAGGATGCGGGAATATGAAAATGAGCACCGGGAAATACAAGAAGTCAATCAAAAACTAATTGAAGAATGGAAGGATATGGCTGTCAGCGCCAACAAACGACTGGTCTGTTTAGAGCGAGGTATAGTGGAACTGGAAAGGAAGTTTCTGAAGAGGGTCGAAGACTGCCGGATTGCTGAAGGAAATGAAGGTGGGCATCTGGCCAGAGCTTACTTGCTACTAGGACTGCGCGAGCTGGGAGAACTGTTCGAGGGAGCTAACAATGCCGAGTCTGGGGAAGGTCCTTCTGGGACCAAATAGATAGGAATTTCCATTTTCGCTTTATAAGATGTAATAAGGCCAATGTCCATTAGTGACTTTTAATTTATTATTTAGTGTCGTTTTGGGATTCGTCTACCTTTTATCAATAAAATGAGGCATTTAGCATTCCAAGTTCTCCAAATTAACTTGTCGCTAGGCCTACCTCGGGCACAACGAGGTCCCCAAATTAGGACGCGCTTTATATTTCCTGCACTACGTGTTTAAATATTGCAACATTTTTTCCTTCCTTATGATCCTTACTGACTTGTCACCCTTTCGTTTTTTACCTTTTTGATTATTCCCCTCCCCAAAGGTTAGTTCGTGAACTCTGGCAACATCAGCGTATTTCACAAGATCCAGGGGCCCTCCACCTACTCCTCCTCCCAGTCCTGTCAGACACAAAAGCAAAAGGAGAATGGAATATTCGAACAACTCAGCTGAACGGGTAGAGGTCACTCGTGGTGCTTTGGTCCCCAAGGAAAATGCCTCTCAACTAGAACAAAAACTGTTGAAGTTCCAAGAAGAACTTGATCAAGTCCGAAATTTGGCAAGTCTGTCATTTTCCCTCACCACTCCAGAAGTTACTTTCCCAAATACTCAGAATCCCATACCTCCGCAAAATATCCCAAAGCAACCTGCTCCTCACCACCACTGCAATACTTGCCACACTTCCAACAATACTCCACTACTCATCCTGGAACCTTTGAACTCCACAAATGACCACGGCCACAAACTCCACCCAGCCCATCTCAAGCACACCCGAGTCCAATGATAAGGACTCGCTCATCAGAAATTTGGCCGAAGAGCTTAAAAGGTTGACCACCAGAATTCAAGGCGTTGAAGGAAGTAAGGGAATTGAGGGGCTAAACTATGAAGATCTATGCATACAGCCCGATGTCGAACTGCCCGAGGGGTACAAACCTCCCAAGTTCGAAATGTTTGATGGTACAGGGGATCCCAGGTTTCACTTGAGAACATACTGCGACAAGCTGGTCGGAGTAGGAAGAGACGAGAAGATCCGCATGAAGCTTTTCATGGGGAGCCCTAAAGGAGATGTTCTGTCTTGGTACATTAGCCAAGACCCAAAGAAGTGGTCGAACTGGGTAAGTATGGAGTCCGACTTCATGGATAGATTCAGGTTCAATACGGAAAATGCACCGGATGTGTTTTACATTCAGAATTTAAAGAAGAAACCCAACAGAAACATTCCGCGAGTATGCCACTCGTTGGAGATTAGAGGCTGCTAAGGTCCGACCTGCTTTAGAGGAAGAACAAATGAACAAGTTTTTCGTCCGGGCTCAGGATCCGCAATACTATGAAAGACTGATGCTGATCGAGAATCATAAATTTTCTGACATCATCAAGCTAGGAGAAAGGATCTAGGAAGGTATCAAGAGTGGTATGGTAACGAACTTTGAAGCCTTGCAGGCTACCAATAAGGCTCTACAGTCTGGTGGTGCGTCCAAGAAAAGGGACATAGGCGCCATAATGGTTGCACAGAGAACCAAATCACCTGTCAAATAGTAAACTTATCCAACACCTCCACTTACATATCGGCCTACCCCAAATTACCAAACACCCACACCTTCCTACCAAACTCCGCCGCCTACTTATCAATCACCTCCACCTCCTACATACCAACCTGCTTCACCCAGATATTCCCAGCCCGCACATGTTTACGAAGCATATAACACTCAAAAATCCCACTATCAATCACCTTCCCCTCGTAAAAACTTTCCTATACCCCGACCAAATTTTGACTGTAGACCTCCCAAACAGTATACCGCCATTGCCGAACCAATTGACCAGCTGTACGAAAGTCTCAAAGCTACTGGTTATGTCACCCCTATCCCTATTATAACCCCTGAAAACCCTTCCCAATGGGTCAACCCAAATAAAACCTGTGCATACCATTCTGGCATGAAAGGGCATACCATTGATGAATGCTGCTCTCTGAAGGATAAGAGCCAGACTTTGATTGACAACAAAATCATCGTGGCAAAGGAGCCTGCTCCGAATGTCCGCAATAACCCTCTACCAGACCACAAGGGAGGAGGTGTTCACATGATTGAAATAGAGGATGATTGGGATTCCAAAGGATCAATCGGCTTGATCGCAGAAGGCAACGATCCAAAGAAACCAACAGTCACCCTTAATCCGATTGTAGTCCAGATTCATCCTTCTGGAGATGCCGAGGTGAACATGTCCATACCACTTGAGTTTGAAACACCATCCTCTGCGAAGACGCCAACACCAATTGAGGTCGAGTTTGGGTCCCCAAAGGCGCCTGTACCATTTGAAGTTGTTGTATTACCTTCCAAAGCAAGGGTGCCCATTCCGTAGCAATGACAGCCGTAACACCATTCCGCACAAAAGCCACACCATGGGACTACACAGCCGAGGCAAGAAGGAAAGGGAAAGCCAAGTTCGAGGAAGCAGTTGCGGCACAAGGTATGACAAGAACCAGCAAGGTTTATACCCCGGAACACTTGGCTGAGTCGAGTAAGCAGACCTCTGGTCGACAAGCCATCACTGAAACTGGGCCCGATGATCTCTGGAGAAAGATACAAGCAAAGGAATACTCAGTCATTGATCAGCTAAACAAAACACCGGCACAGATTTCTATCCTTGCTTTGCTACAGAGTTCCGATGCACACAAGAATGCCTTGTTAAGAGTGCTAAGTGAGGCATATGTACCAAGCAACATCACTGGAGAAGAAATGGCAAACATGGTAGGCCAGGTATTGGAAAGTCACAAGATCACTTTTCACGAAGATGAGCTGCCACCAGAAGGGTTGAGTCACAACAAGGCATTGCACATCACCGTGCAGTGCGAAGATTATTTTATCACCAGAATTTTGGTTGATGGGGGGTCCAGCCTCAACATTTGTCCGTTGGTAACACTCAGGACGTTGGGAAAAGGGTTGCATGAAATCAAGGACGGGGCCATCAACGTTAAAGCTTTCGACGGTTCTTAAAGGTCTACTATTGGGGAGATTAACTTATGTTTGCAAATGGGGCCTACTTGGTTTGATGTTGATTTTCAAGTAATAGATGTGCCGGCATCCTACAACCTGCTATTGGGACGGCCGTGGATTCATGTTGTTGGGGCCGTGGCATCAACACTACATCAGGCAGTGAAGTTTGAGTGGAATCACCAGGAGGTAATCATTCACGGCGACGGTAGCAATCCCATATACAATCGCCAGACCATCCCAGCGATCGGAGGAAGAAGAAAGATAGGTGGAGAAACTTACCACCACATCGAACGAGTCAACGCCGTCAATAAGGATAAGTGACGGGATAACAAAATTAAAAGCATATTGAACTGGAGCGGGTATGAACCTGGCAAGGGACTTGGCAAGGATCTCCAAGGAATCGCTAAGCCCATCAAGCTCAAGAAACACGACACCACCTTCAGATTGGGGTATGCGTATACCTGGAAAGAATTCAATGAATGGTCACCACCCTGGTGCGGTCCCTACTATCCATTGGAGTAGCCGATACCCCGTCTGGAGCAAACCTTCCAACCGGCCGAGGTCATCTATGGGTCAGAAGAAGAAGAAGCCCTAGCAGCAATGGGGAATTTGTTCCTAGAAGATGATGATATGGATTGATGTGTCATTCTCGAGGAGGAGGGGGAGGAAGGCCCTTCCATACAGGCAGTAAGTAGAGGAGCATGCCTCAATAACTAGACCGTCAGAACCACCAGAGCCCGGCATGCCTCGGGGTAGCAAGGCTGAACAAGCACCATGCACTATTTTATTTTACTAGTTTACTTTCCTTTCGCATTTTATTTTTTGCAAGAAAAGAGCTCCAATGTTCAAAACATTTATGGAATTTATCAAAGCATTTCAATTTTCTTATAAATCTTACTCTTATTATTTTCTCTCATTACTTTACTTATACAACATTACTATTACTTATCTTGATGAACCAATGACTGTGACATGCAATGAGACAACGCAACAAACGGACATAGATTCAGAGGAAGATGATATACCGGAAGAAATTGCTAAAGAAGTTGAGAATTTCGAAAATAGGCCTAAGTCCAACCTGGACGAGACTGAGATTGTTAACCTGGGAGATGCAGAAAATATCAAAGAAACACGAATCAGCGTTCATTTGTCACCATCAGAGAAGGAAGAGTATACAGAGTTTCTAAGAGAGTATGAAGACATATTTGCCTGGTCGTACGACGACATGACTGGTCTGAGTACATCTATTGTGGCTCACAAATCGCCGACTGATCCGGCCTATCCGCCATTAAAACAGAAGCTCAGAAAATTCAAGCCAGATATGAGTTTGAAAATCAAGGAAGAGGTCACTAAGCAGGTCAAAGCTAAGGTTCTCAGGGTAGTAGAGTATCCAACATGGTTAGCCAACATTGTGCCAGTACCGAAGAAGGACGGGAAGGTCAGAGTCTGTGTCGACTACCGGGATCTCAATCGGGCCAGTCCGAAAGACGACTTCCCTTTGCCAAATATACAAATCTTGATTGACAATTGCGCCAAGCACGAGTTGCAATCATTTGTAGATTATTTTGCTGGGTATCATCAGATCTGGATGGATGAAGAAGATGCTGAGATTTCATTACGTCGTGGGGAATGTACTGCTATAAAAATGATGCCATTTGGGTTAAAGAATGCAGGAGCCACCTACATGAGGGCCATGACCACCATTTTTCATGACATGATACACAAGGAGATCGAAGTATATGTAGACGACGTCATCATCAAGTCCAAGAAAGCCGCTGATCACATGGAAGATTTGAGGAAGTTCTTCAATAGACTGAGAAGGTACAACTTGAAGCTGAATCCCGCGAAATGTGCATTTGGGGTTCCTGCCGGAAAACTACTTGGGTTCATTGTGAGTCGCCGAGGGATAGAACTGGATCCATCAAAGGTCAAAGCTATCCAAGAATTGCCACCGCCAAAGAGCAAGAAAGAAGTAATAAGTTTCTTGGGGAGACTTAACTACATCAGCCGGTTCATAGCACAATCTACCGTTATCGATGTTGAAGAAGGACGTCGCTACCAAATGGACTGATGATTGCCAAAAGGCCTTCGACAGGATCAAGGAGTACTTGTCAACACCGCCAGTTTTGGTCCCGCCCGAGCCAGGTAGACCCCTATTACTCTACCTTGCGGTATTGGATGGAGCGTTCGGTTGTGTTCTGGGGCAGCATGATGAAACGGGGAGAAAGGAGCAGGCCATCTATTATCTCAGCAAGAAGTTCACCCCGTACGAAGCCCGGTATTCTCTATTGGAACGCACCTGTTGTGCTTTGACTTGGGTAGCTCAGAAGCTGAGGCACTATTTCTGTGCCTATACTACGTATCTCATATCAAGGATGGATCCATTGAAGTACATCTTTCAGAAGCCCATGCCCACTGGCAAGCTAGCCAAGTGGCAAATCCTGCTGAGTGAATTCGACATTGTCTACGTGACCCAGAAAGCAATCAAAGGACAGGCACTAGCAGACCACCTTGCTGAAAATCCTGTGGACGGAGAATACGAACCCCTAAAAACGTATTTTCCTGACGAAGAGGTATCATTCATAGGAGAAGACATTGCAGAGTCCTATGATGGTTGGAGGATGTTTTTCGACGGAGCAGCAAATTTCAAAGGAGTTGGCATAGGAGCAGTCCTAGTATCAGAAACTGGCCAGCATTATCCGGTATCCGCCAAGCTCAGGTTCCCCTGCACTAACAATATGGCCGAGTACGAAGCCTGCATCTTGGGGCTCAAGATGGCCATTGACATGAACATCCAAGAGTTGCTAGTGATTGGAGATTCAGACTTGCTTATACATCAGGTCCGAGGAGAATGGGCAACCAAGAACCCCAAGATACTGCCATATCTGCACCATGTGCAGGAGTTGAGAAAGAGGTTCACAAAGGCAGAGTTCCAGCATGTTCCCAAAATCCAGAATGAGTTTGCCGATGCATTGGCTACCCTCTCATCCATGATACAGCATCCGGATACAAACTTCATTGATCCCATTCCAGTAAAGATCCATGATCAGCCAGCTTATTGTGCCCATGTTGAAGAAGAAGCAGATGGAAAACCTTGGTTTCATGATATCAAGGAATATTTGGCAAAAGGAGAATATCCCGAGCTCGCAAATGCTACTCAGAAGCGCACACTCCGGAGACTGTCTAAAAACTTCTTTCACAGCAGAGGAATCCTGTATAGGAGGACTCCGGATTTGGGATAACTAAGGTGTGTCGACACAAGAGAAGCATCCAGACTACTAGAAGAAATACATGCCGGGACCTGTGGACCACATATGAACGGTTTTGTCTTAGCCAAGAAGATACTCCGGGCAGGTTATTTTTGGATGACGATGGAGACGGACTACATCCAGTATGTCCGAAAGTTCCACCGCTGTGAGGTACATGCCGACATGATAAAGGTGCCCCCCAATGAGCTTGATGCAACGAGCTCTCCATGGCCTTTCGCCGCTTGGGGAATGGATGTTATTGGACCAATCGAGCTTGCCGCATCCAACAGACACAAGTTTATCCTAGTAGCAATTGACTATTTCACCAAATGGGTTAAAGCAGCATCTTATAGAGAAGTGACTAAGAAAGTCGTGGCAGACTTCGCCCGTGACCGCATCGTTTGTAGATTCGGGATTCCAGAATCAATCATTACTGACAATGGTTCCAACCTCAACAGTGACTTGATGAAGGCTATGTGTGAAACCTTCAAGATCAAGCACAAGAATTCCACAGCTTGCAGGCCTCAGATGAATGGAGCCGTGGAAGCCACCAATAAGAATATCAAGAAGATACTAAGGAAGATGATAGAAAAGCATAAGCAGTGGCATGAGAATCTATCATTTTCTTTATTAGGGTATCGCACCACAGTCCGCACATCAATTGGGGCAACCCCCTATATGCTGGTTTATGGCACAGAAGCGGTCATTCCCGCCGAGGTAGAAATTCCCTCCCTAAGGATCATACAAGAAGCTGAGCTCGACGACGCAGAATGGGTGAGAAATCGCTACGAGCAGTTGGCTCTTATAGATGGAAAAAGAATGAATGCAGTTTTCCATGGTCAGCTTTATCAAAACAGAATGTCCAGAGCTTTCAACAAGAGAGTCAAACCAAGACGGTTCACACTGGGGCAGCTGGTGTTAAAGAAGATTTTTCCACATCAAGATGAAGTAAAAGGGAAATTCTCTCCCAATTGGCAGGGTCCATATGTGGTTCACCAGGTTCTAACAGTAGGAGCCCTCATACTTGCAGAAATGGACGGAGAAGTTTGGCCAAAACCAATCAATTCAGATGCAGTCAAGCGAAACTATGAGTAACCATTTATGATTTCCTTATGTAATTTCAACTACGTCTGACCTGATTCCGTTTAAGAGGGGATACGTAGGCAGCCTTATGGATTCGGTCTTAATTCAATAAAATTTTATTTTCCCCGCAATTAGAAACTGGGGCAGAATTTTGAGGAGGACCCCCAAAATTCCGAAGTAATTTCAGCCGATCACCGCAAGCAACCGTCAGAAGCAGCAACCCTGTAAACTGGGGCAGAATTTTGAGGAGGACCCTCAAAATTCCGAAGCAAGAGAGGTTGCAATGTCCTAAACCACGTCACAGTCGTCGGTTCATCTAAAAACTATTTCTTAAATATATACTTAGGTCATATCTTTTTTTTACAAAGTCATGCATATTTATTGCTAAAATTGCTTCGTTTAGCAACGCTACCCTAATAATACGCACAGTATCACCAGACCAAAGCCGATCAGGTCAAGCATAGCCAGCGGGGATGCGAACTAACCTCCCCCTCTACAAAACTCACGATTTTTCTTTGGATGCAGACACTTGGATTGCGAAAGCATCTGACATACTATACACTCACGAGACAAACGTTGTTCAGGAACACAACTTTCAGAATTGTTGCACTTACCCGCATTTGCTATCCAAGCACGCCGGTGATATTCCCTATATCACAATGTCCCCAGCGGTCACAATATCGCAACCTGCTATCAGCTAAGAAAACTCTATTACCATTTGCCATTTTATTTCATTTCTGCACTGCATAAGGCTACCATTCCGCCTTCCGAGACTAAACACTGTCTCCATCTGCATTTTTCTGCATTGCATAAGGCTACCATTCTGCCTTCCGAGACTAACACTGTCTCCATCTGCATTT
>NC_031994.1:32176823-32194073 GCF_001879085.1 Nicotiana attenuata
TAGCCTGATTTGGCACCCAATTAAACCCAGCCTGAGGCCCAATTACCCTGACCCAAATCCTAATCTACCCGACCCATGCCCTTTTAAATAACCCGCCCGGATCCCACATTCAATCCAGGCCGTTGATCAAAATGATCAACGGCCACCCTTTAATCTTTCCTTTTTAATTTCCCATTACCCCCTAAACCTAATCATTTCTCACCGGTATCCGCCTTTGAATTCCCATTCTCTCTCAAACTACTCTCCAACCCTAGCCGCCGCCTTTAACCACCACCCCAAAATCGCCTGAATTCATGGCTTCCAAAGCCATTAAAGGCCTGTACCTGCCTCCTATAACTCCTACATGCTCGATTATTAGGGTTTCAAGACCAGACTTTGAAGAAGTTTGGTCCAGACCTTGGTCTATTTTAGTGCTATGCTATCTCCGGTCATCTTCGACCTTGTTCCGGCCAGCCATGGCTATTCAAGCCTGACTCTTGGCTTCTCCTGCTCAGATCAATGACCTTCCAAGCTTTTCTCACCATCTAGGTTCTTCTGAAACCCTAACCTTCGAGGTTCTTCTGATTCTTTTAGATCCGTTGTAAATCTATGTTTTCTCCAAACTTTTAAACGTTTTCTCAAAGTTTCTTTCAAGGCTTTACCTTCAAAACCCCTTTTTACCTTTTCCAATTTAGGATTCTGTTAAGTCATTTCAAAGCTTTTCTGATTTTTAACATGTTCTACTGTGTTTTTCATGTTGTTCTTCTACTAGAGTATGCATGTTAGAAGTTTTAGTCCTCTTTGAAACTTCTGAATTTATTTGTTAGTATTCTTTGCCTGATTTACTTGCTTTCATCTCTACACTCGATTGATGGTGAAAACCCTAAATTTGAGGATTCATTCGAGTTTTGAGACTATTTGTTATGTGATTTGCTTGTTCTTCATCTCTGAACTTGTTTGGTTTCAAAACCCTAATTTCTTTGGACCTATTCGAGTTTTTGAAAGTTGTTTCATCGACTGCTCGACTGAGTTTCGAAATCTTTGTTTCAACTTTTGTTTCTTTATACAATTTTGACTTCCTGCTAAGCTCTATAAGGTCTTTTACTTTACCCTTTGGCATGCTATTTGAAACTTTCTCTTCTCTGTTAGTGAGTAACTGAAATCGACCTATGTGACTACCTGTGTTTGCTACTATATGATGTCTCTCTTTGTCCTAAATTCAGCCTTGCAGGCTTAATGCTTATATACTTTTATATGCTGAATTTCCTTCCGAAATGACCTTTAATTTTGCGATTGATTTCAAACCTCCTTGAATAATTTTTATTGCATTCATGTGTTAAGTGATTGACTCCTTCCTTGTTTCGCCTTGCTGATTTCCCTGTTTCTTGGGTTGAATTGGAAAATTTTCCTTAGACCTTCGATTCCCCTATTTCTGATTGTCTCTATATTTTGCAACTTTACTTTATTTGCTTACCTTATTTGGTTAACCGAGTATTTCAAAGATTCTTCCCTTAATTAAACCCCTATGTATTTACCCCTAATTATCTACTTTGCACAAGATGTTTACTTGATCTCTTTCCTTAAAGGTGCTCTGACCATTACCGTTTAAGTTTGAACTCCTTAATTAAAGGAAGTCCTTGTACTGATTGATTTTAATTGGTACATAGTTCCATAATTACTACTAAACTATGATTCTTGCCTTATTTTTGCACCTGTTTTCAAACTATAAATGCCCTACTCTCTCATTAACACAACACACATGAGCACTCTGAGTTCTTAAAAATCACTTACACTCAAAAACATTTCTCTCCTGCTTTACTACTTCTATTGTGGCCTGCCTTCAAGCCCTGCTACTTGCTTTTACTGTATTTTGCTCTTTTTGAACTGGTATGTCCTGATTTAGATTATTAGCATCACAACAATATGTTTACTTAGTATTTTTACCTTCTTGTCTGCCTGCTGCTAGTGTTTAGTTCAGTACTTATTTTAGCATGTTGTAATTTCCTTCTGCCTGCTATGCGTCTACTATGCATCCTAAATGTGTTTGATGCTAATGGTTTGTTTGAGGCATGACAGTATTAAGTATTATTGTTTATGACTCAAACTCGATTCCCCTGGAATCATAACCTCTATGTCACCATCATATGTTGTGTATTCTTGTTGATTTTGTGAGCATAACAACACTCTCTATTGCTGTGTATGCCCAGAATTAGCTAATGCCTAAGTACATAGGCTCTTTGCAATCCCCAATCCCTGAACCCCTTTGTGTGAAATCCTCAATCCTCTAACTGTTTCCCAGCCCCTCTTCCCCTCTTCTGTGCTTTCTTAGTTCTTTAAAACTCTGTTTCTTCACTTGCACTCTCTCTTAGACTTTAAGTTCTGCCCCCTTCCCCTCTTGTGAGCCTTGCCTTGGGACCCATTGAGCTCCCTCTAAACTTGGACACTTGAGGGCCGGCCCTTCCACACTGCACTTGTCCCTATTCTGGTAATACAATTTGGGTGTGAGCACTGCCCGGAGTCCCATTTGAGGCTCTTAGGGAACTCTGATGCACTCAAGTTGGAGAAAGACTTTGGATCGATGGTCTTTGAGTTGGTCTATCTCGTAATTCAGACAGGAAGTCAGAATCAGGCTTTCCTCTGGTTGTACTTTTTTTTTTTACTTTTTTCTGATGTAATTTTATTCATTCTGGCTTGTAATAAGTTGTAATAAATATTTGGGATTGGCTAGTGGAAAAAAGGGTGGGTAACTATGCATGCAAAGGGTAGAAATCATGCCTATAGGTCTATTCTAATTCTGCATACTCAATACATATAGAAATCATGCCTAAAAGTATATTCTAATTCTGCATACTCAATACATATAGAAATCATGCCTATAGGTCTATTCTAATTCTGCATACTCAATATATATAGAAACCATGCCTATAGGATCGTTACAATTCTGCATATTCAACTCCGCTTAGAAATCATGTTTATAGGATTGTTCCAATGCCATTCAAACTGCATTTAGATACCATGTCTATAAGGTTCAATTTCTGCATTTACATACCATGTTTATAAGTTTTAAAACAAGTTCTGCATCTAGAAACCACGTCTATAAGTGTATAAAATCAGCAACGTGTAGAAAACATTCCTATAGGAGTTTCCAAATGAATCTGATTCGCTTCACTAAATGCTAGCTATAAAATCAGCAATAATATATATACTATCACCTGCAAAACCTGTAATCAATTTGTTAATTCTGCATCTCTTTTGATAATCCAAGTCCTTTACTTAGTCCCTTAAGCTTAACTCTACCCATAGTGCTTGCTTTAGGGAAGCGTCTTCCTGGATGACCTTTAAAGGTTATTCTTCTGTTGTCCATTCTATTATTGCTGAAACGTGATCTCTAAAATTCTCATGATGTCGAGTATTATCAAATCTTCTAATCCCTAATTCATGTTCAGTTTATCTTGTTCACTAGCCCATACTCATTTCTATTACTCCGGGGGTCTAACTTTTCCTTCTGGTAATCACATTGGAGCCACCAACTCATTTCTCGAAGGGGGGATATAACTTTATGGATTACACTCTTTTATGGTCTCAAGGCATGTCTTCTCTTGCCTTTTCCTTCACTTGACTATAGACTCTGCCATCTTGTCATATTTTGATTTACCGTTATCACCCATTTATCACATCTTACTCATAATGCTTCATTTACTCTTTTCTTATTCTCTACTAATTTTTTTTATCTATTAGCTTATTCTGAAAACTTCAACGAAACATTCTTTCACCTTTAGCTCCCCTTGCTCCATCCACTGGCTCTTCTGGTCATCTAACTTTCTTTCTTTACTAGGGACGGGAGCCATACTAAGGTAAATATTTATCCCTTCTAGGATTCCGGTGCCTATCTTCTGAATTTTATGAACATTCTAGTATTCATATCTAATTGTACTATTCTTGAGTGCACCATCTGGGTGACTCACAAGGAGAACTATTACCACGTTTGCAATATCCTTCGGAAATGTCACCTAACGCTAACAACCCATCCACCATTTTTGGTTACTCTAACCACAGTTGTATCCTGATATCCCATTCTTCTCTTAAACCATATCTGTAAACTCCCATAGGGCATAACTGAGATGGGTGTGGCCAATTGTAAATACCTTTGTTACTGTTGAAGGTAACTTAGAATGCTTATATTTCACTGCCTGAATTGTACATACTGATAATCTTCACTGACTTGGTACCTCGTACCCTCCTTCACCTTGCTTTTCTTACCTATTGAAACTTATTCTTTTACCTTCTGATACTCACATGGCCTTGTATTCATGGGTTGTGTTTGATATTCCTATCTTAGGGTCTTAAGCTGGAAATTTTCATATCTGGTATGCACGATCTGGTAGGGCCTCAAGCAGGGCTATGTTGTCAAGGACTCTCTCTCTCTCTCTCTCTTTACTAGTGTCCTTACATGCTGCTGTATTAGGCCTCTGGCTAGCTGTAATCTTTCTAATTGAAAACATCTCTGTATCATTAGCAAACATAACTCCTGACTCAAATTCTTAGGACTCCGCTCTATAGCATGATTTGGATTAGAAATAAGGGTAACAGACTCCTAAATGCCTTATAGCTTCTTGTTTATATAATATGGTGCACAACACATCTATAAATAAGGCTTTACTAGACACGACTTGTAGACTCCCTAGCATAAGAACGGCTCTGATACCAAGTTTGTCACTCCCCAAACCTAGGGAGGTGTGGCCGGCACCCGGTGCCATATTTGGCCCGAGCGTACCACTATGATAAGGTCGATGTGGCCTACCTACAAGCTGACAATACCAATCAACGCTGATAAGGCCACCACGAATGTCTACAACCAGTAACCAAACTAACATGTACACAAGGCTAGCAAGGACAAAATAGTGATATACAAAATATACAACACTCATCTACAAGACTCTAGAGATAACTGAACTGTATCATGGTAGGGACAGGGCCTCGACCTACCCATCAAACCTGTATATATAAAATAGACTTCAAAGTCTAGACCTGGTAACTCTGAGGAAGTGGAGCCTACCAACTAAGCTAATGCTTGACTCTTTCTACTAGGATGGTCTACCCAGCTGTCTATCAGGACCTCAGGCATTAAATGCACCATCCTCGGCAAAAGGGACGTCAATACGAAATAATGTAACGAGTATGTAAGGCAACATAATAACTGAAAGCTGAAACTGAACTGATAATATAATAATTGAAAGTAAATGAGAGTCAAAGATAATCTGAAGATATGCTTACTTGTTGATACTAACTCAACTCTCTCAATATAGTAAGTAAACTAGTTGTCTGACCTTATAACGCTCGGTATGCGTAACTACTCTGTCGTAGTAGGCTCGCTCATAGGCGCTCGCCCATACTAGGCTTTGTATCTCGGCAATTCTAGACTCGCTCATAGGCGCTCGTCCACAGTAGGCTCGATTTATAACTTAACATCTGATCGGAGGTTGCCTAGTAGGGGTCTACCAACCGATTATAGCTCGATGGTGGTAAAAATATTGTAATATTGTGTGTGTGTGTGTGTGTGTGTCTATATATATATATATATATATATATATATATATATATATATATATATATATATACATACCCTCTACTCTCTTGATTGGAAGAAGACAATACTTAACTGAATATAAAGTCCCGATAAGGGAGAATACTATTGAGAATACTATAGCTTACGAGACTAGGATAATGTACATAAATTCAGGAATACAAATTTCTCTTTATGTCTCATTATCAAATACATATAGTTACGAGATCATGCCAAAATGAAGGAAAGGTTTAGCCTTAACATGACTTTGTTGACAACAACTCAATATACAATGCCCGTACAACTTTAACCTACATCAAGGTATGAACTACGGTTATGGAAAAACTCAAAACACATTTCTAAGTTATTAACTCTCTTATGGAGAATTGGGAAGCACTTCCCCTATATCTCATCACTTCTCCAAATACAAAACAAAAACATCATCAGTATCAACAACTAATGCTATCCATTTAGCCCTCCACAACGTGAGAACAATTCCAATAATTCACACAATAGCACAACAAGCGACAAGCTCGGTTTGTGATTAAACCACTATAGTTTTAATCTCCTTCTTTCTTCCAGAATTTATCAACAACTTTAACCGCCACTTATTCAATAATCCCTACTAATTTTCATCTACAATAAAACTTTAAAATGACCCCATAACAGTCCCATAAATTCAGCAACTCAAAATTGATATTTTATTTTACTAAATCATGTTTCTGACTCGTCTTTTCTTTCAAATGAAGCAACACAACCAACAGTATGTAATTAATCTCTTATCCTATAAACAATCCATGATCAATTTAAAAATAATTTCACAACCTAACAACGGTGGCGCAACAATAAACAACATACCACTCTTTCAAAACTCGCTAGGTCTAGTGTTTACGATCAAGTTACAACTCGTAGAAGCATAGATAAGGGAAAGAGAAGCAAAAGCTTACCTTGGACTAGGTAGAACCCACAAAAACTAGTCATTCTTCATCTAAATCATTACCCCAATGCAGCTACAAGAAGGAGAAAGTGAAACTAGCAAGCTGTCTGTATTTTTCGGTACTAGAATCACATCGTATCACCTGAAATCACCTAGGGTTTGTATGAAAAATTTAGGGATGGAGTTGCAGGGGTTCAATATGATGTTCTTAGTCTGAAAAATGAGTGAAATAAATGACTTAATAAGCCCTTAAAAGTCCCCTCTTGGCCGACTCCCTCTAGTCACTTCAGGAGCTTTTAATTGAGGCATCTCCTTTTGGCAAGTAGGTGATGCACCTACTTGTCACCTACTAGTCTGCGCAGTCTCGCAAAAACACAAATATCACTCTACTATGATATTGTATCAATGAAATGTTTAACGCGTTATAAACTAAACTCGTAGATATTCAATTTGGTAGGTGAATCATCACGTAATTCCAAGTACATTGGGAGAAAAGCTCATATACATTTGACCTAATTTTCAGCATATTTATGAATGTAACTTGTGATGACCTTTGCCAACTTTTGCTCCAAATATCGCACGTAGGTACGCACGTGCATGTGAGCAATTTCTTTCGCATAAGCGGCTTGGGGTCTACATAAGAGGCTGGTCGGGAAGTTAGTCATTTCCGCATTTGCGATGATTTCTCTGCGAGTGTAACTTAGTGGACCGCTGGTGTGGTTTTGATGGGCAGTTTTATATGCGAATGGTTTTGTTATTTCTCCCATATTTGGAGTTCTGGAGCTCGATTGAGGACGATTTTAGACTGCTTTTCATCACACTTAAAGGTGTAAGTGATCTTCACTCACTTTTAGTGTTAGATATTGCTTACCCATATATTAGTATACCTAATTTATATGAATTAAAGGTAGGATTTTGTGATTTTTGGACTATGTTATTGGAGAGTGAGATTAGATAATTTGAGGTTGAAATCGGATGCAATTGGTATGGTTGGACTCATATTTGAATGGGTGTTTAGAATTTATGAGTTTTGTGGGGTTTTGGGGTACGGGCCCAAGGTTGACTTTTAGAGTTTAATGAAAGATCGAAGCTTTATCATTCAAAATCATTTCCTATGACTTTTATTTATGATATTTAGTTATTTTGGATAGATTCGAACGCAGGAAGGGACTTTTAGAGTACTGATTTGGTTCATTTGAGGTAAGTATCTTGCCTAACCTTGTGTGAGAGAAAACTCCTTAGGTGCTAGTTCTAATTGTTGATTTCTCTGATGTGATAAGCGGCGTATATATGATGTGAGGAGCGTGTATACGGGTACTGTGTGTAGTTTTGACCGGAATAGACCGTAGACTAATAATATATCTTAATGTGATAATAAAATTTATGTGAAACTTGTTGAGATCATTTTAGGCTATTTTATCATGATCATTTAGTTGACTTAGCCATAGTCATAGTCTATGTATTGGACACCCCTCTGCTTCTATGATTATTTGTTATGTCCTCGTGCATGGTTGTTGAATTGTGAACTTATATTTTGATAAAACTTTGATACCATTGTTGTGATATTGTGGCACTTGACTTTACTAATTGTGGTACCGTGGCACTTGTGGGCATGTTGAGCGGATTGATTGGGGGTGTCAGCACGAGATTTTTTCCATACGGTTGTGTCTATTGTGGTGCATGTGGGACGAAATAAGGGCGTCGTTATCTCGGGCTGTCCACTTGGCGAAATAAGTGTGGCTATATCTGCATGTGGCGAAATAAGGGTGGCATATCATTGTTATGTGTACATGTTTCGTAATAAGGGAGCATTTTGATGATGTTATGTGATATATCGAGGTGTCTTGTTATTGTTGTGATTGTGTTGAGACGGGGTTGATATTTCATTATCATAATTATTTCTAAGAGCTCACGTTTTGCACTTACTTGAATATGTTTGAATTTGACATTTCATCACATGCCTTACTTCTATTTGATATTTCGTTATCAAAGATGGGTTTTACTACGCTGAGTTGTTATTACATGTTCAAAAGGGGTTATCGTTACTGTTTACCATTATAATTCTGTTATCAATTTTTTTTACATTCATTATACATGTTATTTCTCTAGTGAGTATCAAACGACTTAAACCTTGTCACTACTCCACTGAGGTTAGGCTTGATACTTACTAGGTACCGATTGTGGTGTGTTCATACTACGCTTTTGCATATTTTTGTGCAGATCCAGGTACTTCGGACCAGACTAATCGGCAGTGAGGCATTTCATACACCGGAGACTTCAAGATATCCCTGCATGATCCGACCGTAGGCCTTAGAGTCACCATCTTATTTTATTTCTACTATTTTTTTTTGTATTTCAGATAGTACTATATTTAGAGACATTCCCATGTATTCAACTAGAGCTCGTGATTATGTATTACCTAGATTTGGGGAGTTTTGTTGAGTATTGCCGATGTGGCCTATATTACTCTTATTTCTGCATTTATATTAAACTCGGTTACGTCATATCATGTTTTAATGTTCTAAATAAACGGTAAGAGATAGGCTTACCTAGCTTAGAAATTAGGTGCCATCACCACTCATGTGGAAGATTTTTGGGTCATTACAGGATCGTGACATAATATGATGAAGAAATTCAATCACCAATTTACCCTTAAAGAAAAAAATTAATTAAATGGTGACCAATGGTGTAGGTTAAGGGTATGATAAACAAATAAACAGCCATGTACTGATTAAATAATATTGGCCCATGTACGCGATACAACTCACGTCGAATCTAGTACAACAGCCAAGAGCTGTGTTCGCCCCACCCAAACTCCTTTTCTAAATAATTGAAATATTTAAAGACTGATGTAAGTGGTAGATTTTCACATTTTCGTGGCAGTTACCTACCTGATAGTGTGCGCATGCCGTGATTTCTAGTGGTCTACCGTTCTTTTATTTTGATTAAGTAGATTATTTATACTATATTAAAAGTGGGAAGCTGCTAAATAAAAAGTTAAATTACCAAATTATCCTTTTGATAATTAAATGACTAATTTACCCTTATTTAAACGTACTTTTTTCTACAATTTCTTTTGGTACCAAATAGTAAACTAACTTTTCTAAAAAGGTATATCACTTGGGGCAGCCAATTCACCTGCTTTGAATTTCTTTAATTTTCTATCGGTACATGCACGCACCAAGTGTCTCTTCGTTAATATTTTGAGGAGTTCCAAATAATATTACAAATTAGCATGCCACTCCATTCGTCTTCTATCATTATATACATACCAATGAATTCATCCTCATCTTCAAAATCACATATTATCTCTAGATGGTATTCTTTCATTAAGTCTATTCATTATACCGTTTACTCTCGATCATGGCTTGTGTTGTCACACTGTAACTGTTTTAACTCATAGACTTATTACTTTATTTTTATTTCTTGCCTAGCGAGAAGAAGAAATAAAAGTAGCACTTAAAAATGAAGCACAAGTGATCGTAGTCCACCCACACCTCATCATTTTGAGTTTCAATTGGTTGTGGCATTTATCTGTTCTTTTAAGTTTTTTTATTAACTGTTATTGTCTCTGTGTTTATTGACGATAGTTATATTTTGTAAAAGTACTCCTAATCATTGTTTATATATATGATCCATATAGTTTTTTTCTTTTGTATCTCAGTTATACGTTTTTGCTAGAAATCTTTTGAGACATTAATATTACTACTTGTAAATTATGTACGAACTTAATTATGCTAAAAAAGAAGTAAATATTCTTATGGATTAGACATTTGCGGTCATATATGTGAATATTCTTTTAAGTAATCTAATATTCAAGTGATGATTGTAATTTATATTCGATCTATTTTCTTAGTGCTTTAAAAGTTTACGTGCTTATAAAATTGGTGTCAATAATATTAAAAAGTATTTTGTGAAATACGAACTAATTTTATCCATTCAGAAATATGCAAAAGTGTTATTAAGGTAAACTTTCATTTAATATATATATACTGTTATTTTTTTTTCTCTTCCGAAGATCTGTGGTCACTATTTCCTACTCTTAGTATTGGAGTTTTGGCTCAGCCAATTGTTAAATGATGTTTTTATATTAATTCCTTTACTTTGATACTGAGAGAGAAAATGCTCAGGTGTTATTCTCTTTCAAGACGATAGCAGTATATTGGATGCATGACAAACTTCTCAACTTTAAACTTTCGATGAAGGATTGAGACAATTCAAGAGTTATGTAAGAAAATGTTGAGGTATATTAATAGGATAAAACATGTTTTCCATTTGGCACAAGTCTCCTCTTTTAGAATAAGTTATGATCTTTTTTTATTTTTTAATCATAGTAATTTTAGATCTGAAATTAATAGTGGATTTGCATCAGAAAAGAAGGTCTAAGCCTTAAAGTAAACTCAATCAACTTTATTTTATAGCTTCTTAAACAATAACACAAATGAAAGACTAGCCTTTTAAAAATAATAAGGTCACATACTACATTAACCTTAGGTTTATTGATGTACTTACTGTTCTAAATATAAATGTTTCCAAGTACAAAGTTGAATATCAAAGGTACATAACACTATTTTTTTTTTTAGCAAAATCCACTAGGCAGTGTGCCTAGGGCTATTTTTATATATATCTAAATTAAAAATAAAACACCATGTCTGGAGGTCTTACATGATGAAAGAAATAGAATTTGACAAGTACATATGTCTTACTACTCAACATTGATATCACATTATGTAATCTAAAGAGAAAAAGTAACTGAATTATAAAAGCTAGCCATGTAATGTCTTCCAACTTGAGAAACTTCTGTAATTTTGCTTTATAACAACCTTGATCCTTTTTCCAGTAGTGTATCAATTGTGCATCCTCTGCTGCATCAAATTTGTCTGTACGCAATCCATGAACATTCCTTAGCAGTATAGTACTCCTATCATTTTCCAGATTTCTCTTGCATGTGAATTCCCGTCTAGATATCAAAATCCAACTGATTTTATCCTCTTTGTGGTGCATATGCTCCAGAAATCCTGCTGCCTTACCTGATACTCCTAAATAGTTACCCGCTTTCCTCATTATTGATAAGCTCCAGTCTTGTCGAGCATGTGTGGGCATGTATTGTTGTAGGACAGAATTGTGTGACTTCCAGCATTCCTGTGTTGAAACCATGTGTTGGCACCATTCCTGAT
Source organism: Nicotiana attenuata (assembly GCF_001879085.1). Classification (NCBI taxonomy): domain Eukaryota; kingdom Viridiplantae; phylum Streptophyta; class Magnoliopsida; order Solanales; family Solanaceae; genus Nicotiana; species Nicotiana attenuata. The sequence continues at coordinate 32,188,480 of NC_031994.1, forward strand.
ATGAAACAGCATTGAAAAACCATTGGGTGTTCATCCAAAAGTTATCTCTTGCTCTATCCTGCCTGCCNTTTTTTGTGATGTATATCTACTGGGAAGCATTAGTATTTTACTACAACATGCTCCATTTGATTCCAGAATTAACTGTAAATAACCATGCTTCCACTGTCTGAACATATTCTTCCTAGCTTCCATACTTTTGCCTACTATTAGTACTCTTTCCGGGGAATGAGCATTAAATGCTAATACCACCCTTAGAATTTGTAACCAACAGTAGGGTATGGATACAGTAACTTTTCCTGCAAAAAAAGAACACATAGTTAGCAATAAAACTGGTCATCACAGCCTTCTCCCTAAGGATTTGGATGTGATGTTCTGCAGCATCCTATTGTTCTGTAGTCATTTTTGCCTGGCTCCCTGTATGTAGGGAAGCAAATGAGTTCACTTGAGTTGTTCCAACATCTTGCTCTGTACCAACTGTGCACATCTTTGATTTTACTCCATCTGATGCACATCCTTTGTGCTTTGTGATGTGTATATGCAGTCAGATCCATGAAGGTTGCTTCTATTGTTTCTGATATGTTCATTTGTTCTTGATAGTAGTGTAGGAACACCCCAGCAGTCCTTGATTGTCTCGACCAAGAGTACCTGCCCACACCAGAATGGTGCAACAGAATACTCTTCATTGATTCTATGCTTTTGTCTACCTCTAATTTCCTCCCATTGGATTGAGTGCATAGCACTAATACCACCAACTGGGCATCCATTAGAGAGTAGGGCATAGCTGAATACTCCTCACCTGCAAAACAGAAAACTATGTTAGTAAAAAAGGATGTCATCATGCTCTCCACCAGCAGGTTTTAAGCATGATCAGCATATGAGTCCCCTTCTGTCAGTCCCTTCTTCCTTGTCTTGTCCCCTTCCCCTTTCCTTACTTCCTTACAACTGAAGCTCTGATGTATGGACATTGTAATTTATCACTATTCACCAATCTCCTTCCTTGTGTATCCAGATCCTCAAACGAATGACATTCTACAAGCCCAAAATCCAGTGCGTAGTTTGCCATGTGATCAGCTAACATATTGCCTTCTCTAAAAGTGTGTGTTACTGTTACATTGCCATTGCTCATCAGTTCTCTAATCTCCTCCACAATTTCCCCTATAGCCCAAGGAGGCTTCCACTCTCCAGTTATTACAATCTTTAGGAGCATTGAGTCTGTGTGTAAGTCTATCAAGACATAGTCATTGTTCAGACAAAACTTCAGAGCTTCATGTATAGCTGTTGCTTCTGCCACTCTGTTTGACCCTTCAGGAATCTCTTTGCCACAAGCATACACTACATCTCCATCTTCATTCCTCAACACATATCCAATAGAACTTCTACCTGGGTTACCTCTAGCTGCTCCATCTGTATTAACTTTGATCCACCTTTGGCTAGGTAGTTCCCACAACACTTTAGTATACTTCAAAATAGGAGTATAATCCTCCATCATCTTAAACATATCTGGCCATCGAGGGGGAACACTTTGAATTCCTGGTTTCCTTAGTTTGATTAAGGACTGAATGGTCAAAGACACCTGATATATTACTCTATTAACTGTGACTGCATCCCCATATTTATAACTATTCCTTCTCTTTCATAATTCCCATACGATCACAGAAGGGAGAGCTTGCATAATAGGCTTCTGTCTTTGAGCAACATCTGCAGTCCAACACCTAACAATTGCTTGATGCAAAGTGATTCCTTCCACTGCAATACCTGCATGCCCCAGAAAAAACTTCCATACTCTATCAGCTGCATAGGAAGTAAAGAAAAGGTGTTGCATAGTCTCTTCCTTTGGTTCAGTACAACACCAACATTTGGATGCCATTAGATATCCTATTCTTCTGAAAAAATCATCAAGAGGCAGTTTATTTTTCCACAGCTTCCACATAAAAAAGGCAATCTTTAAAGGCATCCCTTTGACCCAAATATTCTTGTATGCATTACATAGTTCTTGTCTTTTCCTTAAGTATTCCCAGCTTGATTTAACTGAAAACTCACCCCTAGTTTCCAACATCCAAACAGGTTTATCCAAAGTCTCATTTGACACAGGTGGCTGTATGTTTTCCAGAATGTGTGTAGCAAGATCTTCAGGCAAAATTTCCTTAATCTTATCCTCATCCCACTGCCCATCATAAACCACATCATAGATATTATGAATTGATTTATCACACACAAAATCTACCTCTGCAGCAGCACCTGACTGCATAGAAGCTGCAACTCCTGCCTTCTCAATTTCATTATCTGGCTGCATCTATTGTGATTGATCAACTATAGGATCACTCATCAATTCATTACCTTCTGTAGGAATTACAGCAAGTATATTAGGCTTTGCTGGGGGCAAAACCTTACTAGGATCTGGACTTAGTATTTTATGATCACCAGCTATCTCTGCATCTATCTGACTTGGATCACCTTGTTCCTCTTCCTCATCATTGCTCTTATTAGTTCTCAGTGATTATGGATTTTTTCCTTTGTTGACACTTTGCTCCTCCTGATCATTTTCATCATCTGCTGGTTCTTCTTCACCAGTGGCACCAACAGGTAGTTCCCCTTCCTCAGAATCCTCTTTAGTTTGTTCAAGCCATAGCTTATTTCCAGCTATCTGCAGCCTTTCATTCTTTGGCATCTTGTCTACAACATCAAATTCTATTGATTGAGAAGGAATATCTTGACAAGATTGGTTTGTTGACACATTGTCTGCAAATGTCCTGCTTACCCATTGTGCTGTTGACTCTTTTGTTTCCTTTTCAACCAGTGGCATAATTGTATTTGCTACATTCTCAGCCCTTCTAGGATCAGCACCCTTACCTCTCTTTGATGAAGCCACCCCAGATCTTGGAGTAAATTCTGCTGCAGCTGCATTTAACAATCCAGCCTCCTTAGTATTTTGAACAGGACTCCTCTACCCCAATTGGGTCCTCCACAATAGCCAATTGATTCCCATCATTTGCCTCTCCATCATCCTCTTGCAATTCTGCAAATTGATTAGCAGTTTGAATTTGTTGATCCACACCAGCTGGAACTCTTTCTACCCTTGCAACCCCATTACTTTGTTGTCTGTCTACATTGGCTGGAACTATTTCCAAACCTGCAGTAGCCTTATTCTGATTAGAACCATCTTGACCTTGCTGCACCTTAGAGTTATCAACAGGTACTATCTCCTTTCCAGTAGTTGGTTGAATCTCATCTTGTTGTCCACTTTTCCTCACACGATTGTCCCTAACTTCCCTCCATTGTTCACCATTAGAATTCAGATTCCCTACTACCTTTCCACTTGACAAAATCATTAAAGGTTGACCCTGCTGTTCCTTGTTCTGCTCCTTGGAATTCTCTGCAGCTTGTTTACCTTGATCATTAGGCAATAATTCAGGATGCAATCTCCAACATTCAAATAAATCATGACCCTGTAGCCTACACTCCCTACAATACTTAGGCATCATATCATATTTGATATTAACCCATTCAGTCCTTTTTTCTCCAGTGATTTCATTGTCAATATCCATCCTTACCTTTTTAGGATGATCAGCCATCAAATCAACAAGCACCTTAACTCTTGCACAGCTAGGCCTAGTTTTATTTATTGTAGCCACATCAAGATGCATTGGCTTACCAACAGCTGACGCAAGTGAAAATAATACTTCATTCACAAAGTACGTAGGTAACAGGCCTGGAAAGGAAATCCATGCCATTGCCATTGGAGTTTCCTCTCCAGCTTTAAATTTGGCATCATAGATTAAAGGACGAAGTTGATACTCACTGCCATACTTGTCTTTGACGTAATAAGCACCCTTCGAGACAAACTCAACATAATCCTGCCATAATGTCATACGAATCAGCACATGTCTATCTCTGAGAAGGCCAATGGTGCATTCTCCCTTTATTCCACATTGCAACGGAACTATACGACGTATTTCTTGCAATTCCGGCCATCCATATGCAAATTTTCCAACTACAGCATACTGCAGTCCTTCTATTATGTTCATTCGCTCAACTTCTGCTTCTGTGAACTTGATTAACGGCTGCCCATTGACAAAAGAAGGTCGTCTCATTGGAATTGGATCAACAGCTGATGATTTTTCGTGCATGGCACTGTTCATCGCAGCAGGCTTCAGGATTTTTGAAAAATCGAGTGGCATTTGGTTGTTGTTTGATGTTGTAGATGGTTAGGTTATGTTGGGGGGTGGTTGGGGAAGCAGTCCCGCCACAGGAGGTGGCAGGCCACCGGCCGGAATGGCCATGAACGACGAGCAGCTCACTTTCTCTCTCTAGTCGCCCAAAATTCGCCAGAGCTTCTCTTACTACTTTTTTTCAACCTTCCATTAAAAAACGACGAGTAAGGTACATAACACTATATTAATATTTTTGCATGTGAATTTTAAAATAACTTACTACAATTCATGTATATAATGTCTGTATATTTTTTGAGTTATTTTTTCACGCCAATCTTCGGAGGCCTCTTCAAATTTAAATTTGGACTTGGAATATTCAAAAATTAGTTATTGTGAGTGTATCCAAGCTCATTATATTCTAGACGTACCTCTTCAAATTCCAAATCATGAATCACATATTCCAGAATTAATCTTACAATTTCCAGATTTTATCATTTCTTTTCCTCTTATTTCCTAAACCATGACCTTTTGGAGCTTTAGATGCAATCATAAACTTATAAATAAAATTATTTCGAATGCACTTGAGCAAGAGTATAAAGTAGGGATGGCTTCATATTTTCTAATATATGGAGAGAGTTGAATTTCCGATCAATAGACTTGATCAAAGATATGCGACTGACCAAATATCGTGGTCCAAAAATGTTTGTTCATCATAACTTTTCCTAAATTAAGTAGGTTTAACGTACATGAGGACTTCAACATTAGTTGGCTAACCTAATATTGAGACATTTTGGTACCACAAAGACCTCTTGGTGTTTGATTCCTTTCCACATTTCTTCTTTGAATTATATAAAGTTTAGTTATTTTGCCGTACTATGTTTCTTTGTTACTTAAATTATAAACAATCATTATGCTAGATTATGATTTCACTTAAACCATTTAACATTTTGAACTTGCATTTATTTCCCTTCAATGTTTGTGTAATACCTACATACATGTTTTAATATAGTTATATCCTTTTAGAATCTATGTTATACTATCTCGTAATATAAAAAAAATTGTACTAATAACATGGTGTACACGTGCGTTGCACGTGACGAGAAACTAGTACAGTTTAGAAAGACCAATATTGTAAGTCATGATATTTTATATTTTCATGACAGTGTTTTACCTTAGCAGGAAACTGCTACTAATAGTGACAAACTAAGGCCATTATGAATGAAGATATTTTACACTTTCATGGCAGTGTTTTACCTAAGCAGCTTCGAGGAAATTGGTGTAATAGTGACATTCGCTGCAATACCAGACTTTTGTTTCTTCACGCTAGCACGAAAGCAACTGCGGCAGACCTCATTTGTCGTGAAGAGGGTCAACTTCCACAGGAAAATAGTTTAAAAACTTGTGAATTAAAAAGGAGGTTTTATTTTTCTTTTTTTTTTTTGG
>NC_031994.1:32194093-32217325 GCF_001879085.1 Nicotiana attenuata
AAAAAAATTCACCTAAACAAAGTGTCGTCTTCTGTATTAAACAAAGACAATAATGTAGATGGAACTTCTGGTACCAACGAAAGGGTCGCTTAATTGGGTAAGGATCAAATACTTTGTTGAAGGCTTGGCTCATTAATAATGATCAAATAATTTGATTGCAAGACTTGTTTTCTGTTTTTCTACCAATAGTTCCTTGTATTTGTAAATTCATTAATTTAATAGAAGACACTACTAGAACTTCGGGTTTTAGCGACCACAAAAAGCGATCAACGTTAGTCTGTATATGCAAAATATCGACCAAAACCCGTCCAAATAGGCTTGGTCGCTATTTTAGAGGTCGCTTTTGTATACCGACCAAAGTTGGTCGCTAATTACCGACCAAAGTTGGTCGCAAAGGTAAAAGGACCAACTGTGTAATTTAAAGCACATACCGACCAACTTTGGTCGGTAACATATTTTAATAATTTAATTTTACCGACCAAAGTTGGTCGGTGTATGTAAATTACGTTATATTATTAATTATTAAAATTTAAAGATTAGCGACCAAAGTTGGTCAGTAAATGAAAATATATATATTTTTTAAAAATTAGTGACCAAAGTTGGTTGGTAAATGTGAAATCTGGGTAATCCTTGTTCATTAACCGACCAACTTTGGTCGGTAATTATTAATTTTTTATTTTTTTTTAAGATTAAGCGACCAACTTTGGTCGCTAATCAGAAGATTTTTTTTTAAAAAATTGAATACCGACCAACTTTGGTCAGTTTTCTGGGTTTTAATTTTGACATAAAATGCCTGTTTTGGCAGCTACACCACCTGCCAGCATACCAAAATTCCTAAACAGGCATTTTATCCCAACAACAACAACACAAGCATACCAAAATTCCTAAACATGCACTTTATGCCAACAACAACAACAACAACAAGAACAATAAATAACAACAACAACAACAACACAATTCAATAAATACATTAAAACAAACAAATTAAAGTTCAATAGAACTAAAAAATCCAAAACCAAGTTAATACTTATTACAACTAGTTCAGAACCGGTTCTATTTGTCTAGTTGAAAGTATATACAAGTCAAGGAGTGTTTTGTACAACATCATCATCATCGTCTGATGAACTTTCATCTAAAAGACGGTATCGAGAAGGGTCTTGCGGAGGACGTGAAGAACGACCACGGGGAGGACGGGAGGAACGATCACGGGGAGGACGGAAGGAACGCTCACGTTCAAGTCGAGCCTCTGGCGATGACTCACGAGACCGAGGCAACGGAAAAGCTCCAGTAGATGGGAGAGTTCTGATTTGAGCTTGCATGCCAAGGAATATAATTGAGCATCTCTAACCCTTTCTCTTTCCTTGGCCTCTTCTAGCTCGGATGTGAGCTTTGTCACAGTCTCCTGCATAGCGGAGAGACTCTCCCTATTAAGTTGCTCGCCTTGCGAGGAAGTCCCTATTCCTTGCATTCCACACTTATAGCGATGGAACTTTGTAGTAGGAAGCCCGTATACCTTCCCCTATTTTGGACCGCCAGCAGACTCCATCCATATTCTTTCAGCATCCTCGTCCGAAAGTTGGTTGGCTCGCCCGATTCACCAGCTGGCTGAGTGCGGATGAATTCCTCCACGTTAGTTTGGTAGCGACTCTATACGAAAATTTAAATTGAATTAGTATTTCAAAATTTATATAAAAGTAAATTAAAATACTTAAAGAAAAGTGAAAGCTTACATATACAGTCGAGGCCCGGTCCTCGACCCATCTTTCTTGATCCGTCTCTTTCTTCTTCTTTACAATATGCGTCTCCTTGAAAAGCTCATCATAGTTCATTGGACGCCCCAACTTCTTTTCCTGAAAACAAATTAATTTAGTTAATAAACTGAATAGATATACTTTTAAAATTAAAATAATTTAAGCAATTACGTATCAATCTTCTTTTTATTGACCCTAGGCTGACCACACCTCCAGTTTGCAAGGAGCCTCCCTTAACAGAATACATTTATATTATTTAGATAGTAAATATAAAAGTGATTTAAATTTTGACCAATGTTGACCAAATAACCGACCAAAGTTGGTCGGTTACTTTCCAGATATTAAGAAAAAGCGATCAAAGTTGGTCGGTAAATGTTTCCCCTGTATTAATCGACCAACTTTGGTCGGTAATTTTGAATAAGATTTCTTTATATTTTATAACATATTTTAAACAATAATATAACTATTAAAAAATTTTAACTGGGTCCCACATTACCGACCAAAGTTAGTCGGTAATGTGAAATTTTCTTTGACGACTACACAATGCTGACCATCTGGGTCAACCTGTTGACCACTTTACCGACCAACTTTGGTCGGTAATTTATATAAATAAATATAAAATATTTTTCTCCTCTTTACCGACCAACTTTGGTTGCAAAATTTTGGTCGCTAAATTCCGAATTTCTAGTAGTGAGAGCTCCTCGACATGTGTAATGTGAATAACCTTCCCTTGTCTATCTTCTTTTCTAATCTCCGCAGAGGTTTTTTTTCCCACGTAAAATCTGGTAGTAGTTCGGGTGTGAATCATAGATACCAAATACTACCTCCATCCAATTTATATGATTTTTTTTTGTTGCTTCTCGACAGTTAGTTTGATTAATTCAAAGTTAAGTTGGATTAAATTACATCAATATTATAATATAGATATTTAAAAAATTTAAAAGTACTATAAATTACCATGATTCTCATATCAATATGATGAACAGATACATTTTAAAATGTTGGTCACAATGTCACATAAATTAACCCCCTGTTTTGATAGTTGTTTTCTGTGGTTCATTATGCATTATTTTCATTTATACTATATTTGTTTCTACTATTTTTAATATATTATATGGTGTTGTAAACTCGTTGTAACTCCGTTGTTATATAACCGCTAGTCCTTGAGCACGCACGTTGCGCGTGTATCCCATGTAATTAGTACAAAATTGAAAAAATTATATCCTTTTGTACATGGATGGTAAAATAATTTGAATCATGATTGTTGTTATGAGAAAAAAAAATCGCATTTAGATATCATAACAATATGAATATTTAAGCTAAGAAAAATAGAGGAGAAGACAAAATATAAGAATTGTAAATCTTAGCTCGAAAAAGTTATTATACGCATGGGAAGTTAAAGAGCTTAACTTTGTAAAGTGAAGAATTTAGATACATGTACCTTAATAAATTCTTTGATGACCCAAGTCAAATTTAACGTTACAAAACAAACTTCTGTGGCCTACATATTTTGTTTATTAATATTGAATGTATTATTAATATTGCTTTTAAGGAAATAAAAACCCAGTAATATTATAGGGTCATTTTAGTCTTTCACATTCAACTTTTGATCTTTACGTAGCTTTTGGTGGTTTTTGTGTTGTTACATATTTCATTTACCCATTAAACAACAACAAACTATACATTGTATCAAAATATTATATTCATTAATATATTACTATATAATACAATATATATATATATATATAATATTATATAATACAACATTATTAAACCATGATTAACGACCATCCAAGCAGGCCATAAGACGGAGGGAGTAGTTTAAAAGAAAAAAAAGAAGACATTGTCTCCGAAATGTTTTTGGAATAGTCATTATTCCTTCTCCCATATGTAAGCATAATGACATCACAATGGTGATATGCATTCTTATAGTGGATCCAGATATGGATCTTAATCTTAATTTAACCTTCCTAGTTCTCAAGAGACTTATCAATGAACGAAGTCTTGGGATAAAGACAAAAATTTAGTATAGTATTTCAAGATTGGCCGGTAGAAAAGGTGTCCCGGCCACCTTGGCATCTACTCAGCAGTTTCTTTAATTGTATATGGTCAGCACACCCTAAAAGCAAATGCTATTCAAAACTTGGAGACCAAAGTAGAGGTAACTATGTTGGTGCTCTATATATATAAAGGCCAGCATTTACTGAACAATAATTCACACGAAGTGTTCTTATATATATTGCAGTTGAAAAAAAGAGAGAAATTAGATGATGATGATGCAAGATGTCTGGACTCAGTTGGGTCCAACTATTGCAACAATCATGTTTGCCTGGACCATGTACCAAAACTATTTTCCTCACGAACTTCGTGGTCATATTAGGAGGTATACCGATAAACTCGTGACCTATTTCTACCCTTATATGCACATTATTTTTCATGAGTATGAAACTGATGGCTGGTTCGAGCGTAGCAAAGCTTATGTAGCAATTGAAAGGTACCTAAGCAAGAACTCCTCCACACAAGCTAAGCGTCTCAAAGCCAACGTAGTCAAAGATGGCCAATCTCTTGTACTAACAATGGATGATCACGAAGAGGTAACCGATGAATATAAAGGCGAGAAAGTCTGGTGGATTTCTAGCCAACAAATAGCCAACAGACAGACAATTTCTTGGTACCCTAGGGAGGATGAGAAGAGGTATTTCAAACTCAAGTTTCACAGAAAGAACCGCGAGCTTATCACCGCTTCATACTTGAAGTATGTGTTGGATGAAGGGAAGGCAATTTCAGTAAGAGAAAGGCAGAGAAAGTTGTACACAAACAATAAGGGAGATGGTGGGTATGGATACAGGAGGAGAATGTGGAGCCAAGTAGTGTTTGAACATCCATCAACATTTAATACTTTAGCAATGGAGCCAAACAAGAAACAAGAGATTATGGATGATCTTCAAACATTTAGCAAGTCAAAAGACTATTATGCCAAGATTGGCAAGGCATGGAAGCGTGGTTATCTTCTATATGGTCCTCCAGGAACCGGTAAGTCTAGCATGATTGCTGCAATGGCTAACTTCTTACAATATGATGTCTATGATCTTGAATTGACAGCGGTTAAGGACAACACCGAGCTAAGAAAATTATTGATAGATACTACTAGTAAGTCTATCATTGTGATTGAAGACATCGACTGTTCGCTTGACCTTACCGGCCAAAGGGAGAAGAAGAAAGACGACAAGGAAGAGGAAGTAAAAGACGAGAAAGATGCCGTCAAGGAGAAGATGAAAAATCCAGAGGAGAAAAAGCAAAGCGAGGTGACTTTATCTGGGCTTTTGAACTTTATTGATGGGTTATGGTCAGCTATTGGTGGTGAAAGGCTTATTGTTTTCACTACCAACTTTGTGGAAAAGCTTGACCCTGCTTTAATTCGGAGGGGAAGGATGGATAAACACATTGTGCTATCATACTGTTGCTTTGACTCCTTCAAGGTGCTTGCATATAATTATCTAGACACTGAGTCTCATGATCACTTTCCTGAGATTCGTCGTTTATTGGGGGAAACTAATATTACTCCGGCTGATGTTGCTGAGAACTTAATGCCCAAGTCTTCTAAGGAAAATGCAAACACTTGTTTGGAGAGACTGATTAAAGCTCTTGAAAATGCAAAGGAAGAGGCAAAATTGAAGGCTGAGGAAGAAGAGAGAGAAAAGGCTAAGAAGGAGAAAGAGGAGAAAAATAAAGAAGCAGCTGCTGAAGAAGCCAAGAATACTGATAAAGTGAACGAAAATGGGAAGTCGAACAGTAATATTGTCAAGGAAAATCCAGAGGGTAATGTTGCTAAGGAAAATGGTAAATCAGAAAATAATGGTGTCAAGGAAAATGGTGATGTTAGTAAAGGTTGATCATGAAAATGATTGATTAATTAGGAGTTCCACTTAAAACTAGGATCCAATAATTTTGAGTAGTTTTATTGTGTTCACATTGTTGACTTTGTTATTCAAGCTATTCGGATGGAAGTAGTGGACGTCGCAAACTATATTTAGTATTGGTATACCTTCTTGTGAAATATAACATTTTCATAATTTAGTGATATCAATTTCTCATTATCTTTTAAAGTTAATTTCACAAGCTTGATAAAAGATCAACTATGCCTAATAAAAGGACTATGCGGTTGCTGAAAATATAATCTGATTTAAGATTCGGAGTCGAATTCCACGAAAAACTAGCCTATTCGCTATAACTTTTCGGTATTACCAAGAACGAGTTTAATCAGCTTTCCGAATATCAAGATTCTAGTGTGTGAATTAAACTAAATTACTTCAACTGCTAAGATGCAGAAAAAGAATATCAACTGCCTGCCGGTAAGGCCGACTCCAAAATCAGCACAAGAAGTGTAGAATATAGTATGAGTACAACCGACCCCATCTACTCTATAAGTGCCGAGCCTAACCTCGACGAAGTAGTAATGAGGCCAAGGCGGTCACTTACAATAACATGTATGCATTGTAATAATAATAACAAGGAAGAAAACAGGAAATGAAAGTAAGGCCATTTATGAAAATAAACTCAATCCTCGAAGTCAGTGAATCCAAAATATCAATCCTCAGAATATCATATAAAAATTGCTGAAAACTGACACAATACACCAATGAGTGCAACACACACAATCCATTGTGGCACGCAACCCGATCCCACCGTATACAAACAATCCTCCCTTATTCCACCATAACATCATTTATCAATATCAAGAATCGTATATAAAATCTGTTGCGGCACGCATCATCAAAATCGATGTCATAATCCTCCCTTATTTCACCATGTCATAATTTATCAATAACAAGTATTACGTACACAACCGTTGCGGCATGCAACCCGATCTCACCATATCATTATAATTAATATCAAAATCCTCCCTCATACACCATATTATAATTGTTGCGGTGTGTAACCCGATCCACAAACATTGTCAATAAAAGCGATCAATTCAATAGCTCAATTTACAAGAATCTCTACGATTAAGGAATATGAAAGCAAAGTAATAAATAAACCATGTACTAATCAAAAGTATGCTACAAATAATATAAAAGCAACAAAACAAGCCAAGTATGTGATAGTTAAAGTGTGCAAGAAGACAATTAAGGCAACTAGCAATTAACCACGGAGTCACGGAAGGGACGAACAATTCAACACAATAATAATTAATGACAAGTAGCAAATTACGGCACAGAAAGAAATTAAAGCATGTAACAGTTAAGGCATGGAGTAAGATAATTCATGAAATACGAGAAAAGTATGGAAACAATTAATTTGACAGTGTATATACACTCGTCACCTCGCATATACACCGTTACACACGCAGTTTACATAACCTATAGTTCAAGGGTTCCTAATTCCCTCAAATCAAGGGTAGACCCAACACTTACCTCGCTCTGCAATCAAATCAAAGCTCAACTGAGGCCTTTCCTCTAAAATTCGCCTCCAAACCAATCGAATCTAACCAAAATCGACTTAATATCATCAAACAATGCCAGAAAAATCAATTTCAATAGATAAAGCTAAGATCTTTACTCTTTCCCAAAAAGTCAACAAAAGTCAACCTGGGGCCCGCCCGGTTAAAACCCGAGTCCAATGGTAGATTCCGACTACCCATACTACCACGAGTTCATATATGTGATTAATTTCAAAATTCGAGTCCAAATCGACTCTCAAAACTCAATTTCGTATTTTTCTAAAACTTGACAAACTTTCACAAATTTTCACTTTGATTCACATGATTTTGATGTTAAAATCTAAGATAAGTTGATGGAATATGATTAGAAATGGATTAGAATCGCTCACTCAAAGTTCAAAGATGAAATTCCCTCTTCAAAATCGCCTCCTACCGAGCCTAGGGTTCTAAAATTTGAAAATGAGGCTAAAAATCTCGTCCCTCGGCTTTTTGTCCAGTCGCAGATGTCGCATATGCAACCTGGGGTTCACAAATGCGAACCCCGCAAATGTCAAGAATCTATTGCAAATGCGAGGAATCTCACAGCTCTGTTGTCATCGCAAATGCGATGATTTAATCACAAATGCGAACATGGACAATCCGCAAAAGCGATCCTAGTGATCGCAAATGCGACCACTACCCAGGCCGGGCCATTATCACGAATGCGATTGGGAGTTTGCAAATTCGAACTCTTCAAGCCACTATGCTCTTTGCAAATGCGATCATGAAGTTCACAAATGGGGCTGTCGAAAATGCAACCAATATCTCGCAAATGCGAGATCTGAGAACTAGCAAAAATCTGAACTCCTATGAACTCTCTGAAATGCGTCCGAAACTCACCCGAGCCCTTGGAGCTCCAAACCAAACATCCACACAAGTCTAAAAACATCATACAAACTCGCTAGAGTGATCAAAACACCAAAATAACACCTAGAACTACGAATCGGACGTCAAAATGTATGGAATTTTCAAAGAAACTCAAGAACATGCAAATTTAGAACCGGGCGTCCGAATCACGTCAAATCAACTCCGATTTGCACCAAAATTTTCAAACAAGTCATAAATGGTAAAATGAACCTATTTCAAGTTCCAGGACAAAAATCTGAACTCAGTAGCAAAAACTTCAACCTACGGTCAAACTTAGGTATTCTTTAAACCTTCAAATTACTAGTTTTCAACAATTGACATTAAATCAAGTTAGGGACTTCCAAATTCGATTCCGGGCATATGCTCAAGTTCCAAATCATGATACTGATCCACCGGGACCGTTAAAATACTGATCCAGGTTTATTTACACAAAATGATGACCGTAGTCAACTCAAATGAGTTTTAAGGCAAGTTCCCACATTTTCTTAAATTTTCCACATAGAAACTTCTCAGAACAAGACACGGATTGTGCACGTAAATCAAGGAAAACTAAATAGAGCTAGTCGAGATCTCAAAACACAGAAATAAAGGCTAAAACTCAAAATGACCTATGGGTTCATCACATTCTAACAACTCATTACAACCATGTCAAAACTTTGTTACTTTTAAACCCGCTTTAAACCCAAGTGATCGATCACTCAAATAATTAGGAGTGACAATGTTCAACAACAACCTAATCTAATGCTCTTTCTCAAGAAACACAAGATAAACGTTCGTCCTCGAATGGACATAGAAAAGTACCTGGAGTGGTGAAAAGGTGTGGGTATCTACTCCGCATATCCGACTCAGACTCCCACGTGGCTGCCTCGATCGGTTGACCTCTCCACTGCACTCAAACTGAAGGATAACTCTTAGACCACAACTTTCGGACTTGCCGAGCTAGAATGGCCATCGGCTCCTTCTCATAAGTCAAATCCTTGTCCAATTGGACTGAGCTAAAATCTAACACATGGGACAGATCACCGTCATACTTTCGGAGCACACATATATGGAACACCGGATGGACTGTTGATAAACTGGGTGGCAATGCAAGCTTGTAGGCCACCTCACCCACTCTCTCAAGAATTTCAAAAGGTCTAATATACCTAGGGCTCAACTTGCCCTTCTTTTCGAACCTCATCACACCCTTCATGGGTGAAACCCGGAGCAATACCCTCTCCCTAACCATGAATGCAACATTAAGAACTCTATGGCCGGCATAACTCTTCTGCCTAGACCGAGCTGTGTGAAGTAGATCATGAATCATCTTAACCTTTTCCAAGGCATCCTGAACTAAATCGATACCCAACAACTGAGCCTCTCCCGACTCAAACCAACCAACTGGTGAACGGAACCGCATCCCATACAATGCTTCATAGGGAGCCATCTGAATACTCAACTGGTAGCTGTTGTTGTAGGCAAACTCCGCAAGCGGCAAGAACGGATCCTAAGAACCCCCGAAATCCATAACGCAAGCGCAAAGCATATCCTCCAATATCTGAATGGTGCGCTCGGACTGTCCGTCCATCTAGGGGTGAAATGTTGTACTCAACCCATGTACCTAACTCATGCTGTACGACTCTCCAGAAGTGCAAGGTGAACCGCATACCTCAATCAGAAATGATGGACACGGGCACACCGTGAAGACGGACGATCTCACGGATATAGATCTCAACCAACCGCTCTGAAGAATAGGTAACTACTACTGGAATAAAATGTGCTGACTTGGTCAACCTATTTACAATGACCCATAACGCGTAGAACTTCTTTGGAGTCTATGGGAGCCTAACAAATAAATCCATAGTAATACACTCCCACTTCCATTCAGGAATTGCAAGCCTCTAAAGAAAACCACCAGGCCTCTGATGCTCGTACTTGCTGAAAATTCAGACATCGGGCTACATATGCAACTATATCCTTCTTCATTATCCTCCACCAATAATGTTGCCGCAAATCCTGTTACATCTTGGCGGCACTCGGATGAATGGAATACTGGGAACTGTGGGCCTCATCAAGCATCAACTCACAAAGCCCATCCACATTGGGCACACAAATACGACTCTACATCCACAAAATCCCATCATCTCTGATAGTAACCTACTTGTCACCACCGTGCCGCACCGTGTCCTTAAGGACAAGCAAATGGGAGTCATTATATTGGCGCTCTCTAATGCGCTCATACAAAGAAGACCGAGAGACTGTGCAAGCTAGAACATGATTAGGCTCCGAAACATCTAATTGTACGAATTAATTGGCCAAAGCACGAACATCTGCTGCTAGCGGCCTCTCTAGAATATACGCAAGGCTACCTATACTCACAGCCTTTCTACTCAAGGCATCGACAACCGCAGTGGCCTTCCCCGGGTGATACAAAATGGTGATATCATAGTCTTTCAATATTTCATACCACCTCCTCTGCCTCAAGTTGAGATCCTTTTGCTTGAATAAATACTGAGACTCTGATGATCCATGAACACCTCACACGACACGCCGTAGAGATAGTGCCTCCAAATCTTTAGTGCATGAACAATGGCTGCCAACTCTATGTCATGAATAGGGTAATTCTTCTCATGAACCTTCAACTGCCGCGACCCGTATGCAATCACCCTGCCTTCCTACATCAATACTGCACTGAGCCCAATACGAGATGCATCACAATACACCATGTATGATCCTGAACCTATGGGCAACATCAACACTGGCGTCGTAGTCAAAGCAGTCTTGAGCTTCTGAAAGCTCAACTCACACTCATTCGACTACCTGAACGGAGCACCCTTCTGGGTCAATCTAGTCAATGGGGCTGCTATGGATGAAAACCCCTCTATGAACCGGCAATTATAACCCGCCAAACCCAGGAAACTCCAAATCGTTATAGCTGAAGTAGGTCTAGGCTAGTTCGGAACTGCCTCAATCTTCTTAGGATCCACTTTTATGCCCTCAGCCGATACAACATGCCCCAAAAAGGCGACCGAGTCTAACCAAAACTCACACTTTGAAAACTTGGCATATAACTGACTATCTCTCAAAGTCTAAAGTACAATCCGAAGATGCTGTTCATGCTCCTCTCGACTGCGAGAGTAGATTAAGATATCATCAATGAATACAATCACAAAAGAATCCAAATGGGGCTTGAATAGCCGGTTCATTAAATGACATCGCTAGGAACTTATAATGCCCATACCGAGTCTGAAAATCCATCTTAGGGACATCTGATACCCTAATGTTCAACTTAGCCAGACCTCAAATCAATCTTCGAAAACACCTTGGCACCCTGAAGCTGATCAAATAAGTCACCAATCCTCGGCAGCGGATACTTGTTCTTGATAGTGACTTTGTTCAACTGTCGATAGTCTATACACATCCTCATCGACCCATTTTTCTTCTTCACGAACAACACGGGCGCAACAAGGCGAGACCCTAAGTCTAATGAATACCTTATCAAGCAAATATTGCAACATCTCCTTCAACCCTTCAACTCCAGCGGGGCCATACGGTATGGTGGAATAGAAATTGGCTGAGTGCCCGGAGCCAAATCAATAAAGAAGTCACTATCTTTGTCGGGTGGCATCTCCGGCAGATCTGCAGGAAACACCCTCTAGAAACTAAATCCATGGAAGGAACCTCCGCACTCGAATCACAAACATAGGCTAAATATGCTAGACATCCCTTCTCGACCATTTATCGAGCCTTCACATTATAAATAACCTTGCTGGTAGAGTGGCCAAGAGTCCCTCTCCACTCTAATCCAGGTAACCCCGGCATGGCTAAAGTCACCGTCTTGGCATGAAAATCTAATATAACATGATAAGGTGACAACCAATCCATGCCCAGAATAACATCAAAGTCTACCATATCAAGATGTATAAGATCTACACTAGTCTCAAGACTCCTAATAGTAATCATACACGAGCGATCGACACAATCTACAATAATAGAATCCCCCACAGGCGTGGACACATACACAGGAGCACTCAAAGAATCACGAGTCACAACCAGATATGAAGAAAAATAGGATTACACGTAGGAATAAGTAGAGTACGGATCAAATAGAACTGAAGCATCTCTAGGGCAAACTAGAACAATACTTTTGACAATGACGTCATATAACTCGGCCTCAGATCTTTCTGGGAATGCATAAAATCGTGGTTGGGCCCTACCACCCTGACCTCCATCTCTCGGACGACCTCTAGCTGGCCGGCCTCCACCTCTAACGGCTTGACCTCTTCCTCTAGCTGTCTGTCCCCTGCCTCTACCTGGCTGAGCGGGCGGTGAAGCAGCTGGTCCCGGGACTATGGCACGAGAACTCTGTTGCGGCATGCTGCTTAACAATCTCGGACAGAACCTCCTGATGTGGCCAGTACCCCCACACTCAAAACACACATCATGCCGATATGGCTGCTGAAGCTGAAGCTGACCCGAACGGGCCAAATAACTACGATGATATCTCTAGATTGGAGGCGCATTGATAGGAGCCGATGGTGCACCGTAGGCTGGCTGCCCAGAATGAGATACATAAGGACCACAATTCCCCAAAGCACTGTGTGATTCCTGAAGTGCTAACTGAAATGTCCTGGGAGGATGGCCTTTACCAAAAGTTCCCTTGCCTCCAAATGAGGCACTATTGAAACTACAAGAATAACGAGGCCTCTTATCAGACACCCGCCCCCTCTTCTGACCAAGAACCATCTCGATCCATATAGCAATATCTACCGCCCTCTGGGAAGAGATATCATCTCCAGTCTCCTTGGCCATTTATATCCTGATAGTGAAAGTGACCCCATTAATGAACCTCCTCACTCTCTCCCTCTCAGTAGGGAGAAAGATAATGGTATGGTGAGCTAGGTCCATAAATCGAGTCTCATACTAGGTAACAGTTATACTACCCCGTTGAAGACGCTCAAACTGCCTGCGATAATCCTCTTTCGGAGTGACTGGAATGAACTTCTCTAGAAATAGCTCTAAAAATTGATCCAAGGTAAGTGCAGGCAAACCAGCTGGGGTAGTCAACATATAATCTCCCCATCATCTCTTGGTGGAACCAGTCATCTGAAACACTGCAAAGTCAACCCCATTGGTCTCAACTATACCCATGTTGTGCAACACCTCGCGATAATGATCCAAGTAATCCTGTGGGTCCTCAGAAGGTGCACCGCTGAAATGAATAGGGAAGAGCTTGGTAAACTTATCCAACCTCAACAACGCCTCAGAAGACATAGCGGGCCTATTACCGGCCTATGCCGCAACAACCAGCTGAACCACCCCAACTGGATGGGCTACTGGAGTCTGATACAAGGGAGACACCTGCTCTGGAGTATGAGTACCGGGAGTCTGTGCTCCTCCCCCAGCCCGAGAGATGGTCGTTACCACCAAAAATGCACCGATCTGGGCCACACTCTCCATAAGGCCCACCAAGCGGACTAGAGCGTCCTAATGCACTAGAGTGGCTATGAATCCCTCAGCTTCGGTGGTTCAAAAGATGAAGGTTGTATAGAAAAATCAGCATCAGGGGTTCAAAGATGGGGATGCAAACACCAAATACTTTCATAGTCTAATAAGGGGTAGAAGAAGAAAGTTATATATTCACAAGACCAAGGATGAAAATGATAATTGGGTACACGGTGATGAGGCTACAAGCCAAGCAGCTTATGATTATTTTCAAGAACTATTTATTGACCCAGGAGGTACCATCAAAGAAGACCTTCTCTCATGCATCCCAACCACTATTACCTCTGAAGACAATAATGTCCTTTCTACAGATCCCACAATGACTGAGCTAAAAGAAGTAGTCTTTTCCATGAGTTCTGCAAGTGCTGCAGGCCCTGATAGTATGAATGGTAAATTTTATCAAGCCTGTTGGGAGATCATCAAGTCTGATTGATGAAGGTTGTACTGGCCTTTTTTGGAGGAAGAACCATGCCCAGATACATGACAAGTGCCTATCTTGTCCTACTTCCAAAAGTGGAATTTCCCACTCCCTTACATTGTCACACCTCCTTTTCCATTACTACACCCCGTGAAGGGTATAATAAAAGGGAGTTATTTCCAACTTGAAGTGACAATCGAAACGGGATTATTTAATTAAAAATCAGAGTTGCCACTTGGGAGATTTATGGTGTCCCAAGTCACCGGTTTAAATCCCGAATCGAGGAAAAGAATGACTCTGTTATTACAGTCTGCGAATCAGAAATCCGGGTAAGGAATTCTGTTAATCCGGGAGAAGGTGTTAGGCACTCCCGAGTTCCGTGGTTCTAGCACGGTCACTTTGATCCTACTTGGCTCATTAAATTATTTAATTACTGATTTTAGAACCTATGTGCTTATGCTTCTTTCCGCTTTTAATTAAGAAAATTATCTTGAAACGGGTTACGCGTACGTATACCCGCCCGTTTGGTGCGTCAAAAATCATGTCACGCGAACGTGTCCACAATTAATAATGCTGTATTATTATTAAGAAGATTTGGGCCGAAGTTGCGCGAACGCATACTCCGGTTTTGTTTTTAGAAGCGTAATTGTGTTACGCGAATGTATACACAATCACACTAGTATTTTAAAACGTCCCTAAAGGATATTCTACGAAATATTAGTCATTTTTACATCTAGGTCATGAAAATAATGTGAGGGCCATATGTGATTTAATGAATTATGTAAGCTAAAAATAATTAAAAGCTTGCAACCCATTTTATTATTAAGAAAAGATTTGATCGAAGTTGCACGAACGCATACTCCAAATTAATTTTAGGATTATGGTCATGTTACGCGAACGTATACGCAACCACAATCGTATTTTAAACGGCCCTAAAGGCTTGCTACGAATATTAATCATTTTTATATCTAGGGATTTTGTGGGAAGATCAAGAGCTTATGAACTAAGGAAAAGCCAAACCAATGCATCAGGAATTGATTGAACAGACTCATACAATTGATACATGTTTAACTTATGCTATTCATTCTTAGTGGGGATGTGGAACTAGGCACTCGATAATCACAATTGAGTAGAGAATATCATTTAACTGAACAGATAATACCAAACAGTGATATTTACATTTAGCCGCTAACATGCTGAGTTTATCACAGAATCACAACAACAAAAGCCAAACCAACTAGTGGTTAAATCAAAAAGTTAAGCTCTATCGATTTCTTCAAACTGCATTGGCGAAGCTCAAAGAAGCAAAAATGATCTTCAGGCTACCAAACATGGACATCAGTTTCATTTCTTAATGTGCAACCAAGTTAACAGATGCCATAACTCCCATTCAGGTGGGACAAGTTTCAATCATGGAAGATAGATTCAACTGAACAAATAATTCAGTCAAGCTGAGACTATCACGAGCTTGGATTGATTTTTATCCTAACTAAACCAACGACTAACTCTAATAGATTACACAGAATAGCACACAAGGTTCTTAACACTTGCTTTGAGCTTACACCAGCAAGGGAGCTACAAGACTCGCAATAAACTCAGAGGAAGCACGATAATGGTTCACAATTCCTTTGACAGAGTATTGAAATGAATACATATATGCAGATTTCATAACAGTAAAAACTCCTGCAGTAGTCATTTAAACTGCAAACACACTTCGGACAACAACGAAACAAGCAAGAATTGGACCAAATAGAGGTGAAGAAGAACTGGTGGGGCCTAGCTACGCAGAATCAGCGAAATAATGACAACATAGTACCCCCATGGCTCAAACAATCTAGCTCAAGAAGTTTCAGATGCCGAAATACTCTAGCATCTACAACAGACGGGATTGCGCAGCTAACAATGATCGAATTCGAACAAAACCAACAGATACAGTCCAGAATACTTAAGATACGAACACATGAACATGCCGCTTATTGACAACTCACTCAGATGATGTGCAATTAGTTACCCCCAACCATACAAGTGAAAACCAAACAAATCGAAGTTTAATTAATATCCCTAAGCTGCTGAACTAGTTGACCATCAAATGAACAGTGATTAGAAGGAGTCTCATGGCTTATTGCAAGTTTAAACTCCACACACAAACAAGAATTCTTTTTTTTTAAAACTCATCCCCACATATACCAACTTTGAGGGCTACTGGGCAGCCATAATAGTAGTGCCATACTACTACACAAATTTCATGTTTAATTCTGTTTTAAGAAGTTTAGTGACAGAAGTTACATGCTGAAAATAAACATGTACAACCACTGATCCCTTCAACATGGTGAACCTCACAGAGCAAATATTATCAAAGGGGAACTTCAACAGATTCAAGCCAGCAAGACATGCGAAAATGATCATGAAATCAGAGAAAGGGGAAACTCTTCAGTGAATCATGTCGAGCACATTGAGATCAAGACAGAAGATACAAGCAGATTAACTTGAATATCGAAGCATACCATATGCGCAGAAGAAGCACAAGAAAAAGCTCATCTTATGAAGCGATCGTTCTTTAACAACATGACCAAAATTCTGACCAACAACACTTTGAAAAACCAACTGTTCAAATAAAGAGAATGATTCTGTTTGATGCCTCTAGTAAATGAGGAAGATTTCACAAGAACAAATCACTTAAAGTCTAGAAAACATACATCATGAGAATAAACGTCATAGTTTCATGCTCGCTTAACCATCACAAAACTGAACACATCGTTCATCTGAAAGCGACGGAATGATAACTCGACACCAAAATAACAGTTAAAGCATAGAAAACATAGAGGACGACTACTCAACAATGACTCTTACTGATTGAACGTACTCAAGCACATCATACCGTTGAGAAGAAATTCACCAGCAAAAAATTCAATCACAGAACAAAACACCATTGAACAAAATCTCATAGCTCAAGACACTTTAAAACAGAGATGTAGAAGAGAAAAGAAATTGAACCTGAGATTTCAAACTTCCTTTAATAATTACAGACTCAACAATACACCTTTCGACTCCAAATCCTAGCGAGGTTTAGCAGTAACTCAGCAGGACAACAGTAGAAAAACCAAGCTTGAACTTCAATTCATTTTTCATCTCTTCGGAACTCAAAAACGGATTCAGAAAATAAAAATTTGTATATATGTTTCTCTTAAACTTTGAAAGTACTCTTCAAAGAAGAAAATGGAACCAGAAAACCAGAAAATAATTCAAGCCTTTCAACTTTTCTCCAAATTTTTATTCTCCAGCCCCCGGAAAAAAATCTCCTTCTCTGAACCAAAAACCTCGATATATATAGCCCCCCTCCAAACTTCTATGCCCTTCTTCAAGAAAAAATCCCCGAATATTCTTTTTGAACGAACCCCGACAGATGGAGAGGGAGGATCGATTCAAAATAAATCCACGGTCCCCATTTTTCGAAATTCATTCACAAGAGCGCACATGAGAGAGGAAAATCTGATAGAGGCCGTTAGACTCTTGCTGACGTGGTGAGATAAGGTGCATGTGAATAATTTTGGTTCACTCGCCTGAGATTTGGCGAGTTCAGACGCGGTTGAGATGAGGAAGAACATGAACAGTGCGCGTCTTTGGGATTTAGGGATTAAGCTCTCTTTTCTTTTAATTAAGGGTTATTTTGGGGAATGGGTCGGGTCGGATCAATGGGGCTGGGCGGGTTAATGAGAGGGGAAGGTTGGGCTCAATTAAATTTGGCCCAAATTGCTTTTAATTTCTGATTTCTCTTTTACCTTTTCTTAAACTTCAATTGTTTTCTTTTTCTCTTTTCTTATTTTCAAATTAATATTAATACCTAAATTAATTCTTAAACTAAATTAACTTACAAAATTAGATTAATCACTCAACAAAATATTTTCAACAATTAATTAAACCCTAGATTAAAGAAAAACTATAAAAGGTAAAATTAAAAAGTTAAAGACGCAAAAAGAATTATTTTTTTGTAATTTTCTATTTTTGTAAAATAACTAACTTACTAATTAACCTAAAAAAAATGTAAAATTAAGTCCTAAATGCAAATGCATGGTATTTTTTTGTATTTTTCATGATTTAAGTAAAATAAATTATCACAAAATCCTATAAAATTGTAAAAAATTGAGAAAAATTATTTTTCTTGAATTTATGGGAGTAATTCATATAGGGAAAAAATCACGTGCTCACAGCTGCCCCTCTTTGCTCGGAAACTAGAAGAGTTTTCGTGCAAAGATAAAGTGAGCGGATACGAACGACTTTTGCCCGTTTGAATACTCCGTGGGAAGCATTTTTGAAAGATTTGAGCGCACCCTGCTTTCGAGGTTGCCTACATATCCTTGGCTAAAAAGGAATCAGGTCAGTGAAGTTCGGGAAGGTCTGGTAGCTAGGACTACCATGAAGCTGTGGTTTCACTGTTGCTGCTGCTGCTACTGCTTACTGAACCTCCTTATTACACAGTGTCAAAATAAAAAGAAGCTAGACTAAGCTATGATCTATAAATTACAAAAGTCCTATCTATGTCTTCAAACTTGCTCTTGTGTTGCCTTGCCGCATTGTTGACTTGTATTCTTCCGGTGAAATTCCTTTGTTACCGACTTGACTTGTAATCTGAGATGTTTTCCCTTTCTCCAGGGGGACGCCTGATTGCTGAACTCGAATTGTACTTTGAGATGCTTTCCCTTTCTCCAGGTGGACGCCTGACTACTGAACTGTATTTTGAGATGTTGCCCCTTTCTCCAGGTAGACACCTGACTGCTGAACTTGAATTGTATTCCCTTGCTCTCCAGGCGGGCTCCTAACTGCTGAACTTGAGATGTATTCCCGTGCTCTCCAGGTGGGCTCCTGACTGCTGAACTTGAATGTATTCCCATGCTCTCCAGGGGGGCTCCTGACTGCTAAACTTGAAATGTATTCCTCTGTTCTCCAGGCGGGCTCCTGACTTCAACAAAAATGGACAAAAACAAAGAAAATCTCTTGCCCCAGTTTGGTGACTGGGCGTCATACTACCAGATATTAACAAGAATTGGAAAACTGAAACTTGAATTGTAATACCTCTGTTCTCCAGGCGGGCTCCTGATTGCTGAAACTTGAAATGTACGCCTCTATTCTCCAGGAGGGCTCCTGATTGCTGAAGCTTGAAATGTGTTCCCTTGTTCTCCAGGTGGGCTCCTGATTGCTGAACTTGAAAAGCATTCCCTGTTCTCCAGGTGGGCTCCTGACTGCAACAAAACAAACAAAGAAAATTTTCTGCCCCAGTTTGGTGACTGGGTGCAGCATGTTATCAGATATTAAAAATTAAAAGCTAAAATTGAATTGCACTTCCCNAAAACACAAAAAGAAAAGGAAAATCTCTTTTAATCCATTTCTGAATGAGCGATCCTGACTAGATGTCCTAGGCTCTGTCATGACGTCCAAACTTCGCTAAGTAAAATCCACACCTGTAATGAGAAAACTTAAACCAACACTATGTGAGACAATAACATTCCCTACTAGACACATGCAAGACATGGTTGAGGCTATTTTGCAAAATGACTTATGTGGGTTGCCTACGTATCACGCCCCGAAAGACGAGAATTAGGTATGCGTAGTTTGGGCAGATTGGATACGGTTGAAAACAACTAATCTAGAAAAAACATATTTTTGGTTTTTCTTGAAAAATGGTGAAACATGCAAAATCTTTTTGGATTTTCTTTTTCTATTTTTTTGATTTTTTGATTTTTCGAAAAAATAATGAAAAAGTGCAAAATCTTTTTTTTGAATTTTCAAACTCTTTTTTTTAACAACATAATTGGACCCAACTCGCTTTATCTTCACACTTCACCCTCTCTCTTTTTTCCATTTTTTTCTTTTTTATTTTTTCATTGCCCTCAGCTATCATTGGTCCGCCAAATGACCCTTTTACCCTTGAACAAATGCAACATGTAGCACATAGGATGCATCAAGATGGTCTGTTATTTTGGGTACACCTGTCCTAGACGGACCCAACCCCTGTGTTGAGTCCCCTAAGTCAAATGCACGTGATGCAAACAAGCGCTCCTACTAGGGATCCGGCATGAAGCTGTATTTTTCTAAGTTAAAATCCTGGGGTTTTTGTCTAGACTTGGGGTACCCGAGCGGACAACTGGGGCCGAGGAGGGGGCGACGTACCGGGAGCACTAAAGTCTGGCCGGCCATGTCGCTTGCCCAGCCTCGCTCTATTTGGTATAATTTCTACAGAAAAGCGGGCTACGCGAACGTATGCACCATTTTCAGAAGACTCAAATGGGGTGGCGTAAGAAGGCAATTATATACAATTCAACAATATTAATGCGGTAAACAGATAGCATTTAGCACAAAGGTTCACAAAATACAATAATATCAACAATAAATAAGCCAAGAAAAAATCATAAGACAAACTCGAATTCTTGAACCCTGAACAAAAAAATTCTGGGTTCATTATCCCCAGCAGAGTCGCCAGAGCTGTCACACCTCCTTTTCCATTACTACACCCCGTGAAGGGTATAATAAAAGGGAGTTATTTCCAACTTGAAGTGACAATCGAAACGGGATTATTTAATTAAAAATCAGAGTCGCCACTTGGGAGATTTATGGTGTCCCAAGTCACCGGTTTAAATCCCGAATCGAGGAAAAGAATGACTCTGTTATTACAGTCTCCGAATCAGAAATCCGGGTAAGGAATTC
This sequence comes from Nicotiana attenuata, assembly GCF_001879085.1. Taxonomy (NCBI): domain Eukaryota; kingdom Viridiplantae; phylum Streptophyta; class Magnoliopsida; order Solanales; family Solanaceae; genus Nicotiana; species Nicotiana attenuata. Next base: position 32,214,792 of record NC_031994.1, read on the forward strand.
TGTTAACCCGGGAGAAGGTGTTAGGCACTCCCGAGTTCCGTGGTTCTAGCACGGTCACTTTGATCCTACTTGGCTCATTAAATTATTTAATTACTGATTTTAGAACCTATGTGCTTATGCTTCTTTCCGCTTTTAATTAAGAAATTTATCTTGAAACGGGTTACGCGTACGTATACCCGCCCGTTTGGTGCGTCAAAAATCATGTCACGCGAACGTGTCCACAATTAATAACGCTTTATTATTATTAAGAAGATTTGGGCCGAAGTTGCGCGAACGCATACTCCGATTTTGTTTTTAGAAGCGTAATTGTGTTACGCGAACGTATACACAATCACACTAGTATTTTAAAACGGCCCTAAAGGATATTCTACGAAATATTAGTCATTTTTACATCTAGGTCATGAAAATAATGTGAGGGCCATATGTGATTTAATGAATTATGTAAGCTAAAAATAATTAAAAGCTCCATTTTATTATTAAGAAAAGATTTGATTGAAGTTGCGCGAACGCATACTCCAAATTAATTTTAAGATTATGGTCATGTTACGCGAACGTATACGCAACCACAATCGTATTTTAAACAGCCCTAAAGGCTTGCTACGAATATTAATCATTTTTATATCTAGGGATTTTGTGGGAAGATCAAGAGCTTATGAACTAAGGAAAAGCCAAACGAATGCATCAGGAATTGATTGAACAGACTCATACAATTGATACATGTTTAACTTATGCTATTCATTCTTAGTGGGGATGTGGAACTAGGCACTCGATAATCACAATTGAGTAGAGAATATCATTTAACTGAACAGATAATACCAAACAGTGATATTTACATTTAGCCGCTAACATGCTGAGTTTATCACAGAATCACAGCAACAAAAGCCAAACCAACTAGTGGTTAAAATCAAAAAGTTAAGCTCTATCGTTTCTTCAAACTGCAATGGCAAAGCTCAAAGAAGCAAAAAAGATCTTCAGGCTACCAAACATGGACATCAGTTTCATTTCTTAATGTGCAACCAAGTTAACAGATGCCATAACTCCCATTCAGGTGGGACAAGTTTCAATCATGGAAGATAGATTCAACTGAACAAATAATTCAGTCAAGCTGAGACTATCACGAGCTTGGATTGATTTTTATCCTAACTAAACCAACGGCTAACTCTAATAGATGACACAGAATAGCACACAAGGTTCTTAACACTTGCTTTGAGCTTACACCAGCAAGGGAGCTACAAGACTCGCAATAAACTCAGAGGAAGCACGATAATGGTTCACAGTTCCTTTGACAGAGTATTGAAATGAATACATATATGCAGATTTCATAACNAGAGCTAAAATTGAATTGTGCTTCCCTTGTTCTCCATGTGGGCGCCTGATGACTGAACTTGAAAAGCATTCCCTTGTTCTCCAGGTGGGCTCCTGACTGCAACAAAACAAACAAAGAAAATTTTCTGCCCCAGTTTGGTGACTGGGTGCAGCATGTTATCAGATATTAAAAGCTAAAATTGGAATTGTACTTCCCTTGTTCTCCAGGTGGGCTCCTGACTGCTGCAAAACAAACAACAAAGGAAATTTCTGCCCCAGTTTGGTAACTGGGTACAACATGTTATCAAATATTAAAAATTAAAAGCTAAAATTGAATTGCACTTCCCTTGTTCTCTACGTGGGCTCCTTACTGCTGAACTTGAAAAGTACTCCCTTGTTCTCCAGGTGGGCTCCTGACTGCAACAAAATAAACAACAAGGAAAGATTTCTACCCCAGTTTGGTGACTAGGTATAGCATGTAATCAAATATTAAAAATTAAAAGCTAAAATTGAATTGCACTTCCCTTGTTCTCCAGGTGGGCGCCAGACTGCTGAAACTTGAAAAGTATTCCCTTGTTCTTCAGGTGGGCTCCTGACTGCAACAAAATAAACAACAAAGAAAATTTCTGCCCCAGTTTGGTAACTAGGTACATCATGTTATCAAATATTAAAAATTAAAAGCTAAAATTGAATTGCACTTCCCTTGTTCTCCAGGTGGGCGCTTGACTGCTGAAACTTGAAAAGTATTCCCTTGTTCTCCAGGTGGGCTCCTGACTGCAACAAAATAACAACAAAGAAATTTTTGCCCCAGTTTGGTAACTGGGGTACACGGGTAAGTGTTAAACTGGATTATTCTACCAACTATTATAAGAATTTGAAAGGTAAGTCCTATTATCCAGGGATGTCCTGACAATTTCTAATAATTATGAACCTAAGTTATATCCCCTAGAGGTATTACCCCCACTACATTTGTTGTCTAAAAGGTCTTAAACTACTCCGCATTATCCAGNGACTGAACTTGAAAACGTATTCCCTTGTTCTCCAGGTGGGCTCCTGACTGCAACAAAATAAACAACAAAGAAAATTTCTGCCCCAGTTTGGTAACTGGGTACAACATGTTATCAAACATTAAAAATTAAAAGCTAAAATTGAATTACACTTCCCTTGTTCTCCAGGTGGGCGCCTGACTGCTGAAACTTGAAAAGTATTCCCTTGTTCTCCAGGTGGGC
>NC_031994.1:32217949-32272572 GCF_001879085.1 Nicotiana attenuata
CCGAATATCTTTTTGAACGAACCCCGACAGATGGAGAGGGTGGATCGATTCAAAATCAATCCACGGTCCCCATTTTTCGAAATTCATTCACAAGAGCGCACATGAGAGAGGAAAATCTAACAGAGGCCGTTAGAATCTTGCTGACGTGGTGAGATAAGGTGCATGTGAATAATTTTGGTTCACTCGCCTGAGATTTGGCGAGTTCAGACGCGGTTGAGATGAGGAAGAACATGAACAATGCGCGTCTTTGGGATTTAGGGATTAAGCTCTCTTTTCTTTTAATTAAGGGTTATTTTGGGGAATGGGTCGGGTTAGATCAATGGGGCTGGGCGGGTTAATGAGAGGGGAAGGTTGGGCTCAATTAAATTTGGCCCAAATTGCTTTTAATTTCTGATTTCTCTTTTACCTTTTCTTAAACTTCAATTGTTTTCTTTTTCTCTTTTCTTCTTTTCAAATTAATATTAATACCTAAATTAATTCTTAAACTAAATTAACTTACAAAATTAGATTAATCACTCAACAAAATATTTTCAACAATTAATTAAACCCTAGATTAAAGAAAAACTATAAAAGGTAAAATTAAAAAGTTAAAGACGCAAAAAGAATTATTTTTTTGTAATTTTCTATTTTTATAAAATAACTAACTTACTAATTAACATAAAAAAATATAAAATTAAGTCCTAAATGCAAATGCATGGTATTTTTTTTTGTATTTTTCATGATTTAAGTAAAATAAATTATCACAAAATCCTATAAAATTGTAAAAAATTGAGAAAAATTATTTTTCTTGAATTTATGGGAGTAATTCATATAGGGCAAAAATCACGTGCTCACATACATAATTCAGACCAATCAGCCTTAGCAATTTCATCAACAAGATCATCTCCGAGATCATTAGTACAAGACTGGCCCCAATTCTTCCCAAAATCATCTCAGTCAATCTGAGAGGCTTTGTTAAAGGGAGAAACATTTTTGAAAACATCATGCTTGCACAGGAAATTGTCCATGGCATCAAAAAGCCCAACATTGGTACCAATGTTGTTATCAAGTTAGACATGGCTAAAGCATATGATAGAGTATCATGGAGCTTCACATGTATTATGTTGAGAAGAATGGGTTTTTGTGAAAGAATCATTGACATTATCTGGAGAACTATGTCTAACAAATAGTACTCAGTCATCATTAATGGCACCAGATATGGCTTCTTTCAATCAACTAGGGGCCTAAAGCAAGGAGACCCACTAGCTCCCTCCCTATTCATTATTGGAGCTGAACTACTTTCCAGGATGCTCAACAATCTGAACCATGATCAATTTTTTAATGGCTTCTATATGCAAAGGAGAGGACCTCAGATTAATCACCTCAGTTTTGCAGACGACATCATCATTTTTACTTCAGGAGGCAGAGTATTACTTCAAAAAATCATGAAGATATTGAGGAGTTATGAAGAATGTTCTGGGCAAAAAATCAACAAGGATAAGAGTCACTTCATGACTTCACCTTGAGCATTTCAATTTGCCATCAGAAGGATTAGAGCAGAAACATGCTTCTCAAAGAGGGAATTTCCTCTAACTTACCCGGTATGCCCTTTGTATATAGGTGGGAAGAGGATCATTCACTACAACAATCTCAGAGCTAAGATTGTAGGCAAAATCAAAGGTTGTCATGGAAAAATGCTATCCTATGGTGGCAGGGCTACCTTGATAAAACATGTTCTACAGTTGATACCAATCCATCTCTTGTCTGCTGTGTCTCCTCCAAAAACTGTTATGAAGGTGATTGAGAAATTGACAGCAAAATTCTTTTGGGGCCTGGAAAAGGACAAACTGAAGTATCATTTGGCCTCTTGGCAGAAACTGGCCTATCCAATGAATGAGGGTGGTCTGGGATTAAGAACAATTAATGATGTTTGCAAATCAATGGAGCTCAAACAATGGTGGCATCTAAGAACCTCTCAGTCTCTATGGAGCAAATTCCCTAGAGCCAAATACTGTCAAAGGTCCAATCCCATATCCAAAAAATTGGAATCTAGCCAGTCACAAGCATGGAAAAGGATGATGATCAACAAAAAGGAGGCAGAGCAAGCAATTCAATGGAGGCTTCACTCAGGGAATTGTTTGATCTGGTGGGATATTGTCTAGGAACATGGCCTTTAGCTGACCATAGAATTGGTGGAAGCAGGCCCGGCAACCTCAGAAACTAAATGAATGGGCCCCATATCACATTATCCAAGATATCATTCAAACTCCTATTCATTACCAACCTCAGATCTTAGATGATGCCATTTCGACACCAACAATTAATGGGAAATTCACTTGTGCCTCTACTTGGGAATTAATCAGAAAGAAGAAGCAACCTAACTTCTCCAACAGAATGACCTGGCATAAGAAAATACCGTTTAAGTGGTCCTTTTGCCTATGGAGAGCCCTCACAAGCAAATTGCCAACTGATGACAGGGTGCTTGTATTTAGTAACCCCACTGTATCCAGATATGTCTGCTACACTTCACATGCCAATGAAACTGTGGATCACATTTTTATTAGCGGCTCCTTTGCTAGTTATGTTTGGAGGAAATTTGATGGCATAGCAGGAATTCAAACTGAAAACAAGCCTCTCAAGCTGCTTTTAATGACTTGGTGGATGTAGAAGAGTCATAATGAAGCCCAAATATTAATCCATGACACCATGCCTATTATTATCTGTTGGAACCTTTGGAAGAACATATGCAGTGCAAAGTATGGAGGAAAGACATCATCAATGTCCAGGGTCTTGTTTTCTATCAACTCAGACGTATTAATGCTGCTGAAGACTTGTTTTCCTTATATCTCCTGGTCACCAACTAGAATGAACTATATCCTAGAGTTGAGCAAATCAAACACCACACTTCTTTCACTCAAGTCACCTGACAAAGATCTGCAGCACAGTTTGTGAAGGTCAATAGTGATGGAAGTGCTCTAAGTAATCCGGGCAAAATAGGGGCATGGGTTATCATCAGAGATCATACCAGTGAGTTCATCCATGCTATGGCTACTCTTATAGGAGAAGGAACTAACAATCTAGCTGAAGTTGAAGCAGCCATCATAAGAGTTCAATGGTGTTTAAATAATGGATTCCACAGAGTTCATCTGGAGGCAGATTCAACTCTACTTATCCAGTGGCTGAACAAATCCCCCTGGACTCTAATGATGACAATGCAGAAACTTAAGGAACTCAGTCTATAGTGTGAGGAATTCAGATCCTCACACGTGTATAGAGAAGGAAATTGCCCAGCTGATTCACTATCCAAGCTATGTCATGAGTTGCCAGAAATGACCCATTTCCACTTCCCTTCAGCTCTACCTAACCACATCAGAGGATAGATTTTACAAGACTCCATCACCACTCCAACTTTCAGACAAAGGAAAACAAGCAGAATCACTGCACCCCCCAGCTCCAATGGCTATGGATGAAAATCATAAACAATTGGGAGCTAACCTAATTGTCCAAATGAAACCAGAAGCTATTGCACACAGCAGTTGACACAGTACAAGATCCATCATTACTCAAACACAATTTTTAGCTTACCTTTTTCTCTATTTGCAGGAATAGAAGGAATGTATACATCATTGGTGGAAATCCAATGTGTGGTATTAGCATCTCTGATGCTCATTCTATTGGAGAACCTTCAATGTAGTCGTCCCTGTTGCTTCACCTGGAATCCATCAATCTTCTACCAATATTAGTCACACCCCAAACACACTCACAAAAGTTTCTCACCCAAACAAGATAACATACACCAACTCACACACACATAAGCTACACTTTCACACCACAATATACCCCACTCTCCACCATACATACAACAAGGATCACTATTGCCCTAAGTATCTCACTCAATGCCCTAGTACACACAAGAATTTGGCAGCAAAATTAGTCTACATCAGTACCACCTCCCACAATCTCCTTTGGGGTTCAGAACACACAAGAACCTGAGCCTTAAGGCTGCTAACTCTAGCAGGGGAGTGGTAGATCTTCACACTAACAACTTTCTAACCTTTGTAGGCATAAAACTTCAAGGACCCCTACGTTTCATTTTCTTTTTATCCAAAGTTGTATACCACTGCTATGGTGCCGATAGATTCACTACTTCAGCGCCGTTATCGGACATTGCAGGCTGAGCATCTATTTCTCGTGTATCGTTCCACACCGAGAAGAGGGATGTGTACCTCAAGCAACAACAAGAATGGAACCATAGGCTCCTATGCTGGGAGCATTTCGGGGTATAGGTCTAACCACCTCAACTCCCCGTTTCTAGTGGTGTGCAACCATCCAGAAAAGGAGCATAAACTCCTTGATCAAATATCCACCACACCAATCCCTCTTTACCAGAGCACACACAATACTTACACCACAAATCAAATCAAAGGCACCTTCTTCCAGTCACAACCTACTGGCATTATTCTAAAAAGGAAGTTGGCATCAATCAAAGCTCCCAGAACACATAAGAACCTGGGAGCCATTTGTTTAACCTTTTTGTTATGTTTTGCAGGTACCATGGCCATATCCAGATTGTTGATGCATTTACGAGGTGTGGTATCAACATCTCGGATGTTCAATCTCTTGGAAATGCATCAATTTATTTAGGCATGCCAAAACACTTGCAATCATACAATCATCAACAATAGCATCAATCCAGTTCAATACTGGACATCTCAAAAGCACACAATAATGTTCCTAATACACAGAAGATCACCACTCAGCCACAGTTTATGCTACATGCCTCTGGCCATCAGCAAGACACCTCTAGGGGCTCAGACCTAGCCTTTCTGCACTTATGGTTCACACACTCTCAACAACAGCAGTCAGTAGTAGTCATCAAAAGTTCACTTGCGCAATCACATGGGCCTTTTGATTCCTATATACAACTTGGCTTTCTTTGCTCCCAATGTCAAAGCAAAGTTAGAGATAGCCCCTACTACAGTCACTCACTTTTTGATATCCTCCATTGGAGGCTCCATCACCTAATCTAGACGCAACATCCTATGTACATGGAGTTGGATCCTCACACCTTTTTGCTTAGGAGATCTAGGATCAATTGTACTTTTTTTTATATCTAACCTAGGTACACTAATCCATGCTTTTGTATATCCATATGTCTATCATTGTTGCATAAATAATAGGAACCTTACTCTAGGTCTAACTTCACTTAGTTGTGTAGGTACATTTGATTATCATTTATGGATGATCAAGTGTACGACCATTTTTTGGGAGTTAAAGTCTATGTCCCCCTCCATTGTTTTATTTTATGTTACATTTATGCAAATTAACCCTGGGCACAAGGTCTAGTGTATTTGATCAAAAAAACAAATCCCTCCGGGACCTGAGCTGGTCTGACGGGCACAATCTGAGCTGGGACCTCCTCATCATGATCAATTTGAGGCTCTACCGCGGGTGTTGCTGCTCGAACTCTAGGCTGAGCTCTGCCTCTGCCTCGGCCTCTAGCTCGACCTCCGCCTCGGCCTCTGCCCTAGTAGTAGCTGCCACAAGGGTCTCCGGCTCCTATCTGGATGCTGATGTTGTGCTTGTTTTCTCCATCTACGAGAGAACAAGAATAGAATGGTTCAATCATCAATGATAGAATAAAATCGTACGATAGAGAAGGAAGGAAGTGAAATTTTTCCTAAACTCCATAGCCTCTAGAAGATAAGTACAGACGTCTCTGCACCGATCCTCCAGACTCTGTTAGGCTTGCTCATGACTCGTGAGACCTAGGCAACCTAGTGCTCTAATACAAACTTGTCACGACCCAGAATTTTCACCCTCGGGACCGTGATGGCGCCTAACATTTCACTACTAGGCAAGCCAACGTTAGATATAGTTATTAACCATTTTCAATAATTCAAATCAAATGAAAACCAATAAGCTAAATAAACTGAAATAAAGTAGATAAATCTGATAAAAGGCGATATCCAAAATCTACATAAGAAGTGCAGAGTGTAGTATGAGTACAATCGACACCAGGTACTCTGTGAGTGTTGTGCCTAATCTCGATGAAATAGTGATGAGGCTAAGACGGGTAACTTACAATAACCTGTACGCAGTGTAATAATAATAAAAAGGAGGGAAAAACAGGAAAAAGTAAGGCCATTAATTTATGAAAATGAACTCAATCGTCGAAGTCAGTAAATCCTAAATATCAGTCCTCAGATTATCATATAAAAAGTGCTAGAAACACACTATACAACAATGAGTGCAACACACACTATCCGTTGCGGCGCAACCCGATCCCACCATACACACACACTCCTCCCTTATTCCACGATAACATCATTTATCAATATCAAGAATCACATATAAAATTCATTGCAGCGCGCTACCCGATCCCACCATATCATCAGAATCGATGTCATAATCCTTCTTTATTTCACCATGTCATAAATTATCAATAACAAGTATTACGTACACAACCGTTGCGGCGCGCAACCTGATCCCACCATATCATTATAATCAATATCAAAATCCTCCCTTACATACCATATCATAACCGTTGTAGCGTACAAGATCCACAAATATTGTCAATAAAAACAATCAATTCAATAACTCAATTTACAAGAATCTCTAGATTAAGTAATATGAAAGCAAAGCAATAAATGAACCACGTACTAATCAAAAGAATGCTAAAAATAATATAAAAGCAACAAAATAAGACAAGTATGTGACATTTAAGGTGTGCAAGTAAGACAATTAAGGAAAGTAGCAATTAACCACGGAGTCACGAAAGGGACGAACAACTCAACACAGTAATAAGTAATGACAAGTAGCAAATTACGTCATAGAAAGTAATTAAAGTATGTAACAGTTAAGGCATGGAATAAAATAATTCATGAAATACGAGAAAATCATGGAAACAATTATTTTGACAGCGTATAAAACTCGTCACCTCGCATATACGATGTTACACACATAATACACATAACATATAGTTCAAGGGTTCCTAATTCCTTCAAATCAATGTTAGACCAAACATTTCCTCGCTCCGCAATCAAATCGAAGCTCAACCAGTGACTTTCCACTAAAATTCGCCTCCAAACCAATCGAATCTAACCATAATCGACTTAATATCATCAATCATTGCTAGGGAAATCAATTTCAATAGATAAAGCTAAGATCTTTACTATTTTCCCAAAAAGTTAACAAAAGTCAACTTGGGGCCCACCAAGTTAAAACCCGTGTCCAATAGTAGATTCTGACTATCCATGATCCCACGAGTTCAAATATGTGACTAGTTTCAAAATTCGAGTCCAAATCGATTCTCAAAACTCAACTTCTTATTTTTCAAAAACTTGACAAAGTTTCACAAATTTTCACTTTGATTAACATGATTTTTATGTTAAAATCTAAGATAAGTTGGTGGAATGTGATTAGAAATGGATTAGAATCTGTAAGGCCCCGTGAAAAATTTATGCTCAAAACCCAGTAGCTCGTAGGGTCAGGGTCCGAATATGTGTTGGGAATGTGTAAAACTCTTCGCAGCGAGCTTGCTCGCCGTGGTTCGGACCCATTGTACTGATCTAAGTATTTAAAAATCAAAGAACCAAGTTTTTCCAGAAAAGTACTATTTTGCGGTCTAGAATGCGGTCGCAAATCAAGTATGCGGACCGCATTTCTGCCGCAGAATGAGTCAGTCGTTTGGTTAAAATTAAGGTCAAAATGTGGTCCATTATGCGACCGCATAACTGATATGTGGACCGCATTTCTATCGCAAAATGAGTCCATGTGCCAGGCAATTTATGGTCAAAAATGCGGTGCGTTATGCGACAGCAAATCGTGTATGCAGACCGCATTTCCGCCGCAAACCCAAACAGAATAATTAGATTTTTGGAGCACTTTTAGCGGTCCATTCTGCGGACCGCATTTCGGATCTGCGATCGCAAAGTGCGACCGCAAACCTGACTCGGGCTCCTAATTTTCTAAATTTTAAAACCGACCCCTTTTTTCATAAAACACCTCAACCCCTCATTTTAACAAGTTTTCTGAACAAAATAAGAGAGAGGAAGAGAGGGTTCTTGAGAGAGAAAGTCATCTTCATCAAATTTGATTCTTCAAAACTATCCAGGCCGGGAAATTTCAAGTAATTGTCTTCTTCTCCATTCTTGCAGGTAAAAATCCCCAACCCTTTTTTATTGAATTTCAGGTTTAAACATAAAGGGGGATTCTCATGCAATGATGCTTGAAAACAAAGTTGAAACATACATGCATGCCTTTTAAAACCTAAAATCTAGTAAGAGGAATTGGGTAGGAGTAAAGGATTGTACAAAGAAGGGTTGATAACCTAAATAAATTTGAGTAGCAATTGTGAACTTCAATTCTAAGTCATATGTGTTAACTTGTGCACTACATTGATGTTGCTAGACTATTTGGTGAATTGAAAATTGAAGTTAAAAGGGAATTCGGCTCCAGGTATGTATGGCTAACTTTGACCTTTGTAAAATCACCTTGTTTGGGGTACGAATATTTGGTATGTGATATCTATGTGGATTATGTGTGAAATTCTTGTGATTGGTATGATTTGAGTGTTCCTGGCTAAGTTTCCCGATATAATGGTGTAAGTAAGTGGCAATAAACCAAATCTGTGATTGTGAAAGTGTTATGTGGTAAGAGCTGAGAAACAAATGATGGAAGGAAATCGTAAATGATGCAATTGGAACAACTGTGGCAATAACATAAATGGCTTGTCGTGGGCAATTATTGTTGTGACATAAAATGCATATGAGTTGTTGGATATGATGGAAGTGGTATTGTTGGTTATGGAAATTCTTTGTGAATTGTTGTTATTATTCCTTGAGAATTGTTGTTGTAATACTTGAGAATTGTTGTTGTTGTTCTTTGTGAAGTGTTGTTGTTGTTGTTGTGTTGTTTGTGAATTGTGATTGTTTGGTGGGATCGGGTTGCGCGCCACAACACGAAGTAATAAGGTGTGGGTTGTGGTGATAAGGGTGGCCGAGGTAATAAGGGTGGCCGAGGTAATAAGGGTGGAAAGTGATTGAAATCACTATTGAAATGAAAATATGAGAAAGTTGTGAAATCATTGATGTGAAAATGTTGAAGGGGAAATGGAGAGATTGTAAACTTGTTTGGCTTGATTGTTTCCTTTCATGTGTATTTGATTGTTGATTCCATTACTACTTGTTACTTGTGTATGGTTTGAGTTTGCTTAGGGCAAAGTTTGTTCATGCATACTAGTACAATTCAAATGTACTGTCGTCCCTTTTGCCAGGGCGCTACATTCGTGTTATGATTGTAGGTGGATCCATAGCATGTACCCCAGTCCACCGACCGTAGCTCCCCTTTACTTCTCGTCAGCTGAAGTGGTGAGCCCCTTTCCTCTCGGGGCCCTGCGTGGCTCATGCCGCTTTTATTTCGGAGTCATGTTTTAATATTTGTGTAAGGTATAGCCGGAGCCTTGTTACCGGCAAGTATTGTTTAATCCCTTTGTATCCTTAGAGGCTCCGTAGACAGTAAATGTGGGTTACGAACTTATGTAATATGTATTTTGGTATGTTGGGCGATGTAAGTTGTAATCCTCATTAAGTAACCATGTATGTTATGTATGTTTTGTGAAAAGGTGTTTTAAGTATAAATAGCTATTTCCTGTGATTAATGAACAATGAAAAATACGGGGTAACGTGTGGGTTAGGAAAGGCACCCAGGTCCACTTGACTGGGGCTACCCGGTCGGGCGCCGGTCATGTCCCTCGGATTGGGGCGTGACAGACTTGGTATCAGAGCCTAAGGTTTTAAAGGAGTCCTAGGATGTCTCGGAGCTGTGTCTAGTAGAGCCCTTCTTATCGGTGTGTTGTTGACCACATCTATAAGTAGGGGGCTGCATGGAAATTTAGGAAATTACCCTCTTCTTTGTTATTCTATATCTTGCGGTGAAGTGAAAGGTGGAAGTATCTATGTCTAACTCGTGCTCTGTTCCGAATTTTTCAGTAATGGCATCTAAGAAGCGAGCTAGACTCGGCCTTGGGGCCAATACCACCCCGAGTGAGGCTATGAATCATGTACCTGATGCCGTGGGTGAGAGTTGACTCCCCGGTCTTGAATCTACCTGGCCCATCTATCCCAGACCAAAGTGTTCTTGTTCCTGCTGCGGCAGAGGGTGCTACCATTCCTCCCGACGATATTCCTAATTCTGATGCAGTTCCAGCTTCCGATCCCGGGGTTCCTGATGAGGACCTTAGAGGAGCCATCCGTATGTTGACCCAGTTAGTGGCCGCTCAGGCCAAGAGATCTCATGATACCCCTATAGTCTCCAGCGGACAGGGAGATTCCGCCAGTTCCAGAGTCAACCAGTTTTTGCGGTTAGCCCCTCCAGAGTTCTCAGGCACAGACCCAGAGGCCGATCCATAGGATTTTCTTGATGAAATGTATAAGACCCTTCGAGTGATGAAGGCTTCAGAGACAGAGGGAGTTGAGTTGGCTTCATACAGGTTGAGGGGAGCAGCGTATTCATAGTTCGAGATGTGGGAGGATTCCCGAGGGGAGGGAAGACCTCCGGCCAGATGGGATGAGTTTGTAGATGCATTTATGGACCATTTCTTGCTTGCCGAGACAGTGGCTGCCCGTGCCACTGAGTTTGAGGTTTTCAAGCAGGGCAGTATGAGTGTTTGGGAGTACCACATGGAGTTTGTGAGATTGTCTAAGTATGCTCCTCAGTTAGTGTCGACCATGGATGCTCGAGTTCGGCGATTCGTTCAGGGCCTTAGTCCTTTGGTGGTGAATGAGGCTGCCACAACGGCCTTACACTCGGATATGAATTATGGGAAGATTGTGGGATTCGCTCAGGCCACAGAGGCTAGGAAGTTGAAGATACGGGCGGAAAGGGAGAGTAACAGCAGGGCTCGTTCAGTGGGTCACTCAGGGAGATCAGCTCAGGGGAGAGGGCCATCAGGACCATGCCAGTCATATGCTCAGTCCTCAGCGAGCGCACCACCATCTGTACACAGTTATCAGCATAGCAGCCACTTGAGACCAGGTTCAGGCAGTAGGAGATCCCATCAATCCGGCCGTTCGGGAGGGAGATCACAGCAACAGGGGAGGGCTCCATGCCCCAAGTGTGGGAGATTCCATACAGAGACTTGTTATTTGGATATCCCGGTGTGTTTTAGATGCGGGGTTAGAGGTCATATCCAGCGGGACTATCGTGTGCCCAGTCAGGGCGTGGGTAGGGGATTTGCTCAGTCATCCGATTCTTCAGTCGCCACATCATCTGTGCGTCCTCCAGCCCCAGCAGGGCGTGGTGCAGTTAGGGATGGAGCTCGTGGTAGAGGTGGACCCAGCCGATTTTATGCTTTGAGCGGTCGCCAGAGTGCAGAGGCTTCTCCAGATGTAGTTACAGGTATCTTGTCTGTTCAGGCCATTGATTGTTATGCTCTTATTGATCCGGGGTCCTCTTTGTCTTATGTCACCCCATTCATTGCTTCAAGTTTTGGGATAGAACTCGAACAGCTTCATGAGCCGTTCTCCGTATCGACTCCGGTTGGTGATTCTATCACAGCCTCGCGAGTTTATAGGAATTGTGTTGTCACGGTATGTGGTTGTGTTACCACGGCCGATCTTATCGAGCTTGGAATGGTGGATTTTGATGTGATTATGGGTATGGACTGGCTTTATTCGTGCTTTGCTAAACTTGACTGCCGAACGAGAGTCATGAGACTCGAGTTCCCTAATGAGCCGGTTGTCGAGTGGAAGGGGAATGGTGTGGTGCCGAAGGGTAGGTTTATTTCCTAACTTAAGGCTTCAAAGATGATTAAGAAGGGGTGTATCTACCATTTGGTCCGGGTGGCGGACACCACTTCAGAAGTGTCTAACCCCGAGTCTGTGCCAGTCGTGAATGAGTTTCTTGAAGTGTTTCCGGACGAGCTTCCAGGTATTCCGCCAGATAGGGAGATTGATTTCGGGATTGATGTATTGCCAGATACGCAGCCAATATCTATTCCACCGTACAGAATGGCTCCAGCAGAGTTAAGGTAGTTAAAGGAGCAGCTGAAGGATTTGTTAGAAAAGGGGTTTATACGGTCGAGTGTGTCGTCGTGGGGTGCTTCGATTCTCTTTGTCAGGAAGAAGGATGGGTCGCTTCGGATGTGTATTGATTATCGACAGCTCAACAAAGTCACCATCAAGAATAAATATCCCTTGCCTCGGATAGATGACTTGTTCGACCAATTGCAAGGTGCAAGGTTCTTCTCCAAAATTGATCTACGGTCCGGGTATCACCAATTGAAGATTAGGGAGCAGGATATTCCCAAGATCGCTTTCAGAACTCGCTATGGTCACTTTGAATTCCTGGTCATGTCTTTTGGGCTAACCAACGCCCCGACAGGTTTTATGGATCTTATGAATCGGGTCTTTAAGTCATTTCTAGACTCCTTCGTGATTGTTTTCATTGACGACATCCTTGTTTATTTGCGGAGCCGGGAAGATCATGTCGGTCACCTCAGTGCAGTTTTGCAGACTCTTCATTAGCACTAGTTGTATGCTAAATTCTCGAAATGTGAGTTTTGGTTGGAGTCCGTTGCCTTTTTGGGTCATGTTGTTTCTAGTGAAGGGATTCAGGTAGACCCCCAGAAGATTGCAGCAGTGAAAGATTGGCCTAGACCCACGACCCCGATGGAGATTCGCAGCTTCTTGGGTTTAGCAGGGTATTATCGGAGGTTTGTGGAGGGATTCTCTACCCTCGCCTCCCCATTGACTAAGTTGACGCAGAAAGCAGTTGAGTTCCAATGGTCCGACGCTTGTGAGAAAAGTTTTCAGGAATTGAAGTCAAGGTTGACCTCGGCACCAATATTGACCTTGCCGGAAGGCACGGAAGGAGTTGTGGTTTATTGCGATGCCTCCAGGGTTGGTTTGGGGTGTGTGTTGATGCAACATGGGAAGGTTATAGCGTATTCTTCGAGGAAGCTCAAGAATCACGAGAAGAATTATCCGACGCATGATTTGGAGCTTGCGACAGTTGTGTTTGCTTTGAAAATATGGCGGCATTATCTTTATGGGGTCCATGTAGATGTGTTTTCAGACACAAGAGTCTCCAGTATTTGTTCAAGCAGAAGGAATTGAATTTAAGGCAGTGACGGTGGTTAGAATTGCTCAAAGATTATGATATGAATATTTTGTACCATCCAGGGAAGGCGAATGTGGTGGCCAACGCCCTCAGTCGGAAGTCTATGGGTAGTTGGGCTCATTTGGGAGCCGATCAAAGGCCCTTGGCTCTGGAGGTTTATCAATTGTCCAGTCTTGGGGTTTGCATTTCGGCCTCGGACGAGGGGGATGTTATGGTGCATAATGGGGCAGAATCGTCACTTGTACAGAAGTCAAGGAAAAGCAGTTTATTGATCCAGCATTGGCTCAGATGAAGGAAGCAGTTTTGAATAACAAGACTTCAGCATTTTCACTCGGCGGTGAGGATGGTGTATTGCGATGTCAAGGTAGGCTATGTGTTCTGGATGTGGATAAGCTTCGGGAGAGGGTAATGGCGGAGGCTCATAATTCCCGGTATTCTGTGCACCCAGGTTCTACGAAGATGTATCATGATCTCAAGGAAATTTATTGGTGGAACGGTGTGAAGAGGGGTGTGGCGGACTTTGTATCTAAATGTCCGAATTGTCAGCAAGTAAAAGCTGAGCATCAGCGGCCCGGTGGGTTAACTCAGCTTATGGAAATACCAATGTGGAAATGGGAAATGATCAACATGGATTTCGTGGTGGGGGTTACCTCGCACTCAGCGCAAATTTGACTCAATTTGGGTAATAGTGGATCGACTCACCAAATCAGCTCACTTCTTGCCAGTCAAGTCCACCGATACTGCAGAACAGTATGCTAAGTTGTATATCAAGGAGATAGTAAGGCTTCATGGCACTCCACTTTCTATTATCTCAGATCGAGGGGCCCAGTTCACAACTTATTTTTGGAAGAAATTTCAGCAAGGTTTGGGTACTCAGGTGAATCTTAGCATGACTTTCCACCCACAGACTGACGGTCAAGCAGAACGGACTATTCAAACGCTTGAAGATATGTTGCGGGCTTGTGTCTTGGATTTCAAGGGTAATTGGGATGATCACTTGCCACTTATAGAGTTTGCTTACAATAACAGTTTTCATGCTAGCATTCAGATGGCCCCATTTGAGGCATTGTACGGAAGGAGGTGTAGGTCTCCGATTGGATGGTTTGAAATGGGTGAAGCAAAATTGTTGGGGCCGAATCTCGTGCATCAGGCTATGGAGAAAGTTAAAGTCATTCAGGAAAGGATGAAAATTGCTCAGAGTCGCCAGAAATCCTATGCGGACGTTCGTCGAAGAGAATTGGAATTTCAAGTTGATGATTGGGTGTTCTTGAGGGTATCCCCTATGAAAGGAGTCATGCGATTCGGGAAAAAGGGGAAGTTGAGTCCTAGGTATGTCGGGCCATGTCGGATCACTCAGAGGATAGGGCAGGTGACTTATAGGCTGGAATTGCCTCCTGAAATGTCATTAGTGCACCCGGTGTTCCATGTGTCCATGTTGAAGAAAGTGGTTGGGGATCCATCCACCATTGTTCCAGTCGAGACTATCGAGGTTAATGAAGAGTTGTCGTATGAAGAGGTTCCGGTTGCTATTCTTGATAGGCAAGTCCGTAAATTGAGAAATAAGGAAGTTGCTTCGGTTAAAGTATTATGGCGAAGTCAACGAGTTGAGGAAGCCACATGGGAAGAGGAAAATGAAATGAAGGAAAAATATCCCCATCTGTTTGAACAAGTCTAGTAGTAATCGTGCGAACTCTTATCTCTAAGCAGACTGATGTTGTGTTCAATTTTGTACAAAGACACCCCATCTTTTCTTCCTAAATGCCTTACTATTGAAATCCCTCTAGTGGTGTAAGAATGGTATGTGTTGTGATTGTTCAAGTCATGTGAACCTCTTTTTGGTAAATGAAAGTTTTATAAAAACTCATGTGATAAGTAAGCAACTAATGGTAATGTAGATTGGTAATGGTTTATTTATATACATGTAGTATGCTGAAGCGCATAAATTATATGGGACTCATTGAAGTTACCAATTTATGTGCAAAATGTAGCAAGTGATTGAATATGTGCAATTGTTGAGATAATGAATTGTATACCAGCTGTAGGGATAGTTGTAATTGTGTAATGGTGCTTGGAATTGTGTTTCGGGGGCTCTCTGACAGGTAGATATATCCAAATTACAAAGGAAACTCTGGCAAATTTTTTCTAAAATATGGGAGTTAGTGAAATTGGGAGTCTGCATATCATGATTTCAAAACTAACTGATTTTTTTCAAAATCTTCATTTGAGGACGAATGATTTTAAGTGGGGGAGAATGTAAGGCCCCGTGAAAAATTTATGCTCAAAACCCAGTAGCTCGTAGGGTCAGGTCCGAATATGTGTTGGTAATGTGTAAAACTCTTCACGGCGAGAAAGCTCGCCGCGGTTCAGACCCATTGTACTGATCTAAGTATTTAAAAATCAAATAACCAAGTTTTTCCAGAAAAGTGCTATTTTGCGGTCTAGAATGCGGTCGCAAATCAAGTATGTGGACCGCATTTCTGCCGCAAAATGAGTCAGTGGTTTGGTAAAAATTAAGGTCAAAATGCGGTCCATTATGCGACCGCATAACTGATATGCGGGCCGCATTTCTATCGCAAAATGAGTCCATGTGCCAGGCAATTTGTGGTCAAAAATACGATGCGTTATGCGACCGCAAATCGTGTATGCGGACCGCATTTCCGTCGCAAACCCAAACAGAAGAATTAGATTTTTGGAGCACTTTTTGCGATCCATTCTGCGGACCGCATTTCGGATCTGCGATCGCAAAGTGCGACCGCAAACCTGACTCGGACTCCTAATTTTCTAAATTTTAAACCCGACCCCCTTTTTAATAAAACACCCCAACCCTCATTTTTAACAAGTTTTCAGAACAAAATAAGAGAGAGGAAGAGAGTGTTCTTTAGAGAGAAAGTCATCTTCATCAAATTTGATTCTTCAAAACTATCCGGGCAGGGAAATTTCAAGTAATTGTCTTCTTCTCCATTCTTGCAGGTAAAAATCCCCAACCCTTTTTCATTGAATTTCAGGTTTAAACATAAAGGGGGTTTCTCATGCAATGATGCTTGAAAACAAAGTTGAAACATACATGCATGCCTTTTAAAACCTAAAATCTAGTAAGAGGAATTGGGTAGGAGTAAAGGATTGTACAAAGAAGGGTTGATAACCTAAATAAATTTGAGTAGCAATTGTGAACTTCAATTCTATGTCATATGTGTTAACTTGTGCACTAGATTGATGTTGCTAGACTATTTGGTGAATTGAAAATAGAAGTTAAAAGGGCATTCGGCTCCAAGTGTGTATGGCTAACTTTGACCTTTGTAAAATCACCTTGTTTGGGGTACGAATATTTGGTATGTGATATCTACGTGGATTATGTGTGAAATTCTTGTGATTGGTATGATTTGAGTGTTCGTGGCTAAGTCTCCCGATATAATGGTGTAAGTAATTGGCAATAAACCAAATGTGTGATTGTGAAAGTGTTATGTGGTAAGAGATGAGAAACAAATGATGGAAGGAAATCGTAAATGATGCAATTGGAACAACTGTGGCAATAACATATATGGCTTGTCGTGGGCAATTATTGTTGTGACATAAAATGCATATGAGTTTTTGGATATGATGGAAGTGGTATTGTTGGTTATGGAAATTCTTTGTGAATTGTTGTTGTTATTCCTTGAGAATTGTTGTTGTAATACTTGAGAATTGTTGTTGTTGTTGTTTGTGAAGTATTGTTGTTGTTGTTGTTGTTGTTGTGTTGTTTGTGAATTGTGATTGTCGGTGGGATCGGGTTGCGCGCCGCAACACGAAGTAATAAGGTGTGGGTTGTGGTGATAAGGGTGGCCGAGGTAATAAGGGTGGAAAGTGATCGAAATCACTATTGAAATAAAAATATGAGAAATTTGTGAAATCATTGATGTGAAAATGTTGAAGGGAAAATGGAGAGATTGTAAACTTGTTTGGCTTGATTGTTTCCTTTCATGTGTATTTGGTTGTTGATTCCATTACTACTTGTTACTTGTGTATGGTTTGAGTTTGCTTAGGGCAAAGTTTGTTCATGCATACTAGTACAATTCAAATGTACTGACGTCCCTTTTGCCGGGGGCGCTACATTCGTGTTATGATTGTAGGTGGATCCATAGCAGGTACCCGAGTCCACCGACCGTAGCTCCCCTTTACTTCCCGCCAGCTGAAGTGGTGAGCCCCTTTCCTCTCGGGGCCTTGCGTTGCTCATGCCGCTTTTATTTCGGAGTCATGTTTTAATATCTGTGTAAGATATAACCGGAGCCTTGTTACCAGCAAGTATTGTATTATCCTTTTGTATACTTAGAGGCTCCGTAGACATTAAATGTGGGTTACGAACTTATGTAATATGTATTTTGGTATGTTGGGCGATGTAAGTTGTAAACCTCATTAAGTAACCATATATGTTATGTATGTTTTGTGAAAAGGTATTTTAAGTATAAATGGCTATTTCATGTGATTAATGAACAATGAAAAATACGGGATAACGCGTGGGTTAGGAAAGGCACCCAGGTCCGCTTGACTGGGGCTACCCGGTCGGGCGCCGGTCATGTCCCTCGGATTGGGGCGTGACAGAATCGCTCACCCAAAGTTTGTAGATGAATTTCCTATTCAAAATCGCCTCCTACCGAGCCTAGGGTTCCAAAATATGAAAATGAGGCTAAAATCCCGCTCCTCAACTTTTTGCCTCGTCGTAGATAACGCAAAAGCGACCTGGGATTTACAAATGCGAACCCCGCAAATGCGAAGAATCTTTCGAAAATGCGAGGAATCTCACACCTCAGTTGTCATCGCAAATGCGATGATTTGTTCACAAATGCGAACATGCACAATCTGCAAAAGCGATCCTAGTGATCTCAAATGCAACCACTACCCAGGCCAGGCCATTATCGCAAATGCTATTGGGAGTTCACAAATGCGAACTCTTCAAGCCAATGTGCTCTTCGCAAATGCAATCATGAAGCTCACAAATGCGGCTGTCGCAAATGCGAGATCTGAGCACCAACAAAAATTTGAACTCCTATGAACTCTCCGAAACGCGTCTGAAACTCACCCAAGCCCTCGGGGCTCCAAACCAAACATCTACACAAGTATAAAAATATCATACAAACTTGCTAGCGCGATCAAAATACCAAAATAACACATAGAACTACAAATCAGATGTCAAAATGTATGAAATTTCAAAGAAACTCAAGAACAACAAATTTACAACCGGACGTCTGAATCATGTCAAATCAACTCTGTTTTGCACCAAAATTTGCAGACAAGTCATAAATAGAAATGAACCTATTCCTAGTTTCGAAACCGAAATCCGAACCAGGTAGCGGCAAAGTCAACCAACCATCAAACTTAGGAATTCTTAAACCTTCAAATTACTAGTTTTCAACAATTCACGTTAAATAAAGTTAGGGAGTTCCAAATTCGATTCCGGGCATACGCCCAAGAACCAAATCACAATACGGACCTATCAGGACCGTCAAAATACTGATGCGGGTATTTTCACATAAAATATTATACGTAGTCAACTTAAATGAGTTTTAAGGCAAGTTCCCACATTTTCTTAAATTTTTCACATAGAAATTTTCCGGAACAAGATACGGACTACGCACACAAACAGAGAAACACTAAATGGAACTAGTCGAGATCTCAAAACATGAAAATAAAGGCTAAAACTCAAAATGACTTATCGGGTCATCACATTCTAACAACTCATTACAACCATGTCAAAACTTTGTTACTTTTACACCCGCTTTAAACCCAAGTGATCAATGCACAATTAATCAATTCAATTTATAACAATAAGCACGTAGTTGAATAAATAGAGAAAAAAAATGCTTAATACTAACCAAACGCAGTCAAAAAATTATCCAATAGTTAGTTTCATCAAATCTTAGAGTAAGAATTTAGCTACTCAGAATTGTATATAAAATACAATACTAAAATTTATAACCAACAAGAAAACTAACAAGACGCATGATGAAAACTCATTTTCGAATCCGTTCGTCTTTGCTCCTTGCACGTTCTTTCCTGCTAAAGTAGTTTGTAACCCTAAAAAGTTATTCTAGGATATATTTATACAGTTTAGTATTTGCATGGTGCGGCTTCAACTAATCCAATCTCGAACTTAGAGAATTAGGATGCTTGTCCGCACGAGCTGCCTCAAGTGTTCTCCTCGCTGGCTCACGATAGAAGCTTGTGATCAAAGGCTTCAATGCCTCGTGCAACTGCTCATCCCCTGGGGGAGCCAAGCCATCTCACTATGTGAATATGAGAGACGTCCTCCAACCTCCTAATTCTGTGGTGTTCACTCGATTTTTCTCCAAATATATCCCTTTCAATACATTCAATCACTACACATGTAAAACACGTAATAAGCCCAAAACACATCAAAATCCATGCGAACTAGGCAATTTCATACTAAATATATATAATTATTTCGAATAACACTACTCTACGCTTAAGCTTTTGCTTGCCCTCGAGCAACTTAAGAACTTAGGATAAGGAAAGAAGATTTTCAAAACATGCTCAAGCAGCACGACTACTTTTAACGGCTTATATCTGCTTAAAACGTAGCATATGCACTCTTGTTGCCTTTCCTCAAGTTTTAACATGCCAAGAATAAATAAAACATTTGAGTGATTTCCTCAAACATCCTAGACTCAGAACTTGACTCCAATATCCTCCTCCCTATAACTTACACTCCTACGACAACACAAGACCCGAGTACATAACTAATACTCCATCTGTTTCAATTTAGATGACACACTTTCCTTATTAGTCCGTTTGAAAAAGAATGACACTTTTCTACAATTGGAAATATTTCAGCTTTAAACTCTTCATTTTATCCATTTTACCCTTAAAAAGAAACTTTTATAACCAAACAAATGTCATGACCCCACAAAGCTTTTACCCCTAAAGCTTTTAAGACCATAAATTTCAAAAGTCTTTTTTTTTCATAAACTTCGTACCGAGTCAAACGACCTCATCTAAATTGAAATGAAGGGAATACTTAGTAAATCATGTGCCCTCACCAACAAACCAATATAGAAGAAAGTCCACACATTCGAATTAGTATTCCAATACAATTTGAGCACTCACATACTAAAAGAATTCACTTTGTCTCGCAGAGGAGTTTATGTGCCTCTCAAGATCGTAACATAGGTTTTCACATAGTGATGGACTCTACTAATCTAAGCCTATATAGTCGAGGATCAATGTCATGCCCCGAACATGGGGGGAGGACCGGCACCCGGTGCCTCATCTATCCTTGCGTATCAATTTGCCACTAAGGGACTTTGAACATATAATATCATTCTTTGGCCCTGGAGTCCATTACTCAAATGGTGACTCAACTATCCCAAATTATCTCCTAAAGTCACTTTTCTTTTGTTTGTAACAACAAAGTCACTGAACTATACTTATTGCACTCCAAAGGTCACTCAACTAGATTTTCCAAATTTTGAATTGCCAAATACCTTTTCTACCCTCTAAATTATAAACATTTATCTTCTTTTTATTTTCTTAAACTTTTTAATTTTGTGATTTTTACCTTTTTAATTTATATTATGGATTTGCCTATTGAATAAATAAATAATATTTATAAATTTAAAAATAAAAAGTATTTAAGCATCTATAATGGTGGAATAACAAAATAATAAGTATAGTAAACAATTAATTAGAATAATTTGTTCGTAATAATAATTTTAGTATTAACAACAAAAATTTAAAAATTTATCTACACAATTCAGAATGAAAGAAAATAAAGGTTGTAAAATATATATTCCATGCACGTAGTATAAGAATAATTATTTAAATAAAAGGTATTTTTATAATATACATTATATATTCTTAAAAATTATGCTCAATTATATTATTATGTTTCTACCTACTTTTCGACGACACAAAGTTATGTCACCCGAAAGCAGGGGGACTATCTGTATATATAAAATATGCTATGTTAAGTGGTGCATGGAATATATATAATATAATTGAGCATAATTTTAAAGAATGTTTAATGTATATTATAAAAAAACTTTATTTAAATAATTATTCTTATATTACGTGCATGGCATATATATTTTACAACCTTTATTTTCTTTCATTCTGAATTGTGTAAATAAATTTTTAAATTTTTGTTATTAATACTAAAGTTATTATTACGAACAAATTATTCTAATTATTTTTTTACTGTGCTCATTATTTTGTTATTCTAGCATTATAGATGCTTAAATAATTTTTATTTTTTTAATTTATAAATAATATTTATTTATTCTATAGGTAAGTCCATAATATAAATTAAAAAGAAAAATCATAATATTAAAAAGTATAAAAAAGTAAAAAGAAGATAAATGTTTATAATTTAGATGGTAAAATAGGTATTTGGCAATCCAAAATTTTGGAAAATCTAGTTGAATGACCTTCTGAATGCAATAGGTATAGTTCAGTGGCTTTGTTGTTACAAACGAAAGAAAAGTGACTTTAGGAGATAATTTGAGATAGTTGAGTGACGATTTGAGTAATTCACTCTTGACCCTGGGGCCACATATTGCAAGACAATTTGCGAAGCAAAATATAAAACTGAACGGAAACTACCACTGGCTAAACATCAATATAAAGTGGGCCGACAAGGCCGTCATAGCTACTACAACGGACAAACCAAGGTAATATACATACAAGGCCTACAAGCCCAACATACTGCACTAACTGACAGAAAATGTCTACAAGCCTTTACTGATGGATGAACTGTGATCGAAACAGGGCCCCGACCTACCCATAACCTATATACGTATATGCACAAGGTGAACATAAAACTTCTAGACCCGGCAACTCCAAAGGACATGGAGCTTACCGATAAAGCTGAACTCAGGCAACACCTACTGAGGAGGTCTACCCGTCTGTCTATCTGGACCTGCACGCATGAAATGCAGCGTCCCCAGAAAAAGGGACATCAGTACAAAATAATGTACCGAGTATGCATGGCAATAAAATAACTGAAAGCTGAAACTGAACTGACAATATAATAACTGAAAGTAACTGGGAGTCAAAGATGATCTGGAGGTATACTTACCTGCTGATACTGACTCAACTCTTTCAATATAGTAAGTAAAAATGTCCGGCCTTATAAGGCTCGGTATATATAACTGCTCTACCGTAGTAGGCTCGCTCATAAGCGCTCGGCCATACTAGGCTCTTTATCTCGGCCAACTAGGATCACTCATAGGCGCTCGGCCACAATAGGCTCGGTATATATCTTACCCTCTGATCAGAGGTTGCCCAATAGGGGTCTGCCCATCGATTATAGCTCGATGGTAATGAAAATACTGTACACTATATATATAGACTCTCTGCTCTCTTAACTGGAAGAACGAAATACTCAATGGAATATAAAGTCCCGATAAGGAGAATACTGTAACTTATGAGACTAAGAAAATGTACATAAATTCAAGAATATGAATTTCTCTTTATGCCTCGTTATCAAACTCATGTGGTTATGAGATCATGCCAAATTGAAGGAAGGGCTTAGCCTTAACATACCTGGAGTAGGGAAAAATCCGTATGATATTCTTGGAAAAGATTGCACCGTACTCCTTTAGAATCGCAAAATCTCACGTTGCTAAGGTGCTAAGAAATCTCGTTGGAATTTTTTTGTTTCAAGAAATTTTGTTGAAATCTTGTTGGATTGAGGTTAATGTCCATTTTGAAATGTTTGAATTAGGAAGAAAGTTATAAGATTTCTTACTTGATTATTTTAAGATCAAATGAAGCTTTACACGTAAGTGTCATGTGTATATTACTTAAGATGGCCACCTTTCAATCAAGATTGCGAGTCACTTAATTTGAAGGGGGGGGGGGGGGGGCTGCCACATCATGCCATTTAATCCTTATCCAATATATCCCTAATTAAATAGGTAATATCCTATTACCCAATAATTAACCAATTACCCACATAATTAAGAATTATCTTAATTTACATAAAATACTATTTCACTTTTAACATACCTTGTACACCTTACTATCATGGTCATGTAGTACCTTGTATGACACTAGTCCATAAATACCGGATATTATCGCTCGGACTATATTTTATCCCAAATCAACAACCTTCAATGAAACTCATTTTCCTTGATTCGTTTACCCTTTATCTTTCACGGCACGTACTTATTGTTTTTTATAAATAGCATAAATGCTTATAATCTCAAGAAAATCTCATCCCCGAGCCTACGTCGATTAACTAAAGACGAAACTTTAATCGTACGAAATGCGAGATGTTACATCCTTCCTACCTTAGAAACATTCGTCCTTGAATGTTTACTCTTAGAGACTTTGGGAAAAATTTTCCAGAGTCTCCTCCATACACCAAACTAAAACCAACCTGTACGTAGCCAGAAAACATACTATACATGCCACCTATGGCCAATGTTTATAAATAGCAACACTTGTCTTCATAGATCTGTCCATTATAAATTCTGAAAATAAAAAATAAGAGCTTACCTGATGACCTACTGGCCTGAATAGAGTTGTGCTGAGGTATCCCACCTCGAGCCATATTTTCAGTTTGAAATAGGTGGGGGTATTTAGACTTCATTTTTTCCTCCGCTTTTTATTTAATTTTGAAAAAAAAAGAGAAAAAAAAAGAAGAAAAGAAAGAAGGAAAAACTTGATTTGAAATAGGAAAACAAGAAAAGAGTGAGATCAGATTTCTTGGGCTCTCTTTAAGTCCAAGCTTCCAGGCCCAAACGCCCTTAAACCCACCCCAATTAGCACAAACCCGTTCCCCAACCCGGTCCAGCCCCTCAGTACCCCAAACGACAACGTTTTAAGTAGGATTAATCCCAGCCGTCGAGGTTTATCTCTCGTCTTTCTCACACACCCCATCTCAGAGACTACCTGAAGAACCCTAGCAGCCGCCCCTTGTTTTCACCGCCTCAACCGGTGGCGCCTAGCCCAAACACCATCAGATTAACACCCTAAAACCCCCTTCCCTTCCTCATTCCAAGTACCCACCTCACATTCCTTGAATCATCTTCCAGCCCCTCGAATCTCAGATTGAAGTTTGAGCCCTAATTCTCAAAGGTCGCAATTCGGGTCTGTTTAGGGGTTTTGAGGCGTACTTTGATATTAGTCATGTGTTCTTGATTAGGAACGCATGATTAACATCATAGTTGGCCGAAAATCCACATCTTACTTAACAAGGATAACAATTAGATATTTCGCATAGGCTAACTATCCACTAACTTCACCTTCAATAATTTCCACCGGAATGATACATAATTGATATCCACCTACTTTCGTAGACATAGACATGTGAATCCACAAAATAAATAGCGAACAACTATGGGGACACTTCATACTCCTAGTGCGTCCTAATGTGGAATACACTTATGCAACCTTTATTATCAACTCACATAACGTCTTCAGGGGAAAATATTGAGAATAGCCTGCTCACCCTCCAAACTCTAAATCTCTAGGCGAACACTCACACTAAACCCTTGATGACCTTCAACAATTACTCTAAGATGTGCTATCATACACTGACCATAAAATTACCTATCAAATATACATGTGATCACACTGTGAAGCTTCATCTTTGACTCGTTTGAACTTACAATACCCAATGGATCTAATGCAATGAGGACCAACAGAGTTCAAGATCAGGCTGGAGTTATTCAGGAATCCATTAATGCGCTGAGTAGAGTACTTTCTGGGGTTATATGGTAAGGGACACGAAAGTTACATCTAACAATGCTGACATGGTTAATCACTGTGATGGCGTCAATTATTATGCAAATGAGGCATAGGGGTAAGTAGTACATTGGCAATAGGAATCATTAAGGAGGATTATTCAAGTACATGACCCAGTCATTTCCTAGGGTGAAGGGAAAATCAATTCATGCTCTGGTACCTTGAATGCGATATGGAATTCAAAATACATGAAGTGGAATTACACTCCCGACGTTAGCTGACACAAGGATTCTATGCCGTAAGCCCATGAGAATGAAAATGAAGTTAAAACACTTATGTGATTATCATAACTCAAACAACTTAACCCTCCCTGACAATTGACCCTATATGAGAGAACTAAAGGTATGACAACTTGTCTTCCAAATCAATATGCTCATGATATGTGCAAAAATCTGAAGGCATCTAATCTTATCCCTTTCACGAGTAAAACCACATAGCTCTATCTAAATGTTGGGATGAAATCATGTACTGGTTAGAGGCATTCTAATGGTTAACATGATGCTCCGGGGAGAAAGACAAATGACACTCCTATTCACCCAAGGAGGTGTAATACCAAGGGTAGAAAAACTCCCCTCTCATGACAATGATATAGTCAATTATTCTAGAAGCCGAGTGAGAAGAAAGCCACGTAACCCATGCAATCCGACCCATTTAAGACTTTGGAAAAAAAAGGGGACGCACTTTGGTTTGAAATCAGGGAAATTTCAGCCTGAGCTTAAAGGAAAATCATTACTTATGAAACCTGTGAGACAAGCCCTCGTAGCCCTAGAAGATCGATAACAATGGCAAGAAAGTATTTTAAAACCATTACGATTTGGTATAAAACAAGACCTCAAAGTGCCCACATGGATAAGTTCGAAATAAGGAGACGTCTTAATGCATTTATCGAGGAGAAGTAACCTGAGTTATCTAGTCACATGGATAAGCAGAGCAGGTAAATGGTTGTTAGAAGAACATCTACAAAGAATACCAACAATATTTATTTATTCTAACCAAAAGGAATATGTCGCCTTCCTTAATGTTACAAGACTTCCTCTTTGATGCCATGAAACGTAAATGAATTTTACAATGAGAGTTATCAGATGAAATAGATAGTAGTGTAGCAAAACTAATGAGCACCATTTGGAACCAACAAGCTTAAACTAAGTTGAAGATATTAGAAGTCCATAGTAAAGGGGGATTTACCCACTTTAAGTGTCCTTTTAGAAAAGGGTACTTGTAGAGTATAAAAATAAGGTGAATTTAATTGGATCGTATAGTTGGATGACTAGTCAAGACATTGAGATAATATCGCATTGAAGATTACGGGTAAACAACACACCATGCAAAATGAATGAAAAGAAAGTGAAAGATCCTTATGGAAGTAACCTTTACATTGTATCCACTAGGAAGGGTTGTAATATAAAGCGATTACGAGAAGTTACCTCTTTTTTGAAAGAAGATCTCTGTATGAAGTTACGTGATATATAGCTCTAGAATTCTAAAATCCAGTTATGTTTAGCAACTCTACTTCATAATGAAGCACTACAACACACTTCTACACAACAAGCTATTGCAAACCACATTGGGAGATGCTATAAGACTTAACGGAGAGAAAGATTTTGACATATGAATGTGTTACTAGATGTATTTCTCCTTTGTCAACCCAAAACCCAAAGGCGAGTGTTAGACTAATAAGCAGATCATTGGAATAGCACAAGTGTAGATAATCCATTATCGGAAAGAGATCATTCAATTTCAGCAATTGCGATATGCTATCAACCCTTGATGAACTTGAAGTGGTATGGGAACCCAATGAGATAGTATAGAATAATCATGGAGGGTTTGCAGATGTTCATAATGAGTTCTTCATGGATTTTGACTTGAGAACTACCCAGATGCTAATGAAATACAGAAAAACAAGAGAAACAGACGTTGTGCTATAATAACCCCCGAAGGTGTGCTTGGTCTTGACAGAGAGCCTAGTAGGGGTCCTTACGAGAAAGGAAGTGTTACAATGACTCATGGAAGGATATGTTCTCTCATGGTTATCGAACAAGTTTGGGGAAACTGGCACAATGGATTCACTAACTAAAGAACACAATGAACACATGTTATGGAGGTGTAAAGAGAAAGTAAACATTTGTTATGAGCTGTACATGCTTCTGCTATATTAACTCCCAACTGCAATATACGACCATGCCACGAGCAACCACGATACTAGGACAAAGTGAGCTACTTACTGCGGGATGTCCCAAGTGGACACGAAAGTTATGGCAACACAATACTTTCCTATGACGGGGATGTGAGGATCCCAATTTTTAGAGAGGCTTTATGCACATGGTGACCATTTCGATTGACATGCATTCATGTGATAGGTGTTAATGTATGATGTTATGTTACTAGGTAGTGAGAAGCTTTCATGGTGATATTCGCAAGAGAGTAGATTGACTGTTCAAACCATATAAGCCATAAACACAACTGAGTAAAAGAGTGACTCGAGGAGGATCGCAACGCTGGGATGCTTTGCATGGAACTTGAGACCACATAGGTAAATTTTACGACGGTGCATGTATAGGCACAAGAGAGTGGATTTTGTCCAATTAAATAAAAAGATTCTGTAAGAAATTCATCGGATATAGTCCCTTGGTGAGAATTTAGGAAAAGCAAGTGGGAAGTATGAAATCCCTGTTGCACAGGTCTGACTTCGGAGGCTCATATCTCGCAATCTATAATGATTTTGGAGATGATCTAAAAATGAAAGTTGTAGCCCTTTGTGTCTAGTTTTCAAAGAGGTAAATTATTCAGCATTTGGATTTCATTTATGGCTGGTACAGTACAGGTTGTCTGGGAAGATGAAGAAGAAATTTGTGTTGCACAGGGCTGAGTTTGGCAGCTTATATCTCAAAATCTATAAGGAACTGGGAAATTTCCAAAACACTAAAGTTGTAGATCTTGGTGTCTAGTTTTCAAAATATTATACCATTTGTCATTTGGAGTTTGGTAGCAAAATTTATGGCCATTATACTAGAGGCTGTCTGAGAAGAGTTTGAAAAATGGTTTTTGAGAATTTTCTTCTTCGCGAACGCGACGGGGGTCTCGCGAATGCGCAGAGTCGTCTGGGCAGTGTATAAGTGTAAATAAATGGGTTTGGATCATTTCATCTCATTTCCTCCATGGGAGCCGACCTAGGAGCGATTTTGGAGCTCCATTTTCATCATCCATGTCAAGGTAAGTGGTTCCCACCTATTGCAAGTTAATTACATGGATTATATCTAGATTTTGACATGGAAAATCATGGGAAATTAGTGAAAATTGGGGTTTTAAAGAAAAACCTAGAAATTTGGTATTCTTGGAATTTGACCACGATTTGGGCATGAAATTTGGAGAAAATTATATATTTGAGTTTGTGAGGTTATGGGTAGACCTTATCTTCGAAAAATTTCGGAATCCGGGCACGTGGGCCCGAGGTTAATTTTGTCAACTTTTTGATCGGTGTTAGGAATTGTTATAAATTGGATTATAATGAGTTGTTGATCATATATTAATGAGTTTACATAATTATTGGCTAGTTTTGGAGCAATGTGCATCGATTTGAGTTTTCGAAAGGGCATGGAATAACGGTTATGGAACTTCGGAGCGAGGTGAGTCTCCTTTCTAACCTTGTAAGAGGGAATTGTCCCCATAGGTGAGTTAATTGGTTATGTGCTCCTAATTGTGGGGGCTACGTACGCACGAGGTGACGAGAGTCCGTGCGTACATATGTATGATTCGCGTCTCCTTTCACTGACTGTTTGAATGTGTGTTTCTATATGTACGTGCATCGCATGTATGATTCGCGAGCAGGGTGATTGTTTATTTATATTTGACCGCGTCTCATGTATGATTCGCGAGCGGGGTAATAGATGCATCTATGGTTCGCGTCATTCCACCCTCTGGCAGTGCACACTTTAAATATTGTTGGATCGGGCCGTACGACCTCGGCATGATTTGCACATGCTTGTATTGATTGCCTTGATATTTATAAATGAGGACATTGCTTTCCCGGATTGAGAATAAATGTATAAATGATGAAAACGGATTTGGAAATTTCCCTATGAATAAAAGAATTGTTTACTTGCTCCATTCTATTGAGTTATAGCCATGTTTGTGGAAATCCTTGATTTATTGTACAATTGGTATTTTATTATTGGACCACTAGTAAGTGTCGAAGTCAACCTCTTGTCTCTACTTCTTCGAGGTTAGGCGGGATACTTACTGAGTACACGTTGTCTTTGTACTCATGCTACACTTGTTGTGCATTTTTGTTGCACAAGCACATGTACCTCTAGTGGCCTAATGGGCGTAGCAGTATGGATGATACATTGACTTAGGTGAGTTGCATCCCTCGAGATGACCCGCAACCAGCAGAGTCCTTTTCAGTGTATTATATTTACTTTCTGTCCAAGTTTGTATTCCGGACAGCTATTGTACTTTATAGGATTTCCTAGTAATTGTTCAAGCACTTGTGACACCGGGTTCTGGGATGATTTTTCGGGATTGTTCAGTAGTTTTGTAAAGACATCATTATTTATTCGGTGAAACATATTATTTATTGTTTAAATGTATAAAAGAATTTCAGAAATATCTAAAACGAGAAATTTCTAGTTAAATGGTGTTGGCTTGCCTGACAGTGGTGTCCAACGCCATCACGACCCTTAGTGGATTTTGGGTCGTGACAATAATAGTGTCATCTGCATAAGATAGATAATTAATGTTTTGGCTCCACTTTGGGATGCCAAATTCTATGAAATCCGGATTGTCAAACAAAGCATCCAAGGCTCTCCCTAGCACTTCATATGCTAAAATGAACAATGTAGGGGAAAGAGGATCACCTTGTTTTAGAACCCTTGAAGATTTGAAGAAACCATTGGCCTGCCCATTCAATAGAACTGAGTACCAGTTTTTGGACACTAATCAGAATATCATATCAATGAAGATCTCTCAAAACCCCATTTGCCTCAACACCTTTGTTAAAAACAGCCACGACACTCTATCATAAGCCTTTGTCGTGTCCAATTTGATTACCACATTTTCTGGCTTCCCTCTCATCCTTATGTCAGTTATGATCTCCTGAGTAAGCAGTATGTTTTCCACTATTCTCCTCCCCTTGACAAAGCCATCCTGATTAGTAGAGATGAGCGAAGGTAAAAGCTCAACTAACCTCTCATGGATCACTCTAGATATGATCTTGTTGGAGAAGTTGCTCAAACTGATTAGCCTCATATCAGAAAATGTTGCAACATTCTTCTTCTTTGGAAGCAAGACAAGATTTGTGTGAGTAATGAACCTTGATAATTATGCACCATTAAAGAAAGCTCTCACCATGTTAAGGATATCCTAACCCATAACTTCCCAGCTAGCCTGATCGAACTGTCCAGTGAAACCATCTGGACCACTGGCACTATCCCCATTCAACCCAAAAACAGCTTCCTTAACCTCCTCCATGATTGGTTCTTGCCATAGTTTTGCATTTTGATCATTAGACACCAACCTAGTGATATGCTGAATAATGTCAAAGTTGGTAGGTATTGTCTCCTCTATGAATTGGGCCTGGAAAAATTCAACGGCCTCCCTTGCCATGTCCTCTTGTGTTTCCAGGCAATTATCACTTTTGTCTAGAATTCTAGATAGTTGTAGCCTCTTCCTCTTACGTCTCACATGAGCATGAAAAAATTTTGTATTTCTATCACCATCTTTAAACCATTGCATACTAGCCTTTTGCCTCCAAAATTCTTCTTCTAGATGATAATATCTTGTGACATCATCTTCTACTTTATGCAGCTTAGCCCTCTTCTGAATTGTTAGATTTAATTCAAACTCAATCTCGTGTACCTTAATGACATCCTCCAATGCTGCAATTTCTTTGAATATGTCCCCAAACGTCTCCTTGCTCCAGACTGCCAGTGCTAATTTCACGTTCTTCCACTTACTTTGGAATATAATGAATGGATTCCCCATAGAGTTAGCTTCCCAATTTTCCTTCACCAGTTTAAGAAAAGACTCATGTGTTGGTCTAGAAATTGAGAAACTTGAAGGGTTTCTTAATTTGGACAGTGTCAATATTACATGACAATAAGAGAGGAGCATGGTTTGAATCATACACGATGAGGTGCTCATCTTCTAACGCTGGGAACAAATCAAGGAATTGCTTATTTTCCCGGAATCTATCAAGCCTCTTAAATATACAATCTATATCAGACCTCCCATTCCACCAAGTATACAAGCTCCCTTTGAAGCCAAGATCATACAGGCACATGTGTCCATACAATGTGCAAAATCTTCTACTTCACCTAAATAAACTGGAAGCCCCCATATTTCTCCTCCTCGGATAAAATCACATTGAAATCCCCTTAAACAAGCCAAGGAGATTCCATATCTGAAGCTGAATGATACATGGAATCCCAAAGCTCAATTCATTCTATAGAATCATATTTAGCATACACTAATGTGACATACAATTCCTTATTCAAATTCCTACGAAGCAACTTTAATGTTATTTGTTGTTCCATATTCATCACTATGTCTACATCAATTTTCATCAACAAAAGCCCATATCTTGCCATTTACATTAGCATAGACAGCATGGATTCCCGGTTTTCTTCTATACTCCTCAATGTTGTTTATATCTTGCCAAAGTTCCATCAACCCAATCAAATAAAAATTGTACTTTCTATGTAGGTTAAGAAACCAATTGAAAGCATTTTATGTGTTAATCTTCTTCACACTCCATACTAAAGCATTATCCATGAGATTATTTGGAAGCAGAGACCACACTCCTCTTTGGTTGCACCCTTTGAGGTACATTGTCCTTGATATCTTTCTTTTGTTTCCTTGTAGGTTTTCCAGCTGATTTCCTCTTTTCCACACTCTAGGGAGATATATAACCATCTCTTGATACTTGTTTGAAATTAGTAGTAGTAGAATCCTCTTCTATGTCATCCCCCAAATCTTCCTCTTCAGTGATTCTGTCTATCTGTTTTTATGATTCTTGCTGTTAATTGTTGACCAACTTCACTTACCCTAAACTTAGGAGTCTTTGATTCCCCAAATCTGTTTGAGTCCCTAATTACTGTGTTAAAATCACTGACTATATGTTTTACGCGTCTATGCACTTGTTACTTCTGGCTTACCTTAAATAAGGTTCTCATTTTTTTTTCCTTAATTAACTGTTAGGTGCTTTCCTTGATTGATTATTACCTTATTTGTGTGCTCTAGTCTAGTGCTACTTAAACCCCTCCACCCTTTCCCCTTCAGACAGACTGAGAACTCGAGTATTTCTCACTACTAAAACTATATACTATTATCATTCTGCTTTGATTCCTGACCGGCTGGAAGCCAAGGCTTGAATTCTTCTATTGTTTGCTGCTGTTGATGATCATTGTTGTACTGCTAAATTTCTTTCTGTTTGATCTGAACTAGTAAGTTCTTGAAACTTCTCTAATGTGTTACTTGTTCAGTATGCTACTGTTATTAGACTCATTATTCTATGTGTTTTTAACATGTTTAACCCAGTAGACTAATTGATAAAACCAGTTTAATCATGTATACTCAAGATTGTCTTTTAATATTGAGAATTCTTCGATACCTTTCAAACTAGTTCGCTATGCGTACTTTAGTTGTTAAATCTGTTATCATGATTCTGTATTCTCCATGCTATAACCTCTTTATTAGTTCTAGCTGATAACTAATATGATTCTTGACACATTAATTGATCAATGAACCCCTTTTCTATGATTTTTCCTAATCTGAATTATGTACTGTCTTTTGTGCATGCCCATGAGTTTGTCATTATCAGTTTATGACTTTGTTAATTTTCAAACTTGTTAAGTCTGCTCAATTTCAAAGTGTTGGTCTCTGTTCTATGTGTGATTCTATCTCTAAGTGTACTTCCCAATCATGTCCTGCTCTCTTCTGAATCCTAATTCTTTTCTGGGTGAAAGCCAAAGTAATCTAAGTACTATCCCTTGTCCTTCCTGGTGTGAGCACTGCTCAGGGTTCTTATGAGACCCTCGTGAACTCTTACACACCAGGATTTGG
This sequence comes from Nicotiana attenuata, assembly GCF_001879085.1. NCBI lineage: Eukaryota > Viridiplantae > Streptophyta > Magnoliopsida > Solanales > Solanaceae > Nicotiana > Nicotiana attenuata. The sequence continues at coordinate 32,250,851 of NC_031994.1, forward strand.
TCCATAGTTTTCCTCGAATTATTTCTGATCTTTCTACTCTAGTGTGAGCACTGCCCGGGATTCGTGAAGCCCTTGGGAACTCTGACACCCTAGAGGATTGGGCTTGGTATGCTTATCCTTGAAACAAAGGTGAATCAGTCATTGTTGGTCTATTCAGATGTATTTGGGCCTGCTGTAGGTTTCCTATAGTCTATATACTTTGTAATTTAGTCATTCAATTCTGGTTGGTAATAATTATTTGTATATACAATTGGGGGCAATAATAAAATTAGGAAATGGGCTTATTTGACATTCTGTATGAAAGGGGTAGATAACATGCCTATAGGTCTTTCTGCTATTATGCGTTAGATAGCATGCCTATAGGTCTTTCTGCTATTATATGTTAGATAACATGTCTACGGGTGTTCATCATTATTGTTAGATAACCTGCCTATAGGTTTTACTTTATGCCAAGAAATATTCTGCTGAAAACTTGTCTAATGTTTAGGTTTGCAGTTGCATGATTAGATACCACGCCTATAGGAAATGCAATAACCAAGTTCAACTTGCAGCATACTCAAAACTGCTTCTTTAGAAATCATGACTATAGGTTTTAATTAATTGTCACATTCGCTTAGTTAATACGCATATCTCTAGGAATTAATAAGCAGATTCAATCACCAAAGGTAGAATTCCTGCCTATAGGGATAACTATCATTTGTGCCAAATACTAAAATTGGAACTCTGCATAGTGTCTTGCTAAATGCCACTAGAAAGCATGCCTATAGGAGTAACTAGATAGTTCTGAGTATTCTTCGTTGTTATTATTGTCAACTGCTGAATAAGTCACCTAGATAACATGCCTATACGTTTAAACGCTTCTTATTATAATCAGTAGGCAATTACGCGATCACCTAGAAATTACCTTGCATAAACTGCCAGTGTGATTAAAATCCAGAATCATCTAGAGATCATGCCTATAGGACCTAACAACCTTAACTGTTAAAAGTGTCAATATGCCAATCTGTTTGCGTGCATTTGCTACTTATTGTGTGGAGGCTAATATGAGCCCTTATTTGCTTTTTTTATTAAAAGTCCAACTTATTTTGTATGTCGCCTAGTTTTACCATTTTGAGCAACCTAAGTTGAGTTTGGAACCATCCAAAACGGAGGTCCCAATGCCTCCACGACCATAGGTAAGGGACGGGTAGTGCACGCATAGGGTACGATTTAGAATCAACTAATATGCTTTAGGTAACAACTTAAAGATAGTAACCGGGTAGCAGGAGATGATAGTTTGTGCCCACTGAATAATATGAGTAACACCCCATCTTGAGGGAGTTACGAAGTATTATTTATGTTGCACGGGGTAATCCTTTAGGCTTAAAAAATTAGGACCCCCCCACCTCATCTTTCATCGATTATTTGTGTTTAATAATGAACTCCCTAGATCCTTTTGTTTCCCTATCTTTGATCACCTAGACTAATTCACATAATTGAGTTCGGCCGGGACCCACAGTTGTGGACCTCGAAGAGTGCCTAACACCTTCTCTTCGAGGTAATTTGGAGCATTTACCCGATCTTTCGTGACGCAAACTGGTTAAACAAAGTTATCTGCAAATAGGTGCCCTAACGCACCTTAATCCGTTAGGTGACGACTATCTCTTTTAAAACCTTTCCTTAAAAGAGGTGTCATGTGTCAAAACCCGATTTCGCGAAAAAAAGGAGCGCAATAGCATGGCGACTCTGCTGGGGATATTTTTTAGTCTCTTACCATAAACGAACTTGATCTGCATGAATTAGTCTCTCTCAATAGGCGTGTCATTTTTGCTATTACTTGAATATCCCGCTCCCGTCTTTCCTTTTATTGCTACATGTACATCCTCTTCCCCATTTCCCGTCGACATAATCTCAAATGCGACACTTCGTTTAATTTGATTACAACTTGCATTTCCCTTTATTTTCTAATCATGTTCACTTACTACAAACGCTTTAATTTTTCTATACCATGTCTTTCCCCAATCCTTATCCCTTTATTTGCTTTATTCTCCCATCACGCGAACTAACTTCTTCCTTGTTTTCCTTTCTTTATTGTCTTTACATTATTCAATACTGCATTTACTGCTTTCAACATGCAAAAAAAAAATACTTGAAAAGCATGAAGCTTTTCCACTCGTGCATATTGATACCATAGCGGCACTTGATGAGTGTTCGCGTTCTTCCTAAAATCACTTAAATTTGGAATGGCTTATTTGCGGTAAAAGTAGTCGATCAGCGGTGCAGTCGACGGTCCCGTGCCTTTCCCTCTCAAGTTGTCCGCTTGAGAGTACCGGTGTAGATTCTTCTAGAAACCCCCACTATAATATTAACTGTGCATGCATCATGTCAAACCTAGTATAAGTCAAAACGTTGTCCGCGTGATAATCCGCTAAGGCAACCCTTGTCCAAAGTCTGACGAGATTTCCACAATCCAAATGGATGTTATCATGTTATGTGCATTACTTTGAGAAAATATGCCAATATATTGATCATTAGTGTGTGAATAGTCAAATATGGAGGGGGAAGGGCTAACTCTATTTGTTTGCAGAAAATGAAGTAGGGCTCCTAGCACAGGCTTATCTTGGGGAATCTGATCGATGGAGTCAAGAGAGCCAAACACGGGGAGGGTCCTTCTGGGACCAATTAGATTAGGAGAATGTCGTTTTACTGCTTTCTAGTTTAGTTTAGATTTCGGTTGTAATAAGGCATATGCCATTAGTAACTTTCTTATTATTGTTATTTTAACAAAGTTTTGATTTATTTTCACATCAATGGAATGACGCAATTATGGGCGTCAATTTTCTCCAAGTCTCTGTGTCGCTATGCCTACCTTGGGCACAACAAGGTCCCCCAAACTAGGATGCAAATTTATTCTGCAAAGTCAATTATTCTTTCAATACCTCTTATTGACTTGGTTTCCTTTTGTTTTTATTTTTCTTTTGTTTATTCCCATTCCCCAAGGTTGGTTCGTGCGTTCTGCCAACTCAGCATATCACACCAGATCCGGAGGTCCTCCACTTCCCCTCTCCCAACGACATCAAAAGCAAAGATGTACGATTTGAGCGGCAACAAGAAAGACAATGCTTCTATGGCATAGAATGTGGAGGCTACATATGGAAGAAGTACACTAGGGCAGAACGAACTGGTTCTGTGATTAGTGGACTGCTGCACCGTCCCAGGCCCGTCGAGTTCCTGGGTAGCCTGGCAATTAGCATGATCTATTTTTAAAAGAAATTTTTAGCGGTCAAGACGTTTTTAGTATTTTTTTAGACGCATATTGTTTTGAAATAATAGCTCGAGTCATCGAGTTGTACTTGTTTTAATGTTTCAAAGATTTATCTTATGCACCACTATTTTAGTATTTATTATTATCCTTTACATTTTTCTCTCTACAACATTATTATTACTTATCCTGATGAAACAACGACTGTGACATGTAATGAGACGATGCAACATAAGGATAGTGATTCAAAGGAATTAGAAGAAGAAGATATAATCCCCGAGGAAATTGACAGAGAGGTGGAAAATTTTTAGAACAAGCCTAAGTCAAATTTGGACGAAACTGAGATAGTCAATTTGGGAGATTCTGAAACAGTCAAAGAAACCCGCATAAGTATCCATCTGTCACCATCAGAAAAAGAAGAATACACTCGTTTCCTCGAGCAGTATGAGGACATTTTCACATGGTCTTATGACGATATGACTGGTTTGAGCACGTCTATAGTGGCTCATAAACTACCCATCGATCCGATGTGTCCGCCTGTAAAATAGAAAGTCAAAAAGTTCAAACCTAATGTGAGTCTGAAAATCAAAGAACAAGTCACCAAGCAGATCAAAGCCAAAGTTCTTAGAGTGGTCGAATATCCTACTTGGTTGGCCAACATCGTGCCAGTTCTAAAGAAGGATGGGAAAGTCAGAGTATGTGTCGACTATCGAGATTTAAACAATGCAAGTCCCAAAGATGATTTCTCGTTACCCAATATACACATACTGATTGACAAATGTGCCAAGCAAGAACTCCAATCCTTTGTGGATTACTCGCGGGATACCATCAGATATGGATGGATGAGGAAGATGCCGAGAAAACAACTTTTATCACTCTATGGGGAATGTATTATTACAAAATAATGCCGTTTGGCCTAAAGAATGCTGGGGCCACTTATATGAGAGCCATGACGACCATTTTCCATGACATGATTCACAAAGAAATAGAGGTATATGTGGATGACGTTATCATTAAATCCGGAAGAAGTGCAGATCATATAGCAGATTTAAGGAAATTATTTAATCAGCTTTGAAGGTATAATCTGAAACTGAATCCTACAAAGTGTGTTTTCGGAGTCCCTGCTGGAAAATTGCTAGGTTCCATCGTTAGTTGTCGGGGGATTGAATTGGACTCCTCAAAGGTCAATGCCATACAAGATTTGCCACCCCCGAAGAGCAAGAAAGATGTGATGAGTTTCTTGGGGTGTCTCAATTACATCAGCCGATTCATAGCACAGTCGACCGTGATTTGTGAGCCAATTTTCAAAATGTTGAAGAAACATGCTGCAACAAAATGTATTGAGGAATGTCAGAAAGCTTTCAACAGAATCAAGGAATACCTATCCACGCCACCAGTCTTGGTCCCGCCGGAACCTGGTAGACCTCTGCTACTTTATTTTTCCGTATTAGATGGAGCTTTCGGTTGAGTTTTGGGACAACATAACGAGACAGGAAGAAAAGAGCAGGCCATATATTACTTGAGTATGAAGTTCACACCTTATGAAGCACGATATTCTTTGCTGGAACGTACCTGTTGCGCCTTCACGTGGATAGCTCAAAATTTGAGGCACTACTTCTATGCCTACACTACATACCTCACATCAAGGATGGATCCCCTTAAATACATCTTTTAGAAACCAATGCCTGCAGGGAAACTAGCCAAATGGCAGATATTGTTGAATTAGTTTGATATTGTCTATGTGACTCAGAAGGCGGTCAAGGGATAGGCTTTAGCAGATCACCTTGAAAATAATCTTGTGGGAGGGGAATACGAAACATTGAAAACATATTTTCTCGATGAAGAAGTGTCATTTGTAGGAGAAGATATGACTGAAGCCTACGACGGTTGGAGATTTTTTGACGGAGCTGCAAATTTCAAAGGAGTGGGTATTGGGACAGTTTTGGTGTCAAAGACAGTCAATATTATCCGGTATCCGCGAAGCTCAAGTTTCCATGCACCAACAATATGGCAGAATATGAGGCTTGCATTTTGGGGCTCAATTTGGCCATCGACATGGATATACAAGAGTTGCTGGTAATTGATGATTCGAATCTTCTGGTACACCGGGTTCAAGGAGAATGGGCTACAAAGAATACAAAGATTCTACCATATATATATATATATATATATATATCATGTGAAGAGGTTCACGAAGATAGAATTCAAACATGTTCGGAGAATCTAGAATGAGTTCGCAGATGCACTGGCTACTTTGTCTTCCATGATACAGCATCCGGATAAGAATTTCATCGATCCCATTCCAGTTAGGATCCATAGTCAGCCAGCTTATTGTGCTCACGTTGAAGAAAAAATAGATGGAAATCCCTGGTTTCACGATATCAAGGAATATTTGGCAAGAGGAGAATACCCGGAGCATGCAAATCATACTCAGAAACGCACGCTCCGGAGATTATCCAATCATTTTTTCCAAAGTGGAGGAATCCTGTACAGAAGGACTCCAAACCTAGGATTATTACGGTGTGTTGACGCCAAAGAAGCTTCCAGATTGCTCGAGGAAATACACGCCGGAACCTACGGGCCGCACATGAATGGTTTTGTTCTAGCCAAGAGGATATTAAGAGCAGGATACTTTTGGATGACTATGGAAACAGACTACATCAGGTATGTTCAGAAGTGTCACCAGTGTTAAGTACATGCAGATATGATATAGGTACCACCAAATAAACTCAATGCAACAAGTGAACCTTGCCTTTCGCCGCTTGGGGAATAGATGTCATCGGTCCAATCGAGACTGCCGCTTCAAACGGGCACAACTACATTTTAGTTGTCATAGACTACTTGACAAAAAGGGTTGAGGCTGCATCATACAAGGCTGTAACCAAGAAAGTCGTCGCAGATTTTGTCAGGGATCATATTGTTTGTTGTTTCGGGGTGCTAGAATCCATCGTTACCGATAATGCCGCCAACCTCAACAGCGACTTAATGAAAGCTATGTGTGAAACCTTCAAGATCAAGCATAAGAATTCCACAGCATAAAGACCGCAAATGAATGGAGCCATGGAAGCCGCCAAAAAAAACATCAAGCAAATTCTGAGGAAAATGGTAGACAGCCACAAGCAATGGCACGAGAAATTACCATTTGCCTTATTGGGATATCGTACCACAGTTCGCACATCGACCTGAGAAACTCCCTACATGCTGGTTTACGGTACTAAAGCTGTCATTCCCGCCGAGGTCGAGATTCCTTCTTTGAGAATTATACAAGAAGCAGAACTTAGTGATGCAGAATGGATAAGGAGTCGCTATGAACAATTGGCTCTTATCGATGGGAAAAGAATGAATGCAGTATGTCATGGTCAACTTTATCAGAACAGATTGTCCAGAGCTTTCAACAAAAGGGTCAAACCTAGACAATTCGTACCGGGCAGCTGGTGTTGAAACGAATCTTCCCACATCAAGATGAAGCCAAAGGAAAGTTTTCGCCCAACTGGCAAAGGCCCTACATGGTTCACATGGTACTAACAGGAGGAGCACTCATACTCGCAGAAATGGACGGAGAAGTTTGGCCAAAGCCTATCAATTCGGACGCAGTCAAGAGATACTATATTCAAATTGTTTACATTCCTTCATCTAATGTAACTGAACTACGCTTGACCTAATTCCCGTTTAAGAGGGGATACGTAGGTAGCCCTGTGGGTTCGGTCACATCTCAATAAAATTTTCATTTTCCCCACAACCAGAAACTGGGGCAGAATTTTGAGGAGGACCCTCGTAATTCCGGAACAAGTCCAGTCAACGTCATCATATGCAAGACAGTCAGAGAACCGGTGAAGTAATTGGGGCAGAATTTTGATAAGGATTCTCAAAATTCCGGAGCAAGTCCAACACACTTCGTCACATGCAGAACGGCTGAAGGATCGCTCACCAAACTGGGGAAGAATTTTAAAAAGGAACCTCAAAATTCTAATGCAAAGAAGCCGCAATGTGTCTAAAAGTGTCGCAGTCATTGGTTCATCTAATTTACTTGATATTACATACCACTATGTTTTCTAAATAGCTCTATTCCATCAAACACACGCATATTTTTCGAAAACTTTATTTCTATGGCAGCCAGATGTTACCGAAGGTAACTCAAACAGGATCCCTAGAGCAAAGAAAGCAAGCAAAGACAGGAACCAACCTTCCCTGCAAAACTCACGATTTATCTTCAGATGCAAGCACAATGAACATGACAGGAGCATTCGCAGGTATACCCACACAAAAATCACTATCTTCATAACGGCAAGGCCGCCAAGCGCAAATATGTCTCCAGCTAAGAAACATTCTGCTCCTACTTGCTATTTGTCCACTGCATGAGACTAAGAACTATATCAAACTTTGCATGAGGCTAAGCCCTGCCTCCTTATTTGCATAAGGCTAAGCATTGCCTTCCACTTGCATGAGACTAAGCACTGTCTCGATTCTTCCATGAGGCTAAGCCCTGCCTCCCCATTTGCATAAGGCTAAGCACCGCCTTCCATTGCATGAGACTAAGCCTTGTCTCCTCCTCTTTGCACGAGGCTAAGCCTGGCCTCTTCATTGCATAAGGCTAAGCACCGCCTTCCATTACATGAGACTAAGCCCGGTCTCCCTTTCTTGAACGAGGCTAAGCCCTGCCTCCTCATTTGCATAAGGCTAAGCACTGCGTTCTATTGCATGAGACTAAGCTCGGTCTCCCTTTCTTGTATGAGGGTAAGCCCTGCCTCTTCATTTGCATAAGGCTAAGCATTGCCTTCGACTTGCATGAGACTAAGCACTATCTCGAATCTTGCATGAGACTAAGCATTGCCTCCCCAAATTGCATACGGCTAAGAACCGCCTTCCACTACATGAGACTAAGCATTGTCTCCTCTCCTTGCATAAGGCTAAGCCCTGCCTCCCCAACTACATAAGGCTAAGTTGTGCTTTTCCATGTCTAATGCTGAATGTTACACTATCTGAAACCTAGCACTATTTTGCCTTTTCCGGGGCTAAGCTCTATCCCGATCCTATGCAAGACTAAGCTCTGTCTTGTTTTGCTTATATGATCCATGATCATGTCTCTATCCGAAGGCGCCATAGTCCGAAGGCATCATCCTCATAGCCTGAAGACACCATGTCATGGACTGAGGATCTCTCAATATTGCAGATCGTTATTCAAAGGCGTCATGGTTCAGGGGAACCATTCTCATGGACCGAGAAAATCATTTCATGGCCTGCGAATTCCTTATCTAACGATTCATGCCCAGGACGTCATGGTCTAAGGACACCATCCTTACCGTCTGAACACAATCTTCATGGTCCAAAGGGAATTTGCATCATGTTTAATTTGCGGCAATAACCTATATATATTTACGTGCATCGTGTTTTAAGTTTTTGTAGGCAAATTAGGAGGTAACCATTCTTCGAACAGAGCAACCTTTGCTCCGGTTTCCGCTCATACCATTCACACCCTGCCATTATTTCAACGTAACTGACTCCCATCAATTACTCGCTTTACCCTATGACCGTTCAGATACCTACCCTGCGATACATCCATAACATCTCAAATTCACATTCGTGAATTCGCATAAATTCATCTGATACTATCCTACTCAAACGAACCTTGCCGAAACACGCGACCGTCCCTATAATAATTCCATTGGTTTCGTTCACCGTTGGATCCAGAACTACACATGGCCTGATTCCTGTAAAACCAGGGATATGTAGGCAACTCAGAGACCAGGGTGCGGCCTATATTTTATTCAAAAATACCCCATTCGGTTGGTCATCATTTCTTTACCCGATAATTGTTTCATCCTTGCCGGGTAAAGAGGGGCAGCTGTTGATACCCAATTTTTCCCTCATATTTTCCAAATAAATATATATACTTCCAAAATAGTTCACATGCATCATCATTTGATTCATAGGCATGCACAAGTATTTTTCATAATTTCTCTATAATTTTAAAGGCTTTAAATCAATTTATTTCTGCATTTTTATTGTATAAATATCCAATAATTATCCTTCATATTATTTTGATGATGATTTAATCATCAAAATTCACCATTTTATGCCAACATGGTGTTTAATATTTTAGTGCATTTTTATAATTACATTTGCATTTTTTAGGCTAAATTGCACATCTTTGCAATAATAGCCCATATTAGTGTGTAATCACATTATTTATGCATAAAATGATATTTTATATATTTTAAATGTTAAATAGCTATTTTAAGTCATTTTAGTGCACAAAGGATATTTTTTGGTATTCATTTATTATTTTTACAAATTATTTATTAATTAAAATTGGGGCGTTTCTTCTATCTTCAGTTTATGGTTGGTATCTTTCTTTTTTTGGCTTTGGCTCCTTCGTCGGAAGCCTCCTAGGATATACCGAGCCCGAGGGGGCTCCTAGTTGGTCATCTTCGACCCTGATCTTTGATTGGTATCGATTGTGGACATCCGACCAGGTCACGGCGGGATATTCGACTAAGTTTTGCTTCAACTGCTTTGAAGCTACCGAGCTCTGCTCGTTCAAATCTTGAGTGAAGGCCTGCACTGCCCAGTCATCGGAGACCGGCGGTAGTTCCATTCGTTCCATTTGGAAACGAGATACAAATTCTCGCAGCATCTCGTTATCTCTTTGCTTGATTTTGAAGACGTCGAATTTTCTTATAGCTACCTTGATGGCACCAGCATGTGCCTTTATGAACGAACCTGCCAGCATGGCAAACGAATCTATCGAGTGTGGAGCTAAGTTGTGGTACCACATCATCGCTCCCTTTGAGAGCGTCTCTCCAAATTTCTTCAGTAGGACGGATTCGATCTCGTCGTCCTTCAGGTCATTGCCTTTTACTACACAAGTGTAAGCAGTGACGTGCTCGTTGGGGTCCGAGGTTCCGTTGTACTATGGAAGATCGGGCATTGTGAACTTCTTTCGAATGGGTTTCGGTGCTGCTTCCTGTGGGAACGGTTTTTGCACGAACTTCTTGGAGTCGACACCTTTCAGGATCGGGGGTGCACCCGGGATTTGATCGACCCTAGAATTGTAGGTCTCCACCTTCTTGTTGTTGGCTTCTATCTTCTTCTCACCCGATTCGACCCTCTTTGTGAGGTCCTCGAGCATTTTTATGATGGAGGGGTCGGCGGCCGACCCGTTAATGCTTTATCTTTTCGGTACCTGCTCGGCTTGGGGAGCCGTTTCCGGTGCTACCGTGCTAGGAGTTTTTTGGTGACTTTGCAGTTGAGCAATCGCCAGTTGTTGTGCCTATAACATTTCAAAATTAACGTGAAGGCTAACTTCCTGTTCTTCCCTAGCCGGAGTTTTCTGAGCTTCTTGTTGATCTCCTTGGTGTATGCTTTTGTTGGTGTGTGAGTTTATTTCGACGTGTTGAGCGTCGCGCGAGACCGCGTCCGCGGGAATTGGTTCTTGCGCGTCCCCGTGGTTTTGTAGCAGTACACCAACACCTGGAACAGCTACACCATTTTCTCCATGGTCCTCAAGATTGTTGTTTTCACGTGCGTTTACTGAGTTGGATTTTGACCTGAAATCAAAGATCTTGGGCAAGGAAAAGTGTGAAAGATAACTTGCGCTATGTAGAAAACCAGCAAGAAAACAATCACTATTATTATTAACCCCACGATGGGCGCCAAACTGTTTACCTTGAAAATGGTAATAACAATTAGATTTGATTTTGTGGTTCTAAAAATATGTGATCTATTTTTATGCCAGTTGTTAAGCAGTAGATGCTAAGTGAGGGGGTTAAAAAATATAAGAGATTGAAGATGGCCTTAGAAACCAAACCAAACGGTTGAGAATCGGGGCCTCGAGCTAGCGCGTGGGGGGCCTCGATGACAACTTAGATGCCCGGCTAAGGGCGGTCGATGTGGGATTAACAACTATTAGGGTTGTGATTGCGGCTCTTTATGACCAATAACGAGCAATAAATGAAGAACGATTAATGATATATAATAAATATAAATAAAGCAATAAATGTAAGAAACATAGCCAAATAGAGAGTATGTTTGAGTTAGAGAGCAGAAAGAATGTTCTTGTATTGAATGAAGTATCTTGTGTGTTCGATCCTTTACAAAATGACAAGGATCCCCTTTTTATAAGGAGGGAAATCCCATCCTAATACATGAGTAATTATTACAAAGAAACATAGCTGGAACAGCTACTTACTAGTCCGGTACAGACTAGTGTTTCCCTTGCAGGCTTTGTCAGTCTTGACCAAGTGCCTTTGGAACTTCCTGCTGGTGCGTCGCTGCTGTTGGTTTGTACTGCCTCAAGGTCGATCATCATGAACCCTTGGAAATGAACTCCGAGCTAGACTTCGAGCCTCCCGGGGGTGGTCTTTTTTGAGGCACCCCAGTGGTCACTAAATCGAGCCCTCTAATTTTTACCGTATACAATCTTTCCGTTAATTGTTGACTAATTTCACTTACCTTAAACTTAGGAGTCTTTGATTCCCCAAATCTGTTTGAGTCCCTAATTACTGTGTTAAAATCTCTGACTATATGTTTTATGCGTCCATGCACTTGTTACTTTTGGCTTACCTTAAATAAGGTTCTATTTTTTTCTTTCCTTAATTAACTGTTAGGTGCTTTCCTTGATTGATTATTACCTTATTTTTGGGCTCTAGTCTAGTGCTATTTAAAACCCTCCCCCCTTTCCCCCTCAGACAGACTGAGAACTCGAGTATTTCTCACTTCTAAAACTATATACTATTATCATTCTGCTTTGATTCCTGGCCGGCTGGAAGCCAAGGCCAGAAATCTTCTATAGTTTGTTGTTGTTGTTGATCATTGCTACACTGCTAAACTTCTTTTTGTTTCATCTGAACTAGTAAGCTGTTGAAACTTCTCTACTGTGTCACTTGTTCAGTATGCTACTATTATTAGACTCATTGCTCAATGTGTTTTAGACATTTTTAATTCAGTAGACTAATTGATAAAACATGTTTAATCATGTATAACTCAAGATTGTCTTTTAATATTGAGAATGCTTCGATACCTTTCAAACTAGTTCACTATGCATACTTTAGTTGTTAAATCTGTTATCATAATTCTGTATTCTCCATGCTATAACCTCTTTATTAGTTCTAGCTGATAACTAATATGCTTCTTGACTCATTAATTGATCAATGAACCCCTTTTCTATTATTTGTCCTAATCTGAATTCTGTACTGTTTTTTGTGAAAGCATGTTCATGAGTTGGTCATTATCAGATTATGACTTTGTTAATTTTCAAACTTGTTAAGTCTGCTCAATTTCAAAGTGTTGTTCTCTATTCTATGTGTGATTCTATCCCTAAGTGTACTTCCCAATCCTGCCCTGCACTCTTCTGAATCCTAATTCTTTGCTGGCTGAAAGCCAAAGTAATCTAAGTACTATCCCTTGTCCATCCTGGTGTGAGCAATGCTCAGGGTTTTTATGAGACCCTCGTGAACTCTGACACATCAGGATTTGGTCCATAGTTTTCCTTGAATTGTTTCTGATCTTTCTACTCTAGTGTGAGCACTGCCCGGGGTTCGTGAAGCCCTTGGGAACTCTGACACACTAGAGGATTGGGTTTGGTATGCTTATCCTTGAAACAGAGGTGAATCAGTCATTGTTGGTCTATCCAGATGTATTTGGGCCTGCTGCAGGCTTCCTATAGTCTATATACTATGTAATTTAGTCATTCGATTCTAGTCTGTAATAATTATTTGTAAATACGATTGGGGGCTATAATAAAATTGGGAAATGGGCTTATTTGACATTCTATATGAAACGAGTAGATAACATGCCTATAGGTCTTTCTGCTATTATATGTTAGATAGCATGCCTATAGGTCTTTCTGCTATTATATGTTAGATAATATGTCTACGGGTGTTCATTATTATTGTTTTATAACCTGCCTATAGGTTTTACTTTACGCCAAGAAATATTCTGCTGAAAACTTGTCTAATGTTTAGGTTTGCCATTGCATGATTAGATACCATGCCTATAGGAAATGCAATAATCAAGTTCAACATACAACATACTCAAAACTGCTTCTTTAGAAATCATGTCTATAGGTTTTAATTAATTGTCACACTCGCTTAGTTAATATGCATATCTCTAAGAATTAATAAGCAGTTTCAATCACCAAAAGTAGAATTCCTGCCTATAGGTATAACTATCATTTGTGCCAAATACTAAAATTGGAACCTGCATAGCGTCTTACTAAATGCCACTAGATGAAATGGTTGAAAAACCCTCCATAAAACGGCAATAATACCCAGCCAAGCCTAGAAAACTCCATATCTCAGTAGCGGTAGAATGTCTAGGCCAACTGTGAACTGTCTCTATCCTCTTCAGATAAACCTTAATCCCCTCACAAGACACCACGTGGAACAAGAATGCCACCAAATCAATCCAAAACTCGCACTTGGAGAATTTAGCTTATAGATTCTTCTCCCTTAAAGTCTAGAGCACGATCTTCAAGTGATGCTCATGATCTTCCCGGCTGCGAGAATACACCAATATATCATCAATGAACACGATGACAAAGGAATCAAGATATGGTTGGAATGCATTGTTGATCAAGTGTATAAAGGTCGTTGGGGCATTGGTCAGCCCAAAAGACATCACTAAAAACTCATAGTGACCATGGCGGGTCCTAAAAGCCGTGTTTGAAATATCAGAATCACGAATCTTCAACTGATGATACCCCCATCTCAAATCAATCTTCGAGAATACCTTAGCACCGTGTAGTTGATCAAACAAATCATCAGTAACAGTAGTGGGTACTTGTTCTTAATAGTAACCTTATTCAGTTGCCTGTAGTCAATACACATCCTCATCGAGTCGTTTTTCTTCTTCATAAATAGAACTAGAGCACCCAAGGCGAGACACTGATTCTGATGAAACCATTATCAAGTAACTCTCGAAAATGTCCCTTTAAGTCCTTTAACTCCATTGGTGCCATGTGATATGGTTGAATAAAAATGGGCTGAGTTCCCGGTACCAATTACATAACAAAATCAATATCCCTATCGGGTAGCATGCCCGGTAGGTCTACTGGAAACACATCTGGAAATAGGAGGTCCCACCCCAGTCTCATAACCCCCAATAGTGACCAAACACGACCACAATAGAATCCCTTAAAGGCATAGACACATAAACAGGAGTACTCAAAGAACCACATGACATATCCAAATATGAAGCAAAGTAAGATGACACATACGAATAAGTGAAACCCAGATCAAATAAAATTGATGCATCTCTATGACTAACCGAAACAATACCTATGATGACAACATCTGATGCGACAACCTCTATACTGCCATGAAATGCATAACAACGGGACTAGCCTCCCACTCTAGAACATCCTCTACCCGTCTTTCCTCCACCCCTAGCTGGATGTGCAGGTGGAGTAGCAACGGGAGCAGTAACTATAGCCTTAGTACTTTGTGGAGGTGCAACCATCCTATGTCTGGGGCAGTCCCCTACCATATGCCTAGTATCACCACAATCAAAACAACCCCTCGGAGGGTGTGGCTACTAGTACAAAGTCTGGCCCAAGCCGTTAGAATAACTGCTATAGGCACCCCGTGCAGGAGGTGCACTGGAAGATGGCTGACCAAAATGAGTGCTCTAAGGTCCCTGAATAGCCGGAGCACAATGAGTGACCTAAACTGTAGACTGAACCGGTCAGCTGATGAAGAATCTGCCATGACGAGATGATACTGCAGAGCGAGTACCATTAAGACCTCCAAAATCTCGAGGCCTCTTGGCCTCCCTATCCCCTCTCTAGTGGTCACAGATACGCTCCAACATTCTAGAGGTCTCCATAACCTATTGAAATGGAGCATCAGTCACCAACTCCCGTGTCATCCTAAATCTATGATCGTAATCAAGTCCCTCAGCAAATTTGTGGACTCTCTCTGTCTCTCTAATTGTAGAAACCAAAGAAGGTGCATGGCACAGAATGTTGAGAGTCCATATGCATGCCACCAGGACTACTCTCCTCATATGCCTGCCACCACTAAGATATCGACCCTGTCAGCCAAAAAGTGGTAAGGCCAACATCGCTCATCTCCACTATGCCCATAGTGCGTAGAATACAATGGAACTGGTCCAAAAGAAGATGTGCATCCTCATAAGTTGCACCACTAAAAGTAGGAGGGAAATACTTCTTTAACCTCTCTAACCGCTTCTGCTCCTCCTCTGATGCCACCGGCCTAACCTCATGTTGAACTGCGATCACGGGTTGTACCGACATAATGCACGGAGCCTGATCAAATTGGGCCCGCTACTCTCCAGTACGGGAAGTAGGATTCTAAGCTCCTCCCTTGCCTGAGAAGTAGCTAGTGTAACCGGGATTAGAAAATGCTCAAAAACATGTGCCAGAGTCTCCTGAAGTCTAGGGGTAGTAACAGGCATCTCAGGTGCCTGCCCCCTACCAGATCTACTGTGGTTCCTCAACTATTGCTCAGGTAGGTGCTCTAGCTATAGCACATTCCCCTTCTCAGTCTCTACCTCGGCTCCGGCCCATCGCGGCTCTAGCAGGGGGCTTTGTGAGAGAATAGAAAGATAAAGGCTTGGATTCCAAAGTCAACAAATCCAAACGATAAGGAATGAAACAAGTGGAATTTCCTAATGCAGCCCAACTCACATGGGATCAGTTTTCAAAGATATTTATAAGAGAGTTTGTTCCCAATACCTCAAGATGCATAGAGTCGGAGTTTAAGCAGTTGCACCAGCAATCTATGTTAGTATCAGAGTACGCCATCAGATTCAGTGCGTTGTCCTGACATGCACTTGCCTTGTTTTCTACGGTCAGAGACCGAGTTCGCAGATTTATCAAGGGTCTCCTTTATGGTCTTAGATTCATCATGGCTCGAGAGTTAGAGATGGATACTCCATTTTAGTAGGTGGTAGAGATCACTCAAAGGTTGGAGGGTATGGGGGCCGGTAGAGAGAGAGAGAGAGAGAGAGAGAGAGAGAGCAGGGAGGCCTCGAGGTACTAGAGAATTTAGAGGTGGCTACACTGCAGTTTCAGCTCGACATGGACGAGCATATGTGAGATGCCTAGTTGATTCATCACTTCCAGCTACTAGTGGTGCTCTAACTATTCTGAGGTCTCAAGTCGCCCATTTTGATCTGCCATTATCTAGTGCATCTCTTGCTCGGGGTGCCTTCAGCGGTCAGTCTAGCCGATTAGGCCAGAATCAATTTTAGCAGTCACGCTCATTGAGAGATTTTTTCGAGTGTGGTGATACCATACATATGGTGAGGGAATGCCCCAGACTCTATAGGGGTGCACCTCCATAGACTACACAGACTCAACAGATTCCATAGGGTTCACAGGCCATGGTTGTTGCTCCAGTTACCACTCCACCTGCACCACTAGTTAGAGGTGGAAGTCAGGAGGGTAGAGGTTGCCCTAGAGGGGGAGGCCAGGCTCGTTTCTATGCTTTTCCTAGTAGGACGGAGATGGTTGCATCAGATGCTGTCATTACAGGTATTGCTTTGGTCTGCCATAGGGATGCATCGGTTTGGGATGCATCGGTTTGGGTTGATTGTGCTAATTGAAGTATATGAAAGACGTGTACATGAGGTAACGAGTGCGTACATGGGCATATATGTGTTATTTGAATGGTTTAGACTCTTAGGCTACTCATAAGCACCTAATTGACGTTATTATTATCTATTCTACCTTTCATTGTCAATCTGCTTCTTACATGCTTTAAATTGAAGTTGTCGTTACATGTTTTAGTTTCAATTGTCAAAGTTACTCTCATATGCATTTATTTGCAGTTGTTGTTACATGTCATTCTTTCCATTGTTGAGTTATTCTCATATATTAGACTTAGTTACTATTTCATCCTATCTTTTTCAGTGTTAAGCTTATGTTTTGCACTTTAAATTGGAAGATCCCATTCCATGGGGAAATACCGAAATTGTGGGTTTTTGAAGTTGTTGTTGTGAAATCTAATACCACATTGAGATTAAAGTGGTTGACTATTGATATATCCTTCCTTGTTTAGTTATTTCTCATTTATTTTTTTGTGATTGAGATCCTCGTACACATTGTGATTGCGGTTTCGGCTATATGTTGTGATAACATCGGTATTGTTGATTTTGGCAGTGTTAGGGCATATAGGCACACGTGGTGAAAGTTGATTATTATGTTGTGATATTGATGTGCATGCGGCGATATAAGAATAGGGGTTGATGTGCATGCGGCAATATATGGTGGGATTTATGCGCGTGTTGCAATTAAGGGAATTACTTAAAGCCACGCAGCGAGATAAGGGGGATAAAATGCGTGTAGCTATTTCAAGAAAATGTTTGCAGAAATACAAAATGCAAGGCTCACGCGGGGATACAAAATTCAAGGCTCACGCGTGTAGCTATTTCTTAATCTTGATGTATGGTAGGCTTACCTAGTCTTAGAGATTAGGTGCCATCACAACATCCTAAGGTGGGAATTTGGGGCTGTGACATATACTTTATAGTCCACGATCGTCTTTGAAGTGCCAACCACATGATGTCGCTCGCCTCAGATCATGTCTTCTTATTTATGCAGTATTCTAGATTATGATGCTACTATTGTCTGTGTTCTTCACTCGAATGGTAAAAATGATGCTCCATCACCTTAATAATGTTTCGGAGTCCCACAACAGCGGGAGGCACATATTTAGCATGTCATCTCTACTTCATCTTTTGTTGTCTATAAGGTTGGTACTCTTTTAACTGGCTTTAATGTAGAGCTGTTATAAAATATGGTTGTTGTACTATATCTCTTGTATTTCTGCTATTAAGAGTGATTCTGCAATATTCTAAGTCAACATTTCTATAATCATCTGGTTCTAATAATTGGACTCCTGATTTACTTAGCTGATGTAACTCTCGAGCTTTCGTTTCTCTCTCAGCCTATAAGTAGGCTTAAGCTGTCTTCTCTTCTTCGGATCAAGGTATTAGTTTTTACATTAACCTTTCCTAGATGCTATGGGACATCCATGTTATAATCTTCTAACCATGCAAGCCTTTGTCTATGACGTGGACTAAGTTTTTTCTTTTAATGATATACAAAAGTCTGCTATAGCTGTAATAATGTCAATATATATGTTGCATCGATAATACTCTGAAATCCTAAGTGCGTTAATAACTTAACTAACTCTGGGTCATAGATCGAATAATTCCTTTCATGTCTTCTCAATTGTGTTTAAACGTACGCAACTACTCTTTTTCTGGTCGTTTTGCCACTTGTTGCATGAATACTTGGCTTTTGTTAGTGCCCATGCATAATGGAATTTCGTGAAACTCATATGATCTCGAATATTACTTTTGATTTTACTTCCCATTCATTAGTCGCGATGGGTGCCATTTTCTTACGGGGTGCATACAAAGTCCTAATGAGACAGTTGTTACAAGATCATTTATTCTATTATATCGAATTCAAGTTGCTATGCTTAGGTCAAAGCCTTCTTCCTTATTTCCTCAACTAGTCTTTCGTTGTAGTACTAAGGGGAGACCATCTAACTCTTGTAAAGCTGTGAGCTCATTACATTGAATACTCGATGAAATTTTTGATGTTCTTACTCGTCTATAATTATCCTTTGTTACTTACCTTAGTGCTCTTGTGCTCGTAGGGTTATTTCTTAACTCAAATTTTGATTGTCTCCCAGTGGCACTCTCTTTTATTCTGTAACACTTATATGGTACATTTAACTACTGCAACTCCTATCTGAATATTTCTCCAGGATTATGATCTCGTATCGGCGAGACTGAATTCCCTATGATGGGGTTCACTACGTTTATCTCGTATGATCTTATGATTTTTACGTGACCTCTTGTCTAGCCATAACTAGGCTTTTCCTTAATCAACTGCTAACTACTCGTTAGTCAATTCTCATGTCTATCTTCTACGTAACCTCTCTTGGATTATGTCTTTTTTTTTCTTACCTTACCTCTCGCACTGGCGCCTTATGTATCAAGCGTCCATTCGCACTTATTCATCAATTAACATGCTGGCCGGAAACCCTTGTTGCCTATTCCAGGCATCGTGCATGCATAGCGTTCTGGACTAGTAACATATCTATAGGATCTGAATAAATTCAACCTCATTCCTTTATCCTTTTTACATCATTTTTCCTTTTCCATTCTATATTTAGCTGAACCACTTAACTCCGAATTAATACCATATCATACCATCTTCCCCCCTTTAGGAGAATACTAACATTTAATGCTCTGAAGTTTTACCTATAGATGTTTTACCTCTTCATCTTTAGCATCTTTTAACATTTTTAATGACCTTTACTTGCCTTGCGGTAACCCTTCTATATCAGGGATAACTGAATTTCTTACGCACGAGGGTGAAATCTAGTGTAACTGGCACACTTAGTCCCTTAAGCTTAACTCTGCTCATAGCACTTGATAAAGGGAAATGTCTTTCTGAATGACCTTTAAAGGTTATTCTTTTGTTGTCCATTCTATTATTGTCGTAATGCAGTCTCCGAAATTCTCACGATGTCCACTATTATCAAATGCTCCGGTCCCAAGTTCATGTTTGGTTTATCTTGTTTACTAGCCCATAATGATCACTATTATCTTAATTTTGCTGAAATTCTCACGATGCCCCAGACTCAGTAGGGGTCCACTATTATCTTGATTTCTGTTACTACGAGGGGGTCTAACTTAGCCTTCTGGTAATCACGTTGGAGTTTTCAACTCATTTCTCGAAATGAGGATATGACTTTACAGCTTATATTCTTTATAGTCTCCAGGCATGTCTCCTCTTATCTTTTCATTCATTTGACAATAGACTTTATCATCCTGTCATATTTTGATTTAGCATTACCACCTATTTATCACATCTTAATCATAATGCTTCATTTACTCTTTTCTTATTCTCCTACTAATGTTTCTATTTATCACCTTAGTCTAAAAACTTTAACAAAACACTCTTTCGCTTTTAGTTCCCCTTGATCCATCACACTGGCTCTTGGGCTCGGCTAACATTCTCTCTTTACTAGGAACGAGTGTCATACTAAGGTAAATATCTATCCCTTCTAGGATTCCAGTGCCTATCTTCTGTATTTTCTGAACATTCTAGTATTCATATACAATTGTACTATTCAAGAGTGCACCACCTTGGTGCCTCGAAAGAAGAACTATTATCAAATTTCAATATCCTTCGGGAATGTCAGGCAATGCTAAGAATCCATCCACCATTTTGGGTTACTCTAACAACATCTGGATCCTGATATCCCATCCTTCTCCTAAGTTATATTTGTTAGCTCCCCTAGGGCATAACTAAATCGGTGTGGCCAATTGTACATACCTCTGTTTCTGTTGAAAGTAACTCGAAAATATTATATTTCGTTGCCTGAATTGTAAATATTGATAATATTCACTAACTCGGTACCTCGTATCCTTCTTCACCTTGCTTTTGTTACATGTTGAAACTTATACACTTACTTCTGATACTCTCATGGTCTGTTATCAGCTGGGTGTGTTAGATATTCCCATTTTAGGGTCTTAAGCAAGAAACATGCATATCTGATAAGGCCTTAAATTGGGCCAAGTCGTCAAGAACTCTCTCTCTCTCTCTCTCTCTCTCTCTCTCTCTCTCTCTCTCTCTCTCTATCTATCTATCTCTCTCTCTCTCCCTCTACTAGTGTCTTTATCTGCTGTTATATTAGCCCTCTAACTAGCTGTAATTTTTCTAATTGCAAGCATCTTTGTATCATTAGCAAACATAAGTCCTGACTCAAATTTTTATGACTCAGCTCTATAGCACGATTTGTATTTGAAAGAAGGGTAACCTACTACTAAATTCCTTGTTGCTTCCTGTTTGTATAGGTTAATCGTTACATGACTCTATTGAGCTTACAAATTGTCACGACCCAAACCGAAGGACCGCGACGGGCACCCGGTGCCTTACTCAACCGAGTACCAACGTAACATATCTTTCTTATCATACTATCAAGGGTAAATGAGATAGAAAACATGTCATGAGATAACAAGAATAAAACATAATGGAATACTCAACATATGATGACCGAACATGATATACAAACTTATACATGTGATATACGGGCCTATAAGGCCGACATGACCATTTGTAAACTCAAGAGATAGGCCGACAAGGCCATACAAGTATCCATACACCTGACATCTGTCTACAAGCCTCTAAGAGTACATAAAATCATAAAGGTCGGGACAGGGCCCCGCCATACCAATCAATACATATCCAAAGCATACTGACCAAATAGGCAACTCCGGAGCAAGTGGAGTACACCAACACCTTCGCTGAGCTGATAGCCTACTAGGAGGAATGTCAACCTGTCTATCGGGACCTGCGGGCATGAAACGCAGCGTCCCCAGGCAAAAGGGACGTCAGTACGAATAAAGTACCGAGTATGTAAGGCAAGAAAGCATAAACAAGATCAGTAACGTAAAGAGAGATAGAGGAGATACAACCTGTAACATCTGAGTGCCT
>NC_031994.1:32275963-32324146 GCF_001879085.1 Nicotiana attenuata
GGTTAGTATTTATACTATACTCTGCACTTCTGTGCAGATACCAGAGTGGGTCCCGAATAGTGCTGAGTGAGATTGCCCGGATCCAGCTATTAGTGGAAACTTGAGGTATAGCTGCACGACGTTTCGCAGTCCTGGAGTCCCCTTCTATGTCATTTTAGCTATTTATTTTGATTCAGACAGTTACGTTTTACTCAGACTATTATCTACAGTACACTAGATGCACATGTATTCGTGACACCAGTTTCTGGGATTGTATTTGAATTACGTCATTTATTAGTTTATCAATTTATTTCAGACTATTCAATTTTATTGTTATCATTTGATTTAAATTGTTAAAGATAATTAATAAATATAACTAATGTTGGCTTTCCTAGCAAGTAAAATATTAGGCATCGTCATGGTCCCGAGAGTGGGGATTCCGGGTTATAACAAAAGACGTAACTGCATTCCAGATTCAAGCTACCTTTTCTTCATGGTAGTTTAGGATTTTAGATATGTTTATGCAAACTTTAGATAGATAGGCTTTGTGAGCAGGTAGTTTTTGTGTAAATCATGCCTGTCGTCCTGACCTTTGTCTTTCTAACTTTGTCTTCCTCATGGCTTCAGGCCAGGGCGCTTTATAGTCTGACTTTCGCCCGGTTTCAGGCTGAGGTGACTCTTCATGAGCGTGAGAAGACTCATCTTGTTGAACAGGTTACCTAGCTTCCATTTGTTATTGTCTAAATGTTTGCCAGATCCCAGCATTTTGACATTTTTGATCTGATTCGTGCAGTTTGAGAGGGAAGGTGCCCTACTGAGGGAGGAGCTCCGGGCCAGAGATTCCGAAGTTCTTGAACTCAAACGGCACGTGAGCAAGATAACTTCTGAGAGGGATACCCTCCAAGAAAGGATGGCCTTAGTCGGGCATCAGCTTCATGACGCGAGGGCGGATAGTGGCAAGTGTAGAGGACTCTATTCTGAGTTAGTTGCTGCACTATCCGAGATCAAAACTGAAGCTGAGGCGCTTATATCTTTTCACAAAGAGGATGCCGTTATAGTAAAAGCTCAAGCCGGGAGAGTGCCTGAGGAGGCCGAATTGAAATTGACTCGAGACGTAAAGCATGCTTGGTTAGAATCTCGGAGGCGAACTCTCGAGGATATACATGCGGGGGGTATAAATTTGTCTGCCGAGCTCGAGAGGTGAAGACCGTNAATAGCAATACAACACCATAGAAGTAACTTAAGCTAATCCAAGTACTATCTTGTAGTTTATCATCCTAACAACTTAACCAACATACAAGCAAGCTTAATCACAATTAGTTGGCTGTTATACTCACCTTAGACAGCAGCAACAACTTGGAATTTCATCCAAATACAGCCCACAACAATCCTCAATGACAACACAACCTCAAAGAGGTGTTGTTCTTCACTAGAGCTAAGTTTTGATGTTGAGATATGGTGTAATCACTTTGGAATCACTTCAAACACTTGTGGAATCTGTTTAGAAGGGTTAGGAGAAGTTTGGAGACGAAATTGAGTTGAAAATAAGTGAGAAATAGGCGTCCAAATCCTTTATAAAGTGAAGTAGGTCGACCACCGCCTAAGTGGGTCCCATTGGGAGCTGCTTGCGCGGTCTCGTGAAAACGCGAATATCTCTCTACTCCGATGTCGTATTGACGAATGGTTTAATGCGTTGGAAACTAGACTCGTAGATCTTCAATTTGATATGTAGATCATCCATTTATGCCAAGCATATTGGGAGAAAAGTGCATCTACATTTGACCTAAATTTCAGCACATTATAAATGCAACTTGTGATGATCTTTGCTAACTTTTGTTCCATAACTCGTTTGACTTAAAAACATAACACACGACTATCATACGACTAAAATAACTCATAAATTAACCTCCTCATCATGTTAATCACCCTAGTCTCACCCCAAAAGAATATGTTATAACATTCCAAACTTGTCGATTTTTGACGAAACTTATTTTCTTCAATTCGTTTAGCGACTAAGCTTTCCAACCCTTTTGGTACTTGTTATTCATGATCTTAAATATTTGTAACCTCCAAGGTAACATGATTAACTTAGTTTATTTGCTTCCAAATATAATCTCATTTTCGAGCTTACATCAATGACTTACGACGTACTCTCACGTATGAAAACTTGGGGTGTAACACAAATAATAAGAGTGGACTTCCTAGAGACCATACTATTTGATCATGAATCAATATGGAGGTTTATAGCTACTAAGAGTGGACTCGTTATGGCGTAGACTTTCATTTACATTTTCGTTATATAGATTATGCCATGAGAGGAAGTAAGCCTTAACATACCTTTGCAATCTTCTCTCCAATCGTCAACCAAGCTCAATATAATCCTCTTCGTCTACAATGGTTAAAATAACATTGTCGTCATTATATGTGTGTGGTAATTATCATATTTCGACAACAATATTCTACAAAAAACGGACAACACCTCCCATGTTTATACTACATTCCATAAGTTACTAAAAGTCCCCAAACAGTCCAAACAACAACAATACAATTTAGAATAAGCTTTCCGATTACTTCAACAACCATTTTCAGCAACAAGCTGAATTTACAATTAAAAAATCTAATTTGAATCTAATTCTTTTTCCATGAATCTGCCTACAACATCAATAACATCATACTTATGCTTACCATATCATTTTTAGCCTAAAAAAATCATAAGAATAATCTTCAATATAGACAACATGTCTTGCACCTTAACCTTTATTGTCAATATCTTATTTTTTAGATTTTCTTCTTCAATAAACTTAATTAACACATAAGAACAACATCCATAACATAATCAAATTATTTCTCACAATTTCCAGCCACAACAAGCCATATATATATAGCCTTAACAGAGCCCACAAAAAAGATAACCATAGGAAGTAGATACAACAAGAAATCCCCAGCTGGTGTAGCTCACAACAACCCTCAATCACACCACAACACTATAGGAATTTTATTCTCTTGTTGAATCAACTTTTGGTGTTCAAGTTGGATGTAAACACTTGGAATCACCCTTGGGAATCTGTTTAGGAGGTTAGGAGGAGTATGGGGACGAATTTGGGTCAAAAAATAAGCAATAATGGTTGTCCAAGTCATTTTGAAAATGAAGTAGGTCGATCACCGCCTAAGCAGGCCCCCTAGGAGATGCCTGCACAGTTGACAAAAATACAAATATATCTCTACTCTAATATTGTATCAACAAACGGTTTAATGCATTAGAAACTAGACCCCTAGATCTTAAATTTGGTGGGTATACCACCCTGTAACTCCAAGTATATTGAGAGAAAAACTCAGTGATATTAGACCTAAGTTTCAGCAAAATTATGAACATAACTTGCGATACATTTCGCCGACTTTTATTTTACTACTTTCTTGACTTCAAAACATAATATATGAATATTATATGATTCAATTACCTTAAAACACAACCTCCATAGAATAGTAATCACTCCTATTTTTACCCCAAAAGTATGGGTTATAACACCTTTGGTTCGTTTAGAATCGAACCCTCATGATATTTTATTAACACCGATGTTAACTCATCATTATTTTTGTAAAGGTCCTTAAACTCTCCGGCTTATATTGATTCACATAAGATTCATTCCAAAATTAAAGTATGGGGTGTAACATCCTTCCCCCTTAGGAACATTCGTCCTTGAATGTTAACTCTTAGAGACTTGCAAAATTCTCCCACAGTCTCCTCTGTACACTGGACTAAAACCAACATGCACACAGCTAGAAAACATACACTACATGCCACACAGGGCAAATGTCTATAAATAGTAGCACTTGGCCTCACACGATCATCAACCATAAGTACTGCAAGTCAAAAATAAGAGCTCACCACATGACATGCTGGTATGAACCGGGTTGTACTGTAATATACCATATCAAGCCATATCTACAGTTTGAAATAGGTGGGGGTATTCAGATTTCATCTCCTCTTCGGCCTCCCACATCATTTCTTCGGTAGTCTTATTTTTCCATAATACCTTCACGGAGGCTACCTTTTTGGTCCTCAACCTAAAGATCTGTCAATCTAATATAGCCACTGAAATCTCCTCGTATGATAGATCCTCGTTGGGTAGATTTAGGCCTACACATGCCTTAACTGTACTACTTCAATTAAACTTGTTTGATTGATTACTTGAATTTATAACTGAGATTGAGACTAGAATTCATATATTGATCGAGCCTCTTTACTTTGAAATTTTGTGGAAATTTAAAGATTGGTAACAATCACGTTTTCTCTTGTATTTCTATCCGTGTCTTCTCAAATCACACGTATCTTTGTGGGTGAGAATGTTTCTCTATTCCTATTTTATTGGGTTGTTCGCCTCAGCAGTATTGTGAAATATCATTATGGGATCGGTCCATTTGCCTCAGCAAAAGTTATGAAATCTCATTATGGGATCGGGTTATTTACCTTGGCAATGTTATTATGTATCATTATGGGATTAGGTTGTTCACCTTAGTGGTATTGTGTGATACTATTATTATGGGATCGGG
Source organism: Nicotiana attenuata (assembly GCF_001879085.1). NCBI lineage: Eukaryota > Viridiplantae > Streptophyta > Magnoliopsida > Solanales > Solanaceae > Nicotiana > Nicotiana attenuata. The sequence continues at coordinate 32,280,494 of NC_031994.1, forward strand.
TTGTTCGCCTCGGCGGACTCATGCGTAATATATGATAGGGAGTCGGCGTACATATGAGTTTTCCTGACGTAAGATTGCCGTTGAATTTGATATTGGTTGTCCTTCTTTCCCTGGGTGGTAGTTTTTGGTATTTGATGATTTTGCAATTATTCTTACTTGAGAATCATATTATTTATACCAATCTGTTTCATTGCTACTCGTTGTGTTTCATACATGTCTATTTTATGTACATTTTTATTAGATCACTAGTAAGTGTCTATGTCGACCCCTCGTCACTACTTCTTCGAAGATAGACTAGATACTTATTGGATACGCATTGATTCACGTACTCATACTACACTTCTGCATTAACTGTGAAGGTAGTGAAACAGGTACTTCACGTGGTCACTCGAGCACGTAGCCACATTTGCTCGTAACTTAGTGGTGAGCTACTTTCCATGCTTCGACCCACAACACCTAGACCCACTATGTTTATTTGTTTCTGGTTATTTTATTCTAGACAGTAGTTATAGTGATTTTGTAAATTCTACTAGATGCTCATGCACTTGTGACACCATGTTTTATAGATTTTTATTAGATGTTCATGATTGTACGTAATATTTATATCATTACTCTTATGTTTGTTCATACTTTGTGACTTAGTAGTAATGACAATATTTTACCATGGTTTTCTAAACCTAATTTTTCTTTAATAATGAAATTCTTAATTTTAAAGGTTTCATGAATTGATGATTATGTTAGCAGTTTACCGTTTGCTTGCCTGACGAAAGCGTTGCATGTCATCATGGTCTATGATGGGAATTAGTTCGTGGCTGTTTGATATCAAAGCACTAGGTTCACATAGGCATCACGAGTCATGAGCAAACCCAGTAGAGTCATGCGGATCGGTGCGGAGACGTCCGTACTTATCTTCGAGAGCTTATATGGTGTTAGGAAATTTCTCTTCATCTCCTATCATGCTATCGATATTGTGCTAAGTATCTTTCTCTTTTTTTCCCTCACAAATGGTGAGAACGCGCGCGAAGGTATTGCCCAATGGTAGAGGGGCTGCTTCCCTAGTCATTAGAGGTAGAGTAGAGGTCAAGGAAGTGCCAAATCTTCTATTAGAAGATGAGGATGTCCTAGAGTGGCCCTAGTGGTACCAACAAAGAATCTAGTGGAGGATCCTATTATTGAGGACAAGATGAGGTACCTGCAGCCGAGCAGGCCCCAACAGATTGTAAGACCACACCAAGCTTTCAGGAGGTCATAGACAATATGATGCGATTTATGGACTATATGACTCAGTCTGGACTATTCCCATACAAACTCCTACTATTCCAAGGCATGTTGCTTCTCTTTATCAAACCCCATATGCACTACCTACGGGTAGGGTTTAGCCGATTGCAGCGGCTAGAGCATAGGTCAAACCAGTCGCGATCATTGAGGAGCAGAAGCGACTGGACATATTTACTAGGATTCATCCTCCCATCTTTGGCGCTGAGAAATTAGAGGAACCCTAGTATTTCATTGACAATTGTAGGGAGAGGCTACATAATTTTGCACTAGTGGAGTTCAACGGGGTGGACTTCACCACTTTTCAACCAGAGGAGAAGGACCATAGATGGTGGTAGTATTATCTCCTGAGTAGGTTAGTAGGTTCACTGTCACACCCCAAAAATCGAGGAGCACGACCGGCGCTCAACCGGGTAAACCCGACTGAGCAAGCCTGTTAGGTTTCATTCTACCCAAACTAATTCATGAATAAATAGGAGATGGACTCCATTAATCATACTTAGTAAGTATTTCATTAACAACTTTCATTTCATTTCCATTAGCACTCAAAACATAATTATCAAAATATTACAAGTTTTATAAATCTTTGACAAACATCAATATTTCTTGTACGCGGCAAAATCAGAAGACTTGATTTCTCGCTATGATGACATTTCGGAAGCATGTCCCGAGGCCCCGAGGGCGGGAGGCCGCGATGGAGTTCTCGACCTCGGGGCTCATCGAAGCCCGACTCGAAGGAAACAAAGAACGAAGCCAGGACTGAGGGGGAAGTCCCCTAGGCACATGGCTACTTCTGACAGGCCCGGCCTACCTAGAGCCTACGATCAGGCACCGTATCAAGCCGTCCCATCTCCGTATTATGTAATTAACACATATGTACTTATAGCCGAGTTCCCCTCCTATATAAGGGGGACTCATCCCACTTTGTAAGGCACTGATGTTGCTCCATTTCTCCACAAGTGCAATAATATCTCTCTCTCTCTCTCTCTTTCTTCTAAATTGTTCATTCTCACTGGCCCGAGGCCGCCTTAGCATTTTATCGTTTTCTTATTTGTTCTTCACTACTTTGCTCAATATAGGTAACATAGAGCTTTGCTTAGCCATGTGAGCACGTGATTTTTGCCCTATGTGAATTATTCCCAAAAATTCAAGCAAATGATTTTTCTTTCATTATTTTACAATTTTGTGAATTTTGTGTTATTTTCTGTTAATTGTTTGCATTTTATTTGTGCATTTTAATTCATATGAAAAATATAAAAAAAAACATGCTGGACATTTGCATTTAGGATCTAATTTCATATTTTAGGATTAATTAGGAATTAAGTGGTTTTTAGAATAAAATATGAAGAAAATAACAAAAATAGTCCATTTTTGCATTTTTAAATTGTTAATTGTTGAATTTGCCACGAAATAGTTTTTAAATAATTTTAGGAATTAATTAGTTTAACTTTGAAAATATATTAGGTCATTATTTTAAAGTCAGAAAAATATAAAAAATAACAATAAATAGAATGAAAACAAAATAAATAAAAGAAACAAAAGAAAAACAATAAAAAAGAGAGTGGTCTCAATGAGGACCCGGAATTGGGCCGCTTGTAATTCATTAATCCCATCCCAATGCCCCAAGCCCTTGCCCAGGCCCAAATATGCCAAACCCGGCCTGCCCCTTTTACTAACTGAAACGGCGCCGTTATAGAATCAACAGATCTGGATCGTCGAGGTTCATCAATCCAACGGTCCTGAAGTGGGGTCTCATTAACATAAAACGGTCGGATCCCACTCACCCCCCCCCCCCCATATCGTCGTCTCCAGACCCCTCACAGACCCAAACGTAACGTCGCCGTACGCTGCCGTCAGAAATCGCCTCACGGCGGCGGCCCGACTCCAAACCACTCCAAAAATACACCCCTTACTCCTCTCTTCCTCCTCTTTCCACGTCCACAACCCGTTTCCCTCAAATCCTATCCAAAGACTTCGAATCTTGGATCAAAATTTTCCGTCCAGAACACCACCCTTCCCAAACCGGTCCAAAATAACACCGTAGAATCGCCTTGCCCTCCTCTTTCACACCCTCTAAACCTCGGCCCTCGAAACTAACTAGAACTGCTCGAATATTGGTTTGAAATTTCCGGCCGAACCCTAGTTTCTCCAAATTACACTAGATTGATACCACAGGGTCTCCTTGCTCCCTTCATGATGAATTCAACGTCATTGGCCCTCGAACTTCATTGGAGTCAGTCGAGTTTTGAATCTGAAAATTGGTCGGTGAGTTTCCTTAGGTTCTTAGTGTTTCTTTTAATTAATTAGTTGTTTTGAGTCTAGTTTTATTTGTTTTCTATTCTTCTGTGTTATTTTTGATATTTAATTTGGTCAATTCTGATCTAATCCTCGTTTCACTTCTGTTAGTTTAAATGTTCAAATAACAGTTTATTAGTTCAAGTGATTAATTGTTAGTTTATTTGGATTCAATTCAGTTTTGATGTAGCTGCTTTTCTTCTGATAATAACAATGTGTTCATTTGGTTGCAATTTGATTAGGAATAGTTAGTCTTTTAATAATTGATTTCGTGTTTCAAATCAGTAGTTGTTTAGTAGCTGTTCAGTAATTGGTAATTAGTAGCTGTTTGAATTGGTTAAGTAATTGAGTTAAATTCTTTTGATGTATGATTTTGTTTTTAAATTCGGTGTTTGTTTTCAAGTAGTTATCAGGATTAGTTTAGTTAATCTGGTTATAGCTGAATAAGTCAGACTTTAGTTAGTCATGGGATTTGGGTTTAGTTAACTAGTGGTAGTAAATTCAAGAGTATCCAGGGGTAATATGGGTTTTATCTGAAATAGAAGTAATGCTAGTATCTCCTAGAACTTTCTAGATAAGGGTACAATTGGAATTTTAGGAAGTTTAAGGTGTTAGCTTGAGGAACAAGTTAGGAAATGAGGGAGCAATTAGCTAAAAGGTAAAATAAAAGAGGGGCTAAAGTGTTAAAACTAAAATCTGGAAGTTGCATATCACTTCGCCTATAAAAGGCGGTGTATGCTGCCTTGAATAACAAGTTTTCAGCCTCCAAAAACTCCCCTCCAAAAACTCTCTTTAATCTCCAGATCTGATTTTGAAATTCAAATATTCAAAAACCCAAAGCAATAGAAAATTTCAAAAATCCAAAAACAAAACAAAAAATGCAGTAAAAATCAAAGAGGCAGACTGTTCCATTGGATTTTTGCAGTCCAAATTCGAGTTTAATTGTTAGTTTGCCTCTTTTAGTTCAGTATTTGGGAATTGAAGTTCTGAAACTACTTTAATTTGGTCTGTGGAGTCAGATTGGAGTCTATTTGAGTTATTGTTTAGTTGTTTCTGTTGCTGAGAGTGTGCTGGATTNAGAAAAACAAAACTGACCGTCTAATAGTGCTGCAATAAATTGAGCAGCTCGACATGGAAGACTGAAAAAGACGAAGGAAAACGAAGGAGAACTTAAGAAAGTATTATGAATAAAGAAGACTATTGGAGGGGGGTCGTTGAGTTTGATCTAACTGGGAGAATTTGATTTGAGAAAGAACACAGCAAACTCAAATTCAGTTCTCTAAGGTCATCTCCAATGGTACTCTATTTTTTACCATGTAGTAGTTGTTGATTTGTGCTAATGAACATAGCATCAGTTAGTTTCCAGGGTCAAAGTGATAAGAAATTAAAACTGGTTCTTAGACTCAAATACTAATGCACAGGAAACGTTAGCCTATATGTAACATATGAAGTTTCAGTTCAATTTTAGAGTTCCTGGTGCGGAAATCGGAAGTAATAGCGTTTAATTGGTTAGGTTTGTTTGTTTGAATTTGATATTTCAATTTAGTTAGTAATTACTTTGGTTTAATCATTGCCTTCTGAATATTGTAGTGATACATCTAAACATAATTTGAGCATGAAACTGGAATAAAAAACAATCAGTATCCCCTTGATTTGAGTAGGTGTACCTCACTTTCCTTTATTACAAAATTATTGAACACACTTAGAACAACTTGACGCAATTTCAGTGGGTATTTATTTTAATTGAATTGAGGTTTTGTTTGGTTTAAAGCTCAGGGCTCAACGGCCTATTTTCAAGTAGTTTGGGCCTCAACGCCCCTAACGCGCGGCCCAGGTCAGTTCTGATTTCCTTGATTCGTTTGGACCTGGGCCCAAGCCTATGATCGACCAGTCTTTTGTGTAGACCTGGATTGTAATTGCTCTTTTTGTTTTTTTGGGCTTATCTCAGAGCCCAATGTCCTGAATTTGGTGCAGAAGTATCACTTGGTTTACATTAGGCCAGTAACAAACTACATAGGCCGTTTTAAGACATTGCTCAATAGAAAGTCGTAGCTCTGTTAGGTTGACCTCAAAATAAATGAGGTGCGCCGCGCCAAATAAAATCACAAATCGCGTGGCCCTCTTTAATTACTTCTTTTAAAAAAATTTTAGACCCCGGGACGGGCCATTTAGCGAATTTCATGGTCTCCCGCAAAGTTAATAATACGCTAGTTGCTTTAGGCCCGACATTTAATAATAATACTTTCCTAAATTCGGGTGTGCATTTATGTGACCCAAATCCAAATCCCAACGAAGTCGAAATGTGTCGAAAGCTACGGGTGCATTTATGTGACGTGGTTCGAGACATGTTTTCACGACGTTGCTTTCTCTTTAAAAATAATAATAATAAAAGCGGTTCAAAGTTAAAAAGCACATAAGCTAAAACATGTTTTGAAATCAGATAAATAAGCCAAATATGACAGTTGAGCGACCGTGCTAGAACCACGGAACCCGGGAATGCCTAACACCTTCTCCCGGGTAAACAGAATTCCTTACTTGGTTTTCTGGTTCGCGGACTGTTAACAGAGTCATAATTTCCTCGGTTCGGGATTCAACTGGTGACTTGGGACACAATTAATCTCCCAAGTGGCGACTCTGAATGTTAATAATAAATCCCGTTCCGATTGTCCTTTAAGTGGAAAAACTCCTTTACGCCCTCGCGGGTGTAGCAAAAAGGAGGTGTGACAAGCCATACTTCTGCCTTTTATCCCATTCCCGATTGCCCTCAGTAGCTCAAGCTCGGCTCGAACCTCGTCCCCAAGGTCCCCGTCGACTGACTTTGCATCCGGGCAACAGACCCCCTTGGTTTGGTTACTGCCTCGTTTTAAATCGCCTTTTTATCATTATACTTCACGTTCTTAGCACTAACTGCTTTACCAAACTAGCTCGGGAATAGATCATGTATTTTTAGAGTCCCATTTACAAATTTAATTGTTGTTACCATTTTCACGGTAAACAGTTTGGCGCCCACCGTGGGGCTAAAAATAATAGTGATTATTTTCTTGCTAGTTTGTCACATGAACGCACGTTATATTTCACACTATTTCTTGCCCAAGATCTTTTGATTTCATGTTAATGTCCAGCTCGGTAAGCAACATCGAGAACGACTACCTCGCAAACCACAGAGAAAACAGTATGGTTGTTCCAACGGTTGGCGCGATACCGCAGGACCCCGATAACGCATCTAGATCGGTTCAAGCGGACGCGGGCTTGCACGGCGCGCAACGGGTCAACGACGCCTCGCGCACCAATGATGGCATACAACATGTTGACCAACAGGAAGCCCAAAACACCCCGGCCCGGGTAGAACAGGAAGTTAGTCTTCATCTTATTTTTGAAATGTTGCAGGCACGATAGTTGGCTATTGCTCGGCTGCAAAGTCGCCCGGAGACTCCCAACGCAGCAGCACCGAAAACATCTCCTTACGTCGAGCTAGTACCCGAGAGATCGAGTAACGACGGATCGGCATCCGACCCCGCCACAGTAAGGATGTTTGGGAACCTCTTCGAAAGGATCGAATCAGGCTCGTGGAAGCTCTTACAGCAACTGTCTCCCAAAGATACGGTCCCGGAACACGCTTCACAAAAATTAGGAACGACGTAACTCTCTTGGTGTGACAGGACCTCGAATCCCTACGGGCACATCACCACTTACGCATGCTCATCCAGAGACAACGACCTCCAAAATGTTGAGTTCGAGCCCGTCCCGTAGAAGAAATTCGAAGAGACTCTCTCGAAAGAAACCATGACGTAGCACCACTGCCTGGCACCTGACCTCACGGACCCGCTTACCATACCAGCATGGTCCTCCGCGGAAGCATGCGCCGATGCCATCAAAGCAATAACGAGTGGGCCCAATGCACCTGAGGCCGAACAAAGAAGAAATAAAATGTCGTGGGATGCCGCACCCCACTCCCTGATAAGACGAATGAGATCGCTCCCGGTTTCGGATGATCGGGCAACACAGGCCTTCACCCAAAGCCTAAACGAAGCATAACCAACGGCTCCAGGACATTTCAAGCAAAGCCTGATTAGATACCCAACCGAGGCCTGGTTGGATGCCCATACCCGACACCAGCCCTGAATCAGGGCCGTAGATAGTTGTTCGGGAACCTCCTCGGGTTCGGTATATCCAAGCAGACTCCTGACAAAGAAGCTAACGCCGAGCGGATGGAGGCATCATTCGTGCGCTGCGAATGGAAGGAACGACTCGATATGCAACCCACCACGCAAAAATAGGGAAATAGCCCGAGGACAGCACCCTTGAGGAACCTCCAATGGAACCAAATTCAACAAGGCACAGCTGGCAGGGAAACCCCGCCCCGCCGAGTACGATTTCAGCATTGTTGTACCAAGCATCGTGATCACCATAAGTGAAACCAGGAATGCCAGGAGGCTCAGACCTATTCGACCGAAACCCCTTCAAGAAAACCATGGCCCGGCGCGGGAACCGCGGGGCGCGCGGGGTCACTGGACCAAAAGAGCGACAACTATGCTATTTAATAGAGGTTGCCACCAAGTATCATCGAGCGGTCAAACTCGGATCCAGCTCCAAGGGAGGAAGGAGATCGGGAAAAACGAAGCTGGCAAGCCACGGCGTATTGCCACGACAGTAAAGGGGCAGTGACACCCCTCAAAGATCCGTAAAGTGTAGAGTGAAAGTGCCCATCGCCGGAAAGAAACGGTTCCGGGGAATATTCCCAAAGGACACCCTTGCATCCAAGGGAAGGGATGCTGAGACTTTGCCTCGGCCTCGTATTAACGCATTGGTAACCCCCTCCCTCATATTGACTTATTTCAAATAAAGCATGTGTTCATGAGTACAGGTGGTTCCACCAACTATACCGACGGTGGCAGGCCAATGCCAATAGGGCAGTTCAGATTAACGAACCAAATCACTCCCGCGCCTCGAACCTTTGATGGGTTCCGGATGCCAATCGCCACAACAATTAGAGAAGTCACTCCCTCTATATATCCCGCTTGAGCTCGGGCTGGAACACCGAACCCGCGAGGCACGGACATTTTATTCAGATGACCACGGACACACCGCCAAGAGGCGACTTCGACCCTGCTCCGCCAAAGGGGTGAAACCCCATGACAAAGGTGGGACTAAAGTATCCGACAAGGAGCTACACGCGACGAGAGGAAATCCCTCACCATGTGACCCATCGCCGGCATCAATGCCTCCGCCCTCGAAGGGATCAAAGGGTAAGCAGAACCACATCTTCAGCCATGCTTGGTCGAACACAGCAGAAGGCTGCATCAGGGCTCGCGCCTCCAAACGTCGCCTACGCATCCTGCAGCAAGGATGAACTACTCCGCTCCTTTGTCGTTTCCTTTCTTTTCTTTTTTTACTAACTTGTATGCAGGCAGTCAGCCGAGGCATTCAGAAGTTCTGAACTCTGTTCGGGGATCCGAGGCCTCTACGGGACCCGCCGAGCTGTCTTTCCTCAACCAGGTTTCCAACCTAAAGAAGGTCGCCAACAAGATTATTGGCGGAGCAACATACCCCCAAGAAAGGGATCCGACGAGATCACAGTCCTTTCTTCCACAGTCAGGCGACGTGAGGTGATCTCCCTTTAAGGACACCATCTCTCGGAAGGGCCAATAAATGGCAGGCTAAGTTCCAAAATGGAATCATATAAACAGATCAGATAATCGGAGAAGCCGCACCCGTGCGGGCCGAAGTCACAACAACGGGACGATATATATTTACAGTATATATTTACGCCAAGCAATAAAGAATATCTTTTTGGCATTTCATGCTTCGAAGAAGGCTATTTCTGCATATTCACGGCAAAGGCCTCTCCGCCAAATATGTCCCGAGATACTCGGAGACGTAAACAATTCGGCGCCCACACGACCCCAGGGTCGGAACTCCGGGCTCATCAAGCCCCTATAAGGCAACTCCGAACTCACGAGAAGCGGTCTTCAGGCTTAAACAAACTCGATGACTCGGAGACTGCCACCAATTGCCATGCACTGGAAAATCCGAAACTGTAAGACCTTAACGGGCAGCCCCGGCATAACCAGACCTATTCAACACAAACTGTAAGACCTCAATAGCCATGACAAACTGTAAGACCTTAATAGGCATGACAAACTGCAAGACCTCAACAGGCATGAAAATCCCGCAGTTTAGGCTATACGTCGCATTTGTAAGAATCCCTAAAGGGCATACCCTCAGGGTAAACGCCTAAACTGTCACTTGGGATCAAAAATGGCTACGGCCAAACGCATATAACTACGGTCAAAACGGCTAAAAATACTCCGAATATACTTCGGAAAGAACCGGTTAAAACAGGTTTCCCTCAACAGGCAAAAAACGAGCTCCGACCACGTCGGCTCCAAATCGCAAAAGCGTCGATCTACTCGACCAATGAGCTATGAACCTTACGAGGTGCTCAAAACATCGCCGACAACGACTTGAAATAGAGGTTATTCTAGAACCGACGACGGGTCAGGCAAAAATATTCTAAAAGACCTTAACGAGCGGAAACAAAGCCTACAAAAAAACCCACGGGCAAAAACAGCATAAGAGCCATTGTCGCCAGCTAAGCAAGCCTACGGGCCTCATATTGAAAGGTCTCTACGACCAAACAGCGTAAGAGCCATTGTTGCCAGCTTGAAAATTGACAACTTGAGGATTAAAGTGAGCTCAAATCGTAAACCAATTCGGAGACCGAATCCAAAATAGTTAACTAAGCAAGCCTACGGGCCACAAACTAAAAGGCCTCGACGACCAAACAGCATAAGCGCCACTATCGCCAGCCGAAAATTCATGGAAATTTGAGGGTCGATCACAGCCCGAGTCGCAACGCGACTCGGAGACTGGACCCGGAAAATTGCAATATGCCTAAGGGCACGGCATAAATGCCACTATTGCCGGCCGGAATCTCAAGGAAATTTAAGGGTCGATTACAGCTCGAATCACAACGCAACTCGGAGACTGGACCCAAAAAATTGCAATATGCCTAAGGGCACGGCATAAACGCCACTATCGCCGGCCGGAAACTCATCGAAATTTGAGGGTCGATCACAGCCCGAGTCGCAACGCGACTCGGAGACTGGACCCGAAAAATTGCAATTTGCCTAAGGGCACGACATAAATGCCACTATTGCCGGCCGGAATCTCAAGGAAATCTAAGGGTCGATTACAGCGCGAATCGCAATGCGACTCAGAGACTGGACCCGGAAAATTGCAATATGCCTAAGGGCACGGCATAAACGCCATTATTGCCAATCGGGATCTCAATGAAATTTAAGGGTTGATTACAGCTCAAATCGCAATGCGACTCAGAGACTAGACCCGAAAATTGTAATATGCCTAAGGGCACGGCATAAATGCCACTACTACCGGCCAGAATCTCAAGGAAATTTAAGGGACGATTACAGCTCGAATCGGAACGCGACTCAGAGACTGGACCCAGAAATTGTAATACGCCTGAGGGCGCGGCATAAATGCCACTATCACCGGCCAGAGAATCATGGAAGATTAAGGGTCGGTTACAGCTCGAATCGCAACGCGACTCGAAGACTAGACCCAAAAGTAAGTTAAGCTGCAATATGCCTAAGGGCAGGGCTCAAATGATACTATCGTCGGCCAAATAAATCTCCAAGCCACGCTCCCGCGAGGTCATTTCAACCCACAGCACAAAGGATCATCGTCTTCCGCCCATACAGGCAGGAAAGAGCTTGAGGGTCAATTGAAGCTCGAGTCACAACTCGACTCGGAGACTAGACCCAAAACAGTTGGAGCGGCAAATGCCCAAGGGCAAAAGATGGAAAATCAAATGCTACCTACCCGCACGGGCACAAAAGATTCAAGGGCAAGAAGGGTCGAACCAAAGCCCGACTCAGGGACTAAGCCTAAAACATCCAGGCCAAGTACGGAGGCCCCGACACCTGCTCACGTCAAAGATCACGCTTAAGAGCCCCCGACCTGTCTGGTCAATTTCGGACCTACGAGGATCCCGCCAAACACCTAAACCAGCTCGCCCGGTCGAAAGTGATAACAAAGAAAAAGGTACAGAAGAAACAAAGCTTCAAGTTCCTTCTTATATATTACATCCACAAAAAAGGCGCATTCTCCACCTGCAGGCATGCCCTACGTATATCAGAAACAAAGCGACAAAACGGCATAATCTACATTCTGCGCTAAAGGGCTACAGCTTATCAAATTTGCCCTCCGCAACATCAACAAGAAGTGACCGAGCGTCACGCTCGTCCGCCCTTGCTCGAGCCAATTCCTCTGAGAGAATGAAGCCCCTTGCACTGACCTCCTCGAGTACCTCTCTCCGGGATCTACATCGAACATATTCCTCGATCCTCTTCTCCCGGTCGAGGGCTCGCTTCAGCTCAGATTGGGCATTAGCAGCATCTTTCATTCGAATCTCCATCTCACGATCAGCCTTGGTTCGGCTTAATGCCGCTTCTGCCAGGGCATCAATTATCTCGGCTCTAACCTTCGAGAGATCTGATTCAAGTTTCCCAATCATATCCGCTTGAACTTTGGCGTTGTCGTGAGTCAAGCTAAGTTGGACCTCGAAGGCAGGGACCTTAGCCGAGGCGCTCATCTCCTCTAAAGCCCGAGCCTGCACTTGAGCCCTTAGCTCCTCGCAAGCAGCTCTGATGCGGTTTACGTCGCCTTTGAGGTACTCCAAGGCCTCTACCTTTTTCTGGAACTGATACGGCAAGAGGAAATTAGCCTTAAGGTTAGAATGAAGCGAAGCATGTACTACAGGAAATTACCTTCCCCATCAAATAGCTCTCATAGTTTAAGCTCCGGTACGCTTCGTATCGCCAATACTACAGCTCAACTTCCTTCTCCTTGCAAAGGAGCCTAAGGGATTCGCCCTCATCCAGAGCTTTCTGGAGCTTGGCCCCTTGACGGAGCAGCTCGAACTTAAGCCTACCACAGGCCTGCACAAGAAAGATTCAATAGAGGGAGGAGGACACGGGATACAAGGAAACTGTGCAAAAACTCACCACAAAGTGAAGCTGATGATTTCCTCCATATCGGACACGCTCTTGTTGATCATGCCCCTGCGACCCCAAAAGAACAAACCTCGGGCACGGCATGTTCGCTCAAAGGAACCGTTAGCTGGGAATCAGGCACTCCGAGAGCAGCAGACTCAGGCGATGCCCCGTCCTCGGATATACGAGCCCGACCAGCACCGCTAAAGGCTCTGTCGCACCGCGGGAACCGATCCCTGTTATTACCATCATCCCTCGGCCCGGAGGCCAACGATTCTTTCCCCTCTTCGGAAAAACGTTGCCTCGCCCCAAGGAACCGCCCGATATCTGCAAATGGAGAACCCAGTGCAAACGAAAGGGGAAAGTGTTACCTCGGGTATACGAAGGAAGGGCAAAAGTAGCATACGTACATACCTTGGTATTTCGCTCCCCACCTGACGCGAAGCACAGCTCGCCACCTACGCTCGTCGCAGGATGAATGGGTCGCCAGCCTCCGAACCCAGCCGGGCAGATCATGGACTTCACCCGGCGTCCACGAAGTTGCTGCAACAAGGGAGACAACATTGTTACTCAGCTGGTTTTTGCTATGTGGAAAATCTGAAAAAGCGCCAAGCGCCTCACTCACGTGCATGATTCCACCCCTCGGGAAATGGCAAAAACTCCACAAGGATAATATCGGTCGTCCGAACTCGGACAAACCAACTGGCCCACTCTCGATCCCCGCCTTCCTCGTCATTAACAACGAAGGGCGTGGACGAACGACCCCTCAGGGTTAGCAGGCCTAGATGATGAAAGGGCCGATATAGCCTGATAAGATGATCAATCGTGAATTCAAGCCCGGCCTTCTCGAAAAATCTCATCATCAACATCGTTCGCCAAAAAAACGGATGAATCAGTGCCAGGGTAACCCGATACTTCAAGCAAAAATCAAGCACAACCCTATCAGGGGGGCCAAATGCGAAAGGGTATAGATGCACGCTCAAGAACCCATCAGTGGAGTCCGCGATGCCTTCATCTGGGGAAAGCACCTGCAGTGTTACCCCCTCGCTCCACCCGCAGTACCGCCTCGCCATCTCCAGGTGTTCCTCTCTTATCAAGGACGCCATCTCCAGAGCAAAATCCTTCGACTTTCGAGCGCCGGGAACAGCACTCTACGCCAAGAGCCCCCAGCCTAAAGTAATCGGGCCTCGGTGAGCTTTAAACACCGACACTTGACGCAAGGCAAGCACCTGGTCTCGTGATCCCCTCTCCCTAAGAGGAGGAATAAACACAGGAAGCTCCGATCGTGAAAGCTCCACGAGGGCCCAAGGAAGCGCCCAAATACAGGAAAACTCCTCAGCAGAAGTCAATCCTATACATTCTAAAAATGTTATCTACATCAAGATCAATAGGGAACCCCGGTTACCTGAAGATGGCCTTCATCCGGGATAACGTTCCCAAATGCTCCGGAATTCGACGCATGATCTCCAAACAACTTGGAGGGCCTCGATAGCCCGGACCTATCAGATCAGTCCACAATTGGTCCGAAGTACGACGATGGGTTGGAGGAGAGCCATGTCGATCAGCTGAAGACTAGAATAAACGCTCACGCTCAAGTCAGATATCAACGGCCAACAAACAAAAGAAGGCATTCAAAGAGCCTTGAAGGGCAAAAGAGCATACAGAGACAAAACAAAACAAGGAAAGCAGAGGTCAGCAAAATATATTCTTATTCATGAAAATTTGTGTACAACAGCCCCCGAGGGGTCATGGCATACGATTACAAAAGCCCACGAAGGGTCTCTACACAGAAGTTAAGAAGCAAAAGGGTACATATAGTGAAGGTCCGGGTCCTAGTCTAAACGGTCGACGATCCACCGCGGCGTCAACACCTCCAAAAGCCATCATCCCCGGACGCATGACCTCAAAGAAGATATCTCCCAGAGCGCCTTCGGAAGCCCTGCCCCAGCCTTCCACACTGATGTCCCCAAAAGGGTAAGCCAAGGAGTGGGGAGGGATGAAAAAATGCCATAGCTCTCCGAAGGTCGAAGACCCTCATTGGCCAAGAGAACCTCGGAGAGACTGAGGACCGGGCGAACCCCGAACCCGCTTGCACGGCTACTTAAAATCCACTTCTTGGATCGTCAAGCCATGTAAGCTCCCAGCTCGGAGCAGAGTTCCACGTCGAGCCGGGGTATGAAGGTGAGCAGCGGTGTATAATACGATCCCCCTTTTGAGCAGGGGTGCATAATCCGAACGACTACCTATATAAGAGGGGGGACCGACTCCCCATCCATCACCACCTCGGGCCAACAACAGCAGCAAAGGCCAACATACAGACGACCACAGCGGTAGCGGGACGGCACGCTTATGTTCGACAAAGGGAGGCCCACGACAGAAGGCCACGATGCAGCCTAAGGGAACTCCTCCAAATGGCCTTAAGATCATAGGCCCCTGGCATGATGTTCAAGGGTAAAAGAAGATGAGGAGGAGAAAAGGGCAAGCATGCCAATAGAAGCATTGAGATAGGAAAAACAACGCCAAAACACCCTCATTTATAGGGGATTGCGACACGGTCAACGAGGCTCTAGAAGATTGACCAACGAATGCAATCACTGCATCCTTGAAAAACCGAATCGACGGCAGTACTTTTACCTTGAGGAGCGGAAACGACAGAGTACTGAGCAAGAGCCTATGAGATATGCCATCTATCACAAAAGATTGCACCACGATTCAAATCGCCAGCATAATATCTCCATAAGGAGCTCGAGGAGTCAAGTGTTAGAATCATTTCCCATCACTTCGGTATGGGAAACGCGGAGACTATCTCTTCGCGGAAAAATCAGAAGACTTGATTTCTCGCTATGATGATATTTCGAAAGCATGTCCCGAGACCCCGAAGGTGGGAGCCCGCGATCGAGTTCTCGACCTCGGGGCTCATCGAAGCCCGACTCGGAGGAAACAAAGAACGAAGCCAGGACAGAGGGGGAAGTCCCCTAGGCACATGGCTACGTCTGACAGGCCCGGCCTACCTAGAGCCTACGATGAGGCGCCGCATCAAGCCATCCCATCTCCATATTTTGTCCTTAATACATATGTACTTATAGCCGAGTTCCCCTCCTATATAAGGGGGACTCATCCCACTTTCTAAGGGACTGATGTTGCTCCATTTCTCCACAAGTGCAATAATATCTCTCTCTCTCTCTCTCTCTGTTTCTTCTAAATTGTTCATTCTCACTAGCCCGAGGCCCCTTAGCATCTTATCATTTTCTTATTTGTTCTTCACTACTTTGCTCAATATTGGTAACATAGAGCTTTGCTTAGCCATTCTTCCGCCTGTTATACCATTCCCGATTGCCCTCAGTAGCTCGAGCTCGGCTCGAACCTCGTCCCCGAGGTCCCCGTCGACTGACTTTGCATCCAGGCAACAGACCCCCTTGGTTTGGTTACTACCTCATTTTAACTTGCCTTTTTATCATTATACTTCACGTTCTTAGCACTAACTGCTTTAACAAACTAGCTCGGGAATAGATCACGTATTTTTAGAGTCCCATTTACAAATTTAATTGTTGTTACCATTTTCACGGTAAACATTTCTACTTTAATATACCCGACACTACCCACAACCTCTCTACGGAGCCTCTAAACACAACTGAAGAATAATGTAATATGGAAAGGCCGGTAACAAAGCTCCAGCTATACCTCAAATACAAAGTACATGTTGAACAGATGAAACAGGACCCCGAAATGAAGTGTGGCTCACCAAGTCAGCTGAAAGGATGATGCGACACTAGCTGCGACCAACACTGCCTGTTATAGAAACACCTACATCCATTTAAAGACGTAGCGCCCCCGGCAAAAGGGACGTTAGTGCCATCGAATAGCACTAGTATGTATAACTAATCACCATCTAGTTAGAAAGAAGTTTCATACAAAAATAAGGAAATCACAAATATAACTCAAAAGCTTTAAACGATCACAACATTATCAATATAAAAGGATCATACAATTCTCACATCATGTTTCCATAGCCTTTAGTTTGGGCATTTCATACTATTCATCATTGTTCACATTACCACCGCTAACTTGAGCGGAGTCTGATCTCGACCCGATCGGCTAGGTCGCCTCATCGGAGACGTTCACTTCAATCATAAACACATTACCACCATGTGCGTAGCATGGCATCCGATCTCGGCCCGATCGGCTAGGCCGCCTTACCAAGGTGTTTCCCTTTTGCATCAATCATCTCATTTCAATCTTTGTTTCCCATAAATCATTTCATAGGCACTTGGGGCCACAGCTATCACATCATATATTTGGCATTAGGCCACGTCTCACATCGTTCCCAATTTCAATACTAGATTTGTAATTTAGGAAAATAGGTGCACACAAGAGTAATTTAAATTGCAAGCATAGATGAGACTTCACATAGATGGCACAACAATGCAACTTCAATCTAAATTTAAGGTCTGAGAATTTCAATACATAATTCATATCTTTTGCCCCTTTCAGGTCATCAAGATAGCACGTTGATCACGTTGAGACACATCTTTCACGCATATAAGGTTACGACACCAATTCATGTAAAATAACAATCGATGCAACAATTCAACTTTAATCTTACCATATTCACACAAACACAGATGAAGCTCAATTTCTAAAAGATGGGGTTTTAGCCATACATACCTTGTTTGAGCTTTCCTTAAGTTACTACAACGTTCCGGAAATTCAAGCAATCCCAATCTAGTTTGAAGCATAACAAAATTGAAGAAAAATTAGGAAGGTATTCATAGTTTCAGCTCATTTGACCATTTTATCAAATACTAGTTGTGCATCTTGATTTCAAATCTCTTTTACAAGATTTCCTTCATTCCCCAACCCAATCTTTACTTATTTATGTTCAACAATCTTCCCACAAACCTAATTTGTAAGTGCATGTATACATAATACTATTACCCCCAAAAATCATACCTCAATAACCCATCTTATACCCCAAACTCGAAATTAAAGTCAAATGTATAGAACCTTACCTCTTAGATGAAGAACTTGTGATTGGGTTCTTTGATTCTTAAAGATTGATGCAAGATTTGATGATTGAATGTTGGTTTCCTCCTTCTCTCTCTAAAATGCTCTCACCTCTCTCTAGAACGTTCATGAAATCACCCCAAAGCGTATATATTAAAATGGGGTCGGGTCATGAAAATAGGAAGATTAACCCTCCGAATTCGGGTCTGCGGTTGCATAATAGACCGCAGAATGGGTATGCTGGCCGCAGATGCGTCGCAAAACCCGGTGCCCAAAACTGGGCTACACTGGTCCGATTTGCGACCACATTTGCGATCGCAGATCAAAAATGCGACAAATTTGCTATCGCAGATTCGACACAGGATCACATTTTTCCAGCATTTGGTAATTTGATCATAACTTTTTGTAGGAATGTCCAAATGACGAATGGTTTGAAGCGTTGGAAACTAGACTCGAAGACCTTTCATCTGATAGGTTGTTCATCACATAAAATCTTATATATATATATATATATATATATAGATATGCTCGTTCAAAGTGGGGACTTGTGCGAACTCATTTGGAATCTTAGCCTATTATGAAATTTTCCAATTTGACTTAGGCTTAGGCCTTTCCTTGGGCCCCAAATTACTTACCATAGGACTCGTACACTTATTTACCAATTCCAATTGACGCCCACCATGTTAATAGCACACAAATATTATAATTAGCCTACGTGGCACCACGAAATCCTAAATTACTTAGCGAAATTTTCCGGGGCCTTACATCCCCCCCCCCCTAGGATCATTCGTCCTCGAATGAGGAGTAGAGTCCGCCCTAAACGCTTAACTTAATATATCTCTTTTCTCACCTACCTCAAGTCCCTAAATTTTGACTAACTCCAAAAAATTTCAGAAATTTCGGCAGAGTCTCCTTTGTAACTAGGACTATCCACCTACCAGAGAACCACCAAAACCATCCTACAAATACATCCACAACTCGATAAAGCACCACAATGTATATATCAGTAACACGAACCTCAGCATTACAAGCACTACATTATCATAATGACACCTGAACATGGACTACACATTTTAGATCATAACACCGATAAGGTACCTTTCAAGTCAAAGCTTATCGATACACAATCAAGCGAAAATATTTAACTTCCACGATACTTTCGGCCTTCAAGGTGGCCTCCTCGACTCACAAGATTTGCCATAACACATTCACGGAAGCAATCCCAACCCCTAAACTTATCTAACAAGGATGACAGCTAGATACCTCGCATAAACTAACTATCCATTAAAATTCACCTTCAATAATTTACACCAGTATGATACACAAATGATCTCCACCTACCTTCTTAAACATAGACATATGAAAACACAAATTCATGAGGAACAACTCTGGGGAAACTTCATACTCCTAGTGCGACCTAATGGGAAATGCGCTTACGTACCCCTCGTTATCAATTCACATAACATCTACAGGGGAAAATTTTGAGAATAACCGGTTCACCCTCCTGAATTTTAAAATCTCTACTCGAACACCCATGCTAAACCTTTGATGACCTTCGACGATTACTCTAAGATATGATATCATAAACTGGCCATAAAACTACCTATCAAATATATGTGATCACACGGGGATGATCCCCATTTGACATGTTTGGACCTTCAAAACCTAATAAATTTAATGCAATGAGGAACACAGAGTTCAAGATTGGGCTGGAGTTATCCAGGAATTCATTAATGCGCTGAGTAGAGTACTTTCTGAGGTTATATGCTAAGGCACATGAAAATTACAACTAACGATGTTGATA
Source organism: Nicotiana attenuata (assembly GCF_001879085.1). Classification (NCBI taxonomy): domain Eukaryota; kingdom Viridiplantae; phylum Streptophyta; class Magnoliopsida; order Solanales; family Solanaceae; genus Nicotiana; species Nicotiana attenuata. The sequence goes on from NC_031994.1 coordinate 32,299,886, forward strand.
TGGTTAATCACTGTGACGACATCAACTATTAGACAAATGAGGCATAGGGGTAAGTAGTACATTGGCAATAGGAATCATTAAGGAGGAATATTCAAGTACATGACCCAGTCGTCTCCTAGAGTGTAGGGAAAATCAATTTATCAATAATGAGAATACTCTGGCACCTTGAATGCGATATGGGATTCAAAATACATGAAGTTGAATTACACTCCTGACGTTAGCTGACACAAGGAATCTATGCCATAAGCCCATGAGGATGAAAATGAAGTTAAACACTTATGAGATGATCATAATTCAAACAGCTTAACCCTCCCTGACAATTGACCCTATATGAGAGAGCTAAAGATACGACAACTTGTCTTCCAAATCAATATGCTCATGATATGTGCAAAAATCTGAAGGCATCTAATCTCAACCTTTCACGAGTAAAACCACATAGCTAGGACATCTAAATGTTGGGATGAAATCATGTATTGGTTAGAGGCCTTCTAATGGTTAACATGATGCTCTGGGGAGAAAGACAAATGACACTCCTATCCACCCAAGGAGGTGGAATATCAAGGGTAGCAAAACTCCCCTCACATGACAATGATATAGTCAATTATTCTAGAAGTCGAGTGAGCAGAAGGCCACGTAACCCATCCAATCTGGCCTATTTAAGACTTTTTGAAAAGGGGACACACTTTGGTTTGAAATCATGGCAATTTAAGCTTGAACTTTAAGGAAAATCATTACTTTTGAAACCCATGAGACAAGCCCTCGTAGTCCTAGAAAATCGTCAACAATGGCAAGAAAGTACTTAAAACCATTACGAGTTGGTATAAAACAAGGCCTCAAAGTGCCCACATGGATAAGTTTGAAAGAATGAGACGTCTTAATGCATTTATCGGGGAAAAGTAACGTAGGTTATCTAGTCACATGGACAAGTACATCAGGTAGATGATTGTTTAGGAGAACATCTCATACGGAGTGCGGGCAATATCTTTTTATTCTAACAAAAGGGACATACCCCAACCCTTGACGCCATAAGGCATAAAATTAGATCCACGAGGAGAGTTACCAGATGAAAATAGATAGTAAGGCAACACAACTAAGAGCACCGCTTGGAATCGACAAGCTTAAACAGAGTTGAAGACATTAAAAGTCTGTAGAAAAGGGGAAATTTGCCCACTCTCAGGGCGCTTGTAGAGTACATAAAAGTGAGGTTAATTAAATCAAATCATATATTTGGATAACTAGTCGAGACATTGAGATAATATCGCATTGAAGATTACGGGTAAACAACACATGATGCAAGACAAATGAAAAGAAAGTGAGAGAGCCTTATGGAAGTAACCTTTACATTGTAACCACTAGGAATGGTGGTAATATAAAGCGATTACGAGAAGCTACATTTTTTAAAGAAGATCTTTGTATGTAGTCACGTGATGTATAGCTCCAGAATTCAATAATCCAATTATGTTTAGCAACTCTACTTCACAAGGAAGCACTACAGCACACTTCTACACAACCAACTATTACTAGCCGAATTGGGAGACGCTATAAGACTTGACTGAGAGAGAAGCTTTGGCATACGAATGTGTTACTAGGTGTATTACTCCTTGGTCAACCAAAACCAAAAGGCGAGAGTTAGACTGATAAGCAGATCGTTGGACTAGCACATGTGTAGATAATCCATTATCGAAAGGAGATCATTCAATCTCGGCAATTGTGGCATGCTATCAACCTTTGATGAAGTGAGGTGGGAACCCAATGAGATAGTATAAAATAATCATGGAAGGTTTGCAGACGTTCATAATGAGTTCTCCATGGATTTTGACTTGAGAAGTACCCAGATGCTAATGAAAGACAGAAAACAGGAGAAACGGGCGTTGTGCTATGATAACCTCCAAAGGTGCACTTGGTCTTGACGGAGAGCCTAGTAAGGGTTTTTATGATAAAGGAAGTGTTATAATGACACATAGAAGGATATGTTCTCTCATGGTTATCGAACAAGTGTTGGGAAACTAGCACAATGAATTCACTAACTAAGGAACACAATTAACACATGTTGTGGAGGTTTAAAGAGAAAATAAACATTTGTTATGAGCTGGACATGCTTCTGCTATATTAACTCCCAACTGTAATACACGACTACGTCACGGGCAACCACAATACTAGGAACAATGTGAGCTACTTATTTCGAGATGTCCCAAGTGGACATGAAAGTTATACTAAGATGGAGACACAAGATCTTCCTATGACGGGGATGTGAGGATCTAAATTTTCAGAGAGACTTTATGAACACGATGACCATTTCGATTGACATGCACTCATGTGATAGGTGTTAAGTTATGCTCTTATGTTACTAGACATTGAGAAGTTTTCATAATGATACTCGCAAGAGAGTAGAGTGATTGTTCAAACCATATAAGCCATATACACAAATGAGTAAAAGAGTAACTCGAGAAGGATCGCAACACTGGGATGCCTTACATGGAACTTGACACCACATAGGTAAACTTTATGACAGTGCATGCATAGGCACAAGTTGGCAGATGTTGTCCATTTAAATAAAATATTCTGTAAGAAATTCATCGGATATAGTCCCTTGTTGAGAATTTAGGAAAGAAAGTGGAAAGTATTAATCATAGAGTTATAACTCCATTTAAGGACGTATGTATAGAACTTAATTCCACAAGAGGATGTAAATAAGAGAATTTGTGATAGAGTGGATTCACGAACAATACGGCTCCTTCAAGGAGTAGGTACACACAAGTCTTTGTGACTCACATCTTATTAAGACCATGTCTATAAGGACTCTTCAATATGGATGTACATATACAACAAGAGTACGTTGATTGTGCTAAGTAGTGACTTACTTGGTGACCTTAGGTTGATAGGGCAATAGCTGAATCGATGCCCCTCGACTCCACATCCCTAACGTACGTTGGTACCATGCTGATATACTATAGGATTTGGTGGTGCAGTGACATCAATAGGGACAAGGACACTCCCCTCTTAGCGATAGGTTCTATCAATCCCTCCACAGCTCAATACATTCTCCTAACAAGTCCTTGGGCAATCCCCTCGGACTCAATGGTGGGATCACTCCCCCCTCATGGCTTCAAATTCGCGAAGTACGGTATCATGATTACTCATTTTGAGAGTAAGGCTTGGAGAGAAAACTAACTCCCTAACTTGAGCTCTATCGCACGATTGGAGTATAAAAGAAGGGTGAAATTCCTAAATGTCCGAATAACCTCTAACTTATAGATGTGGTCGACTACACACCGATAAGAAGGACTCTACTAGACACGGCTCAGAGACATCCTAGGACACTTTAAACCCTTAGGCTCTGATACCAAGTTTGTCATGCCCCAAAAATCGAGGAGCACGACCGGCGCTCAACCGGGTAAACCCGACTGAGCAAGCCTGTTAGGTTTCATTCTACCCAAACTAATTCATGAATAAATAGGAGATGGACTCCATTAATCATACTTAGTAAGTATTTCATTAACAACTACCATTTCATTTCTATTAGCAGCTTAAAACATAATTATCAAAATATTACAAGTTTTATAAATCTTTGCCAAACATCAATATTTCTACATTAATTCCAATACCCGACACTACCCACAACCTGTCTACGGAGCCTCTAAACATAACTGAAGAGTAATGTAATATGGAAATGGCGGTAACAAGGCTCCGGCTATACCTCAAATACAAAGTACATGATGAACAGATGAAACAGGACCCCGAAACGAAGTGGGGCTCACCAAGTCAGCTGAAAGGATGATGCGGCACTAGCTGCGACCAACACTGCCTGCTATAGAAACACCTACATCCATTTAAAGACGTAGCGCCCCCGGAAAAAGGGACGTTAGTGCCATCGAATAGCACTAGTATGTATAACTAAACACCATCTAGTTAGAAAGAACTTTCATACAAAAATAAGGAAATCACAAATATAACTCAAAAGCTTTAAACGATCACAACATTATCAATATAAAAGGATCATATAATTCTCATATCATGTATCCATAGCCTTTAGTTTGGGCATTTCATACTGTTCATCATTGTTCACATTACCACCGCTAACATGAGCGGAGTCCGATCTCGACCCGATCGGCTAGGTCGCCACATTGGAAACGTTCACTTCAATCACAAACACATTACCACCATGTGCGTAGCATGGCGTTCAATCTCGGCCCGATCGGCTAGGCCGCCTAAGCAAGGTGTTTCCCTTTTCCATCATTCATCTCATTTCAATCTTTGTTTCCCATAAATCATTTCATAGACACTTAGGGCCACAGCTATCACATCATATATATGGCATTAGGCCACATCTCACATTGTTCCCAATTTCAATGCTAGATTTGTAATTTAGGAAAATAAGTGCACACAAGAGTAATTTAAATTGCAAGCATAGATGAGACTTCACATAGATGGAACAACAATGCAACTTCAATCTAAATTTACGATCTAAGCATTTCAATACATAATTCATATCTTTTGCCCCATTTAAGTTATCAAGATAGAACGTTGATCACGTTGAGACACATCTTTCATGCATATAAGGTTACGACACCAATTCATGTAAAATAACAATTGATGCAACAATTCAACTTTAATCATACCATATTCACACAAACACCGATGAAGCTCAATTTCTAAAAGACGGAGTTTTAGCCATACATACCTTGTTTGAGCTTTCCTTAAGTTACTACAACGTTCCGGAAATTCTAACAATCCCGATCTACTTTGAGGCATAACAAAATTGAAGAAAAATTAGGAAGGTATTCATAGTTTCAGCTCATTTGACCATTTTATCAAATACTAGTTGTGCATCTTGATTTCAAATCTCTTTTACAAGATTTCCTTCATTCCCCAACCCAATCTTTACTTATTTATGTTCAACAATCTTCCCACAAACCTAATTTGTAAATGCATGAATACATATACTATTACCCCAAGAATCATTCCTCAATAACCCATCTTATACCTCAAACTCGAAATTAAAGTCTAATGTATAGAACCTTACCTCTTAGATGAAGAACTTGTGATTGGGTTCTTTGAGTCTTGAAGATTGATACAAGATTGGATGATTGAATGTTTGGTTCCTCCTTATCTCTATAAAATACTCTCACCTCTCTCTAGAACGTTCATAAAATCACCCCAAAATGAACCCCAAAGCCTATATATTAAAATGGGGTCGGGTCATGGAAATAGGAAGATTAACCCTCCGAATTCGGGTTTGCGGTCGCATAATAGACCGCAGAATGGGTATGCTGGCCGCAGACGCGTCGCAAAACTCAGTGCCCAAAACTGGGCTACACTGGTTCGATTTGCGACCAGATTTGCGATCACAGATCAAAAAGGCAATAGATTTTCGATCGCAGATTCGATACAGGATCGCATTTTTCCATCCTTTGGTAATTTGATCAAAACTTTGTGTAGGAATGTCCAAATGATGAACGGTTTGAAGCGTTGGAAACTAGAGTCGAAGACCTTTCATATGATAGGTTGTTCATCACATAAAACCTTATATATATATATATATATATATATATATATATATATATATATATATATATATATATATATATATATATATATATATGCTCGTTCAAAGTGGGGACTTGTGCGAACTCATTTGGAATCTTAGCCTATTATGAAATTTTCCAATTTGACTTAGGCTTAGGCCTTTCCTTGGGCCCTAAATTACTTACCATAGGACTCGTACACCTATTTACCAAGTCCAATTGATGCCCACCATGTTAATAGCACAAAAAATATTATAATTAGCCTACGTGGCACCACGAAATCCTAAATTACTTAGCGAAATTTTCCGGGGCCTTACATTCACCTCCCTTGATTTGGGATCAGTTCACACACCTCTTCTTAGAGAGGTATATTCCAGTTTCTCAGAGGAAAAGTTACGGGGTTAGTTCGAACGGCTCCAGCAGGGTCAGATGTCTGAGACCGACGATGAACACGAGATTCACTAAGTTTTCTCATCATGAAACTATCATATTCCTCATAGATGTAGAGAGTATGAAGGTTTATTTCAGTATTATACCATAGGATTCATATTTCTAGGGCCCGAGAGGCAGAGATAAGGACTCCTTACTTCCAGGTTGTGGAAATAGCTCGCAGAATCGAGCATAACTGCAACCAGAGCAGAATGTTCATGTTGAGGAATAAATGGCATCGGCATTCCAGTGGGTTAACTGGTGCCCCATCTGGGGGAAGAGGTCAGTTCATGAGGGGCCATCCTAGCAGGCCCATGCATTCAGCACCATCGCCTATTCGGGGTGCTCCAGCGTGGCCCTACTTCAGCGCCATTCCAAAAAGCACTTATCGTCCACCGACTATTCAAGGTTCCTCCAGTGGGCATCTAGTATCAGGGTTAGACCAAGAGTCAGCAATTTTCCACTATGAGATGTTGTTTTGAGTGCGGGGAGTTTGGTTAGGTGAAGAAGTTTTGTCCTAGACTTTAGAGCAAGATAGTGTAGCAGGACCATGAGCCCGTGATTATTGCACCAACTGCTGCACCACCTGCTCAACTGACCAGACATGGAGGCCAGGTAGGTGGGGTCATCCTAGAGGTGGAGTCCAGTCAAGTGGCGCTCCGGCTAGATTCCATGCCTTTCCAGCCAAACTAGCGGCGTAGCCGCAGACGCTGTTATCACTGCTAATAATTTTTGTCTTCCATAGAGATACTTTGGTACTATTTTATCTAGTGTCTACCTATTCCTATGTATCTTCTCTCTTTGCTGCTTATCTAGATATATCTTGTGAGTCCTTGGGTGTTCCTGTATATTATCCACGTAGTGGGTGATTCTGTTATTGTGATCGGGTATACCGATCCTGTATAGTAACTTTCTGTCGTAATGAGAATAGAGCGGATCTTATATTACTCGATATGGTTTACTTAGAGACTATCCTTGGCATGGACCGGTTATCTCGGTACTATGCCATTCTCGATTGTGATGCCAAGACTATTACCTTGGTGATTCTAGAGTTGCCTAGGCTGGATTGGAGAGGTTCATCTACTAGTACATCAAGTTGGGTTATTTCTTTATTGAAGGCTCGACATATGGTCGAGAAAGGCTATTTGACCTATCTGACCTTCGTTCGAGATACTGATGTGGATATTCCTACATCGTGCGGGAGTATTCTAATGGGTTTCTTGCTGATTTACCAGGCATGCCACCGGATCATAATATCGATTTCGGTAGGCACCCAGCTGATCTCTATTCTGCCTTGTCGTATGGCTCCAGCAGAGTTGAGAGAGTTAAAGGAACAGCATCGAGAGTTTCTCAAGAATAGATTCATCACACCGAGTGTGTCACCTTGGGGTGCACCGGTATTATTTGAGAAGAAGAGGATGGGAGTATGCAGATTTGCATTGATTACAACCAAATAAATTAGGTCACCATCAAGAATAAGTATTTGTTGACCTGCAATGCTTACTTATTCGACCAACTGCAGGGTTCTAGAGTATTCTCGAAGATCGACTTATGATCTAGGTATCTTCAACTAAGGATTCGTTCTTCAGATATTCTGAAAATGGCTTTCCAGACTAGATATGGGCATAACGTGATTCTAGTAATGTCTTCGACTTGACTAATGCTCTGGTAGTATTTATGGATTTGATGAACTGGGTGTTCAGGTCGTATCTTGACTCATTTGTCATTGTCTTCATTGATGATATATTGATCTACTCACGCAGCATGAAGGAGCATGAGTAGCATTTGAGGATAATGCTTTAGACTTTGAGAGAACAAAAGCTATATGCTAAGTTCTTCAAGTGCGAGTTCTGGTTAGATTCTGTGGATTTTTTCGAAAATGTTGTGTTAGGTGAGGGTATTAAGGTGGATCCGAGGAATATCAAGGAAGTCCGGAGTTGGCCTTATCACTAAGATCAGGAGTTTCTTGGGGCTAGCGGGTTATTATCATCGATTTGTGGAGAGCTTCTCGTCTATAGCATCTACTTTAACAAGATTGACTGAGAAGGGTGCACAGTTCAAATGGTCCGATGATTGTGAGGTGAGCTTCTAAAAGCTCAAGACCACATTGACTACAACATCAGTGTTGGTTTTGCCTTCTGGTTCAGGGATGTACAATGTGTATTACGACGTTTCACGCATTGGGTTTGGTTGTGTATTGATACAGAAGGGGCGAGTTATTTCATATGCTTCACGTCAATTGAAGCCCCATGAGAAAAATTACCCTATGCGTGATTTGGCGTTGGCTGTGATAGTTCATGCTCTCAAGATCTTGAAGCATTATCTATATGGAGTATCATGTGAGGTTTACAACGGTCACTCGAGTTTGCCGCATTTACCTAAGAAGAGGGATCTTAATCTGAGGTAACACATGTGGCTTGAGTTACTGAGGGACTATGATATTACCATTCTTTATTATCCGACAAGGCGAATGTGGTCGTGGATTCCTTGAGCAGAAAGACCGAGAGTATGGGTTTGCATTCATTCCAGCAGAAGAGAGGCCATTGGCTTTTGACATTCAGTCCTTAGCTAACCAACTTATCATGTTGGACATTTCAGAACCAGTCAATTTCTTGCATGTGTTTTGGAGTTAGTCTTCCTTATTCGAGCGGATTAAGGCTCATTAGTATGATGATATGCACTTACTTGTTCTTAGAGAGATATTACTACGAGGCGATGCTAAGGAGGTTACTATCGGGGATGATAGTGTTCTATGACTCTAGGGCCACTTATGTGTTCCTACCTGAGGCACCATTACTGGTGGCGGAGAATGAAGAAGGAGATAGTTGAGTATATGGTGAGATGTTTGAATTGCCAGCAGGTTAGTACGAGCACCAGAGGTCAGGTGGCTTACTTCATCAGATGGTTATACAAAACTGAAAATGGGAGCGCATCACTATGGATTTTGTGGTTGGTTTGCCGTAGACGTTGAGGAAATTTGATGCCATTTTGGTCATTATCGACAGACTGACCAAGTCTGCACACTTTATTTCGGTGATGGGTGCATATACCTCGGAGAGATTGGACCAAATTTATATCTAGGAGATCGTCCGGCTGCATGGCATGCCTATTTCTATTATTTTAGATCGAGGCACTCAATTCACTTTGCATTTATAGAGAGCAGTACAGAGTGAGTTGGGTACCTTGGTAAAGCTTAGCACGACCTTTTATCCATAGACCGATGGGCAGTCGGAGCGGACATTTCAGATTCTAGAGGAAATGCTAAGAGCATGTGTGATTGACTTCGGAGGGTAGTGGGATCGATTCTTAGTGTTGGTCGAGTTTGCTTATAATCTTAGCTATCAGTCCAGTATAGAGATGGTCTCATTTGAGGCCTTATATGGCCGACAATATTGTTTACCTAACTCTTGGTTTGAGGCCAGCGAGGCTACGTTATAAGGTACTGATTTGGTAAAGGATGCCTTGGATAAGGTAAAGTTGATTCAGAAGCGACATCTCACAGCACAACACATCCAGGCAGAAGAGTTACATGGATTAGAAAGTGTGCGATTCGTCATTTATGGTGGGGCGAGAAGGTACTTTTGAAAGTCTCACCGATAAAGGGTATCATGAGGTTCGGAAGGAAGGGCAAGTTGAGTCTGAGGTTCATCAGTCCATTCGAGGTTTCAGAGCGAGTTGTTGAGGTTTTATACAAGCTTGCTTTGCATTTTAGCCTATTGAGATTTCATCTGGTATTCCACGTGTCTATATAATCCGGAAGTACCTTACTGACAGGTCCCATGTGTTGGATTACAGCATAGTTCAGATGTATAAGAGCTTGGGTTACGAGGAGGAGCTACTTTCCATTGTTGAGATGCATGTTTGAGAGTTAAGGTCTAAGGAGATTCAGCTGTGAAGGATTAGCGGAGGGGTGATCCAGTCGAGGAGGCAATTTGGGAGGACGAGGAGGAAATACAAAGTAGATATCCACACTTATTTGTCACTTTAGGTATGATTCTAAACTCGTTCAAGGGCGAATTTTTGTGTAAGAGGTAGAGAATGTAACGACCTGACCAGTCATTTTGTTATCTAGATCCACGTTCACCCATTTAAGACTCCATGTATATGTTTTTCCTATTTTATGACTTGCGGGTACGGTTGATTTTGTTTTGGAAGGGTTCGAGTTAAATTTGGATTTAGTTTCATAATAGTGGCCAAGTTTGACTTGAGTCGACACTTTGAGTAAATAAAGTCGGAATGGGGATTTGAAGGTTCCAATAGGTTCGTATGGTGATTTTAGACTTGGGCATATGTTCGGGATAGAGTTTTGGGGTGACGGGGAGCGTTCCGTTGCTTATTATCGGAAGTTGGCATTTTGAAGGTTATTGAATTTTTACTTGACGTGGACTTTGGTGGTATCAGATCTCGTTTGGAACTCCGATCATGGGAGTAGGTTACTTTTGTAGTACTGGACTTGTGCGTAAAATTTAGTGTCATTCTGGGTTGTCTAAGTAATAAGTTGTCACGTTCGAAGTTCATTGGAAGAAGTTTGAAGTTTAGAAGTTGATTAATTGATTTTGAGGTGTGATTCCTAATTTCAATGTTATTTTATGGGTTCCGAGACTTTGAATAGGTCAGGCTTATGTTTATGGACTTGTTGGTATAACTGTACGTGGTCCCAAGTAGCTCGAGTGACTTTCGGACCACCCAAAGCAATGTAGAAGTTGGTAGATTTTGCTGGTAGTGGTGTGTTGCGCGATCACAAAGGATGTTTCGCATTCGCGAAGAAGGATTTTTGGAGGGGAAAAGATTTCTCTTCGTGAATTCAAATAAGGCCACGCGAACGAATCAGAGGACCTAGATCGTCTTCACGAACGCGGAGATCCTATCACAAACGCGAAGAAAGAAGAGGACGGATGGGTTGGCCGGTGTTAGGCCTTCGCAAATGCGGCTGTGTTGACCACAAACGCATAGGGTTGGGATCAATGTGCATCGTGAACGAGACATGGGATCGTGAACGCAATGAAGGATCTCATGGCAGGGGCAGTTTAGCCTTAGCGGTCACGATAAAGAACCCCCATAGGCAAAATGCAATTTTTAATATTGGACCTAGGCTCATTTCACCCATTTTTCTCTTGGCTTGGGCGATTTTGGATCTTTTTGAAGGGGGATTTTCATCAAGTATTATAAGGTAAGTTATTTCTACATATTATGAGTTAAATATATGAATTAGGTGTGAATTTTAACATGGAAATCAGTAGAATTTTAGGATTTTGTTGAAAAATCTAGCATTTGGTAAAAATGAGATTTGACCAAGAAATTGGTTATGTATTGGGTGTAAATTATTTTTCTGAGTTTGTAATTCCATGGGTAACTTTTATCTTTAAAAATTCCATAATCCGGGCATGTGGGCCTGGAATTGACTTTTGTTGACTTTCCGAATGGGGTTGAAAATTGATTGTAACAGTTAAATTGTGATTTTTTTAGCATATATTCATTGGTTTATACGTTCTTTGACTAGTTTCGGGTTGTTCTGTGTCAATTTGAGGTGACTAGTAAGGTGTGGGAGCCGAGTAGTAGGCTTGGAAGCAAGGTAAGTGTCTGGCCTAATCTTGTAAGAGGAAATTATCCACGTAGGTATTTTAATTATGTGTTCTACGTGTTACTAGTTTTATGTAAGTACGAGTTGACAAGAGTGCGTGTGTAGCTAGATTTATGTTTATGTTCGGGTAAATTTAGACCTGCCACATGCCTGAACTGTACTACTTGAATTAAACTTGTTTGTTTGAGTACTTAAATTTATAACTGAGATTGAGACTAGAATTTATGTATTGACCGAGCCTCTTTACTTTGAAACTTTATGGGATATTTGATTATCGGTAACAATCAAGTTTTCTCTTGCATTCCTATACTCGTTTGTGTTATGTGATCGGTAGTTTCATCTCTTCTCGACTCGCACGTATCTTCGTGGTCCCTATTCCTATAGGATTGGGACATTCGCCTCGGGAGTGTTGTGAAATATCGTTATGAGATTGGGTCGTTCGCCTCGAAAAAAGTTATGAAATATTATTATGGGATCAAGTCGTTCGCCTCGCTAGTGTTATGAAGTATCATTATGGGATCCGGCCATTTGTCTCGATGGTATTGTGCAATACTATTCTTATGGGATTGAGTTATTCGCCTCGGCAGACTTGTGCGTAATATACGATAGGGAGTCAGTGTACATATGAGTTTTACTGACGTGAGATTTAACATCGTATGTGATATTAGTTGTCCTTGTTTCCCTGGGTGGTTGATTATGGTATTTGACAATTTCGCAATTATTCGTACTTGAGAATCATATTACTTATATCTATCTATTTCATTGCTATTTGATGTGTTTCATACTTGTCTACTAATGTACATTGTTATTGGATCATTAGTGTCAATGCCGGCCCCTCATCACTATCTCTTCGAGGTTAGACTAGATACTTACTGGGAATGCGTTGATTTACATATTCATACTACACTTCTGCACTGTGCAGGTACTGAGACAAGTACTTCACGTGGTCACTCAGGCATGTAGCCGCATTTGCTGGAGACTTAGTAGCGAGTTGATTTCCATGCTTCGACCCCCAGCACACGGAGTCTCCTTCCCACACTACATTTATTTATTTCTGTCTATTTCATTCCAGACAGTAGTTATACTGGTTTTGTATATTCGACTAGATGCTCATGCACTTGTGACATCGTATTTTAGGGATTTTTAGTAGATGCTCATGGTTATACCTAATATTTATATCATTACGCTTATGTTTTTTCGCACTTATTAGTAATGAAAGTATTTTACGATGGTTTTCTAAACTTAATTCTACTTTAATAATGAAATTCTTGATTCTAAAAGTGTTATGAACGAATGATTGTGTTGGTGGTTTACCGTTGGCTTGCCTAACGGCAACATTATGCGCCATCATGGCCTATGGTGGGAATTGGTTCGTGACAGGAAAATATTTAAAACTGTAAGGTCATTATTGACGTTTTCAAAGTACAAAAACTCGTTGAAGACAATTGTAGCGCGCTCGTCGACTTGTTATCACCGTAAAATTTTATATAATCGAATCAAACATTTATCTTAAAGATCATTGTGCATCCATGTTCTTAAAATCTTGGATACGCTTCTGAATAAGGATTGTAATGGAGTGGTAAATATTTGTCTATTTTTAACTAGAGATCTTGGATTCGAACCCTGCATATGAAATTATGTTTGTTGGCGCGAATTCGAATTTAGTTTAACCCCAATACAAAATCGGACAAGAAACAACAAAAATTAAAGTTCGTATTTGTGGATGTAAAGCAAGCAATATCAACTTGTTCCCAAAATAATGACGACATAGCTAGTGCATGCACCTAATTATTGGACTTGCTAAAATGGATAGTCCCAATGCCATATGCGGTCGATGTGAGTAACAGATTCTGCCATATGCATGATCCGATGCGCAGGTTGTTAAACAGATTGTCCCGCCCCTTGCTTTCTGCTACTTATATTATTTTGTCGTATTATTTGCTATTTCCACATGATTTCAATTATTTTTATATTGTTAGTGAAACGGTTAGCCAAGGAAAAAGATAGATCATATCTTACCTAAATGCCAATCCTTTGAAAGAAAAAATGAGTGGAGATGGGTAGTTTCATTTGTGATCGATCGTAGATTATAAGTAGTATAACATCATTTTTACGAAATTACTAATTAGTGTTCATCTTTAAAATTTACTTGTAATTAGTAATTACACTAGGGGATTCATATATTATCTATAAAATGGTTTTCACACCGTCAGATCACAATTTTTTTCTAAAATTTATATGCGTTTGTTATCAGATTGAAATTTTGATAAATTGGTTAATAAAGAAAAATGATACTGGAAATGGATACTTCTAGTTTTTTTTTTCCCCCTCACGTTTTTGTTCCCTGTTTTTCTTGCTTTTGCCAGTAGACAATATGTAATCAGGAAAGGAAAATTTCATTGAATATTTTGAGGAAAGAGATTAACATAAAGCATGTGTGACAATCCCAGAGGAAAAGTTCTTCAGAAACAGAACTCTCCCTTCAAGAGAGTCACTAATCATTCCTCTATTTGTCGATCTTTGCTAATTTCTCCTGTTTGGCACTCATTTGTTCCAGTCTTACTGAAACAATCAAAGATTTGAAAGCATAGACAGAGGCTACCGTAGGATGATACAATGAGTTCATCTCAACCTACTGTGTTTTCGACTCAAATTATATATATATATATATATATATAATAAGATCACACTCGTTTTGAATCTATTGATTTAATTAAATCTTGGATTTGTTCAAAGGAAGAAAAGAGAAAATTGAACCACGAGACTTACAGGAATGTTGTATACGTTGGACTAAATTTTACCCAAAGAGCTAGCTATAATTTGTCCAGAAAGGTACTTATACTATTCCATATATGACTAATAATTGGAACATACAAGGAGCAGCTGGAGAAACCTAATAATAATAATAATAACAATAACACTAATATTAATGCATGCATATACTTATCATCTGGATAATAACAAGTTGATCTATATTCTATAGGTGGGAGGAGGCACAGGCAATACAAGCAAGCAAGAGAATAGCAGAAGAAGCACCATCTTCTTCAACATTGGAACTGCTCCGCTTGAACTTAATTGTTTTTCCTTTGTTGCATTGCATCTGCTTCTGGACTTGGTGATTTTTGACCTCTTGCTGCTGTTGCCTTATCTTCATTGCTTCTTCCACTCTGGATACCATTCTTTTGATTTCAAACAAAAACCAGCAGTTTATAGGATACAATTAATGGAGTTATGGGTGCTTTTGTTTTTTGAATTTGAAAGACTTAGCAGAGGGCTAAAGTGTGCATGGGAACAGACACTGATGTGCCTACTTTTTATAGAGCCTCAGTAGCCACTAACTGCCAATGTGTAATAATGAAGGTGGATGGTTATTAAAGTAAAGGGAGAGTGAAATATATATATATATATATATATATATATATATATATGTGTGTCAGAGGCGGATCCAGATTAAACTCTAAGGGTTCAAATTTTATGATTTTTAACATTGAATCCGTTATATTTTAAAAGTTATGGGTCCAAATCTATTATTTTGCAATATTAATGAATTTTTACACATAAATTTTTACTCTGTATCAAAAGTTATGGGTTCAATTGAACCCTTAACTACCATACTACATCCGCCTCTGGATTGTATTGTTCTAATTAACTTGTGCGTGTCTTCACTGTTCTAGCTAGTATCTGCTATCTCCCATCATTACAAGTGTCGAGTATTTAGATAATTCTGCTTGCCAAAATTTAGACAGATGAGAAAAAATGAGATACATTTTTTACCCTCCATAGAATTTGAACGTAAAAAGTCATTTTTCTCCTCCCACGCTTCATTGACCAATAAAATATTTGATATATATCTATATAATAAATTGTTAGATTCTGGGCCTTCTACCACATCTAAATAAATAAATACCTATTTGTATAAATGTACTGTTTAACCTTTGCAAAAAGTACAAAGAAGGAAGTTGGAAAAGGTAAAGTGTGTCATGGCCACGGTTATTGCGTTTGGAATAGCAATCATTACTACGAATCTACCACTTCACTTATTCAAATAAAATATATATAGGGAGAAGGGAGGAATAAATAACAGCCTACAACTTAATTCATTTCTTCTTTCTTTCTTTCTGTTATAATCCCAGATTTAGTTTCTTACCTTTACTAACTACAAGATGAGTGTAATTTATCGTTTACTATTATGTATCATTGGGAGGAGTACACATAATAATATTCTTTAGAAAGTGACTCCTTATTTCTAAGGCAACTTTTTTTTTTTTCAAAATTCAAAGCTAGAAATAAATAGACAAGTAAATTGAATAAGGAACTTTTCTTTTTCTTGATTTCGTTATTTTTCTTTTCTGAAATACTCCTTTTGTTTTTCAGTCAATGTGACACAAAACTAGCAGGAAATGTTGCAGTCTCTAACTTGGGAAACAAAGAGATTCAACTCCTTTGGTCCATACGAGCAGCACGAAGATGAGATTCATCCAATTGGGCAAAGATCTAAGAGGGGATTCACCTGTAAATCTACATGAGCACATGCATTTAGAATGAAATGCGCATCGATTGTTTCAAAGTTGGACAGTTGACATTTGACTCTTTAGCAAGACACGTATATGCATTATTGTCACGATCCAAAATCCAACTAGTCGTGATGGCACATAACCCAACCCGCTAGGTAAGCCAATTAACAATAACACAATCCAACTAAGATTAATAAGAAATAAATGATGAAATAATTGAAGTTTTATACAACAACCCAAGGACGGATAGTACAAATCATTAGCTTCTAAGACTTAGGGTTTACAAAGCTAGTACGAACTAATTACATCATCTATTTAGAACATACATAAACACATTTACAAATCTAAAGCTGCCAAGCAAGAGACGGCTGTAACCGGAACGCAAGTACCTCTTCAATGCCAGCTCCCACCATACACATCAACATCAGCATCAAGATCTACACGCAATGTGCAGAAGTATAGTATGAGTACAACCAAACTCATGTACCCAGTAAGTATCTTGACTAACCTTGGTGAAGTAATGACGAGGCTTTTTAATTAAATATTGACTGATATAACCTGTGCAGTGAAATTATAATAGAAACAATACTAGAACATAACAGAAGAGAGTACAAGATTAAATATGTGAAGCAATAAATGATTGCTAGAAGAAATTGCGTTTAATATTTCTCAACATCACCAACTATCATTTTCTTAAATCGATAACCATCAAACCACAGTAGTAAATCCAGCTTTCATAGTGAGAGAAATGAACTCAAGATATCAAATTAAATGGCATGGCAACACCCTTCGTGCATTTATCTCATTCTCACCGAGCATACGTATAACAGTGCCAACTAGGTAAAAAACATGCCAATAATAGTAACAACAAAGTAAGAGATACACAGCTAGTAATAACAAACAAGGCAATACATATAGACAACGATAACAGACTAGGTAGAAGGCACAGAAGTAATGACAACAATTAAGATAGAGGAAATAAATTTCACTGACATGGTAAAAGGCTTTGATGTTGATATAACTAACAAGAGGGAAAGCATGATCTTTATAAGCTAATACAAATAGAAGACATGAATAACTAACATGGTAGAAGACTTATACGAAAGTGTAACAAATGAGAAACGACATAAATGTAGATACGTCAAACAAGAATGAAAGCCTGATATTTGCAAGTTAAACAGATAGAAGGCATAGATAATATATCAACAATTGAAGTAGGGGACAAAGACAGAACAACAACAACAACAAGTCACATAGAAAGCATAGGTGCAACAGTAACATCTCAAGATAAAGGCATGAATGTATACACAAGGAAAAGATATCACAATATAATGCATGTCTCTCGTCCTCGCCTGCACGAAAATACCCTTCATGTCATGAACACATAATAATATAAAGACGATGTCACGACATTACCCTTTGTATTTTACTCTCATCCCCACATGATAATATAAATGAAATGGCACAACATTACCCTTCGTGCTTAACTCGCATGGCACAGCATCACCATTCGTGCTTTACACTCTTCCTCTCTTGGTAATGTATATGAAATGGCACGGCATCACGCTTCATGCTTTACACTCTTCCTCATTAAGCACATGTATATCAATAACAAGGAAGGTAGGAAGCATGAATAACATCAAGGAGAGTGAGTAAGCGAATATTCCAAATGATCATAAACCACGGTGTTCACGCCAATAATAATTCAACAAACTTCAAGAACCTCATTGTTCAAGTATCTCAACCAATCTCAAAAAACCTGATCTTCGACCCAAGTATAGAATCGAATATATCAAGAAAACGATCGTAGCGTTGTGTTTGTGATTATGTATAACGACGATCAAATTTAGCACATCAATAATTGCACAAAAGTACGTCAACATTTAATCAAGTAATAATAAGGTAAACCATAGTTCTAGCATTTGATTTCATATTCATATTAATCTAGAAGTCAAGTAAAACACGAAGCAAGAAGTTCACATAATCCTACAAGGCACAAATAATCGTATAATCTACCCCAAGCATGATTAACCCTAGCACATGCATATACGCTCGTCACCTCATATATGCATTACATCCGCATGAAGCAAACAATATCAATTAGTAGAAAAAATTCTCCCAACAAAGTTAGGCAAGACACTTACCTCATTTCGGGATAATTTTCACAATCTAATACCGTCTTACATAGAAATAATCCTCAATACGATCAAAACCTAGTCAATTGTCATCTAACGAAGTCAAATAATGCTAAAGTAAACATCCACAATCAATAAAGGTTCAATCTTGGCCAAAATCTCAAAAGTCAACCCTGGGCTTGCTGGGTCCAAGCCCGAGACTCGGACAAAATTTAATTACCCGTTCACTCCCGAGCCCGGATATGTGATTTATTTCGAAATCCGACCTCAATTTGAGGTCTAAATCTCAATTTTATAAAATCCTCAATTTCAACCCAAATCCCTAATTTCTACCATAATAATCCTAGATTTGATGTTGAAAACACATGAAAATTAATGGGTAATTGAAAAGAAAATGGATTAAAGTTGACTACCAATAATTTTGGAAAGAAAATACTCTTGAAAAATTACTACTAGAGTGTTTAGGGTTGTGAAATAGTGTAAAATAAGCTAAGTCCCGATTTCTCTTCTTTTAACCCAACTGTGGATGTCGCAATTGTAATGTCTTGTTCGCAATTGCAACATCGCAAATGCGAAGCGCAGGTCGCAAATGCGAACTATACATCAGAAGCCCATGTGTCACAAATGCGACAAATTGATCGCAAATGCGAGAATCATACCTTCGCAACTGCAGTCAAAATCTTCACAATTGCGAAGTTGTTCTATTTTGCCAGACATAGCAAATGCTACTAAATGCTCGCAAAAACGATCCTGGACTGTTCGCAAATGCGAACTGTTTCCTCGCAGATGCAGGCTACCCAATCCCCGTCCAGGCTCGCAAATGCGAGATCTACAACAGACACCAAAAATGATCAATGCACAAGCAGTCCTTCCATTATCTAAACTCGACCGAAACGCGTCCAAAACTCACCCGAGCCCTCCTGGGCTCTAAACCAAACGTGCACACAATTTTAATAACATCCTAAGAACTTGATCGCTCGCTTAAATCACCGAACTAACATCAAACTACAAGAATTTATCATCAAAACTCAAGATTTTTTTTCAAGTTTAAAGTCAAATTTTTTAATTTTTCACATAATACGCTGAAATGTGCTCTGGTCACCCAGGACCCGACCAAACATACGTACAAGTCCCAAAATATAAAATGGACCTACTCGAGGCCTCAAATTACACATGACAATATCAAAACCATGAATCGCACCTCAAATAAAACTTAATGAACTTTTTAACTTTCGACTTCCAAAACTCGTGCCGAACAATATCAAATCAACTCGGAAATACCTCAAATTTAGAAGTCAAGTTCTATATGACATAACGAACCTATTTTAGTTTCCGTAACCACAACTCGAACTGATATCATCAAAGTCAACTCCCAGTCAAACTTATGAACATCCCAAACCTTCAAATTTCTAACTTTCGCCAAGTTATGCCGAAACCTTATAGAAATATCCAAATGCAAATCCGGGCATACGCCCAAGTCCAAAATCACCATCCGGATCTAAACTCCAATCCGGGGTCCACTACACAAATGTAAAACTTGGTCAACTCTTCTAACTTAAAGCTTCTAACATGAGATTCATTCTTCTAAATCAATCCTGAATCACCTGAAAACAAAAACCGATGATTCGCATAAGTTATAATACATCATATGAAACTAACTCAAGACTTCAAACAGCTTAACGGAATGCAAATGCTCACAGGTTGGATCGCTACAATTGTATAGGATCAACTATATATCAGTATACTTCTTCCTTTTTAACTTATTTTCTTTTTGGGTTGAGGAGGCCCCAACTGCAAGTAAAGGAAAGATTGAAACTATATACATACTGACAAAATCATTTTTTGCAATTTCAACATATTTTAGCATGTTGTAGCAAGTTATTTTTTTTTATCTTTAATTCTACTTATTATGACCATTACATATATTTATTTTTTTGGTGGCTTGATAGGGTATTTCATTTTCACATTATCAATATTTGTAGATGTTAAGCTCGCAAGACAATTTAAAGGGGAAATTAAAAGAACATTAAATGTGATCAGTGAACTTGCACATATAAGATGCAAGAACTGTTTTACCACTGAGTTACATGAGCTCAATTCACAATCTATATAACACTTTTAATTCCATTAACATTTCTAAAAGGAAGGCTTTTACACTTTTCTCCCAGTCATTGAACATGAATTTGAGAATTTTTATAGATGGTTTCTTCCTTTACATATATGCACTACTAGAAATACGCAAAAAATCCACCAAAATTTTTCGAACAACGTTGGTCGGTTAAAAAAAGCGACCAAAAACCGTCCAGCAGGACGGAAACTGAAAAAAAATATTTTATATTTATTTTAAAAAACATACCAACCAAAGTTGGTCGGTAAATTGGTCAACAAGTTGACCGAGCTGGTCAGACTTGCTTAGTCAAAGAAACTTTCACATTACCGTATGACTTTTGCACATGCTGAATATAGGTCCTAATAATACAAGATTCATTAATGCTTAATGATGATTGCACTACTTGCTCAAACCGTTCGTTTTAGACTCAGCTGGATATTTTGGCCGTACTTAGCACTACTTGCTCATAATTAGAGTGCTAATCAATTATAATTCATCTACGTTACCACAATATGATTTATACGCCATTATATTAGCATTACAAGAGATAAATATACAGACATAATTATCACTGGATGATAGGGTGAGTATTAGAAAACGCATATATGTAGAGAAAGTACGTATGAGTAAACTAAAGCTTGCTCGGCCATTATGTAATAGTCATTTGTGTCGGTTTATATTATGCTATATGATTCGACACGTACGGAGTTTAAATATTAGTTTGATCTTTTTTCTTAAAAGAAGTATGATTAATGTTTAGGATTTGAATACTTTAAAAAATTTAAATTCTTAAAAGTTGTAAAAGATTATAGTAGAATATTATTTATAGAATGATGCAAAGATGGATGTTGTGCTATGCATGTACCCTAGGACCGAGGGAGTAGTTTGGTTAAAGTGACTAGTCTTTTTAATCCGAAAACAAGCAAAACAACATGGGAGGTTTGTTTCCAGATGAATTTCTTTGCGGCTGTGTCCTGTGTGTGTCCACTTATATCGGGGTTGTCCATTAAGTTCTGGTTCAAATTTCAAAATTTTCATCCACTCACCATCTTTTGCAGACTCTCCATATCAAGTAGCGGTATATTACAAAGGAGGCGTTCCAGCAAATTCTACTATTTCAATACAAATGCGCTCTGCTACCAATAGTTTGCGTAATAGTAGTGTTAACCCTAGTCCTACTGGTGTTGTATCTACTTTTAATGTTCAGTCTACCAATATTTCCCATACGGAAAGCTTTGTTGTAAACCCTAGCTCAGTATCTACGATGCCACTTATGCATCTACTAAGTTCTCATGTATCTATTTAACTTATCTATAATATAAGTACATCCTGTTGACCAAAAAAAAAAAAAAAAAGATGTCTCTTACTCATTCTAACACTTGCTTTTGATCAAGATTTAGGTAAAAAATTATTTAATAAACTCCCAGGAGTTTTAGGAAGAGAAATAGAAGAAAGATGGTATAAAAGAGAGGGAGTAATACAAAATCCAAATGCAAAATGGTCAATAGGACATAAAATACAACATATAACGGAAATACTACAAGAAAAGTGTACCCATATACAGATACAAAAACAACTAAAACAGAATAATATGAGTTTTTGCAAATCAACTGTGTATACAACACAAAGTTATGACAAGAATGAATATAAAAAGAAAAAATATAGAAAATATAAACCTCAATATAATAAGGGATATAATAGAGAAAATTATTATCTTAGAAAATCATCAGCTAGAAAACCATATCTAGATAAAAATAGACACGTTAGAAAATATAGAACAGAAAGAAACTATAAAAATAAACTAGAATGTTTTACTTGTGGAAGTGTAGAACACTTAGCTAATACGTGCCCAAAAAGAATCAATAATAAAACAAGAAATTCACAACTAATAGAAGATTTTCAAGAAACTTTAATAAACGTAGACGAATACATGTCAGATAATGAAAGTATATACTCTATAGTAAGTATAGATATAGAAGAAAAAACTCAAATAGACACCTCAGAATCAGAAGAAGAAGAAGAAGAATTAATAAATGAGATAGGATTAGAAAAATTAGATTTAGAAGAAATACAAGAAAATACTTTTGTAAACATATCGGAAGAATGTGTCCATAGTTTCGAAAGGAATAAAGGATTAGATAGTAATCAGTGTTTTATATGCAAATGGTACCCTAGTAAAAATAAAAGGGCTAAAAGTAAGCTATGCTATCTAGAGGGATGTGTTTCATGCATAGAAAAGGAATTTAAAACAAAAATATACAAAGAAGAAAAATACGAAGAGGTAAATGATTCTACTATGAATATGAGGATAATAGCATTAGAAACTAGAATAAATGAATTAGAAAAAAGAATACATAAAATAGAAAAAGGAAAACAGAAATTGGAAGACAACAGAGAAAATATAACAGAGGTAGATGAGGAACTAATGAGTATAGAAAACTATGACATGCTAATATGTAATGAAGATAAAAGATTAAGTACAATAAAAATCTTAGCAAGAATCAAAATAGAGGATTACGAAATAGAAACGTTAGCCTTAGTAGATTCCGGATGCACAAGATGTATAGTAAATAAGAAGATAGTTCCACCAAATTTAATCAAAACATTAGATAAGCCAGTTGCAGCTATGCAGATGGATGGAACCCACAATATATACAGACACTATGTAGACAAATCCCAGATTAGCTGTCACGACCCAATTTCCATCCCGGTCGTGATGGCGCCTCTCGTGAAGACAAGGCCAGCCAACTAACCCAAATCCTTTCACTTAACAATTATTAAACATAAATGAATAGATAAATACAGCTTAACGACAATAATAACAAGTATTTACAATCAAACACAACCCGACCGGGGTGTCACAAGTCACGAGCATCTAAAGAAACCCTAACACAACTACAGGCCAATAAATATATACAAGTAAAATTTTTGCAACTAGAACCGATTTGCCAGCATACCTCGAGACGTAACCAACATAGCACATAACCGTGCAATCAGCTAATCAACAGCAACCTCCCCAACTTGGCTCGAAGCCATATATCAAGACACGCTTAACAACTCATAACACTTTTACTCCAATGATGCCACAATGTCATAGTGAGATTAAACTCAAATCATCTACAAGTTTGTGAAAACACAGATCATCTAGTACTGAAATCCTCTACAACCCTCGCATTTATCCCCACATCATCTGAGTCCACTCTCTTAAGCGACCCGAATTTTTAAATTTCAACACATACCCTTCAATTACACACGAGATCTTCTAACATACACGTAAGGACCATACCACTCAAGAACACTCCGCAGGAGATGACCCCTGCTTCGCCTCAATTTAGTACTTCAGCATACCTTTCACCATCATATACGTTACTCAGTCATTAGTCTTCCTGAGTCCGAACTCATACCGCCGCGTGCAATGCACTTCACCTCCCAACTAGGAGGTACGACAATGTTCTTCACGCGCCCATAATTCGGGCTACACATCAATCCACAATAGGAGTCGAATCACTTAACAGTTCATCTATTATCTTGCAGACTTCTTCGTCACTACCAAGTCATATAGTTACATCTCGCAGTACTAACATACTCATCACATGAATACCAAACCGCCATTCCGGCTAATAGGGGCAATATTGAACATATAAGTTCAAAACACTTGCTCACACAATCAGCACCTCGGTGCTCAAGCCATAGGCAAGAATCCGGCCTCAAGTCCTCCAGACTGGCCCAACATACTCACGAAGATTACATCTCGCCCCTCGATCGGGGAATCCTAAACCATCAAGGCACATATAATACTGAGCGCTCACGTGCGCATACAGACGTGTGGAAGGAATTTCAAGAGTTATATCTCAAGCTGAATCAAGTACGCACGATAAGAATTCCAAGAATGGAAGTTTTCCAAAGGTTCTGCAGCCTCTCGAGGATAAATACAGAACGTCTCGTAACCGATCCACGAGACTCTACT
>NC_031994.1:32324166-32347321 GCF_001879085.1 Nicotiana attenuata
GGGCCCTTATTAAATACTTTTATTAAAATATTTTAGAAATTCGGGACATGCCATTTAGCGAATTTTCATGGCTTCCCGCAAAGTTAATAAGACGCTAGCCACTTTAGACGCGCTTTTAATAATATTACTTTCCTAAACTCGGGTGCGCATTTCATGCAACTCAAATCCAAATCCCAAAACGTTGAATAAGAGGTGTTGAGGATCCGGGTGCATTTCATGTGACGTGATCCAAAAACACGCTCTTAAACGGCGTTCACTTTCATAATAACTAATTAAAAGCGGTTAAACAATTCTAAAATTGCAATAGGATAACATGTATAAAAATCAGATTTTAGCCATTTATAATAATTTAAGCGACCGTGCTAGAACCACGGGATCTGGGGGTGCCTAACACCTTCCCTCGGGTCAACAGAATTCCTTATTCAGAATTTCTGGTTCGCGGACTCCAATTGGGAAGTCGATCATTTTCCTCGATTTGGGATTTAAGTTAAACGGTGACTTGGGACACCAAAAGCCAATCCTTTCCCAAGTGGCGACTCTAAAAATAAATAAATAATTCCATTTCGAATAATGTCACTTTAAATGGAAAAACTCCCTTATACATTTATCCTTCGGGGTAGGTATGTAAAAAAGGAGGTGTGACAGATGGAACTCACAATATATACAGACATTATGTAGATAAATCCCAGATTAGCTTTATAAACACATGTTTAGATTTCTATAAACCTAGCTACAAGGTAGATAAAATATGGGTAAGAGACTTAAATATAAATGTAGATTTTGTATTGGGGTTAAGTTTTATATTACATAACAATGGTAGCTGCCTACTCAGCAGGGATGGAGTAATATTTTTTAAAAATATTACACATACACCAGTACAAACAATAGAAACTGCAACCAGGATAAGGACACGATTGAATGCAAACCAGAAAAACCTACAAGAAAATCAGAAAGAATGTTGTAAAGAATGTAAAGATAAAAATACATGTTGTAAGATTAAAGAAGGATCTAAAACCTTAATACTAGAAGAAAATGAAGATAAAGATATATTAGAAAAAGACTATACTCTAATAGATACAGAAACAGAGTTATATAATTTTAAAACAGGAATACAAAAAATAGGAATAATAAAAAATGAAAAGGATCTAGATAATATAATAAAAATATTAGATGAAATAGAAATAATAGGAGAAAAACCTTTAAAACATTGGGAAAACAATAAAGTTATGTGTAAATTAGATATAATTAACCCAGAATATATAATTAAAACAGCTTCAATAGAAGCTACAAATCAAGATTTAGAAGACTTTAGAATTCAAATTGAAGAACTTATGAGCCTAGGAGTGATAAGGAGATCTACTTCTAAACATAGGTCAGCAGCCTTCATGGTTAGAAATCATAGTGAAATCATAAGAGGAAAAGCAAGAATGGCAATAAACTTAAGAGACTTAATGATAACATTAAAACAGACGGATATAAGTTACCTGACAAAACAGAACTGATAAATAGAATACAAGGAAAAAATATATTCAGTAAGTTTGATTGTAAATCAGGGTATTGGCAGGTAAAAATGCATGAAGAAAGTATTGAATGGACAACATTTACTTGTCCAGAAGGGCATTTCGAATGGTTGGTAATGCCGTTCGGACTAAAAACAGTTCCACCAATTT
The DNA here is from genome assembly GCF_001879085.1 of Nicotiana attenuata. Classification (NCBI taxonomy): domain Eukaryota; kingdom Viridiplantae; phylum Streptophyta; class Magnoliopsida; order Solanales; family Solanaceae; genus Nicotiana; species Nicotiana attenuata. Next base: position 32,325,837 of record NC_031994.1, read on the forward strand.
TTCAACGCAAAATGGACAGTATATTTGGAGAATATAAGAGATTTGTTTTGGTATATGTAGACGATATATTAGTATTTAGTAAGGATATTAAAGAGCATTTAGGACATCTACGATAGTATTTAGATTATTTGTAGATAATGGAATAATAATTAGTAAAAAGAAAATGGAACTATGTAAAAATTATATCAATTTTCTAGGAGTAGTTTTAGGGGATGAAAAAATTAAATTACAACCCCATATAGCTAAAAAGGCTCTAGAAATGCTAGATAAATTAGACAATACTAAAGAACTACAAAAGTTTTTAGGAATAGTAAATTATGCAAGAAATTTTATAAAAGATTTAGGAAAAATAGCAGGACCACTATATGCTAAAACAGGCTCTACAGGACAAAAACATTTCAACATAGAAGACATTAAATTAGTACAAAAAATCAAAGAAAAAATAAAAAATATTCCTGATTTAAATATGCCATTAGAAACAGACTACTTAATTATAGAAACAGACGGGAGTTTTGAAGGATGGGGAGCAGTTTTGAAGGCAAAACCAAATAAATATAGTGATAAGAATACAGAAAAAATATGTGCTTACCAAAGTGGTAAATATAGAGAAAAAGAAAATATGAGTAGTATAGATGCAGAAATTTTAGCTGTAATATACGGATTAAATAGTTTTAAATTATACATATTGAATAAACAAGAAGTAACAATTAGAACTGACTGTGAAGCTATAGTTAAGTTTCACCAAAAGATAAATGCAAAGAATAGTAGTAGAAGAAGATGGTTAAATTTTATTGATACTATATCAATATATAATTTGGTTTTTGAACATATTAAAGGAAAAGATAATAATTTAGCAGATCAGTTAAGCAGGTTTAAAATTACTGTTAATTAATAAATATTTTACATGTACAGCATGAGACCAACAGTTCCCAAGACTGAAGACAAGGGAAAGGGCATTCAAGCCTCACCCTCAGACAAATACTTGCAAACAGTATTAGGTAATATATATATANGGCGGGCTCCGTAAAGACGTATATATATATATATATATATATATATATATTTTATATCTATTTTTTTTACTTGGTTCAGAGGACATAACAAAGAAAAAAGAAAGAATGGGCTCTACTTAGAAAAGACATTGCACCAATTAAGATTTTCTTCTTTTAACATTCCTTTGGTTGGAATTTCCAATTCTTAATCCAACAAGAATACAGAAACTTGGAAAGAGAAAGAAATCTAACAAAAACTAAAATGGAAAATAAAAATCACCTCATATCTTGGCAACAGAACTCTGTTCTTACAAAGAGGATATAGCATAATTGGTCCCGGCGGGGCTCGAACCCGCGACCTTCGGCTCATAAGACCAACGCTCTAACCAACTGAGCTACGGGACCGTACATCAGAGGAGTTAATCCATCTTTTAGAATTTTTAAGCGATTGCGTAGGATATTGAGAGTAAAATACTCCTTCATTTCGAAGGATATATTATGAGAAAAGCAGAATTATATTACTAAGTGATACTTATTCAGAAATTACAATAAAATGCAAATTTATCGATTTTTTTATGAAGACATATTCATCTTGTCCATGTAATTAAAGATATGAGTTACGAATAGTACAATTCCATGAAGATTCTCATCCCATTCAATCAAATTGACTTGCGTAATGTTTGAATGAGAATGCTGTTGTTAATTGTTTAATTCCAGTGTATATTTAAATTGTTAAACAGTTAATTTTGTATTTTAAAATAGGGTGAGATATGAGAAAAAACTAATTTACGTAATGGTATTAGTTTTCAATACAAACTTTTTGACAAGAAAGAATACTTCCGTTTTTAGATATGATGAAGTAATTAATTTATTGTATGAAGCTCTTGAATTTAACCTTTAATATTGAATAGAAAAAGACAAATATCTAACTATCTGGACTTTCTTTCCGAAATTATTATTCTTTAATTAAATAATTATAAGAGCATAATTAACGAGAGTTTAACTTTTATACATAACAATATAAAGTATTTAGGTGATGTTAGTTACGTAAAATTTAAGGAAAATAAATCTGCTATAACCATTTAAAGTAGACAAATAATATAAAAATCATTCACACTATGAATATACAAATTAAATTCTAACGACAAAACAATGTTTTTCCACAGTAGTAATAATAACTCCACCTTCGTTCTAATGGGTCCAAAATGTTGCTTCCCAAATAGTGCGACAAAATACACATAAATGCGATAAAGAATCTTAACATGGTTGTCAACCTTTAAGAATGTGCACTTTGTCGTATCTTTAAATAGTGGTGATCTAGAATAAACATATATATACTTGTAGCAGATAATATTGAAAATATATTATTCGAATGTTAACCATTATGTAGTTTTCGTGGAAAAGAGATTATTTTAATTATAGAAGCTCGACAAATACACTTATCCCATAGAGAAATAGAAAACACTAATTGTTAAGTCTTTCTTTTTTAAAGAAAAAAGATACTACTTTTTATTTATTCTAAATCTATAACGATTATTTGAAAGAAAACGAAAATCAGTAACGATAATATATTTTAATTTAACGTGACAACCTCACTCTTAAACATCTTTCAACTATAATTCTGAGTTTTGTTATATATGTCTACCAAACTCAATAAATAAACCATATTCAATTAGGTACATAAGTTGGAGAAAGAAAACTGGAAATCAGAACTGCAGCTATGAAAATGAATAGAAAGAAGAAATGTAAATGAAAATACACTAGCAAATGTTATAAATGTAAATATGAGCCAATTTCTGTTAGCAGAAACAATTAAGACATAAATAATTGCAATCCTTTCTAATTTGAGAAAAATGTCAATCAATCAATCAATGGATTGATCATCCCTTTACACAAAAATTGAAGGGGGGAGGAGGAAAGAAAATGGGAATATGTAAGGATTGACCAACATCAGAAGGCAACCAATAGGAGAAAAATTAATGGAAGGCAAAGAAATAAAAAGAATTGAAACCAAGACACATGTACAAAAATTTCACACAGATATGGAACACAAATCTTCAACAACTTGTCTGATGTTAGGCCTTTCATTTACTGGTAGAATACACCTTAATGACACAGCTAGCAGATCATCCATTGCTTTGCAGTGTTCTTCTCCTCCTGCAATATCTCTATCAATACAGTCCATTCCTCTACCTTCTTGATCACACAACCGAACCCAATCCGTTAAATCAACTGCACCCGACTGCCCCGAGATTATGTCACCCGCGCTTCTTCTCGTGAGCAATTCCATTAGAATCACGCCAAGAGCGTATACATCAGCCTTAAATGATGGGATAGGTTTCGTTGCAGTAGCAAGTTCGGGAGCACGGTACCCAAGAGCCCCTAGGTTCAATATCTGCTCTGCAATCCCCGCTGGAGTCATCAAGCGGTGGAGACCATAATCAGTGAGGCGGGCACTGTAATCAGCACCAACCAAGATTATATTAGTCGGCTTCAAGTCTCCATGAGGCAGGCTTCTCTCATGCAGGTATGCCAAACACCGAGCAACTTCTACAGCGACTTTCATCCTCTGGTTGAAGGATAACGGGGAGTACCTCCGAGGGGTTGTCTCTGTAAAGAGTAGACATTCACTAAAAAATTAAACTGTGAAAATGTTAAGAAAGATAAAAAGTAAAAAAGAAGTTCCCAGCAAACCCCATGCTTCTATAAGTAAATCAGTACGCTCGGATTGTTCATCCAGGAATTTTAATGATGCTATGACGAAGCTATACTTTCCAGATTTATAAAGTTTTTTCATCATGATTAATGAATGATTCCAGAAGACGTAAAAGGGAACTAAGCGAAATGCTCAGCAATTACTACAACATTCTAGGGCATTTTAACTATATGGTAGAATAGGTCTATTCCCTAATTTGATGGGCTTTCGATGTATGGCCGTAGGAGTATGTCAATTAATGAACCAAAGAGCTCTTGCACGTTTCTGGAATTCTCGAATGTTCTCAGATGAAGCATACAGATCTTTGCAAACATTCAAACAACATAGTTTGTAAAGAATATGCAGATTCTACAAATGCACTCTTCTTTTATTTTTCCTTTTGATCAACGACTCTACACCGTATTCAATCAAAAGAGACCACATATCTAAGTAAGATCTAATCACTATCTTCATAATAAGACATGTAAAGGAAGCACAGTTGCAAGAGGCCAAGCCAACTTGCAGCCGAAATTTATCCTCTCCACATTTTTATCACTATGATCCCACAAAAAACAAGAGAACGCAGCAATAAGAAACCACCACTAGAAATAAGCTCTGCTGCTTTAGAAACTATCTATGCCGGGGAGAGCAGACATTGATCCCAACACAGGATAATCACCCACCAGATCAGCAAAAGAAAACTTTTTAATAATAGTAGCCAAACAAAAATGAACGTGGATAATCAGTATTGAAGTTATTCATAAATAAATCTTACCATAAAGATGCATTGCCAAGCTATCTCCTGCTATGTAGTCTGCTAGAATGAGCCTCTCTTGTTCCCGAGGACCCCAGTAATATGCTCGTAAAGGAACAGCATTTGGATGCCTGACAGATCCGATCTTTTTAACTTCCTTTGCAAATTCTTTCTTGTTTTTTACTAACCCCACCCGCAACCACTTGACAGTGAGAACGTGACCACTATTTAGAGTAGCTTTATACAATGTGCCGTGGCTACTTCTACCCAGAACTTCAGCAGGCGCACGAGATAACTCCTCGGCAGTAAATGACAGTGAACCATCCAGGAAGAACAATTCCCCAGCCAATCGATCAGGTGAATACACATCCAATGTCACCGGTTGTTCAATTGTGTCAATAAAACGAGGGGAGGAACCTATTGGAGAGTCTGGCGAGGATCTCCGGCCAGATGTTGCAGGATGATTACCTACGGTGTGCGAAGTTGCTGAACCTGCAGTTACTCCCTCTGGAAAAACATGCTCAACAATTTCTGTACCAGACTCAATTTGCCCAGACAGCGATCTTGAGTTTAATGTGAGCAAGTGATCATTAGAGAAACTTAACGAAGTTGGGGGCGGCTCTGAGGAGCCATGGAACTTGAAAATAGCAGGCCGATTGAACCTTCCAAGTTTAACATCTCTTCCAGCGGATTGGCCATTAAATCCACTTCGCAAGCGGGAATCTTGGGCCCGAGCTCGACGGTAAGCGAAGAGAACGAAGGCAATCATCAAAAGAGCTCCAACTGAGGCAACAATAATTGCCACTTTGATACTGGATTTCGAGCTGTGATGGCGCGGACTACTTTGATCAGGAACGCCATGATTATTATGTGGCCAGTTGCTCGGGAAGATCAAGAGTGAGTTTCCAGGATGAAATGAACTATCAGAAAAGTTTTTCAAGCTAATAGGGACTGTACCACTTAGATCATTGTAAGACACATTAAAGACCCTCAAATTCGATGAAAGATTTTCAGGGATTCTACCCGTAAAGTTGTTTTTAGATACATCAAGGAATTCCAAACTTCTAAGTTTACCCAATTCGGTAGGCAGCATGCCTGATAACTGATTCTTAGCAAGATTTAGCACTTGAAGCCTCCCCAGATTGCCAATGCCAGAAGACAAATTACCTGTCAATGAGTTTTCTGAAAGATCAAGAGACTCTAGTGCCGGGTATGTTGGTTGAAGAAGTAATTCGCTACTATGAGAGCCTTCAATAGGAATTAATCCTGACAACTGATTTCCGGACATATTGAGGTTCATCAATGTCATTGAAGTGAACAATGTAGGTGGAATAGGTCCACCAAGTTTATTGGCGCTGAGATCAAGTGTAACCAGTCTTGGGTAGGTGCCCAATGATGGAGGTAAGTTTCCCTCGAGAGAATTGTTTCCGAAATTAAGAGAAGTCAAACGTTGAAACTGAGAGGTTATATTGGAAATAATTCCAGTCAACCTGTTTGAACTCAAATCAATAGCTTCCAGATTGCCTCCCCAGCTCTCAATAACTGAAATGTTATCATCTAGCATATTTCTGCTCAAATCCACAACTGCACAATTTCCCACAGAAGATGGGAGTGAACCTAACAGGTGGTTTGATGAAATATTAAGAACACTCAAAGTTGTTGAATTGACTTTCGGAATTGAACCTGCATGTGTCGAAACGAAATATAAAACTTTAACCATCACTTTAGGAGAAGCTTTGAGTCCAAAAGGAAATGGAATATTAGATAGGACCGTGTGCATTGCTATTAAACATCCAATTTAACTTTCGGCAGAAGTCAAAGTAAACTATTCTGTCTAAAGAATATCATAGAAAAACTATATAGCATAAAACAAAATAAAGAAAAAGAAAATCAGTGAGACAAGTACATAACTATCTAGCTAATCTAAGAGTCAATTCCTCAAAGAATAAATACACGAATGAGAAGAATTAAATATCTTTCATCAGTCAACCGCACCATTCAATTTCTGAACAGAGGATCTCCACGTTTAGGCTCTAAAAGGAACCATGATTTGGCCCCTATGATGAAAGATATCCAAGTGTAACTAAAAGAACATGATACTGTGAACCCTCTTTTCTGTTTCTCACGGAACAGAACAAACCTCTCTTCAGAGGGTCATCAAGAAATTTACCCTTATCTGCTCTTCTTCTTTTCGCCCTATCAGATCTCCCTGATTTTTCTCCACTAATTTAAGTACTCATTTAATAATAATGCAGTATGATTCTGACAGAAAGATTCTCATCAATTAAAACCCCCCCCCCCTCCCCAAAAAAAAAAACATCATCATGAGCGGCAAGAATGCTACACCGGAGGAATGGGGAACCTCTACACGGTGTAACAAAGGATAAGTAAAGAGAAAAATGAACATATTAAGGACAAATAGATTGCTAGTGAGATAAATGTCATTCATTTTAGGTGCAAATATTGTGCTATAACATAAGATATTGAAAGCAGAGAGAAATTCCATATTTTCAAGTTTTCAAGATAAAGAAGAAATATCGCTCCAGCAAAGCTTGCCATGAATTTTGAGCTATACAGCATGAAATTAAACCATCGCAAAAAGACTGTATTGTGGCTACTAAATGATACAGCCATGCAACTATTCCATTAGAGGCTTCTATTAATTTTACTAAACCAATTAGGAAACCTCTTTGCTTGACTACTTTTTGTCAAGAATAAAAAGTAAGTCCTATTTAACATGCTTTGCTATTCAAAACTCCTCTACCAAATCCACGTTACTCAAGATCTGTTGAGGCAAACACAAAAACAGGTAGTAAGAAGTTGTTCTAAATTCTCCCAAAAAAACACATTTTTATACTTGGCATAGGCCGAATGACCTTAAACGATTTTTATTTTCTGCGATATGTATAGCCAAACACTACTCACGCAAGAAAACTAATTACAACCTGACAAGTAAACAGAAAGAACAAGTTTTGGCATTCACAACTGTAAGGTTCCAATTTTGTAAAACGCAAGAAAGTTTCCAATTCAAGTCCACCACCAAAATTTATGAGCCTTGAAGTTTAAGGCATGCATAACAAATAATATACAAACAAAAGTTATATTTAATTTAGATCATTCAACAACAAAAAATACTGATCCAAGAAATGCAAATAACCTGAAAATCCATTGCCACTAAGATCCAGTTCTTCCAATGGAACCATCCCTTGCAAAAGCTCCTCAGGAATCGACCCGAAAAGCTGATTATTCCCAAGCCTTAGAACCCTCAAATTAGGCAATAACCCGAAAGACGGAAGCTCTCCCATTAAAGCATTATTCCCCAAATCCAACACTCTCAAATTCACAAATCTCTGCAACAAATCTCCCCTAAAAAAACCACCACCCAAGTTATTATGACTCAAATTCATAATCTGAACTGTTGCAGCCAATGCAGATACATTATCCGGTCCCATATTCGAAAACGACCCGAAAAACGAGTTGTTACTCAAATCAAGATGCTCAATATACCTCAACTCATAAAACAACTCCTCAATATCACCCCAAAGCCCATTATTATGCAAATCCACGACTCTCAACTGCTGAAGACTACTAATTCCACTCGGGTAACCCCCTGTAAAATTATTGCTACTCAAATTCAGGTAATTCAAACTCCAAAGCTCGTTAATTCTGGCCGGGATTGGGCCATAAAACTGGTTACCAGACAGATCCAAATGTTGAAGAGTGAACATGGAACCCAAGGCGGGTACAACCCGACCCGTGAAAGAGTTACCCGAAAGACTGAGATTTTTGAGCTGTTTTAGCCCATTCAAAGTTGAGAACTTCAAGTCACCCACTAATCCAAGCCCGTCAAGTGCAATGGAGATAACTGAATTTGAGTTGGTGTCACAAACGACGCCGTGGAATGACTTTGGGCATGTTGATGGATCTGACCCGAGACCCGTTTGGCTCCAAGTGTTGAAGATTTTGCCTAATGGGTCGTCTTTTATGCCCTTTTTGAACTCCAAAAGTGATCGAACTTCGTCTTCTGAAGCAGAAGAGGCGTTGAAATGAAACAGAAGCAACAGGAGAAGTAGAGAGAGAGATTGAGAGAGAGTCATAATGTGAATGAGTTAAGTACTAAGAATGAGGCATTAGGATGAAAAAGGAAAGTCTGAAAAAGGGTAAAAATCAGAAGAGTTTAAGGTGGACTATGTTGAGAGCACCATGGAAATTCAAGAAAGCTCAGGGGAGAGAGAGAGAGTGTGTGTGTGTTTTTTTTTTGGAGAGGTGGGTGGTAGGGGGAGGGGGTGGGAAAAGAGTTGGAAAAGGGGAATAAAAGAGGGAAATTAGGGTTTTTATATTAGGGGGATAGAGTGGCAAATGAGTTGGTGTCTCGTTTGTATTTTGCTCTTTTCTCTCTGTACATTACCCTGACGGAATGGGGTGTTTTTTCATGAGAGAAAGGGGTGGTGGAGTAATGGGGGGTGGGGTGGAGTAGGGAGCAGAAGCGGATTTAGAGCCCGTTTGGATTGGCTTTAAAAAAAAAAATATAGTTTTTCAAATAGCTTTTAAGTCAAAAAGCACTAAGTTGGGATTGCCCAACTTATTGCTTTTGGCTTGTTTTAAGCGGTTTTTAATTTATTTTAAGCACTTTTCAACTTTGCCAAACACTGAAAAAAGCTAAAAAGAACTTAAAAACTGATTTGACCAGCTTAAAAGCCAATCCAAACACTAGCCTTCGGACATAAATTTTTGGTCGAAACCCGAGGAAAATAAAGTTTTTGAAGTTGCTTTGGAAAATAATTATTGAAAGTTAAAATTGTGTTTGGATATTCATTTTATTAGGAAAATAAAAGTTGAAATTTTGAAAAATTTCACCGGGAACTTCAAATTTGTTTTAAAATCTTTATCAAATATTGATTATATTCTAAGAACAAACAATAATTTTAATTTTATTTTAAGAAAGTAGCCAAAATTCATGGTCAAATGGGAGCTCAAAATCTGAAGTTGATGAGTTCGAAATTTTAGTTTTTTGAAATTAATAATGTATAGAATATATTAAATAAAGAAATTAAAATGTAAAATTTAGATCAAAGGTATTGGTCCAAGCCGAATTGCAGTGAAACTTTACCTCCGCCCTTGGTGGAGAGAGCATCAAAAGTGAGGTTTTAATATTTGGGAAATGAGTTGTTTTGTAGTGAAAGATGAAGGAAGATTGATTTTAATAATAATGACATTGACAGAGAAGATTTTTATTATTTGTAAATGCTAAAAAGAAATTGTATTTGGTGTGTTATGGTTTGAGTTTACTCCATGTTTGTGTGTATGTGTGTTCAGACAGAATTGTGGTGTTATTTTATTGCTCTTACTTGAAAATTCTTGAATAGGGAATCATAACTTTAATACAGGGCAAAATTTGAAATAGAGTCTAGTGAACAAGTTTATTGTGGTGAACATGTCCGATAGAACAATTAAGTTTATTCTCTCCTTTTTTATTATGTGAAGAAGTAAATACTAATTTTACATAATTTTATAACCACACAAATATAATAATATATCTAAACACAAATTAAACACTCTCGCTTCAAATGAAGTAGAGGGAGCATAGGTAACACACAACTGGAAGGAGTCTTATCTAGACGGAAGAACAATTTGGGTTTCGTTTCCTTCCCTTTTCCAAGCAAAGTATCCCCTAATTTAAGGCAGTAATAATGCAATGTATGTAAATTATGAAAAAAACTTATTTAGGGCGGGTAATATACAAAATTTAGATAATTTTGATAAACAAATTTCAAATATTGTATAGGAAGGGAAACTCCCGTAATATTTGGGGTTATGAGATTTTTCCAGTGGGCTTTGCAATTTTGCCACATTAATTGTACAAACACTTTCTTTTTTTGGTACTCTTTATATTTCTAAAATGAGAAATTTTCATAAAGCACTATCTTTTAGTAGTAATTAGCCATTCATAAATACCATTTGCTATATTACGGATTATAGATACCTTTTATGTGGTTATAAGATGTATATGATGTATTTAAGCTATTGTATTCATGAATACAGTAGCAAAAATAGGCGTGAATCAGGGAAGTTCAGCTAATCAGTTGTTGTATTCGAGTGTATTCGACTGTATTCATGGAGTGAAATATGGGATTACAGCTGGACAGATTATTATATTCGACTGTATTCACGGCGTGAAATAGGGGATTACACTATTTTTAAAACGGAAAGTGAATCAATTAACATAATAGACTCCTAATATAACTCAACAAACTCAATTATAACACACAAATTTTGTATTTTCAGTTATAAAAAAGATTCTCAACTGAGAAATATCCCAAAAACATAGCAATCTTCAGAGAAATTATATAATACATCTGAATACATAAATTATATTAATTAAAAAAAACTTATGAATACATTCATGGCATATAGCGAGACAGTGAATACAATGAAATACATAGAATACATCGGGATACATTGAAATACAATGAGAAAAAAAGACAGTGAATAAAATGAAATACATGGAATACAACGAGATACATTGAATTACAATGGAAAAAAAGACAATGAATATAATGAAATACATGAAAATACATTGAAATATATTAACAGAAAATCAAGTTGCTCGGCCCCAAACTCCATCGTCTTTGTTCAAGAACAAATCCTAATTTCCAGCGAATCCGCCGTTCACCGGAAGCCGGTAATGAAAACGCGCCGCCTTCGTGGAAATTTCACTCTGAGTTGTTTGGCAATAAAAACTATATTCACATCTTTCCAGTCACAAAAACAATCTTCGGTAGCATTGCATCTGGCACTCTTGTTTCGTCAGGTAAGCAAGGGAGGTCCATTCTCAGCAGTTGTTCGAGTATGTTCGTACTATGGCTTCTTGACATTTGTACATCTCGATTGAAACTGGTCCTTGACTTCGCATAAGGAGCGTCTCTCGCTGGATAAAATTGGAAAAGCCATTTTAATGCAGAAACAAATCCGGTGGGAGGAGGAGAAGATCGAAAATTTTAATGGGATGGGGAAGAAAATGAGATGTATCAAAGTAGAGAGAGAAAGAAAATAGTGGAACTGACTAGCGTATTTAGTGGCTTAGGGCTAGGAGGTAACCAAAATTAAATATTTTGCTATAAGCCTTAAAAGGTATCTATAGAATATAATTTTTTTAAATGGTATTTATTTAAAATAAATAAGGTGTTAACCTTTGCTATAGGAGTAAAAATTCCTTTTAAAATCAAGGTTAAAACACTTCTTGGTTTGTAAAACTAATATTGGTCCAGATACAATGGTTAAAATCGAAATGCAGAAAAATGGATCAAACATAATATAAATTCTAAAAATAAAAAGTTTTAGAAAAAGCATTTATACCAAGTTGCAAGTAATAGACAAATTGATTTGTATTGGTCCTCTTTTAGATATTTCAAAAAATAAAATATCTAAGATGTTCATTTTCAGAAAATGTTCACCCTTCTATTTAGAACTAGTCTTTTTTTTTCGTGTTTGGACGTGAGAGACAGGAAAGCACATAATTTCGTTCAAATTTGCCCCTTTGCTTGCTGCATAATGTAAGCAATCATCTTTGAATATGGATATGGCAAATCAACAGGAAAAAAGAGTTAAAAAAAATAAAAAATAAAAAAGAGGGGGTGGGTCGTTGGGTTAGTGTGGTGGGCAGAAGCGGAGCCAAAATTTAAAGTTTATGGGTTTTGAATTTGCCATGGAACTCATAACTCGTTTTTGTTATTGGGTTCGCACTTAAGTATTCATACATATTTAATGAATTTCTTAAGAAAAATACATTATTTAAATAAAAATGACTGGATTCGGCCGAACCCGCACCTAGTAAGCTCGCTCCGCCCCTGGGGAAGGTGTAGGAGCCTTTGTCTACGTGATAAACAATAGAATATTCCTAAAGACAAGAAGGTATGAGATAGGATTTTAATATACATGGATATTAGTTGTAAATTGTAACATCTAACATGTAATATAATCTACATTTTGGCATTTGTATTTTCGACTGTTTGTTAGTGTATGAGAGAAAGTTGGCTCTTCTTCTTTATTTCGGTGGTTAAGTTTATATACAGTAACTGTACTTTACTCGTTATAGTGATAAAGGTTTATATTTTTGTTACATTATAATTGAGTTTTACACACTATAACAGTAATATTACAAAGTATTTTTTGTCAGCAGTAACTGAAATTTATCCATTATAATATAAAAGTCACAAACTATTTTTTGTCACGTTAAAGTAAGTGAATTGTACCAGTTATGACAGTGAAATCACAAAACGTTACCTATTATAACAATAAAATCACCTTGATACATAAGTTTTATTATTATAATGGGTAAAATTTAGTGACATTAATATCTTAGTGGATAAAGTTTAGATATATACATATGATAAAAAATAGTTTTGTGACTTATACTGTTGCTGCGATAAAATTTAGTGACTTTACTATTATAGTGGAAAAATTCAGTTACTTCAATATGACAAAAAATAATTTAATAATTTTATTATTATAATTGGTAAAGTCCAGCGATTATACTTGAAATTAATCCTTCATTCTGTAGACATTGTTTCTTTTTCTTTTTCCTCATTTTCTTAACTAACCATGACTTTGATCTGTATATAGATGTAAATGAAGAAATTGGATATTTTGCTAATCTACTGCAAGCATGTTGCAAATTAGCAAAACAAGTATGTTAAGTTCATACCAACAAGTAGATATACAACTGTATTTTTACGCTTACTGACTTAAGATTATGAATTTGCTTCTACTCAAGAGTCAAAAACCAATCTTATTCTTGACAAGTTTAATCTGTGAAAAAACTAGGAGTCTTTGGCTATAAGAATGTCTATATATCTTGTTAGGATCGAAAATAATCAGGTGTCATGCGAAAGCTAGTAAATAAATCTTGAACGACGAAAAATCAGACAAACAAAAAAGAAAACTACCAAAAGAAACACAAACATTTACACTCTGTTTGGATCACTGTTTCCCGTCGTTTTATAATGTATCGTATTGTACTGTATTGTATTGTATCGTATCGTTTTATGAATACAATGTTTGGATAGATTGTATTGTTTGTTGTTGTTAAATAACATTTTGTTGTTTGGTTTGACTGTATCGTACTGTACTGTAACTGATAAGTTTACTAAAATACCCTCAATTATTTTAAATATTTAGTTTATGAAGAATTACTCATAAAAATTATTTAATAAATCCCCTTTCTACTAATTTATCACTAATTATGTATAAATTAAGCAATTAAATTCATGCAAATTCTATCGAAATTAGTTGAACAAGTTAATGATATTAAAAATAATAATAAGTACACTATATTCATAATTAGATCATAATTTTCTTTTTTCGGTCGAAGATCATGAAAATATTAAGTAGACTCCATTCAGACAAAAGTAAAACAAAACCTTTACTCGAAGAGTATGGAGAAGCGACAGAAGAACAAAACGAGTTTTTAACGTATGTAGGATATTATATAGGTTATATTTGGGATGCTGTTGAGAATTTATATAGGTTATTAGACTTCAGGTAGAATTCTATTATAGAATTATATGAGAAAGAGACTTTGCTATTATTTAAAATAAAAAAAGGTAAAGGGTATAATAGAATTATAAAGTAATAAGTTAGGGCATAATTAGAAAGAAAAATAGGAAACAATCCCACCACACCAAATCGGTTGTTTCAAAAAATGGGACTTTTCATTGTTCCGGAACAATGGATTTAACAATGCAATACAACCAATTTTAACTAAACAATCAAAACAAACATTGTTCTGGAAAAACAATACAATACGATACAATGGGTAACAACCATCCAAACAAGCTGTTAACGTGGTTCGGTCAATTGACCTACGTCCACGGCGGAGATGAGCAATCCACTATATAAAGAGTTTACAAAATATCGAAAGAACGACCTCACGAAGAGACAAACACAAGCGGCATGCTAACACTTGCCCCGTAAAGTTCTCCTCCTAAACAAGACTATCAAACCCCTTATGGCTACTGATCACGCCCAACTATGCCTTATAAAAAGGACACGCGGACGTTGCAAATATAATCTGAGTATTTAGCCCAGAGTCGAACCCACAAGGAATTAACCTATCAATTACTTTCGTTAGACTTACTAAATTCCACGGAGTCACTTCCCAAACGTTGTGAGTAACAATTGATGGTATTTCTACTAACTACTAATGATAGTAAATAAACAGCTGAAAACTAACTATGATTAAGTTGTAAACAATTAAGAGAAGGTTCTAAGGTTATGATTTCCCCTATTGATGAAAACCCTTCCGGTTATGCTTCACATAGAATCACCAAATCATCTGTATCAATCATGAGCGCTCCTCTTACCGTAAATCTCTCCGAGTAATTACGATAATTTACTAGACGCACTCTCCCGAGATACGCTAGCTGGCTTTGTTTATTACAGCTCTCTTTAGATTGCACCCAAGGCTTCGTTATCCCTAATCCCGCCTTTAAACCCGCAGTTATAGATCCCTCTTATACTTTGGAAGTGGTGTTGTTCAACAATTACCTAAATATGCACTCTCTCCCGAGTTATGCACACTAAATAGGCACAACTAATTGAGGATCCTGTCAATCAACTACAACAAGCACGTAGTTGAACAAATAGAGATTAAACTGGCAAACTATATTAACATAATCAAGAACTTCATCCTTCAATAGGTTCCATCAAAACCCTAGACAAAGGAATTAGCTACTCATGGCAAAACTAGATAAAACTACTAAATTATTCATAATGGGTAATTGCAAGAAGATAAAAGAGATAGAAAAACTCTAATGTTTGGTTGATCTTCTCACACTTGTTCTTGCCTCCAAAAGTAGTCTAAAACAAGCTTAAAAAACAATCTTGGGCGAGTTCCTATAGCTTATAAGGGTTTGGAACAAGTTTTCCCGAATTTATACTTTGGTCCCCAATTTTTCTGACGCGTGAACAGTGCACCGCAGTCGCGGCAGGACCGCGGTGGGAGCTGACTATTCTGCCTGGAGGTTTAATCTACCGCGGTTGCACCGCGGTCGCGGTGGACTTTGTCCAGGCCATTTTTTCGCTTCTTTGTGCTCGGGTACTTCTTGAGTGGGCGTTTTCTTCATATTATCGCCTCCAAACCACTCCGTAGTGCTTCCTCACTTGGAATATTCCCTGCGAAACAAAAGAACACCATTTAGAGCATTTTGTTGGCAATTTGACTATAAAACAACAATAAAGCATGGTAATATTAAGGTGTAAATATCATCTATATAGCCTAATATCAACACCCCACACTTAAATCATTGCTAGTCCTCGAGCAATCCACCACACTCCATCAAAGTTCCTTCCCTAAGCTTTTCCCTTAACGACTCACGCCTTGAACATTTTACCAAAGTTGCACCTAGTAGTGAACAACCTTTACCTCAAGAGTCAAATCTTTCGTACCATGCACCATTCGCACTTACTCAAACCACTCTATACAAGAGTCAAGACTTACCTTTCCTTTGTGAATCACATGCCCTCACATCACACAAGAGAGTAGTTCCACATATAATGATATTTAGGACAATTAGGAACTTAGATAGACAGAATTCGCTCACTCTTAAAAAGAACATTCACATGCCACAAAGATGCACCATAGGCTTGCCCGTAGTGTAATACTCTACTAATCGAGCCCACTCAGTCTAAGATCAATAGGACTTCACTTGGTTGTAATGTAGGCTAAGGGACGGGTAGGATATATTTGGATATAGTGACTAACCTCTTTAAGCACTTTTAATACAATTGCATTAACCTTCAAGACCATACTTATGTCAACCAAACACTCCACCACATTTATTTTAAACATCCCCAACCATTAGGTGCAGTTGTAACAAACCACCACTTATCAATTACTACATTTATTTATAACATTTTTTTTTTCGTGGTGCTTTTTCTTTTACTCCTCAAAATTCTGCACATTTTCTCTATTTCAATGGTTCCACTCAAAAACCAAACCACCCACCCCACACTTTTGCTTTTGCATAATTCAATACCATTCAAGTGCTTATGGGAGGTAAGAGGGTTCAAACAGTAGGCTATTCAAACAATTGGGTAAGGTTCGCAATGTGGTTGCCAAAGAAACAGGCTTATAGGCTCAACGGGGTTAACTAAGATGTATTACATTTATGTGGGTTTACTTTATATGTCTGGCTCAACAAAGAAATGCCTATATCACTTCTAAAACTGAATGAAACTACTATTTCATTTTGCAAACACACAGGGCAAGTTCTAGGCATCAAATGTGAATCATGGAATGCAGTAAAACTCACACACACATGGCACATGACTCACTCCCGATTGGTTTATCAAGACATTCTCTTTTGAGTGTTCAAGTTAGATACAAACATACAATTTTAAAGTACTGTAGCACGATTCAACCATTGAGACTAAGCGTTACACTCTAGTGTCTATTGTGTTCAGGTGTATCACCGCTAAGGGTTTTTCCTTTGATTTTAGCTCGTACCCCATTAATCCTAATCTAGAAACTAAAAAGAAACAAAATGAACAAAAACTACCTACACCCGGCTTAAGCTAAACCCTTGAAAAAGAACCGTGGCCCAAAGAAAAACCAAAGGGGGAGTTACTACACTACCTAAAAATGAAAGAAAAATAAAAAAATCTTTTTGGTATTTTCTCTAGACTAACTTCCCTCAAGAAAATTGTCTAAAGGATCCGT
The DNA here is from genome assembly GCF_001879085.1 of Nicotiana attenuata. Classification (NCBI taxonomy): domain Eukaryota; kingdom Viridiplantae; phylum Streptophyta; class Magnoliopsida; order Solanales; family Solanaceae; genus Nicotiana; species Nicotiana attenuata. The sequence goes on from NC_031994.1 coordinate 32,342,996, forward strand.
CATCAGGAAGACTCTCCATATTCCATTTTTTTTTCTCGACTTAGTCCTCAAGAACCCCGCCGAAAGAGATCCGTCGTCGGGACAAGTCACTTACTATTTTAACTTACCTAATGAACTATTACTCAAACACCAAAACAATCAAAGCAAATTAAAACAAAACAAAATCAAACAGTCAATTGTTACAATTACATACATACAATGAAGTATCCCCCACCCCACACTTAAAATGAAAACATGTCCTCATGGCTTAAAAATTTAAAGAACAGTGAGGTAAAGGAACTTCCCTGAAGGATCACTCCTGATTGGAGACGGTGTCTGGGTTTACTTTGCAAGCATGACCCAGAGCTCTCAACCAGCCTAAGAATTTCTTTTCTGACTTTACCTGCCGGTCAGCTACCGCGTCTACACGGGCACCCAAATCAGTGACTGAGGTTCGCAACCCAGCCATCTCCTGCTCCAAAGCTATTTTGCGGGTGCTCCGGCGGGGCTGTGATGGGCCTGCCTCTTCCACTCTCGGAGGTGGTGGGACCTCTGCTGCCTCAGCCTCAGCATTATCAGATTCATCATCCGAGTCAGTAACATTCACCACCGGCTCTATCCTAATTCTAATTTTCCTTGCCAGGAACGGGGCTTGCAGTGGCAATTGCCCATCAACTCTAATGTCTCCAGGGACTCTAGCAAGACGACACAGCCTGGTGACTAGAGAAGGGAAGTAGAAGCCCTTGAGTAACTCAGGTGATCTAATGAGCATCTCGTCATGGAGGAGCCTGGCCACATCAAAATCCCTGTGGGCCATGAAACAATAGATTGCTACCGCCTGTGGTAGATTAACATCGGTCGTATTGCTGGAGGGAAACAGCCGACTGTTGATAACGGTGAGCCAACACTTGGCCTTCCAATTGAGAGACTGGGAGTTGAGTGTGATCCCGTGCTCTATCCAAATGTATTCTCGGTCTGGCACACAGATAGTCTCAAGAAGAGTTCCCTACAAGGCACTTATTCGTCTAAAAATACGATAATCATCAGTTTCTCCCCTGAACACGGGCAGCCGGTATGTCACGCCCCAAAACCGAGGGACACGACCGGCGCTCAACCGGAAGACCCCAGTCAAGCGGACCTGGAATTGCCTTTCCTATCCCACGCGTTACCCCGTGATTTCGATATACATTATTCCTGTGAAATAGCCATTTATAACTTAAGCATAAACTTACAACTTGAATTCATTTCTACTTTTTATCATTACCATCATATGATACCAAATACTTACAACATTTACCAACGTGGATCACGATTCCGAACCGTACCATTACTTACCCAAAATACATATGTACACTACCCACATTGTGTCTACGGAGCCTCTAAGGATACAAAAGGATGATACAATACTTGCCGGTAACAAGGCTCCAGCTATACCTTACACAAATGCCAAAACAAGACTCCGGAATAAAAGCGGCATGAGCCACGCAGGGCCCCGAGAGAAAAGGGGCTCACCAATTCAGCTGATGAAAAGTGAAGGAGTGCTACGGACGGTAGACTGGAGTACTTGCTATAGATCCACCTACAATCATAACACGAATGTAGCGCCCCCGGCAAAAGGGACGTCAGTACATTTGAATTGTACTGGTATGTATAAATAAACTTTACCCCAAGTAAACTCAAACAATACACAAGTAATGTACAGTAATAGAATCAACAATCAAATGCACATGAAAGGAACAACCAAAGTCAAACAAGTTTCACAATCTCTCCTTTTTCCCTTCCAACATCATTTCATTACATCAACGATTTCACAACTTTCACATACGTTCATTTCAATAGTGATTTCGATCACTTTTCCACCCTTATTACCTCGGCCACCCTTATCACCCCAACCCACAATTTATCATTTTGTGTTGCGGCGCGCAACCCGATCCCACCGGACAATCACATTTCACACAACAACAATAGTCCACAGTTCAATCGCATGGCTTCAGGCCATCCAGAATATCATTTCACAACAACAATAACAATTCACAAAGAGTTTTCATTTGTATCAATTACGACTTCTTTCCATCATTTACTACACAGCCCTTACCACATAAACACATTTACACACACACATGGTTTGTAGCCATTTATCTATACCATCATATCGGAACGTTTAACCAACAATGTTCAAGGCATATTAATCGCAAGAATTCATGAAATAGGCCATCTTGCCTTAACACACGTGAAGCAACCAAAATTCACAAATAGTCCACATAAGTAACACATACCAAATACTCATACACCAAACAAGGTGACTCTACAAAGGTTAGAGTTAGCCATACATACCTGGAGCCGAATTTCCTTTTAACTTCTACTTTCAATTCACCAAACGGTCTAGCAACGTCAATCTAGTGCACAAGTTAACACATATTACTTAGGATTGAAGCTCACAATTACTACCCGAACATTTTTAGGTTATCAGCCCTTCTTTTGCAAACCTCTACTTCTACCCAATTTCCTTACTAGGTATTAGGTTTTAAAAGACATGCATGTATGTTTCAACTTTGTTTTCAAGAATCAATGCATGAGAATCCCCCTTTATGTTTAAACCTGAAAATCAATGAAAAAGGGTTAGGGATTTTACCTGTAAGAATGGGGATGAAGATAATCACTTTGAAATTTCCCGGCCCGGATAGTTTTGAAGAATCAAATTCGATGAAGATGACTTTCTCTCTCAAGAACCCTCTCTTCCTCTCTTTTATTTTGTTCAGAACACTCGTTAAAATGAGGGTTTGGGGTGTTTTATTAAAAAGAGGGTCGGGTTTAAAATTTAGAAAAATAGGTACCCGAGTCAGATATGCGGTCGCACTTTGCGACCGCAGAGATGAAAACCGGTCCGCAGAATGGACCACAAAAGTGCTCTAAAAATCCAATCCTACTGTTTGGGTCTGCGGCGGAAATGCGGCCCACATACCTATTTTGCAGTCGCATAGTGCACCGCATTTTTAACCTCAAATTTGATAGACATATTGACTCACTTTGCGATAGAAATGCGGTCCGCATATCAGTTATGCGGTCGCATAATGGACCGCATTTTGACCTTAATTTTAACCAAACCACTGACTCAATTTGCGGCAAAAATGCGGTCCGCATACATGATTTGTGACCGTATTCTGGACCGCAAAATAACACTTTTCTGGAAAAACTTGGTTCTTTGATTTTTAAATACTTAGATCAGTACGATGGGTCCGAACCGCGGCTCGCAAGCTCTCCACGAAGAGTTTTACACATTCCCAACACATATTCGGAACCAAACACTACAAGCTACTAGGTTTTGAGCACAAATTTTTACGGGGCCTTACACGGTACACCATGCGAATGGCCTCGATGGACGCATTTATCCATGTATTGCGTATAGTAACAATTCCATTCTCATGTTCCGGGCAGTTAGCATAAAACTCCCGTACCATCCGAACATTGGCCACCTCTGGTTCCTCAAAGAAGATGTCCAACTGACACCTCCTCAACTCATTAAACATATTCGGGCATTCCACCTCTAAGGCTTGTCGGTCAATATGCACCTCTTGTAGCAATTTCTTAGCTTCCTTTGAATTGCACCGGTCCTCCGCCAGTTTGGAGACAAACCTAGTGTTGTCAAACTGGGACGCACTAGCTTGCCCCTAGCTCTCGAGGAGCTACCCGGTCCACTAGCGGAGGGCCCGGTGTTGCGTCGCTTCCTAGATGAACTCATTTTGGCCTGTCAAACAGAGAAACGCCTATTAGTGAGTACGTGAAATGTGTGACTATAGGTGGTTACTCATACTTCAACACAACCATGTCACATTAGCCCTTATACTCCATTGGGGCAATTTCTCAAACACTTTGTGGGCAAGACAAAATTTACATACATATAGCCCATAATGTGACATCAAATCCTCCCCAAATACAATATACCACTACACCATCACACCCCCACAATATTTCATTCAATCACCCACCAACAAACACCTTTTCACCACAAGAAACATACAGCCCCTTCACCAATCATTCTCAAAAATGAAATTCAAAAGACAAACAAGAAGGAACTACACAAATCTACCAACAATTACAACCCATTACAACATGAAACTAACAAAAACTACAACACAATACAAAAGAAAAGAGAAGGGAGAGGTGAGTATCATACCTTGATGGAAGACTAGCGAGAGGAATGGAGATGGGGAAGTGGGATGAGTGAAGAAGAAGAAGAAGAAGAAGAGAGGAATGGGGGTGGTCGTGGGTTTAGGTTTAGAGAGAGAGAGGGAATTGGGGAAATAAAGGGGTGGGTCGGGTGTTTTGGATAGTGAAGAGGGGGGGGTT
>NC_031994.1:32347381-32388024 GCF_001879085.1 Nicotiana attenuata
TGGGGGGAGGGGGGGTAGAAATTTGAACAAAATAAAAAAAACAGAAAAGAAAAAAAAAATACCTACCTGACGTTGAACCACCGCGGCCGCGGTGGATTAAATAACGCGAGGCAGTCTACTCTTCGTTCACCGCGGTCACGGTGGACTGCCTAGTTCTGAGGCAGAATCCTCGCCTCTCATCGCGGTCGCGGTGCTGACGCTTTTTATTTTTATTTTTTTTATGAAGTTACAAGTACACACTACCAACAACATTCGTGGGTTGCCTCCCACGCAGCGCCTGATTTAACGTCACGGCACGACACAAACCAGCGCATTTAAGGCTCGCTCGACCTCTGAGGTTCCGTCAGTTGGATCTCAATCACTTCTTTTGGTTCACTCATACCTACATATAGCTTCAATCGCTGCCCATTGACTCTAAATGTGTGCGAGTCTTTCTTCGAGGCAATTTCCACAGCTCCTGAGGGGAATACTTTGACCACTCGAAATGGACCAGACCATCGTGACTTAAGCTTACCAGGGAACAACCGTAATCTTGAGTTGTAGAGCAATACCATGTCCTCGGGTTTGAAATGTCGCTCAACAATGTTCTGGTCATGCAACCTCTTCATTCTCTCCTTGTACAACCTTGTGCTCTCAAAATCAAGATGTCTGAACTCGTCGAGCTCATGCAATTCAATGATTCTTGTTGTGCCCGCAGCCTCAATGTCTAGGTTCAGTTGTTTCAGTGCCCACCAAGCTTTGTGTTCAAGTTCCACTAGCAAGTGGCAAGCCTTCTCAAACACCAACTTGTATGGTGACATACCAATTGGTATTTTAAAAGCAGTTCTATACGCCCAGAGTGCATCATCTAGCTTCTTCGCCCAATCAGTTCTTGTGGCGTTTACTGTTTTGGTCAATACACTCTTTATCTCTCTATTAGACACTTCCACCTGGCCACTTGTCTGCGGATGATACGGTGTTGCCAACATGTTACGCACATCATACTTTGCGAGCAGCTTCTCAAAAGCTCGATTACAGAAGTGAGTGCCTCTGTCACTGATTATGGCTCTCGGTGTCCCAAAACGGGTGAATATGTTCTTCTTCAAAAACCCCACCACTACTCTTGCATCATTAGTGGGAAATACAACAGCTTCAACCCATTTGGACACATAATCTGCAGCAACAAGTATGTACTTATTACCAAAGGAGCTGACGAAGGGGCCCATGAAGTCAATTCCCCAAACATCAAATACTTCCACCTCTTGAATCGGGTTCATGGGCATCTCATGGCGTCGGGAAATGTTCCCAGTTCACTGGCATTCATTGCAGCCCTTCACCCATTGGTGCGCATCTTTGAACACTGATGGCCAAAAGAACCCGGCCTCTAGCACTTTCGCAGCTGTCCTAACTCCTTCAAAATGCCCTCCATACGCTGATGCATGACATGCCTGCAAAACAGAAGATTGTTCTATCTCGGGGAGGCACCTCCAGATCATATTGTCAACACATATTCGAAACAAGTAAGGTTCATCCCAATAATACATGCGGCAGTCACGATAAAACTTTATCTTTTGTACAGAGGAAAGATCATAGGGAACTATACCACACGCTAGGTAGTTTGCAAAGTATGCATACCATGGCACTTCCTCAAGATTTATCGCGAGCAGTTGCTCGTCTGGAAAGGTTTCCAGAATGTCTTCAACCTCAGTTGAATTTTCAGCTCCCTCAAGTCGTGATAGATGATCAACGACTTGATTTTCTATGCCCTTACGGTCACGAATTTCGAGGTCAAACTCTTGGAGTAACAACACCCAACGAATTAGGCGCGGTTTCGATTCCTTCTTCTCAATTAAGTACCTGAGAGCTGCATGGTCAGTGTATACAATTACCTTAGAGCCAATCAGGTATGATCTGAATTTATCGAAAGCAAACACCACCGCCAACATCTCCTTCTCCGTCACAGTGTAGTTCAGCTGGGCTCCACTCAGTGTTCTACTTGCATAGTAGATTAAATGCATCAGTTTGTCTTTCCGTTGTCCCAGCACTGCCCCCACTGCGTAGTCACTAGCATCACACATGAGTTCAAATGGCTGCTCCTAGTCGGGGGCAACAATGATTGGTGCTGTGACCAGCCTCTTTTTCAGCTCCTCAAATGCTACCCTACTATCATCAGAAAACAAGAAGGGAATTTTTGAGAAGTCTCTTATGAATCTCCGGTAAAAACCGGCATGCCCGAGGAAGCTCCTGATTGCTTTGACTGAAGTTGGAGGTGGTAGCTTTGCTATCACTTCAACTTTCGCGTGATCCACCTCAATTCCTTACTTGACACCCGGTGCCCCAAGACTATGCCCTCTTGTACCATGAAATGGCACTTCTCCCAATTAAGAACCAGGTTAGTCTCAATACACCGTTTCAGCACACGAGTCAGATTTATGAGGCACTCATCAAATGAGTTCCCCACCACTGAGAAATCATCCATGAATACCTCCATTATATCCTCTACCATGTCAGTGAATATGGCCATCATGCACCTTTGGAATGTGGCGGGTGCATTGCATAGGCCAAAGGGCATCCTCCGGAAGGCATAAATGCCATACGGGCAAGTGAAGGAGGTCTTCTCTCTGTCCTCTGGTGCAATGGAGATCTGATTGTACCCTGAGTACCCATCCAGAAAATAGAAGTGTGACCTCCCTGCCAACCTGTCTAACATCTGATCAATGAAGGGAAGTGGGAAGTGGTCTTTCCGGGTGGCTAGATTTAACTTCCTGTAATCCATGCAAATTCTCCAGCCCGTGACGGTTCTCGTAGAGATCAGTTCATTGTTATCATTCTTAACTACCGTCATGCCACCCTTTTTAGGTACACATTGAACCGGGCTAACCCAGCTGCTGTCAGAGATTGGGAAAATGATTCCCGCATCTAACCACTTTATCACTTCTTTCTTCACCACTTCCTTCATGTTGGGGTTCAGCCTTCTTTGGTGTTCCCTGGAAGGTTTGTGTCCCTCTTCCAACAAAATTTTATGCATACAGTAGGCGGGGGTGATCCCCTTTATGTCTGCCATGGTCCACCCAATGGCAGTCTTACACTCCTTGAGTACCTGCAAGAGTTGTTGTGCCTGCACATCTAACAAACTAGATGAGATAATAACAGGTAATGTGGAGTCAGGTCCAAGGAACTCATACCTGAGATGGGCTGGCAGTGGCTTCAGTTCCAGCTTTGGTGGTTCTTCAATGGATGGCTTGGCTGGAGGAGTTTCTTTCTTTTCCAAGTGCAAGGGCTCAAATTCAAGAGTTCTATCCCAGAACCCTCTGCCCTCTAATGCCAACACCCATTCTGCCAGTTCTTCTCCATTCACCTCATCTAAATTCATCAAACATGCAGCAAGAGGGTCCTCAATAGTCAGCATCTCATCATCAGTTTCTACGATTACATCCACGGCATCAATAAGAGAGCACTTGGCGAATTCACTTGGTCGCCTCATAGATTTCTGCACATTGACTGTTATCTCTTCTTTGTTCAATCTCATCTTGAGCTCCCCAGTCTCACAATCAATGAGAGCTCTCCCAGTGGCCAAGAATGGCCTTCCCAAAATTATGGGAATCCTTTCATCCACTTTGCAGTCTAAGATCACAAAATCTGCAAGGAATACAAATTTCCCTACCTGAATCAACACATCATCCAGGATACCATAAGTCTTTTTACAGTCCTGTCAGCCAGCTGCAACAACATAGAGGTGGGTCTAGCTCTTCCAATCCCCAACCTCTTATAAATCGCCAGGGGCATAAGATTTATGCTGGCCCCTAGATCACACAGTCCCTTAGCAAAAGAAAAGTTACCGATAGTGCATGGAATTGTAAAGCTCCCTGGGTCAGACAGCTTTTCAGTAATTGGTCTAGTCACCACTGCACTACAGGTCTGAGTAAGAGTAACTGTGGCCAAGTCTTGAAAATCGAATATTCGGGACATTAAGTCCTTCATCATTTTTGCATACCCAGGCATCTCTTTTAAAGCATCAATCAATGGGATATTTACCTGGATTTGTTTCAGCATCTCCAAGAACTTTTTGTATTGCTCCTCTTTTTGGTACTTTGCCAACCTCTGAGGGAATGGTGCAGGAGGTCTCTTCTTCCCAATAATTTGGGATTTCTCTTTATCAGCTACCACTTCAACTACTGGTTCGTGGGCTGTCTCAGCTTCTTTCTCAGCCTCAATCTGAATGTTCTGTTCTTCCTGGGCAGGCTGGACTGTCACCTCTGTCATTTTCGTTGACTCATTAAGCTCAATTGGTACTGGTATGAGTGTCTCAGCCTATCTGGTTTCTCGAGCCCTCTCTTGCTCTACATCCAAATCTCTGCCATTACGCAGACTCACTGCCATCAGTTGCTTCGGGCCTTGATCTTTTGGATTTATCTGGGTGTCTGCAGGTAATGTCCCATGAGGACGATTGTTCAGAGACATCGAAATTTGGCCCATCTGCACTTCAATATTCTTGATAGCTGAATCATGTGCATCTACTCTCTCACTAATTTTTGCATTAGAGCCAATAACCTGCTGCATCATTGCCTCAAGTCTAGCAAACTCATCTTCCTGCCGTCCACCATGCTGCTGCTGAGGAGGGTGGTACCCCTGCTGCTGATTCTGATTGTTGTATCCCTATGGCCTTTGGTACGGTGCCATATTATTAGGGGGTCTCATACCTCCCATGTTTCCATTGTTGAACTGTGGCTGGACTGGCCTGTATGGCTGCTGCTGCTGACCCCAATTTTGACCACCCTGTCTCTGGCCTCCATTATTAGACACATAATTCATGTCTTCAGGGTAGTGATGATGATCATGTTCTGCATTCCACTGGTTACCAATTGGCTGACTAATGCAAGATGCGAACAAGTCCCCATTGGTAGTGTCTACGATGTGTACCTGTTGCTTCTGCCCTGACTCTTCCACCTTTTTGGTGAGTATACTCATCTGTGTCAATAAGGTGGCCATATTTTCAGCCATAGAGTTGGATGGATCTAAGGGCACTGAGTGAACCACTGGGGTGATAGGTGCATTCCTGGTTATCCATCCCGAATTCTGTGCCATCTTGTCAAGCAGACTCTGACCTTCTCTCCATGTTTTGCTCAAAAATGCTGCACCAGCTGAAGTATCAACTATGTTCTTCACGCTATCTGACAATCCCATGTAAAACCGTTGTCCTAACATCAGATCTGGGATACCATGGTGTGGACATATAACCAGTATCCCCTTAAAGCGTTCCCATGTTTCATGCAGTGTCTCCATTAGTCTCTGTTTAAAACTCAAAATTTCATCAATTTGTTGAGCAGTCTTGTTGGGTAGGTTGAACTTGTTGTGGAATTGTTTGACTAACTCCTCCCAAGTTGTTATGGAATTTATGGGGAGTGAGTTTAGCCAGGTCTGGGCAGCTCCTGTCACTGAGAGTGGGAACAACAACAACTTGATTGCTTCCTGAGTTACGTTAGGCTGCCTTTGGATTTTGCAGATTGACAGGAAATTCTTCAAGTGCTGCTGAGGATCTTCGACTTGTGACCCCGAAAATAGTCCCTTGTTCTGTGATAACTAGGGATTTTAACGTGTTTTACGCTCCTTCTTGCTTACGCTTTGGTTATAAATTGTTACAAAATAGTCCCAAAAGGCTCATAAGTGTGCTTGACTGCAGGTTTGATCGACAAAGTGATGAAATGTCAAAGATCGGCTCAAAGGGTGAAACCTGCTGAAGTATCAAAGACAAGACAATATGAGGGCAAACAGGCCTAGTGCGGCCGCGGTACACATTGCGCGGTCCGCACTAGGTAGGTTCAGAGAGATGGCTAAAATGGGCTTAAGGCAACGCGGCCGCGGTACACATTTCGCGGTCCGCGGTGAAAGCTCCGCGACCGCACTACCATTTGGTGCAGTCCGCGGAAGAGAGATTCAGAGAGGTGAATTCTGCCTTGATCCAAGCTGCGCGGTCCGCGGTCATATCTGTGCGGACCGCAGTAGAGACCTCCGCGGCCGCGGTCAATTCTACGCGGTCCGCGGAGCCCAAGTTCAGAGTGCCCAGAGTTGAATTTCAAGAGCCTAGTGCGGCCGCGGTCCATTTTGTGCGGCCCGCACTGACCCCGCAGGGGCATTTTTGTCCAAGTTTTCCAGCTTAGTATAAATAGAACCTTTTTCCATTTTTAGGGTATCAGTTATTTTATTTCAGCAGCTGCGCTCGTGAGACTTCATCTGTAGCCATTTTTGGCATCTTAGCTTCAAATTAACGATAGATTCTTGTATTTTAATTTAGCATTTAATTAATATGTCTTGTTCTTCATCTATTTCTCTATTTTCTTGTTCAAGCATGAGTACCTAAACCCATTAGCTAGGGTTGTGGCTCAACCCTAGTGTGGGTAATTGATGGGTATTGTGATATAAGGCTAGATTGACTATGGGTATTTGTATTTGAGTCAATTTTATGGTTTAATTTATGAATTGGTGGTTGCAAACACTGGTTTGTGCTAAGTTGACTTGGCTCTTCTTGAGAGAGAGAGCCTAAGCCTCCAAAATTGACCCAACAAGGAATTGGGATGGACTCAAGAGAATTGATAGTCCCAATTAAAGGGTTGAACCTCGAGAGAGTAATTACCCGACTTGAACCCTAGTTGCTTGAGCTAATTTGCCTACCCATTTGGTCTCGAGGGAGTCAATTGGGCAAAATCACTCTCTCTACCGAGAGGCGTGAGAGTGGGTAAAATTGTGCAACGGTTATACATATTTCCCCAATCATGTCAATCAAGCTTTAGAAGCAATTACCCGTCAATTAGCCACCTAGGTGAAAGTCACTACCCTAGTGCCCCTTATTCCATTAGATACAACTCTTAGCAATTATCTCTTAGCGTAATCTAGTTTCAATTCTAATTAGTAGTTTTATAATAGTAGTTTATAAAAGAAAACCCAAAAATTATGAGAAGATCAATTAAGAATATACACGCGATCCTAAGCTAAGTGGATACCCAACTCCAATCCTAGCTCTCTGTGGATTCGATCCCGACCCACAAATCGGGTAAAAGCTATTGCGACCCTCTCTTGCTACCTTTTATTGGTGCGGAGTTGGCTGCAATCATTCTGCAACAAGTGCAACATGTTATTCGTGATTTGAAATGATTCAGCCTGTATCTGCGGGACTACAATCGCTGTGGGGCCAGATTTTCAGCTGTAGGTTGAGCCTGGTCATAGAGAGCAGCCTATGGCACAGGAGGTGCCGGTGGCGCTATAGGTGCAGGTGGATTGTTTTCATGATCTCCCATGTTTGGTTCGAATTGTTCAATTGTTTGTTGTTGTTTGCTTTTCCGGTTGGCCCGGTTCAAGGCCTTAAAAACTTTTTCGGGATCTGATAGAGCTTCGAATACTTCACCAGTTCTCGTTGAGTTTCTAGGCATGCACCTGTACAACCAAGTCAACAAACGTTAAAATTTCAATGTATAGATTGGGTATAGAGAAAACTGACTACACTAAGAATTTTTGTATTTCTTTCAATTGTAATTGATAACACCGTTAATTCCCCGGCAACGACGCCAAAATTTGATCACGCCCAACTATGCCATGTAAAAAGGACACGCGGACGTTGCAAATATAATCTGAGTATTTAGCCCAGAGTCGAACCCACAAGGAATTAACCTATCAATTACTTTCGTTAGACTTACTAAATTCTACGGAGTCACTCCCCAAACGTTGTGAGTAACAATTGATGGTATTTCTACTAACTACGAATGACAGTAAATAAACAGCTGAAAACTAACTATGATTAAGTTGTAAACAATTAAGAGAAGGTTCTAAGGTTATGATTTCCCCTATTGATGAAAACCCATCCGGTTATGCTTCACATAGAATCACCAAATCATCTCAATCAATCATGAGCGCTCCTTTTACCGTAAATCTCTCCCGAGTAATTACGATAATTTACTAGACGCACTCTCCCGAGATACGCTAGCTGGCTTTGTTTATTACAGCTCACTTTAGATTGCACCCAAGGCTTCGGTATCCCTAATCCCGCCTTTAAACCCGCAGTTATAGATCCCTCTTATACTTTGGGAGTGGTGTTGTTCAACAATTACCTAAATATGCACTCTCTCCCAAGTTATGCACACTAAATAGGCACAGCTAATTGAGGATCCTGTCAATTAACTACAACAAGCACGTAGTTGAACAAATAGAGATTAAACTGGCAAACTATATTAACATAATCAAGAACTTCATCCTTCAATAGGTTACATCAAAACCCTAGACAAAGGAATTAGCTACTCATGGCAAAACTAGATAAAACTACTAAATTATTCATAATGGGTAATTACAAGAAAATAAAAGAGGTAGAAAAACTCTAATGTTTGGTTGATCTTCTCACACTTGTTCTGGCCTCCAAAAGTAGTCTAAAACAAGCTTAAAAACAATCTTGGCGAGTTCCTATAGCTTATAAGGGTTTGGAACAAGTTTTCCCGAATTTACACTTTGGTCCCCAATTTTTCTGACGCGTGAACAGTGCACCGCGGTCGCGGCAGGACCGCGGCTCGACAACGGTGGGAGCTGACCATTCTGCCTGGAGGTTTAATACACCACGGTCGCGGTGGAATTTGTCCAGGCCATTTTTTCGCTTCTTTGTGCTCGGGTACTTCTTAAGTGGACGTTTTCTTCATATTATCGCCTTCAAACCACTCCATAGTGCTTCTTCACTTGGAATATTCCCTGCGAAACAAAAGAACACCATTTATAGCATTTTGTTGGCAATTTGACTATAGAACAACAATAAAGCATGGTAATATTAAGGTGTAAATATCATCTATATAGCCTAATATCAGCTACATTGTGGATACTACTGAATTAGAAAGAAGGATCCTTTATTTATAGAAGTAAAAACATTTTCCTCCAAAAAAAATGACTAGCCAAATATGGAAGAGTTATAATTTCCTTCTAGGGAAAGAAAAACCCAATTATGATATATATGTTGTCCTTTCCTTCGAAAGATAGAAAAATCAAATATGGTAAAAAAAATCAAGACAAACACCTAACACATCCATTATCTACTTTTAAAAAAATCACGTAATGGTTTAACTGGTCCTACTTATTACATTCCCTACTTTTCTTGTTATCCTTAACACCTCTAGATTGAATACAAATGTACAATTAAGAACCTTAATTCCATTTTGTAATTGAATAACTTGAACGCAAGGTTACAAGATATTCGTGATGTACAAAGAAACTAACAAATACTAAGATTTTGCATGAGAAGAATTTAAAATGTCTACTATATTGCTGCGCGAAATTATTAATAAAAAATAACTAATAAGTAACTTCTGACTGTAGAAGGAATTGAATAATGCTGGTATAGTATGTAGGGCAGATGTGTAAGGTAGGCGTTACTACAATTTCTGGTAGTAGTAAATTAACTGAAGGCTCTGGAAGAGCTACTATAACTCTGCCTAAGGGAAAAATACTTATCATAGAGAATGTAAGGTTCTCCTAAGTCCAAGAGAAACTTGTTGAGTTTTAAAGATATCCGCCGAAATGGATATCATATTGAGCCAATAGATGTGAATAATCTTGAATATCTCATCATTACCAAAAATATCTCTGGCCGGAAAAGGGTTATTGTAAAATTTGTTGGACTTTAAGCCATTGGGCTTTAAAGTAGAAGAAGTGTGAATTGAAAATGGAGGGAAATAAAATGGAGGGAAAATTAAAAATTTGAAGAAATGAACTTTTGTCTTGCACTTTGTCCCTCATTGGTGAGGGACAACCACATTTGTGTGCTTATATATAGAATCACTTCTTAAAGCTCATAAAAGGAGTTGAAGAGAATGAACCCTCGCGTCGTCGTCGTCGCTCGCTCGGCTCGACTTCGGATTTGGATTTGGATTTGATTTGGATTTGTCAAATGATCGATCGATAAGATTATTTTTTGAACAAAATTAATTATTTAATAATTAATTAAATGCCAAATCACTGCTGAAAATACGCCAGAACCTTGCTGCTGAAGGTTCAGAAAGCCCCTCTGACCGCGGTTCTGCCGCGACCGCGGTAGAACCGCGGCAGGCAGGTTCAGAAGGCTCCTCTGACCGTGGTTCTGCCGCGACCGCGGTAGAACCGCGGCAGGAAGCGTATTCTTCTGAAAAGGCACCTTTTCCAGACACCTCTTCTGATAATTGCCTATAAATTCTGAGGCAAGGCTCCATTTTCTAAACACGAAAAACACTCCAGAACTTCTTTCTTTCTGAATATACTGCATTCTAATTCGCAGTCTCTCTCTCTCAAATTCGTAAGTGTGATTTTGCTCCGTTCTTTAAGTTCGTTGGTATCCTGCAGTTTGTATTGCCACTGTTGCAGGAAGGTTTATTCCGTTTTATCCTGGGAGGATTTAATCCATTACCTTGGCAACGTGTGAGGGGGTTAAAATTCCTTAAGGACACACAAGCAAATTGGACTCGGAATATTTCTTAAACTCTACTATTTTTCCAGATTTCTTTAATTCTTCTAACAGTTTTATTTTCCTGATTTTGTGTTTTAACACAGTAATGCTCACAAAATTCTCATCTTTATCTTGTGGCATGTATTGGACAAGAATTAATGCAATTGAGGCACATTCTATTGTAAACCAAAAGGTTACTGATTCCAATACTTTTGTACATTGGCATGATCGATTGGGACACCCTGGATCAATTATGATGAGACGAATTATAGAAAACTCAAATGGGCATCCATTAAAGATTTAAAGATTATTTTAAATAGTGAATTATCTTGCACTTCTTGTTATCAAGGCAAGTTAATTATTAGACCATCACCAACAAAGGTTGGGATTGAGTCCCCTGCGTTTTTGGAACGTATACAAGGGGACATTTTTGGACCTATACACTCACCTAGTGGGTCGTTTAGATATTTTATGGTCTTAATAGATGCATCTTCTAGATGGTCTCATGTGTGCCTATTGTCATCTCGCAACCTCGCGTTTGCAAAACTAAAGGCACAATTAATTCTATTACAGGCGCAATTCCACGATAATCCAATTAAGTCTATTAGACTTGATAATGCTGCTGAGTTTTCATCCCAAGCATTTAATGATTATTGCTTATCAATTGGGATAAAAGTGGAACATCTTGTAGCTCATGTTCGCACTCAAAATGGCTTGCAGAGTCTTTAATTAAACGTCTGCAATTGATAGCAAGACTGTTACTCATGAAAACGAGATTGCCCAATTCTGTTTAGGGTCACGCCATTTTGCATGCAGTAATACTAGTTCGTCTCAGGCCGACAAATTATCATAAATATTCCCCGTTGCGCAGTATATGTGCCTGTAGCACCGCCATATCGCACCAAAATGGGCCTCCAAAGAAGGTTAGGAATATATATTGGGTTTGAATCGCCCTCCATTATTCGCTACCTCGAAACATTAACGGGGGATTTGTTAACTGCATGATTTGCAGACTGTCGATTCAATGAGACACTTTTCCCAAAATTAGGGGGAGAAAATGGTGAAACCAAATGGAAAATTTTGTAGAAAAATCCATCATTGTCTCATCTTGATCCACGTGCCTCTATTTGTGAAAAAGAGGTACAAAAGATTATTCATTTGCGAAAAATAGCAAATCAAATGCCAGATGCATTTACGGATCTGAAAAGGATAACAAAATCACATATCCCTGCAGAGAATGTTCCAATCCTTATTGATGTCCCTGTTGGACAATCTTCTAGTCGCATAGCTAATGAGTCAAAAGCACGCCTAAAACGTGGAATACCATTAGGTTCTAAGGATCGAAATCCTAGAAAAGGAAAACAAATGATCAAGATGACACTACGAAAGAGTCTCACAAAGAAATCCACGATTTAACCAATCCTGAGATTCATGAGGAAATCACTGAGCCTGAGGCTCAAGAAAATAAGGAACTATCAATAAATCTAATCGATATTGAGATAAATTTGAATCGAGTGGATATAGTGGTGGATTATGTATTTGCATATAATGTCGCATCTAGCATTATGAAAGAAAGTGAGGATCTTGAACCTCAATCTGTTGGAGAATGTCGACAAAGACTTGATTGGCCAAAATGGCAAAAAGCAATCCAATTAGAGTTAAATTCACTTGCAAAACGTGAAGTTTTTGGGCCTGTAGTCCAAACACCTAATGGTGTTAAGACTATTGGCTATAAATATGTCTTTGTACGCAAAAGGAATGAGAAAAACGAGGTACAAAGATATAAGGCACGCCTTGTTGCACAAGGATTTTTACAAAGGCCTGGTGTCGATTATGAAGAGACATATTCACCCGTTATGGATGCTATAACGTTCTGTTATCTCATTAGTTTTGTTGTCCATGAAAAGCTTGACATGCATTTAATGGACGTGGTTACCGCCTACCTTTATGGCTCACTTGATAATGAGATATACATGAAAATTTCCGAGGGGTTTAAATTGCCTAATGCACATAATTTAAAGTCCTGGGAAATGTTTTCAATCAAATTGCAAGGATCTTTGTATGGTCTAAAGCAATCAGGACGAATGTGGTATAATCGTCTTAGTGAGTATTTATTAAAGGAAGGTTATATAAATGATGTCATTTGTCCATGTATTTTCATAAAGAAAACAACATCGAAATTTATTGTACTTGCCGTATATGTTGATGACATAAACCTTATTGGAACTCCTATAGAACTCCAAAAGGCAATTGATTATTTAAAGAAGGAATTCAAGATGAAAGATCTCGAAAAGATAAAATTATGTCTTGGTTGCAAATTGAACATTTGGCAAATGAATTTTTGTTCATCAATCTGCCTACATAAAAAAGGTATTGAAACGGTTATACATGGATGTAGCACATCCATTAAGTACTCCGATGGTTGTTCGATCACTTGATGTGAATAAGGATCCATTTCGACCTCAAGAAGAGAATGAAGAGCTACTTGATCCTGAAGCACCATATCTTAGTGCAACTGGTGCACTAATGTATCTTGCTAACACGACAAGGCCTGACATAACTTTTTCAGTTAATGTCTTAGCAAGATATAGCTCTGCTCCCACAAGGAGATATTGGAATGGAATCAAACACATGTTGCGGTATCTGAAAGGAACTACCGATATGGGCTTATTTTATGGAAATAATTACAGCCCCGATCTTGTTGGTTGGGTACATATCTGACCCACACAAGGCTCGATCTCAAATAGGTTATGTGTTTACCTGTGGAGGCACTGCCATATCTTGGTGATCGAGTAAGCAATCATTGTGGCTACTTCATCTAATCATGCTGAGATAATTGCTATTCATGAAGCAAGTCGAGAGTGTGTGTGGTTTGAAATGTGACAAACTACCCACGATTTTGTATGATGACAATACATCATGCATAGCCCAATTGAAGGGAGGATTCATAAAAGGAGATAGGACAAATCACATTTCACCAAAGTTATTTTTTACTCATGATCTTCAAAAGAATGCGATATCAATGTGCAACAAATTCGTTCAAGTGATAATATGGCTGATTTGTTCACCAAGTCTTTACCGACTTCAACCTTCAAGAAGCTAGAGTACAAGATTTGGATGTGAAGGCTCAAGGATGTGAATTGATGCTCTCATCAGGGGGAGTTAATGCGCGTTGCACTTTTTTCCCCTTACAAGGTTTTGTCCCATTGGGTTTTCCTTGCAAGGTTTTTAACGAGGCAACCAAAAAGCGTATTGTTAGATATGTGTACTCTTTTTCCTTTTCTAGAATTTTTTTCTCACTGGGCTATATTTTAGTTAAGGTTTTAACGAGGCACATTATCTACTGAATAGACATTCAAGGGGGAGTGTTATAAATAGAATTTTATTTATGGTGAATGTCTATATTTAGAGAGAATGTAGGAATTATTTCTTTGGTGGCTAAGTCATTCTTTCCCTATAAATAGAGGGTTATATTCCGTCGTAATTCATCTCAAAGCAATAAGAATTTTCTTTCTCTTTTCCTTGCAGTATTCTTCTCTCTTTCGAGGAGTATATGTTTATGTTACATGCTAACAATTACTTCAAAATTATGTAGGAAAGTCAATAAAAAAACAAAAGAAAAAACTACACAGTGCAAAATCAAACTTTAAAACAAATCACAAAATGCTCTTTTTAAAAACACGACAACAATAATTACCTCTCAGTCGAAATCTAGAGCGTCTTATCGATAAATACTCCTTTTAAAAACAACAACAATTACAGTTGTCTTACCGATAATTCTCTATCTGAAAATGGAAACAAAATCATTTATTCGTCAACTGCCTATAGTGGAGTAGTAATTTTAAGTGATTTTAGGGAGATGAAAGACAGCATAAAAGTGTGGAGAGTAGAGAGAGTGCTAGCTTAATTGCGTTAAATCCGCAGTCTATCAAATACTATCAAACAAAAATCCTTACTCAGCATTCACACAGAAAAATAAATCCTTTATTCTTTTTTTTTTTTCATTATAATGCGGCGCTAATTGATTTTTCGCCCTTTGTTTTTCTTTCTTGGAGTTTTGCAGTAATGAGCCAAATATTGGTTGCCTGCAGTGCGCCTAGCGGTGTGTTTTTAATAAATATTTTCTTTTATCAGAGGAGTAAAAATAGGGGAGTTACACATTTGGTCGCTTGATCAGAATTTATTTATAACCTTCGGTGAATATATATTAAAATACGATTCATTACAAAATGATGAATTCGTAAATATTTCGGTATGTATTCCGTATACGGGTAAAATCAAGGATAGAGTTACCCCTAATTTTTCGTTGTGAAACAAGGAACGACGTTATTAGTTACTGGTTCGAGTGAGACCGAAGATACCCACATATTGGAAATAGGAACGAACGAACGATACAATGGGTCTCGAGCATGGCCTCACCCGGAGAGAACCAAGCTCGAGTGGGATGTAAAATCGAGGGTAAAAGAAAGACGGTTAAATGGGACAAACAGGGAGCCGAAATATCTGCCATCAGCCGGGAATTGCGGCGCGGATCACGCTCGGTATCAACTATGGATCTTATTTTCGTGGGAGATAAGGAAGGAAATTTTTTTTATCTTATTTTGACTTGTACTAGGGTTAAATTTCCTCTACTATATAAAGAGGAGGACCTTTTCATTTTTTGGGGAACTGTTTGCACCCATAACAAGGCAATAAAATTTACTTTGGCTCTCAACAATTGTTCTAAGTGTTCTTCAGTTGCTCACTCGTTTATTCGAATCCAAGCTCTATCTTGGGGCTCAATCGAGACCAACTGTTGGCATTAAAGCTAAACACAAGGCTTAATTACTACGCCACATTAGTTTGATCGTTTTATCTCATAGCGTACAAATTTAATTATTATCCATTTAAGAGGTTAACAGTTTGGCACCCACCGTGGGGCTGAGGATAATAGTGGTAATTTAATACGAATCTTGATAACACACACTATTTTACACTTGTTCTTTGAAGTTTGATTTTAAGACTATTTAATTTGTCATATTCTCAATCTTCTCACCTAAGTGTTGATGCCGAATCAAGCCACCACGGTGAAGATAACACCGGGGTGCCGAGCAACAACGTACCCCCTGTCGACCCTAATGGCGTACCAATCATTGATCCAGCGATGCCAATTCACAGGTTGCTGTCGACACTAACCTACCGACTGATCCCAATAACAACATTCATGTGGTACCTCAGACATCAGTTCGCGAGGCACCCGAACGGGGAGGCGATAGAGTTAGCTTACATTTGATTATTGAGATGTTGCAAGCCCAACAAGTTGCCATAGCACAGCTGCAGAATCAAAATCACGCACACAACGCGGCTGAACCCGAGCGGGTTGGAGAAGATACCCGAAGGGAAGAACGAGTTTTCATAGAGCTCAACGGGTCCGGATTTGAGGAAACTTCCGAAGTGATGAAAATGCTTGAGGCATTGACAAAACGAGTAGAATCTGGCAAAAAGAAGATAGAGGCAACCGATAATAAAGTGTAAACTAACAACTAGAGGGTCGATCAGATACCGGGGCACCTAAGATAGTGAAGGGACCGAATTTCAAAAAGTTCATTTAGAAGTCTCCCCCCCTCCCCCGAGCGTGGCATCAAAGTCGATTCTAAAAAGGTTCATGCCCTATATTCCCAAATATAATTGGACCACATATCCAAATGAGCATGTGACCTCCTATACATGCGCTATAAAAGGCAACGACCTCGAGGATGAGGAGATAGAGTCGGTGTTGCTGAAGAAATCTGGGGAAACCCTGTCCAAGGGAGCAATGATATGGTATCATAATTTACCTCAAAACTCTATATATTCGTTTACTATGCTTGTAGATGCCTTTGTTAAAGTTTCACGCTGGAGCCATAAAGTTGAGATGAGGAAATCAGACCTCTTCAAAGTCAAATAGAGGGACAATTAAATGCTCGGGCAATTTGTATCAAGGTTCCAAATGGAACGGATAGACCTACCACCGGTTGCCGACGATTGGGCCGTTCAGGCATTTACTAAGGGATCAACCCCCGAAGTTCAGTTGCATCTCAATAACTGAAGCAAAATTTGGTAGAATATCCAACGGTTATCTGGGCCGATGTCCACAACAGGTATCAGTCAAAGATCAGAGTTGAGGACGACCAATTAGGGGCCCCTTCAGGGTCGATTTATCCCGGTAAAGTAAATGATAAGTCTAAAAGAGTAATGGACCAGGAGTCGACACCACCCCGAGACCGATACCAACCTTACAAACCAAATAGAAGGGGAAACAGACCCAGCCGCTACTCGACCAGGAATGACAGAAGAAATGATCAGGCACCAAGTGTAGAAGTTTTCAACCCCAGATGGATCAAAACAGTTCACTGGGTAAAATTGGTCGCAAAGGAGATGTTCGTTGTCAAGGAAGTAATCCTGGTACCTACGATCATGATGTCAAAGGATAGGGGGATAATGGAAAAGAAAGAAACCAAATAAAATCATAGGTCTCGCCCCCCACCATGCCTAAAAAATGGGAGGAACGTCCAACAAATGAGGAAGACGACTTCGGGGTCCCGAGATCCTTCGTGGCACTTGATGACGCCGACGCAACCAAGTCAACAATCGAGGAACTGGAACAAGTCCTACTATTCGAGTATCTACCGGATAGAAAGGTATACCTGGGCACGGGCTAACTCCTAAGCTCAGGAAAAAACTCATCGATTTTCTTAAAGTTAATGGCGACTGTTTTGCCTGGTCCCACTTAGATATGACAAGAATTCTAATAGAGATAACAACTCACAAATTGAGTTTGGTTCCAAGCTTCCATCCGGCTAAGAAGAAGAGGAGGCCACAGTTTGAGGTCGAACGCGCATATATCAAGGACGAGGTATCTAAACTTTTAATAATAAGTTCTAATTGGGAAGACAAATACCCGGATTGGTTAGCTAACGTAGTGGTCGTACCTAAAAAGAGAAATAAATTAAAAATGTAAGTAGATTACAAGGATTTGAATAGGGAATGGACAAAGGACACATTTCTTTTGCCTAACATCGACCAAATGATCGATGCAACGGCATGGCATGAGATGCTGAGCTTTCTCGACGCCTATTCCGGGTACAACCAAATATGGATGGACCCGGAGGACCAAGAGAAGACTTCTTTTATAACTAGGTTTGACACTTATTATTATAATGTGATGCCCTTTAGGTTAAAAAAATGTTGGTACCACATACCAACGCCTAGTTAACTGGATGTTCGAGGAACAAAAAGGGAAAACAATGGAGGTTTATATTGATGTCATGTTAGTTAAGTCCGTGCGGGTAGAGGACCATTTAAGGCATTTACAGGAAACTTTCGACATACTAAGGGAATACAATATGAAGTTGAACCCAGAGAAGTGTGCCTTCGGAGTCGGCTCGGGCAAGTTCCTCGGATTCATGGTATCTAACCGGGGAACACAGATCAACCCGGATAAGATAAAGGCCATATAAGATATAAACCGTGGTTAACAACGTCAAGGCAGTGAAAAGGCTGACCCGGCGAATTGTTGCATTGGGCCGACTCATTTCCAGGTCGTCGGATAAAAGTCACCGATTTTTCTCGTTACTAAGGAAAAAGAGCGACTTCTCCTGGACCCCGGAGTGCCAAAAAGCTTTGGACGATCTCAAAAAATACTTATCAAACCATCCCTTGCTGCACACCCCGAACGCGAACGAGCACCAATCCTTTACTTGGCAATGTTCGAGATAGCAGTAAGTGGTGTCCTGGTTCGGGAAGAAGAAGGTATGCAATTCCTTATATATTACGTTACTAGAACCCTATGCGACGCCAAAACGAGGTATCCACACCTAGAAAATTGGTGTTTGCTTTGCTAAGTTTATATAGGAAACTAAAACCATATTTTTAATGTCATCATATTTGTGTCGTAACCTCTTATCCGTTAAGGAATGTTATGCATGAACCCGAACTCTCAGGCCGGCTAGAAAATTGGGTCGTAGAGATTAGCGGGTGCCGAAAATTGGGTCTCAGGCCGAACAACTATAAAGTCCTAGATATTGGCAGACTTCGTGACCAAGTTCACATCGGCCATGATCCCCGAGGCCGATAAAGAATTATTACTCGCCTCGGGGACTAGTTCGGTGGTTTAGACCCTATTCACGGATGGTGTCTCCAACGCGAAAGGGTCCGGATTGGGTATCGTCTTGAAACCCCCTACCGGTAACACAATAAGGCAATCGATTAGAACTGTGAAATTGATTAATAATAAAGCTAAATATGAGGCTATGATTTTAGGTCTAGAAGTAGCTAAAAGCTTGGGGAATGAGGTTATCGAAGCCAAGTGTGATTCCCTCCTCGTTGTTAACCAGGTCAATGGAATATTCGAAGTCAAAGAAGACCGAATGTGAGGTACTTAGAGAAATTGCAAATAGCATTACATCAATTCAAAGAATGGACGCTACATCACGTACCTCTAGATCAGAACAGTGAGGCTGATCCATTGGCTAATTTAGGATCAACAGTAGACTCTGAAGAATTCTACTCCAAAACGGTGGTGGAATTGATGAGCTCGGTCATAGAGGCCGTTCATGCCAAGGTAAACTCAATAAGTTTGACTTGGAATTTGCGGATCAAATATGTGACTACCTTCAGAAGGGGAAACTACCATCGGATCCTAAAGAATCGAGGGCTCTTCGAACAAAAGCTACTAGGTTTTACTTGGTTGAAGGCTAACTGTGCCGGAGATCATTTTTCGGGCCATAAGAAAGATGTTTGGGGCCCGGGGAGATCGATTATGATGAGGGAAGTTCACGAGGGGACTTGCAGAAACCATTCGGGAGCGGAATCCTTGGTCTGGAAACTGATCAGGGCTGGGTATTATTGAAACGAAATGGAGAAGGATGCAAAAGACTTTATTCAAAAGTGTGACAAATGTTAGAGGCATGCCCCGATGATCTATCAGTCGGGGGAGCTGCTCCACCTGGTCCTTTCACCTTGGCCGCTCATGAAATAGGGAATGGATATTTTAGGTCCTCTACCATGGACACCGGTAAGGCTCTGTACTTTTTGCTTATGACTCACGACTTCCCTAAGTGGGTTGATGTATAGGAGTTTGAGAATGTTAGAGAGAAGGAGGTTGTCGACTTCATCTGGGATCACATAATCTGCCAGTTCGAGATACTAATCGAAATTACGTGTGACATTGAGACAATTCATCGGCTACAGGTTCAATAAATTCTTTGAAGATCATAAAATCAAAAAGAATTTATCAAACCTTTATCACCTGAGCGCGAAAGTCAATCAAAGTCGACAAACAAGACCATAATACAGAACCTGAAGAAAAGATTGACCGATTCAAAATGAAGGTGAAAGGAAATTTTGCCCGAGGTCATGTAGGCGCATCGAACAATCTTGAGGTCGAGTACCGGTGAAACATTGTTTTTTCTCGTCTACGGGGCAAAGGCTTTGATTCTAGTAAAAGTAGGGGAATCGAGCCTGAGGTTCTAATAAGCTTTGGAAACATCAAACGACGAGGCCATTGACACAATTTTAGATTTAGCGGATGAGTAGTGAGAAGCCGCCCTGGTCCAG
This sequence comes from Nicotiana attenuata, assembly GCF_001879085.1. NCBI lineage: Eukaryota > Viridiplantae > Streptophyta > Magnoliopsida > Solanales > Solanaceae > Nicotiana > Nicotiana attenuata. The sequence continues at coordinate 32,367,381 of NC_031994.1, forward strand.
TTAGCTACTCAAAAGCAGTGGATAGGAAGATATTACAACCGAAGGACAAACCTTCGACACTTCCGAGTCGGGGACTTGGTCTTGAGAAAAGTCACACTGTATACCAAGAACCCGAATGATGGGAAACTAGGCTTGAATCGGGAAGGACCATACAGAGTTATTGGTATAACTGGAAAGGGATCGTACCAACTTGAGTCCGAAAGTGGCATACAGCTGCAAAACAACTAGAATGTGGCACACTTAAAATGGTACCATTGCTAAGGTATACCAAATTTTCTTTGAGGTTTATTATCCTTCGAATTAACCCATGTAGGTACTCAATCGAAGTCAAGTTTGAGAATTAGGTCTGAAAGCACGTGTTGCACTCTTTTCCTTCGACCGATTTTCCCGAAGTGGGTTATACTGCAAGGTTTTTAACGAGGCAACACGAAGCATGCTACTTTCGTTTTGAAGACCGGTCAAGGACCGGGGAATGAGGACTGCCTGCATTGGATCACTAGTACTCGAGCCCTCAAAATTCAGCCTAAAGTACTAGGGCCCCGAATCAAGATTCGAAGATTTGAGTTCGGAAATTCTGAAGACAATTTTATTTGACAATCAAAGCCAAGGCTTGGATAATAGGGTTTATTATAAATTTCAAACGATCAAATGAATCGTGTCCCGATAGTTCATCTTGCCATGGCGGTTAATTTTTGTGTCTTCGACTATTTATACAACATTCAAAATAATAAAGTGAGAAGTTCACCTTCTATACTTCACCGGTTCATGCTTACATGAGTAATGTTACCATTATATCACTTAGAATAAATATTGGGTTCAAAACCTTCTAAGCCCACGGGCCATCATTAACCGGGGGCATGAAACTCCGAAGGCAGTACAAGTCCACGACACTATGCCAAATCATTGAAAGACCCCTAAGCCTAGGGGTCTCCCAGACTCGGGGACTGTCATCTGATAATAAGATCAGGCAAATGGGGTTACAAAAAATACCGAGGGCATCATGCCTACAAAGCAGGGCCTAAATATAAAAGGATATGACCAACTTAAAGTCTGAAGCCATTAGAGCTTCGACCCCAATGTATAAACGACTCGGAGACGTCTGAGTTCATAAATAAAAAGTAAGGTCCTTACATATTTTAAGTTTACAAAGACTATGTCTGGTTTGATCAAATCAATCGATTTTGAATTTTAGCCAAGAAAAAGGACATTTTCAGCAAAGATTATATGTGTCCCGATAAGTCATTCGAATACCTGAAGTTAAGACTTCGTTTCATTTTTGTTAGATCCTCCGAAGTCAAAGCAACTCAAAGCCTTTATTTGACCTAGGTCTTATTCGGGCTTTGGAAGTCAAACAATTTGAGCAATGACAAAAATTTATGCTAAGGCAACGATGACATATTAGTCATAACTCATACGGAATCCAAGATACAATATATATTTTAAGTCCTAAGCAAAAAGCAAATGCAGAAAAATTAAAGGACGCAATGTTTAGCCGAAGGGTAATTTCATATATTTACCAAAAAATATTTACAAAGGCACGAGAAAACGGCCCAAAAGTACATAATATACGAGTACAAAGAACAAAAAAGACTAAATATATAAACTAAGGTATTCCCTGCCTAATCTTTATCAGAGCCCAACTCACTATCTGATCACTCGGGCTAGTACTTCGCTTTGGCCTTTGCTTCGAACCTCTAGGCCGCTACGTCGACCCCCCCCCCTCCCCGACTTGGATCTACTCGAGAGCCTCCCATCTAAATAGACACTTCACATACTCGATCTTCCTTACAATCTAGGCTTCGGTTATCTCGATGTCAACCTTATGCTGGGCCAGCATATCCTAGCCATTCGTGATCTCGTCGAAGCCACTTCCAATTTGGACTTCAGCGGAGTATACACTTGGCCATGGGAATCACGCTCTACAACGGCCGAGGAAAGTTGTCCTCGTATCTCCTCATTCAGCGGAGACCATTTTTCAGCCTGGTCTTTCATCACTCAAAGCTGCACTTTGGTCGACGCCAAGTCCTCTTTGGTGGCATCCCGCTCCGATTCTAGGAGATCCATTTTGCCTCTTAGATCATCGGCTGAAGCCTTGCCCCCGATCATCTCGGTCCTGAGTTGGTCGATTAGAGTTATCTTTTCCTGGACCTGGGAGGTTGCAGCATTAGCATTGATGTTTAACCTCTCATTATCAATCTCGAGCACTCTTACCTTCTCAACCAGAAGGGCATAGTCCTGTTTTTCTTTCAAGGCCTCCTTCTAGGCCTTCTCCAATTCAATCTAAAGTGCGGAGAGGTCGGCCATGTCCCTAAGGACTTCATACCTTTGCTCACGGAGAGCTTTCCACATCTCTGTTTTTCCGGACTTGTTCCTTGAGCTCGAATTCGAGATGGCTCACCTCCATCCTGGATCGGTAGAAGCTCTCATGATGAAGCATCGAGGCCTGAGATATGGAGAAAGAAGACCGATAAAAATAGTTAGGTCAACGTGAACTCGTTAAAATAAAGAGAAGAAGGACATACCTGATTCAGTATTTGCTGAGTCTCGTTGAAGAGGCTTGGCCGTGCTACCTCATTCATCTTCATTTGCTCTTCCTCAGTTACCAAGGAACGAAGATAACTGGACATTTCGACTGGCCCGGACAACATACTAGTGTCCGCCGGAGTAGGTAAGTTGCTTGAATATACCCTCGATCCACTCCTTACAATGCGGGACCGCATTAAGGACTCAGGGACAGCTGCACATTGGATGAAATATGTCATGAGTGGGAAGAGTAAACACAGGGAGAAAAAAACTTTGACGACTTAAGAGGAAGTAAACTTACGGTTCGAGTTCCACTTCTCAGGGAACAACATGAATTTGGGAGGAATGGAGTCCTCGGTCTTTATTCGAACGAACCTCCCCTGCCAATCTCGGTCCATGTCCTCATCTATGCAGGATAAGGGAGCTTTCTTTGCCTGACGGGCAAGTTTGAGTAACCCCGCTCGAAAGATTCGGGGGCTGTATACTCGGAGCAAATGATCGATCGTGAACCGTGGCTCCTTCATATTGTTCGTAAAGTGGCGGAAAAGAGTGACGTTCCTCCAAAAGGATAGATGAACTTGCCCGAGGCGAATTTCATATCTCCTACAAAACTCGAGAACCACTGTATTAACGGGACCAAACGTGAAATGATACGTGTAAACACTGAAGTATCCTTCCACGTATGTCGTGATGTTCTCATCAGGACTAGGAACAACTACGTCCTTGCATTCCCATTTGCAGTCCTCTCGGACACCCTTGAGTGTCTCCTTGGTGATGGAGCAAACTTACCTCCATGCCTCCTCACCCCGATCTCCTTGTGCGGAGATTTGCTCAACTTTGAAGTCGTTATCTATGGAGCAGCCGCCAGGAATAAAATCTATAAAGGGAGGTCCCGAGGCTACTACTAGAGGCACTCAGTGTTGGTGGCCGAGGAAGAGGTCGATGGTGCGGTGTTTTGAGGTATCGATTTTGAAGACTTAGCCATCTCTATCTGAGAATATGAAGATTTGGAGATTTGATATGAAGATTTAAAGGGTTGGTATGAAGATTTGAAGATAGGGCACAAAGTTTTGAATATGAACTATGAAGATATGAAGAAAGGGTTATGAAGGTTTGATAATCGATAAACAAATGAGAATATGAAATGCTCGAAGGTAACTTAAGGAAGTTAGGGTCCAGAAAGTAAAAAAGGTGAAAGTGGGAAGCCGGAACTTTATAGGGAAAAGGTTAATGATTGCGAGACGTTTCGAATTTAGTAACTACCGGGGGTGCTCAACCGACAACTAGCGTGTGTCCAAAGTCAGAGCGACGTGACTGATGGGACGTTTCGATTCGTCAGCTTGCGCATGATTTGAGAGGAGAAACCGGGGTCGACACTTCTCATCGCTCCTATAATCTACTCTTGGAGAAGTGAGGGAACTATTTGTATACTAGGTAAAATTGAGGATATAGTTACCCCCGATTTCCTGTTGTGAAACAAGGAACGACGTTACTTGTTACCCATTCGAGCGAGACCGAACATACCCATAGATTGGAACCAGGAACTGACGAACAATACAACGGGTTTTGAGCATGGCCTTAAGCTCGAGTGGGATGTAAATCGAGGGTAAAAGAAAGACGGTTAAATGGTACAAACAGGGAGCCGAAATATCCGCCATCAGCGGGGGATTGCGGTGCGGATCACGCTCGATATCGACTGTGGATCTTATTTTAGTGGGAGATAAGGAAAAAAGATTTTTACCTTATTTAGACTTGTGTTAGGGTTAAATCTCCTCTACTATATAAAGCGGATGACCATTTCATTTTTTGGGCACTGTTTGCACGCATAACAAGGCAATAAATTTACTTTGGCTCTCAGCAGTTGTTCCAAGTGTTCGTCAGTTGTTCACTCGTTTATTCGGATCCAACCTCTATCTCGAGTGCTCAATCGAGACCAACCGTTGGCATTAAAGCTAAACACAAGGTTTAATTACTACGTCACTGGTTTGATCGTTTTTATCTCATTTCAATTCAACTATTCACCGTTCTTTGATTTTTTGTGTTAAATTAAACCACATATCCTTTAAACAGCTTACAAATTTAATTGTTATCCATTTTTAAGGGGTAAATATACATTATTTTATCTTATGGAACACTTTAAATGTTAGTTTAGTAACATCGAGACACTATTATTAATCTTTAGGATTAGAATTTTTTGCATCAAATGATCCTCCAATTTACTAATATTATTATCAATTTTAAATAGTATCATATATCAATTTTCCACTAAGTAATTGAATATCGCCAAAAAAAGTTCAAAAAAAAAAGCATAACTCTTTTATACCAAACATACTTCATTCAATTAAAAAAGGCAAATACATAAGTAGACACTTGAACTATACACCAAATTTCTGTTACACACTTTCTGAGAATTAAAATCATCTTACACACCCAACCTTTTAAAAGTGTATCTAACACACAATACTTTTTTTTTTTTCAAAATAAGTGTGATATCACGCATCAATAAGGTAGTGACACTTATCAGAATTCAATAAAACAATATAAAATACTTAATTTACGCCCTAACTAATTATTTTTTCTAAAAAAGAAAAAAGGTAAAAGAACCCATGTGCAACCCATCTCTCATCTTCCCCAACCCCATCTTTAATCAACTTCTCCATTTAAGTTTTTTCCTCCATAAACTGATCATTGCCGCCACCACCACTAACATTAATTTTTTTAAAAACCCACAAACACCATAATTCTCTGTCTTCACACCATTTCAAAAAAAAAAAATCAGAAGAAATTTGTGCGGGCATTACACTACATCAGAGAGCTGGAAACGATTTCTTCACAAGAAAAATGATTTCTTATGCAATTTTAAACACCAAAAATAATTGCATAACAATTCGCGTAGGCAATCTAGAAAAGATTCCTCACACTCCAAAAAAAATTGCATAAGAAAATTGGACAAGAAAGAACAAAATTATGAAAATAAGCGGAGAAAGCAGTCATTGCTATTAGCAGTTCTAGAAACGATTCGGCCAGACTTGGAGGAGATGAACAATTAATTTAGAGTTTTAGAGCTTAATCACTTAAGAAGATAAAGGTGGGTGGCCAGGGTAGAAGAAAACAATGGAGTGGTGAAAAGGACCAAATTATTTAAAGATATGACAATTAAAAATAGAAAAACAAGAAATGACTCAAAAAATTTTGAAAAATACAAAGGCTGGAAATGTGGCGTTTTAAAAATTGTTCGGACCCGAAAATGTTACATTCACTCTCCTCTTTTAGGTGTAAAACACGTGCGCGCCTGAATAGGGTAAAATATGTTTATATTAAATGATCGCATGAGAAGTGACATGTGGAGGTGAAGACAGAAGATAGTTGCATCCGAAGGCAATGATCCTGTATGTTACCGGAGAGAATGATATTCATAAATGTCTGCCACCCGATAACATTTAATGAAGAATATTCTACAGTATTAAGTACACGGCCCGTTACAAGGAATATAGCATCCACTGCCTGCTGTTATACATTCTTCAATGGCCCTCATAATTCACATTAAAGAGGGGCTGGATCCTAGGACCTTGTTCCCTAGGTGCACCTATAAATAACGAGCTCTACTATCATTGTAAATGACATAAATTTTCTGACAAACATACGCTACACTCTATTCAAAGCTTAATATAATTTTATCTTCATGTTTACTGATATCATTGCTATTGTCCTTGGAAGCGCTGCTCCCGGAACTACTGTTTCTGCTGTTTTATCTTCATCTCAAGGCTAAGAATTATATTTTTGTCTAATTCATCTATTATTTTAGGATCAAATGAATTCACTTGTCTATAAAAACCACGTATAAATTCAACTGTACCAATTTACAGGTAAACAGTTTGGCGCCCACTGTGGGGCTTAGACAGTTGTGTAATTAAGTTGGTCCTTGCTTCTTTTACTAACGTGTTTGATTATTTGTTCTTAGAAAAAAATTATATAAAATGGCAGATGATGGTGTTAACAACACACACAATCTTGAGGCCCAAGGAAATCAGCCTCAGCACGAGGATTCAATAAGTGATACCGGCAGCGAGGGAAATGATGCCACATCGGTCCACGACAGGTGGTACCCGCGACATGTTCGGGAGGAGACTACTGATGATGCTGAGAAAGAGCATGTCGTCGAAGCGGTAAGGGTTTTAAAGAAGGAATAAGAGGCCATAATAGCTCATCTCACATGGCAGGAAAAGGTTATGACAGAGCTGAAACAGGCGTTATCTGTCACGACCCAAAAACCAACCCTGTCATGATGGCGCCTATCATGGTACTAGGTAACCCGACACATTATCAAAACAAATTGATATTTTTCATTTACAAGATAATCCCAAAGCTATTTAATATAAAACCTTCATAAGGAGTTCAAATTAAGATAAAAGTGCGGAAATAAAGCCCGACATCGGGGTGTCACTAGTCATGAGCATCTACTACGATGTGTCCGAAAATATCGAGACTAACATAGTCTAGAAAATAACTAATTACATCTAAAGGAAGATAAGAAGGAGAAGAGCAAGGCTGCGATCACTAGGCAGCTCCTTGCTATCCAGAGAAAATCTGCAACTGGAATAGTCAACAGCCACTACCGTGCCCAGATACACCTGGATCTGCCCATAAGGTGCAGGGAGTAACGTGAGTACGCCAACTCAGTAAGTAACAACAGTAAATAAAGGCTGAGAAGTAGTAACGAGAAATAATGCATGTAAAGTTCATATCACAAACTCAGTAAAAATACGGCATGCCTTTAAACCCCTAGTTTGAATCAAATCAGCTTGTGTAAATCTAGTTCCAGTAAAATCAATTTGAAAACATCTTTCAACAATTTTTAGAACAAAGGTTCATTGCAAAGAGAGTAGAATGACGAAGTCATAAACAACCCCTCCAGCAAACATCCCTCGTATACAGCCACTCGGGCAAACCTCACCATCACTCATGTACAGCCCCTCGGGCAAACCTTACCATCGCTCATGCCTCCCAGTCACTCACCACTCGGCACGCGCACTCAATAGGTACCTGCGCTCATTGGGGTGTGCAGACTCCGGAGGGGCTCCTTCAGCCCAAGAGCTATAACAAGCCAATCATGGCATAAATCAATCAGGCCCTCGGCCTCACTCAGTCATGAATCAATAAAACATGATGCGGCGTGCAGCCCAATCCCATAAATATCCTCACAAATTAGGCCCTCGGCCTCACTCAGTCATAATCTCGCCAGCCTCTCGGGCTCTTAGAAAACAAGCTATTCAGCCCAAAAAACATTGATATAATGCATCAAAACAGAATAATAAAGACTGAGTTATGCAGTAAATAAGTATAAACATGATTGAGTATAGATTTCCAATCAAAAGACCGAGAGGATAGCAATAAAATACCTTTAAGGGTCCAAAAAACACTGGCATAAGGCCTAAACATGGCATTCATCCCGATTTACAGAAATACTTTTCTAAAACACGTGAGAAGCATGTAGTTTCAACAAAATATTCAACTTTACAGTAAATACGGGACGGACCAAGTCACAAACCCCAATGGTGCACGTCCACACGCCCGTCACCTAGCATGTGCGTCACCTCAAAAGAGTCACTTGACACAAAATTCGGGGTTTCATACTCTCAGGACTAGATTTACAATCGTTACTTACGTCAAATCGATCAAATCTCTACTCCGCGATTCTCTTTTCCCTTGACTCGGTCTCCAAATGCTCTGAACCTATTTACAATCAGTACAATACCATCAATATATGCTAAAGGAATGATTTCCACAAGAAAAACTACCAAATTAGACCAAGAACCCGAAATTGGCTCAAACCCGGCCCCACATCTCATATCCGACAAAATTTACAAAACTTGAAAGCCCATTCACACACGAGTCCATACATATAAAATTTATCAAAATCCGACTCCATTTGGCCCCTCAAATCCTCAAATCAAACTCTCCAAAATCCTAAGCCCTAGCCCCTTATTTTCACCCCTAATTTCCACTAATTAATTGATTAAACAATGGGAAAACACCATAGATAGGAGTACTAGAGATGAAGAAACTTACCTTGTTGAAAACTCCTTGAATCTTATTCTAAAATCACTCCAAAAGCTCCAAAACCCGTCTTCATAACTGGTGGAAATGAGCAAAATTCGCGAATTCTCCAATTTATAGGTTCTGCCCAGCAAAACCGCATCTGCGGTCCCATTTCCGCATTTGCGAAGTGGCCTCCGCTTATGCAGAATTTCATTAAAAGTCCGCTTCTGCTTCTGCGAACCTCGCACCTGCGGTTCCAACTCTGTAGGTGCGGTTAAGACAGAATCAACAGCTTCAGCTGCATTTTCCAAATTCCAAACTCTCCGTTAACCATCCGAAATCGTCCCGAGGCCCTCGGGACCTCAACCAAACATACCAACACATCCCATAACCTCATTCAAACTTAGTCGAGCCTTCGAATCACTCAAAACAACATCAAAACACCAAATTACCCTCGCATTCAAGCCTAAGAACATCAAATATTCCAAATTTCACAAACAACGCCGTAACCTATCAAATCACGACCGAATGACCCCAAATTTTTCACACACGTCAAAAATGACATTACGGACCTACTCCAACTTATGGAATTCCATTTCGACCCCGATATCAAATTTTTCACTGCCGACCAAAATCGCCAAATTTCCAACTTTCGTCAATTCATGCCTAATTCTACCACAGACCTCCAAATCACATTCCGAACGCGCTCCTAAGTCCAAAATCACCTAATGGAGCTAACAGAATCATCAAAATTCAAATCCGAGGTCATTCACATATATGTCAACATCTAGTGAACTTTTCCTACTTTAACCTTCACAAAAGAGACTAAGTGTCTCATTCCACACCGAAACCACTCCGGACCCAAACCAACCAACATGATACGATAAGATTCAGCTGAAGAACATAAAAGGGAAGCAAAAATGGGGGAACGGGGCTTTAACTCTTGAAATGACTGGCCAGGTTGTTACATTATTGGGTTCTTCTAATAACGTGAATGGACGAGGTCCAATTGCTCCCGGTGCCCACCCAAATCAAACAACATAGAAGTTCAACAACAACACTCTGAGGGGCAAGGTCGGCTTCGATGGGGATGGGAGGAGCGGATCCGGCCACAACAACGAGAGTGATCCCTTCAAAAACGAACTCATACAATTTATGCGGGAAGTGAACGCCCGCATGGACAAAATTCCTGGCGCACCACAAGTGCTGAAAGGGACGGACTCAAAGAAGTACACTTGATTACCTTACTAACAAAGCGCGGCACCAAAATTGATCCCGAAGAGATTTAAAATGCCAAACATGCCAAAATATGACGGGACTTCAGATCCTCAGGAGCATATCACCACTTATACAACGGAGGTGAAACTCCCGTAGATCGAGTCAGCTTTGTTGAAAAAATTCGGAGAGATTCTCACGAAAGGAGCCTTGACCTGGTATTCTCTTTTGCCCGAGCATTCCATAGATTCCTTCGAGATGCTCTCGGATTCTTTCATTAAGGCCCATGCTGGGGCTAGAAAGGTACATGCCCGAAAGGCCGATATATTTAGGATTGCACAAGGAGAGTCCGAGTTGCTACGGGAGTTTTTAACCCGATTTCAGAAGGAAATGATGTTGCTATCAGTCGTTCCGGATGAATGGGCTACTGAAGCATTCACCTAGGGTTTGAATCCGAGAAGTTCTAATGCTTCCCAGAAGTTGAAAGAAAGCATGCTCGAGTTTCAAGCAACAACTTGGGCGGATGTTCACAACCAGTACGAGTCAAATATATGGATTGAGGATGATCAGCTTGGTTTCCCGGCGTTGTTTAAGGGACGACACCCGAAAAATAATAAAGAGAAATCAAAATATGAATTTGACACAGATCGACGATCTTCAAGGATCCGATTTTTGCCCTATTTACGGGCCGAAGGATGCAGCAGAGGTTTCTGGTCGATGGACAAGTTCGTTACTAACTAAAGAACTGATCACGGTCAGAACGACAAGTCATTACAGGACAAGGAAACGTCAGGTTCTCGAGATTCTTCCTACCCCAGACTTTCAGAATATAACTTCAACTCAGTGTAGTAGAGTTGGTGTCGGCTATGAGGAACATTAAAGAAGCACGGTTCCCAAAGCCAATGAGATCCTATCCCAATCAGAGGGATCCTAATTTATGGTGGGAATACCACGGGAAAAATGGTTACCAGACCGAGGACTGCCTGCATCTGTGCGAAAAGGTGGCGGCACTACTGAAAATGGCCATCTCAGGGAATTTTTAAGTGACGGGGATAAAAACATTTACGGTCACAATCGTGATAACACAGAGCCCTCAAAAGTAGAAGAAGATCCCCCGCCTGAGGATCAACATAATTTTTGGGGAAAACGAGATTAATGGGGTTACATTCTCAGCGGCAAAAAAATGAAGGTGTCAGTAACCCACAGTAAGAGGCTCCAAGAAGTCGCTAAAGACGACATCACTTTGACAGAGGAGGACGCAGATGGACTGTTGCTACCACACAACGATGCATTGGTAATCTTTTTAAATGTATTAGATTTTATAATCAAACATGTTCTGGTGGATCTAGAGAGTTTAGCCAATATTATACAATGGAGGATATTGGAGCAAGCCAAGCTCACTGGAAGCATCATTCTGGCAACAAAACTCCTTTTCGGGTTCAACCTAGCAAGCGTGACAACCCGATGAGAGATCTTACTGCCCACGAATGCCGAATGGTTGATAAAGACGACCCTTTCCGAGATGGTGGATGGTGACATGGGTTACAATATTATCCTGGAAAGACCATGGTTGCACGAGATGAAGGTTGTGCCATAGACATATCACCACTTACTGAAATTCCCAACTCCCAAGGGAATTAAACAAATAAGAGGTGACCAACCGGCGACAAGGGAGATGAATACAATTTCGGTCTCCAGTAGCAAAGTGAAGGAGCAGGCAACATAGCAATTAGAGAAACTGGTGCCTGCTCCCAAGTCAAGCGAAGTCAACCAGAGGGAAGAGGCATCAGAATCTTATCAGGTGCCAAGGTATTTTCTGGTAGTAGAAGAGATGGACGCAACAAAATCCACAGCGAAAGAACTTGAGCAAGTCGCGTTATTCAAAAAGTTCTTAGAGAGGAAATTCCACCTGGGGACAGGACTGCATCCCGAACTAGGTATGGATTTATTGAATTTCTTAAATTTAATGTCGATTTTCTTGCATGGTCACATGTGGATATGACAGGTTTCCCGCCAGAAGTGGCCATACACAAGCTAAGCTTGGATCCCAGCATCCCTCCAGTAAGACAAAAAAAATATCCTATCGCCAAGGATAAAAACAAATTCGTCAAAGAAGAGGTAACTTGCCTACTTGATATTGGTTCAATCTGAGAGGTAAGGTAGCCAGACTGGCTAGCTAACGTAGTAGTAGTTTCAAAGAAGAATCATAAATTTCGCATGTGCATAGACTATAAAGACTTAAATAAGGCGTGCGCAAAGGACTCGTTCCCATTGTCGAACCATGATCAAATGATTAATGCAACAGTTGGGTATGAGTTAATGAGTTTCCTCGATGCGTACTCCGGGTACAACCAAATTAAGATGAACCCGGAGGATCAGGAAAAAACTTCGTTCATAATGAATTTCAGCACATATTGCTATAATATGATGCCTTCCGGGCTAAAGAACGCCGGAGCCACTTATCAACGGCTCGTAAACAAAATGTTTTAAAAACAAATAGGGAAAACCATGGAAGTTTATATAGACGTTATGCTTGTTAAGTCTTTGAACGCATGTGATCATCTTAAACACTTGCAAGAAACTTTATGTGACGACCCAAAGGGGTCATCACCTATTTTCTTACTCATTCCGTGCTTCCGAGGCCTTGAAAACCTCATTTGTAGTCGCCTGGATTTGCGTGTGCAGTCCTGGCGCGTAGCCGGAAAGCTTAAATATGAAATTCTGTGAAAAAAGCTAAATTTTGATGTTAAAATGAATAAATTTGACTTCGGTCAACATTTTGGGTAAACGGACCCGGACCCGTGATTTGACGGTCCTGGAGGGTCCGTAGGAAAATATGGGACTTGGGCATATGCCCGAAATCGAATTCCGAGGTCCCAAGCCCGATAAATGAATTTTTGAGTAAAATTATTTTTCTGAAATTGTTAAGGAAAAATTGTAACGAAAATCGATTAGAACGTGTTGGTATCGGGCCCGTATTTTGGTTCCGGCACCCGGTACAGGTCTTATATGTGATTTAAGATATTTCTGTAGAGTTTGGTTGAAATCGGACGTCGTTTGACGTGTTTCGGACTATAAGTTCTAAATTTGAAAGTTAATGAAGTTTGAGGAAAAACTTGTGATTTTGAGGTTTGATTCGTTGTTTTTGATGTTATTTTGGCGATTTGATCGCTCGGTTAAGTTCGTAGGATGTTGTTGAGTTAGTTCATGTGATTGGTTAGGAGCCCCAAGGGCTCGGGTGTGATTCGGATGTGTTTCGGGATGGTTTTAGCCTAAAAAATGTTGCAGAAATAGCTGCTGTTGGTTGCCCAGTTATTCCTTCTATGCGATCGCATAAGAGGGGTCGCGATCGCATAGACCAAACCTAGGGGGTTCAGAAATCCTTCTATGCGATCGCATTCTACTCTCCGCGATCGCATTGTATAAAGCCAGCCTTCCTTTTTATTCCTCTATGCGATCGCAACCTTACGTCCGCGATCGCAGTGCACAGCAGACATTACCCTATGCGATCGCAATCCCTTTCCCGCGATCGCATAGAACATTTTTTCGCCCAGTTATATTTAATTTCCAGAACAGTAGCTACGGGATTTTCACTAAGTTTTCACGAACTCCTTCTTCTCCAAGGTCTTTAGGCGTCCTTTGAAGCATTTCTTCACCAAAGTTCTTGGGTAAGCATTGTTTAACTCGTTTCCTTCATTTTTCATCAACATCTAATGAATTCCTAAGCCTAGAACATGTAATTTAGGGTAGAAATTGGGGGAATTGGGTAGAGTTAGGGCTTTTTACTTTTTCTTGATTTAGACCTCGTTTTGGGGTCGAATTTGGAAACAAATTATATATTCGGGCTCGTGGGTGAATGGGGGATATGAATTTGGTCCGAACCTCGTGTTTTGACCAAGCGGGCCCGAGGGCAATTTTTGGGATTTTGGGAAGAAAGCTTGGAAATCTATAATTAGGCATTGGGTTTCATTTGTTTAGCATATATTGATACTATGAAGTCATTATTGTATAGATTTGATTGAGTTGGAGCCGAATTCGAGAGGGAAAGCGGTTGTTGTGGATTGATTTGGCCGTGGAAGTTGAGGTAAGTGTTTGGTCTAACCTTAGCTTGAGGGAATAGGAGTTGAGTCTTATTTGCTACTTGCTAATTGTCGAGTACGATGTATAGGCATGGTGACGAGTATCTATACATTGGTGTCTAGCATGACCGTGAGTCCTTATATTGCGAATATCCTGGTTTTGTTATAGCTTCCATACTTAATTGATGATTTCTATATGTTGTAATGAGTATGTGGAAGGAAATTGTGATCTTTGAACTTCGTGGAGCGTTGGCTCGAGTTGAAATACAAAGTGTGAATGTATATGAGAGGGTGAGGAGGTTTATTGATGGTCTTATTCAGCCGATTCGTCTTCAGATGGCCAAGGGGGCCGGGAGCGAGATCACTTTTCAGGAGGCGGCCAATGTGGCCCGCCGAGTTGAGATGGTTCTGTCATAGGGAGATGGTCATGGGTCGGATAAGAGGCCCCGTCATTCAGGCAGATTCAGTGGTACCTCATCTAGAGGTAGAGATTCTTATGGTAGAGGCCATCCTCCTAGGCCCTTTCAGTCCGCTCTCCAGGTCTCTCATGGTACCACCGGCTCCCATCAGTGCAATGCCCCTTCAGAGTTTCCGAGGTGGTCATTCAGGACGCCAGGGTCAGCCTCAGTTTCCTCAGCTATAGCATTCGGGTGGATGTTATGAGTGTGGTGAGTATGGTCATATCAGGAGGGCTTGCCCGAGGTTGAGGGGTGCTCAGCCGCAGCAATAGGGTCCCCGTCCTATGATTCAGGCAGCAGATGTTCCACAGGCCACCCAGCCAGCCAGAGGCGGGGGTAGAGGTGCTAGAGGTGGAGGTAGAGGTCATAGAGGTGGAGCTCAGGCCGCCAAAGGTGGAGGCCAGCCAGCAGCCGGCCGTCCTAGAGAGGCAGTTCAGGGTGGTGGGGCCCAGCCCCGATGTTATGCTCTTCCAGCCAGGCCAGAGGCTGAGTCTTCAGATGCAGTCATTACAGGTACTATTCTGGTTTGTGATAGAGATGCTTCAGTGCTATTTGATCCAAGGTCTACGTATTCGTATGTGTCCTCTTATTTTGCACCGTACCTGGTCATGCCTAGTGATCCACTGAGTATTCCTGTTTATGTATCTACACCGGTGGGTGATTCTATTGTGGTCGATCGAGTTCATCGTTCTTGTGTTGTAGTGATTGGGGGTCTTGAGACCCGTTTGGACTTGTTGCTTTTAGATATGGTCGACTTCGATGTTATATTGGGGATGGACTGGTTATCCCCGTATCATGCTATCTTGGACTGCCATGCCAAGACCGTGACCTTAGCTTTACCAGATTTGCCCCGTTTAGAGTGGAGAGGGACCTCATGTCACTCTACCCGCAGTGTTATTTCGTACGTGAAGGCTCGACGTATGGTCGAGAAGGGGTGTTTAGCTTATTTGGCTTGTGTGCACGATTCCAGTGTTGAGGTTCCCTCTATTGATTTGGTACCCGTGGTTCGTGAGTTTCCTGAGGTCTTTCCTTCAGACCTATCGGGGATGCCACCCGCAGGGACATTGATTTCTGTATTGATCTGGCTCCGGGCACCCAGCCCATTTCTATCCCGCCGTATCGCATGGCCCCGCCAAAGTTGAAAGAGTTAAAGGAGCAGTTGCAGGATTTGCTTGAGAAGGGTTTCATTAGACCCAACGTTTCGCCTTGGGGTGCGCCGGTGTTATTTGTGAAGAAAAAGGATGGTTCGATGAGGATGTGCATTGATTACCGGCAATTAAACAAAGTTACAATCAAGAATAAGTATCCACTGCCGAGGATTGACGATTTGTTCGACCAGCTTCTGGGTGCCAGGGTATTTTCAAAGATAGACTTGAGATCTGGTTACCATCAGTTGAGGATTAGGGCATCCGATGTCCCTAAGACAGCTTTCCGCACTCGGTACGGGCATTACGAGTTCTTGGTCATGTCATTTGGGTTGACAAATGCCCCTGCAGCTTTTATGGACTTGATGAACTGAGTGTTCAGGCCTTATTTGGACTCATTCGCGATAGTCTTCATTGATGATATATTGATATACTCCCGCAGCCAGGAGGAGCACGAGCAGCATCTCAGAGTGGTTCTTCAGACTCTGAAGGATAGTCAGTTATATGCTAAGTTCTCGAAGTGTGAGTTCTGGTTGAGTTTGGTTGCATTCCTGGGTCAT
This sequence comes from Nicotiana attenuata, assembly GCF_001879085.1. Classification (NCBI taxonomy): domain Eukaryota; kingdom Viridiplantae; phylum Streptophyta; class Magnoliopsida; order Solanales; family Solanaceae; genus Nicotiana; species Nicotiana attenuata. The sequence continues at coordinate 32,383,400 of NC_031994.1, forward strand.
GTTGTATCATCAGAGGGTATTCAGGTTGACCCGAAGAAGATTGAGGCAGTCAAGAACTGGCCTCGACCATCATCAGCTACAGAGATTCGGAGTTTCTTGGGGTTGGCAGGCTACTATCGTCAGTTTGTGGAGGGGTTCTCATCTATTGCAGCCCCGATGACCAGGTTGACGCAGAAGGGTGCCCAGTTCAGATGGTCGGATGAGTGTGAGGCGAGCTTTCAGAGGCTCAAGACAGCTCTGACTACAGCACCCGTATTGGTTTTGCCCACAAGTTCGGGGCCTTATACAGTCTATTGTGATGCTTCCCATGTTGGGCTTGGAGTAGTGTTGATGCAGGATGGCAAGGTCATTGCCTATGCTTCGAGGCAGTTGAAGATTCATGAGAAGAACTATCCGGTCCATGATTTGGAGTTGGCAGCCATAGTTCACGCATTGAAGATTTGGAGGCATTATCTATATGGCGTGGCATGTGAGGTGTTCACTGATCACAAGTCTTCAGTACTTGTTCAAGCAAAAGGAGTTGAATTTGAGGCAGGGGAGGTGGTTGGAGTTGTTGAAAGATTATGATGTCACCATTTTATATCACCCGGGGAAGGCCAATGTGGTGGCCGATGCTTTGAGTAGGAAGTCAGCTAGTATGGGCAGTCTTGCTTTTATTCCGGTCAGTCAGAGGCTGCTTGCTTTGGATGTTCAGGATTTGGCCAATCGATTTGTGAGGTTGGATATTTCTGAGCCTAGTCGGGTGTTAGCTTGCACGGTCGCTCGTTCTTCATTATTGGAGCGTATCCGTGACCGGCAGTTTGATGATCCCCATTTGTGTGTCCTTAGAGACACGGTGCAGCGTGGAGGTGCCAAGCAGGTGACTTTAGATGATGATGGAGTTTTGAGATTGCAGGGGCGAGTTTGTGTGCCCAACGCTGATGGGATTCGAGAGTTGATCTTAGCGGAGGCCCATAGTTCCCGGTATTCTATTCATCCGGGCGCCGCGAAGATGTATCAGGATTTGCGGCAGCATTATTGGTGGCGTAGAATGAAGAAGGATATTGTGGCATATGTAGCGCGGTGTTTGAATTGTCAGCAGGTTAAGTATGAGCATCAGAGGCCCGGTGGTTTATTTCAGAGGATTGAGCTTCCCGAGTGGAAGTGGGAGAGGATCACTATGGACTTCGTTACTGGACTTCCGTTGACCCGGAAGAAGTTCGATGCAGTTGGGTTATTGTTGATAAGCTGACCAAGTCAGCGCATTTCATTCCTGTGGCAGTCTCCTATTCATCCGAGAGGTTAGCTGAGATCTATATTTGGGAGATTGTTCGCCTATATGGTGTGCCGGTATCTATCATTTCGGACCGGGGCACACAGTTTACCTCGCATTTTTGGAGAGCAGTTCAGCGAGAGTTAGGCACCCAGGTGGAGTTGAGCACAACATTTCATCCTCAGACGGACGGGCAGTCCGAGCGGACTATTCAGATATTGGAGGATATGCTCCGAGCTTGTGTTATTGACTTTGGTGGTTCATGGGATCAGTTCTTGCCTTTAGCATAGTTTGCCTACAACAACAGCTATCAGTCGAGTATCCAGATGGCTCCTTATGAGGCTTTTTATGGTAGGCGGTGTTGATCTCCGGTTGGATGGTTTGAGCCGGGAGAGGCTCGGTTGTTAGGTACGGATTTGGTTCAGGAGGCCTTGGACAAGGTCAGGATCATTCAGGATAGGCTTCGTACAGCTCAGTCCAGGCAAAAGAGCTATGCAGATCGTAAGGTTCGAGATGTAGCTTTCATGGTTGGTGAGCGGTATTGCTCCGAGTGTCGCCTATGAAGGGCGTGATGAGATTTGGGAAGAAGGGCAAGCTTAGCCGTAGGTTCATTGGTCCGTTTGAGATTCTTGATCGAGTGGGGGAGGTGGCTTATAGACTTGATTGCCGCCTAGCTTATCAGCCGTACATCCAGTTTTTCATGTGTCCATGCTTCAGAGGTATCACGGCGATCCAGCCCACGTGTTAAATTTCAGCACTGTCCAGTTGGACAAGGATCTGTCTTACGAGGAGGAGCCGGTAGCTATTCTAGACCGGCAGGTTCGTCAGTTGAGATCCAAGAGTTTCCCTTCTGTTCGTGATCAGTGGAGAGGTCAGCCTCCTGAGGCATCGACCTGGGAGTCCGAGTCCGATATGCGGAGCCGTTATCCCCATCTATTCCCCGACTCAAGTACTTCTTTCTTTTGTCCGTTCGAGGACGAACAGTTGTTTTAGAGGTGGAGAATGTGACGACCAAAAGGGGTCATCACCTGTTTTCTTACTCATTCCGTGCTTCTGAGGCCTTGAAAACCTCATTTGTAGTCGCCTCGATTGGCGTGCGCAGTCCGGGCGCGTAACCGAAAAGCTTAAATATGAAATTCTGTGAAAAATGCTAAATTTTGATGTTAAAATGAATAAATTTGACTTCGGTCAATATTTTGGGTAAACGGACCCGGACCCGTGATTTGGCGGTCCCGGAGGGTCCGTAGGAAAATATGGGACTTGGGCGTATGCCCGGAATCGAATTCCGAGGTCCCAAGCCCGAGAAATGAATTTTTGAGTAAAATTGTTTTTCTGAAATTGTTAAGGAAAAATTGTAATGAAAAATCGATTAGAACATGTTGGTATCGGGCCCGTATTTTGGTTTCGGCGCCCGGTACAGGTCTTATATGTGATTTAAGATATTTCAGTACAGTTTGGTTGAAATTGGACGTCGTTTGACGTGTTTCGGACTATATTCTAAATTTGAAAGTTAATGAAGTTTGAGGAAAAACTTGTGATTTTGAGGTTTGATTCGTTGTTTTTGATGTTATTTTGGCGATTTGATCGCACGGTTAAGTTCGTAGGATGTTGTTGAGTTAGTTCATGTGATTGGTTAGGAGCCCCGAGGGCTCGGGTGTGATTCAGATGTGTTTCGGGATGGTTTTAGCCTCAAAAATGTTGCAGAAATAGCTGTTGTTGGTTGCCCAGTTATTCCTTCTATGCGATCGCATAAGAGGGGTCGCGATCGCATAGAGCAAACCTAGGGGGTTCAGAAATTCTTCTATGCGATCGCATTCTACTCTCCGCGATCGCATTTTATAAAGCCAGCCTTCCTTTTTATTCCTCTATGCGATCGCAACCTTACGTCCGCGATCGCAGTGCACAGCAGACATTACCCTATGCGATCGCAATCCCTTTCCCGCGATCGCATAGAACATTTTTCGCCCAGTTACTATTAATTTCCAGTAACAGTAGCTACGGGATTTTCACTAAGTTTTCACGAACTCCTTCTTCTCCAAGGTCTTTAGGCGTCCTTTGAAGCATTTCTTCACCAAAGTTCTTGGGTAAGCATTGTTTAACTCGTTTCCTTCATTTTTCATCAACATCTAATGAATTCCTAAGCCTAGAACATGTAATTTAGGGTAGAAATTGGGGGAATTGGGTAGAGTTAGGGCTTTTTACTTTTTCTTGATTTAGACCTCGTTTGGGGGTCGAATTTGAAAACAAATTATATATTCGGGCTCGTGGGTGAATGGGGAATATGAATTTGGTCCGAACCTCGTGTTTTGACCAAGCGTGCCCGAGGGCGATTTTTGGGATTTTGGGAAGAAAGCTTGGAAATCTATAATTAGGCATTGTGTTTGATTTGTTTAGCATATATTGATACTATGAAGTCATTATTGTATAGATTTGATTGAGTTGGAGCCGAATTCGAGAGGGAAAGCGGTTGTTGTGGATTGATTTGGCCGTGGAAGTTGAGGTAAGTGTTTGGTCTAACCTTAGCTTGAGGGAATAGGAGTTGAGTCTTATTTGCTACTTGCTAATTGTCGAGTACGATGTATAGGCATGGTGACGAGTATCTATACATTGGTGTCTAGCATGACCGTGAGTCCTTATATTGCGAATATCTTGGTTTTGTTATAGCTTCCATACTTAATTGATGATTTCTATATGTTGTAAAGAGTATGTGAAAGGAAATTGTGATCTTTGAACTTCGTGGAGCGTTGGCTCGAGTTGAAATACAAAGTGTGAAGGTATATGAGATATTCAAATCCTTGGAGCGTTGGCTCAAGTGATAATGTGAACTATGAGATGAAAGTGAAAGAAAGAGAAAGAGTTATTGGTTTATTCCCTTGCCGGGACGTTTTGTTGTTTTGTTGATTTTCTCCCTTGCCGGGACATGGAAATTTATTGATATTGTTCCTTTGCCGGAATTTAATTGTTTAATTGCATTCCCTTGCCGGGATTTCTATCATTATTTGTTTACTTTCTTGCCCCTTATTGTGATTGTTGTTTGGGTGAGGAAGAGTGATAAAGCACGAAGGGTGATGCCATGCATTGTATGATATTTGTGGATCGGGTTGCGCGCCGCAACAATGCTAAATGATATGGATCGGGTTGCACGCCGCAACAATGATATTTGTGGATCGGGCTGTACGCCGCAACAATGCTAAATGATATGGACCGGGTTGCACGCCGCAACAATGTTGTTATATATTGGGATCGGGTTGCGCGCCGCAACAATTATTGATACAAGTGTGTTTATTTTGGATATTAGTTTCTTTGTTCGCTGTAAATTCTAAGCTGCCCTTAGACTGTTACTCTAGATTTACTGTTAATACTGGTATAACCC
>NC_031994.1:32388800-32474933 GCF_001879085.1 Nicotiana attenuata
GGGACTTCCGAAGGGTATAAATAAACAGGAATTTCAGTCATTTTTCACTTTTCAAAAACCCAAAAACATAAGAGGCGATTTTCCCAACGATTCTTCTTCTTCAAAACGATTGGTAAGTGACTTCTAACTCATTTTCTTCACTCCTTAACATCTTTTAACATAATTTCAACTTTAAATCAAAGATTTTAATGGGGAAATTTGGGTATGTTGGGTAGAACCTAGGTTTTTCAAAAATTGGGGATTTGGACCTCAATTTGAGGTCCGATTTCAAAACAAATTACATATTTGGGTTTGTGGGGGAATGGGTAACCGGGTTTTGGTTCGAACCTCGAATTTTGACCATGTGGGCCCGGGGGCATTTTTGACCTTTTTGGGTAAAACTTGGAAAAACTTATTTTCATGCATTGGGGATGATTCATTTAGCACTTATTGATGTAATTAAGTAAATTGTGACTAGATTCGAGCGGATTGGTGGAGAAATCATGGGGTAAAGCTATAATTGAGACTTGAGTTGTGTTCAAGCATCGAGGTAAGTGTTTGGTCTAACCTTAGCTTGAGGGAATAGGAGTTGAGTCTTATTTACTACTTGCTAATTGTCGAGTACGATGTATAGGCATGGTGACGAGTATCTATACATTGGTGTCTAGCATGACCGTGAGTCCTTATATTGCGAATATCCTGGTTTTGTTATAGCTTCCATACTTAACTGATGATTTCTATATGTTGTAAAGAGTATGTGAAAGGAAATTGTGATTGTTGAACTTCGTGGAGCGTTGGCTCGAGTTGAAATACAAATTGTGAAGGTATATGAGATATTTAAATCCTTGGAGCATTGGCTCAAGTGACAATGTGAACTATGAGATGAAAGTGAAAGAAAGAGAAAGAGTTATTGGTTTATTCCCTTGCCGGGACGTTTTGTTGTTTTGTTGATTTTCTCCCTTGCCGGGACATGGAAATTTATTGATATTGTTCCCTTGTCGGGATTTAATTGTTTAATTGCATTCCCTTGCCGGGATTTCTATCATTATTTGTTTACTTTCTTGACCCTTATTGTGATTGTTGTTTGGGTGAGGAAGAGTGATAAAGCACGAAGGGTGATGTCGTGCATTGTATGATATTTGAGGATCGGGTTGCGTGCCGCAACAACGTTAAATGATATGGATCGGGTTGCGCGCCGCAACAATGATATTTGTGGATCGGGTTGCACGCCGCAACAGTGTTGTTATATATTGGGATCGGGTTGCGCGCCGCAACAATTATTGATTCAAGTGTGTTTATTTTGGATATTAGTTTCTTTGTTCGCTGTAAATTTTAAGCTGCCCTTAGACTGTTACTCTTGATTTACTGTTAATACTGGTATAACCCCCCCCCCCCCCCCCCCCCGCAGCATGTTTCCCCCTTCCCATCTTTACTTGTTTATTCCTGCTTTACTTTTCGCTGCATATTATATAACTGCACAGGTTTAATTGGTAGTCCGATCCTAGCCTCGTCACTACTTCGCCGAGGTTAGGCTAGGCACTTACTAGAACATGGGGTCGGTTGTGCTGATACTACACTCTGTGCTATTTTGCACAGATCCAGGTTTTGGACAGCAGCAGCAGTAGCGTGGGAGCAGGCCTTCAGTCCAGCGAGACACCGAGGTAGCCTTGCAGGCGTCCGCAAGCCCGGCGTCTCCCCTCATTTACTTTAGACTGTTATCTCATTGTATTCGAGACAAATAGATATATTTCTTTCAGACATTGTATTTAGTATTCTTAGATGTTCGTGAGTATTGTGACACCAGTCTTGGGTAGAGGCTTATGTTGAATTCTTCTGCATTTCCATTCAGTTTTTCGTTAATTTAAGACTTCCGCTTATTTAGTTAAATCAGTTGCTTTTATTTTAATGCTGATAAATTATTAAAAAGGATTATGTTGTTATTGATAAGTAATTAATGTTTGTCTTGCCTAGCTCCCAATAGTAGGTGCCATCACGACTCCCGAGGGTGGGAAATCCGGATCGTGACACTTTGACATCCTAAGGAAGCATAAAATGAAGCTTAACCCCGAGAAGTGTGTGTTCTAGTTCAGCTCCGGCAAGTTCCTGGGATTCCTGGTGTCACAAAAGGGGATTGAAGTTAACCCCGATAAAATCAAAGCCATCGAGGACATCCCGGATCAGCTATCAAGCGTAAAAGAGGTTAAAAGGCTCACGGGGAGATTGGCCGCTTTAAGCAGGTTCATTTCCCGGTCTTCAGAGAAGTGCCATCATTTCTTGTTACTCAAAAAGAAGAACAACTTCTAATGGACCCCGGAATGTCAGCAGGCTTTGAGGGATTGAAAAAGATACTTGTCAAGTCCTCCATTATTATCGAAGTCGGAGGAAGGCAAAAAACTACTAATCTACCTAGCAGTCTCGGAGGTAGCGGTAAGCGCCGTTTTAGTTCGTGAGGACGAAGGTATGCAATCTCCTATTTATTATGTTAGTAGAATTTTAATGGGAGCATAAACTCACTACCCACATTTGGATAAGTTGGCCTTAGCCTTCTTAGTCGCCGCTCGGAAGCCAAGGCCTTATTTCCAATATCACCCGATAGCTGTGGTGACCACCTTTCCCCTGCAGAATATCCTTCATAAGCCTAAACTTTCGAGTAGGCTGGCCAAATGGGAAGTCGAAATGAGTATTTGACATAGAATATAAACCTAGGATTGCGATTAAGTCACAAGTTTTTGCCGACTTTGTAGTCGATTTCAGTTCAGGATTGTTAACTTTTGAAACCAAAGAAGCAGTGATGGTGTCAGAATCAACATCGGGAGTTTGGACCCTATTTATGGACGGAGCTTCCTACGTAAAAGGGTCCAGGCTCGGTATAGTATTTACCATGCCTTCGGGAGAAACCCTAAAGCAGGCCATAAGAACGGTTTATCTGAATAACAATGAAGCGGAGTATGAAGCTTTGATTGCATGGCTCGAATTGGCCCGGGGACTAGATTCCGAGGTCATAGAAATCAAATGCGACTCCCAGCTGGTGGTAAATCAGGTCTACGACATCTTCGAAACCAAAGAGGAATGCATGCAGCAATATGTAGTAAAGGTTCAGGCTCTGCTTGTTCGGTTACGGGAGTGGTCAATTACGCATAACCCAAGGGAAGTAAATGCAGAAGCAGAAGCATTAGCTAACCTTAGCTTGTCGATGGAAATGAAGGGGTTAGACTCTGGTACGGTCGTACATCTTGTGCACTCTGTTTTGGACGTAGATAGCTACTACGAGGTGAACGTGACTAATTTGGACACAGATAGCACTCTGTTTTCGTTCTCTAGTGAAGGTTCAAGCTCTGCTTGTTCGATTACGGGAGTGGTCAATTACGCATAACCCAAGGGAAGTAAATGCAGAAGCAGAAGCATTAGCTAACCTTAGCTTGTCGATGGAAATGAAGGGGTCAAACTCTAGTACGGTCGTACAGCTTGTGCACTCTGTTTTGGACGCAGATAGCTACTACGAGGTGAACGTGACTAATTTGGTCTAGGACTGGAGGAATGAGATAATTGATTACCTCGAGCACGAAAAGTTGCCTGCAGATCCCAAGGCATCCCAGGCGCTGCGCGCTAATGCAATGCGGTATAGTTTTAAAGGAGGCCAATTGTACAGGGAATCTTTCCAAGGCCCATTGGCCCGATGTTTGGGAACCGCTGAAGCTAATTACGTTATGCGAGAAGTCCACGAAGGGATCTATGGAAATCATTTGGGAGCGGGTTCCTTAGTAATAAAATTGGTAAGGGTACGAGTAGAACCATTGCACTGAGTTTTGTCTCCATGGTCGTTCATGAAGTGGGGAATGGATATCGTCGGACCACTATCGTCCGCCCCTGGTAAGGTAATGTTTCTTTTGATTTTAACTGATTATTTTTCTAAGTGGGTTTTTGCAGGTCCTTATCAGAAGATCGACGAACGTGAAGTGGTGGATTTCTTGTGAGAGAACATAATTTGCAGATTTGGGATACCAAAAGAGATAGCCTGCGACAACGGGTCATGATTTATAAGCACAAAGGTCACGAAGTTCCTTGAAGACCCTGAAATCAAAAGGTTCACATCTTCGCCCTATCATCCAAGCACAAATGGTCAAGTGGAATCAACGAACTAAGTGATTATACAAAATCTCAAAAAGATATTGAAAGCAGTTAACGGCAAATGGCTCGAGGAGATGCCTGACGTATTATGGGCGTACCGAACAACAACCAAATCAAGCATGGGAGAGACTCTTTTCTCCCTTGTGTACGGAGCAGAAGCCCTGATCCCGGTGGAAGTATGGGAGCCTACCTTGAGATAATTCCGGGCAAATGAAGAAGCAAAGAATGAAGCAATGTTTGTCAATTTGGAGCTGCTTAATGAACGCAGGGACTTGGCGCATATAAGGATGGCAGCGTAAAAGCAGAGAATAAAAAGATATTATAATCGAAGAGCCAACCTCCGTCATTTCAAAGTGGGAGACTTGGTTAAAAGGAAAAAACACCCGGGAACTCAATGCAGGAAAGCTAGGTCAAACATGGGAAGGCCCCTACCGGGTTTCAGCTATCACCGGGAAAAGATCATACGAGTTGGAGAATCAAGATGGAAAAAAGTTGCCAAGCAACTGGAATGTGGAACTCTAAAGAGATACTATTACTGATGAACTTCACCTGTACTGAAAGTATGTGTTGCACTTTTTTTCCCTTTGTCCAGTTTTTGTCCCAATTGGGTTTTTCTGGCAAGGTTTTTAATGAGGCGACAATGGAAAGCATACTATGAAGGAAGTTTCAACAGCAGTAATAAGACCTTTTAATGACAAGGCACACAAGCAAAGAACCACTCCGAAGCGGTTAGATAATCTTTTGCTCGGTAGTAGAGTTCCTACCAGGAAGTTAAGTTTGCTATCGAACAAAGATTATCCGACCGTTCAAGAGTGCAAGCCACTAGGGGATTGTTAGATAGTCTTTCGCTAGATAGCATAACTTCCTAAGGGAAGTGAAGCTTGTTACCGAACTGAAGATTATCTAGCAATTCATTGGTGGAATCCTCAAAGGTGTAAAACTTCCAGTGTTTAAACACGCATTCTTCACATTCGAACACTGGGGGGAAGATATGAGGATACGGCAACAACAACTTCTGCTTCGACCGGAATATGAAGCCTGGAATCATAGTTATATCATCGGGACCGGGGACTGCGTGGACATCACCGCAAAAACAAGTTGTACAAGTTAGCCACAAGAAATAACAATTTCTTTTTAGCACAACGAATGCTTATGTACTTTTGAAAATGGAAGGAGTAAAGTAAATTCCTTTTATTTCTATCTTGTTTCTTGTTTGAACGATGAATTGATTTTGTCATTTGAAAGTTAAACAAGTACTTTACATGCTAGTGCCGTAATGACCATGAGACGTCCTCTTCACAGGCACCGTAAACATAAGAGGTCCCTCTCTTACGGAAACCCTTACAATAAAGGGTTGATTTCGGAAGGAACTTGTGCCCGAAATCCGAACACTTTTTTGGGGGAAAATACACCCAAAGCCTTGCATGATCAGATGCAAACAGTAAAACTTGCAAAACACTTAAACGAAAAAGGACGCAAAGATTAAACTTGCATAAATATTTAAACGAAAGTACGCAGAAAGGAAAACTCATGCAATACTTGAACAAAAAGTGTTTTTATTTACAATAAATTTGCCAAACGGCATAAGTACAAAAGTTGGAAAAATAGATCAAAAGCTAAGCTGATGAATCTTTGGAACCCGGAGGATGAGAAGCATCCACGCCCCCAGGAGAAGTGGGTAGATCCGTCATCGGCTCGATGTTTTGGCCTTCATCATTTTGACCTTCAGCATCATCGCCTTTCGCTTCCTCTTCATTTCCCGAGAATCAAAACCGAAACTAGAAGAATCAGAAGCATCAGGCCTAGACGGAAGATCCCTTTTAGCAGTTGACTCCAGCTCACGGGCTTTAGCTATTTCGGCATCAAAGTCAATGACACACGCTTTGGCCTCTTCCAAAGTTTTTCTCCTCATATTGTACATAACATATGTTTTTTCAACAACGAGGGAAGCCGCTCGACGATTGAATTATTCTTTAAGTTGGTAAACCTCGACAAAGTGGTTTTCCCACGCAGATCTAACGGATCGGAGACTAACATCGAGATCTTGGACAGTGGATCTGAAAAGTCTATTATGCTCAATGGTCTCCTTATACTTATCCTCCAATTGGGCATATTTCACCCCGATAGCAGCAAGCTCTTTAGTTTTGGAGTTCAAGGCCGCCTCCAAATTACTTGATCTTTCAATAGAGGCATCCTCACGATCGGATGCAGCAAGAACGACACTATGAACTTCAACCTATTTGGCCCTAGCCTCTTCAAATTCAACCCTCATCAGGGCAATCTTTTGGCTGAGGGTCTCTACTTCTTGCTCGCTTTGCCGCAACCGATCCTCCAACACAACACCCTCAGTAGCTTTAGCTTCCAGTTCTGAGAGGTGAGCAGCAGTTTGCTCCCGCTCGGCCAAAAGTTGATCTCGCTCAGAGGTAAGTTCCTCTTTATCTCGAATCAACCTTTGGAGGCCCTCAGAGGCAAGAAAATTGACTTTCAAAACAAAAAAGATGAACTCAAAATACTATTACATCAAAGATAGAAGAGATAACGAAGGAAACAAAGAATATACTGCTGCGGCGTTGTGCATAGCATTATTCAACAAACACTCTCCTGAGAGAGCTCGTATCCTTTCCCTATCTTTTTCTGAAGCCAAAGGCTTCAAATAGTTAGCAAGTTCCACCGGGCAAGATAGTAGATTGCATCCAGTAGAGACTGGGAGAGTAACGCTCCTCCTCCTTTACGGATCTTCTGAGGGGGCGGCATAATTTTGCCCAAAGTTCCCATGTACTGGGGACTGGGGGAGAGGAACATCCCCTTCTCGGACAGATGCGGCCGGTGGAGATGATGTAGCAGTTGTTGGTGGTAAAGGAAGAGTTGGTGAAGAGGGAGATGAAGCTGATGGCATTGAAGGATGAGATGTGGCTGCGGAAAGCGATTGCTCGTCAACCGAAGACAGAAGGGACACGGTACTTAGTCTCACGGTACCAGGCGCAGCGACTGGGATCTGGAAATGGGAGTTAGCATTTTCCACCATCTCAAACTCCCCCTAGAGCACCGAGGTATCATCCTCGGTTGGTGTAACTAACTCAACAGATTGAGCAGTTTGTTGAGATGAGGAAGGTCGTCGTCTTCTATGTAGAGGATCCCCATACTCGCTTGATTCCCCATCACCGTCAATCATCACAGGGTCTATGGCTGATCCGGGTGGGGGACTCGTGACCATAACTTCCAGAGATGACTCTAGAGCAGCATTCTTCGCCCTCTTATTCTTTCCCCCGGACACGGAGGAATGTCTTCTCTTTGGTTGTTTGTTCTCCGACCGAGAACTATGAGAAGAAGCACTTGGACCAGAAGCAGGCCGGGAGATAACTGTTTGTGTAAAAGCCTCCGGCAGCAGCCTTGCCGCATTAATAGGATTAGCCAAAACGTCCTCCTCAGGGACGACAACTGAGCCTTGGGGTGGACCTGAATTCAATAGGAGAGAAGGGTCAAACAACTTCCTTATATGTAAAGGTAAAAACAAGATGAGTTCGACTTACCATGATTTTTGGCCTTCCACCCATATTTAATGGACATTTCTTTCCACGTGTGGGTTTCGGGCATAGTAACATCCAAAATTTTCTGGACCCATTAGTATAAGCCTTCAACCCTAGGTGGAACCCACCGAGTCGCTGAAATAAGTAAAAGAAGAAGGGCCAATAACGACGTAAAATGATCTTTAACGGAAGAAAAAATTAATCGTAGACTTACGAGTGCGGTTCCATAATTCTGGAAAGGGTGGAGCCGTGGCCGGGATGATGTCACTGGTGGTGACTGAAACGAACCGCTCCATTTACCCAAGTTCGTTGTCATCATCCATACAGGATAGCAGTGCATGGTGGCCATGCTTGCTGAAATTTATCATTCCCCTGCGGAAGATCTTGGGGGAGAGGTTCATCACTCGAGCTAGGGATAGCTCTTCTCCTGTCTCCTGTCACAGGCGCCGAAGACAATCAACTGTCCTCCACATGGAAGGACTTACTTGTGCCAAGCACACATGATAATGGAGGCAGAACTCCACGATGGCGGCGTCAAGCTCTCCACTCCCAAAGTGAAGGGATTCATGTAAAAATATGCAAAACCATTCTTAGGAGGGGGTATCCGCTCTGCCAGGTCGGGAGCGATAATGTCCAAATCTTGACAGTGGCAGTCTTCCTTCACAACAGGGATACTGGAAGAATGGATGAAAGAAAGGTATACGCTAACAGCCCACGTACGAGTGTGAGCAGAAGGATACTTCTCTTCAAAATCTTTGGTAGTAACTAGACTCTTGGGATGATGGTACTCACCATAGGGGGAGCAACATCAACAACTTTACCTTTGTTCTTTGAAGAACTAGGATTTCTGGAAGAAGAGGCCATTTTTTTATCAGAAGAAGGGTTTTCTCTCAAAGAAGAAAGTTAAAGAAAGGTTAAAGAAGAAGTATGAGTTGAGTAAAGAAAGTTTGAGAAAATTTAGAGTATTATGAAGTGTAAAAGAAGGAGGTTGATGCGTATAAGTAAAAGTATATGCGGCTAAATTCGTGGCCATAATTACCTGGATAACCGGCAAATGTGATGCTAAATCTTGGGATGACGCGTGTTCAGGGCATTAAATGCGGATAGACGTGTGTCTAATCAACCGTAAAACTTTTCAAATGGGGTCAGTGAATTTCCCGCCAAAAAAGGTGTTTCTACCAACTTTCTGGTGACACAAAGTTATGCCACCGGAAAGTAGGGGGACTATCTGTATAGGGTGAAATATGTATATATTAAATGATCGCATGAGGAAGTGACACGTGGAGCCGAAGACAGAAGATAGTTGAATCCGAAGACAACGATTCTGTTTGTTACTAGAGAGAATGATACTTATAAAGGCGAAATAAATGCCTGCCACCCAGTAGCATTTAATGAGGAATATTCTACAACATTAAGTACACGTTCTGTTACAAGGAATGGCATTCACTGCATGCCGTTACACATTCTTCAATGGTCCTCATAATTGATATTACATAGGGGCTTGATCCTAGGACCTTGTTCCCTAGGTGCAGCTATAAATAGGGAGCTCTACTATCATTGTAAAGGACATGAATTTTCTGACAAACATACGCTACACTCTATTCAAAGCTCAATATAATTTTATCTTCTTATTTACTAATATCGTTGCTATTGTCCCCGGAAGCCCTGCTCCTGGAACTACTGTTTCTTTTATTTTATCTTCATCTCAATGCTAAGTATTATATTTTTGTCCAATACATCTATTATTTCAGGATCAGATTAATTCACCTTTCTATAAACCATGTGTAAATTCAACTGTACCATTTTACGAGTGTACAACGCCAGCCATAAAAAGTGGTGTGTGTTAGATACACTTTGGAAAGGTTGAGTGTGTAAGATGATTTTGATTCCGAAAAAGTGTGTAACAAGGATTTGGTGTATAGTTCAGGTATCTACTTATGTATTTTGCCATTAAAAAAAAAAAAGAATGACTTAATATGTATTAGAGCTTAAAAAGAGCTTGCAAATTAACGAGTTTATGATCAATAAGCTTCATGGCAATTAGTTTTAGGAATGAACTGAGCTCAAGCTCAAGCTAAGCTTTAGTGATAAAAACTTGTTCAAACCAACCTTGAATCAAGTTAAGCTCGATCAAACCATTACTTGAAAAGGAGTTCGACTTTCAGAGCTTGGCTCGACCGCGCGAAACATTTTGCATATGCTTTACATCTCGTACTCACTCACAAACATAACAAAAAGAAAAAGAAAAGGAAGTGTTTACCTACTATTCTAAATTAGGAGTAAGGATAGAGAAAAAGGCGGCAATTACTTAATCAGAAAACTAGAAATGTGATGAATCTATATCTATATATTGAGAAAATGTCACTTGGCACTTTTAAAATACAATCTAAATATATTTAGACAAATCTAATAAGGATTAAGACAAATTAGATTTGACCAAATTTAGTTTATGGAGGAAATCAATTTAGATTGACTCATAATTTTATACTAAATAGATTTTGAAAGCTTTCCAAAAATAAGGATTCCTATTTAATAATTATTTACTATCAACATGATCAATTTTTATGTTATTTCATAATTTTATATTTTTGAAAATATTACGTAAAGAAATAAAATAATAGTGGAAATACTACTACAACAATTAGATATAATGTTTTCAGATAATTAAGAAAATACTCTTTTATGATTAATATATGAATTGAGTGCAGTAGTTTAAGTTAGAAAGCGTAACATAATTTGTTTTAAATGCAATTCAATTAAGAAAATAGAAGGATAAGACATATTTAGATTTAAGGTAATTTTTTTTTGCAATATAATAAGAAAATTATATTTCGGAATATGGTCAATAGAGTCAAAGTTACTACTGAAATAATTTTTAATTTTTGTATTATATTAGAATGGGTGTGATAGAAATAGATATTAAATTCAAACAAACAAATGAAAAGTCACATGACAATGTAATAATATTAAATATTAAATAATATAAGAGCAAAAATAAGGTCCATATAACGAAAAAGAAAAATTAAAGAAAAAATAATGATGAAACTTATTTAAATTTGCAATGAGATTTTTTTTTATGATAACAAAGGCCATAATGTGGATAAGGCCACATTACACTAGTTTAATAGGTAAAATAAAAAATTATAAATATTAAATAATAAAAATAAGTTAGAGATAATGTGAGAATATTTATAAGTAATTTTGTTTAGAAAATAAAATAAAGTAAATATAAAATACTTAAAACATGACTAATAAATTTAGATGATTAAAAAAATAGAGAAATATTTTTAAAATAGAATAAATATTTATTTCAAGATTAAAAAATTCATTTATCTATCTACATTACATTAAAGGATAGTGGTGGATAATGATATTAAATAAAGTAACAAGTTAATGAGAAGTCACATAAAAACTGATAATACTATATATTATTATAACATAATAGCAAAATTAAATAAAATAATTAAAATTTTAATAGAATTAAAAGGAAAAGATTATTTGAATTTGAGATCAGATTTTTTTTTATAATTATGAGAAGAACGCTCAAACGTGGATAAGACCACGAAATTGAAGTCTTATCAAGAAAAATAAAAGTCTAATAAAAATTATAATTTTGAAAATACAAAGTAAAATGTCTAGTGCAGGTAATTTTACTAACGAAAATTAAACTTAAATTTGTATCTTAAAATAAAAGAAAACAAAAATTTAATTACATGTAATACAAAAATAATAATAATAAAAAAACTCATTAGATTTGGAACATAACAATCAAAGAGCTTATGTATTAATATTTTAGACTAATTCGAAGTTCTTAAAATAAAATATGATATTATTTTTGTTATAGGCAAAACATTAATGTAGAACTAATTAAAAATTAATAGTAAGGAAGAGAATGTATGAAAATAAAAATAGAGATAGTGTGAGAATATTTATACTTTAAATTTGTTGCAACCCATATTTTCCTACGTGAAAGTACGCCATATTTTCGTACGCTAAAGTTTCGTCGTAAGTTAATCGACGTAAGTTTGGGAATAAGATTAGTTTGAGATTTTAAGTGTTATGCTATTTGAAACAAGTAATGAGTAAATTCGTGAAAATGAGAGGGTAAGCAAATCGAAGAAAATAAATTTCGTCGAAGTTTGGCATTTTGGGATAAAATACGGCCCGAGCTAAAATATCCGGTATTTATGGACTAGTGCCATACAAGGTACCACATGACCATGATAGTAAGGTGTATAAGGTGTGTCGCGCCCCCTTTTTCCTCGCGCAGTACGGGTTTCGACATTCATAGGGAACAACTCATTTTCTTTTGGGAATTGGGTATGAAATATGAAGAGTCGCAACCTAACGGATTTAAGGTGCGTTAGGGCACCTAAAGCAAGTAACTCATAAAACCGGTTTGCATTACCAGAGATTGGGTAAGGGCTCGAAATAACCTTGAGGGGAAGGTGTTAGGCACCCCTCGCGGTAGGGCTGCTTATCAGGCGAATCGAGCGGTTATTTACTCTTAACGGTTTGGCTTATCGGTTAATTAAATGTATTAATCCGCTAGCCACCTGATAAGATATCAGGCGGATTGGTATCAGTTTAGCTCTTATCGGGCGGTTTATCGGTCTAATTCAATTTATCCTGCGTGCATTACATCTCAAAGTGTACTACATTAACGCCTACTGTTAACGCCTAACATATGCCCACTGTTAACGCTTATACATCACCGTTAGAGTCTTAGAGACACAGATGGATTGTAATTTAATCCTAGAAAATGTAATACATGAAAGACAAGTTGTAGTAGCCTCATAATGCTTACTTCAGAAGTTAGCACTAATATACATTTTCATTGTTGTGTATTTTAACACAAAATCCAGTTAGACTTAATAGGACATAAGCAAATACACTGGAAGTTCATAGCTCTAGACTTTAATCTAGGACCATCAAAGAGACTGAATTTGGTAGAAGAATCAATGTGTATTATATATATATATATATATATATATATATATATATATATATATATATATATATATATATATATATATATATATATATAGATATATATCAACACACAACACTTATCGGGTTAACGGATTATCCGTTAAGAAATTTGAATAATCCGCCACCCAAACCGATAAGCCGTTAATAAAAAAAATTCAATCCGTTCCCCGTTGTTAAATCGTTAACCCGATACCAATACGCCAACTAAGCTTCGGTTCGGTTTGGTTTTTCCGGTTTCGGTTCGGTTTTGAACACCCTCTCGGGATCCAACAATGGTGGGTCCCGACCGAAACTCAATTTATGTGAATTAGTCTTATAAACAGATAAAGCAATTAGACAAATTGATATTATATTTAAAACAAGGAGTAATAGGGGTCTAGGTTTTTTAGCTAACGGATCACTTCTGTACAATGCTTGGTAATCGCCACAAGTTGGCGTGCTACACATAGCAATTAGCTGCACATGTTATCATATCCTTTCTACCACGATTTCCCTCCCCTTAGTGGTTTATATAAGCGATTCTAATTGAACCTAACTCCTATGCGTGCATTACCCGTCCTTCCTTATGGCCCTGGAGGTGTTAGGGACCTCTAATTAGGGCAGTTCTAGACTCTCCTAAAGTGCTCAAAAGGAGAAATCTAAAGACAAGAAGAAACAAATAGGACATTCACAATAAAGGGGCAATTAAAGGCTCACTTTACTCACACAAGCAGACAATAGCACGCTCAAACAGCAAAGATTCAGATTATTTCAAAGGATCCTATAGCATGAAATCTAGATGAGCATGACAAATAAAGAAATAAAATATGCAGCATTGTGTTAAAAGCGAGGGCAATAGAGCCTTAATCAGTTTGCCTACTGATTTTTAGGGCTTGCTAATCTAGACAATTCCACCAATAACAAAAGCACAGTTTTACAGTTTTGCAGGATTTTAGTCGCCACTACAGGCTTTGCCCTAGGCGTGTATCAAGTGATGTCCTATGAACATGGTATCTGTCATTGATAAGAAGTAACAATAAACCAGTAAACAATTTAAACATGCAGTTTGGTTCATTAGACCCTATAGGCATGCTGTCTAGCGTGTAGAAACTGATTTTAAACTTATAGACGTGGTCTAAGATGCAGAAAATTTGTTTTTAGAATCCTATAAGACATGGTATCTAAATGCATACATTATATTTAAAATCCTATCAGAACATGGTATCTAAGTGGCAGCAATTAGTTTTAAAATCCTACAGACATGGTATCTAAATGCAAAATTAGTTTTTAAAATCCTACAGACAATGGTATCTAAATGCAGCAATTAAGTTTTAAAATCCTACGGACATGTATCAAATGCAGTAATTAGTTGTAAAAACATTTTGCATGCAGAAAACTATTTATAACCTTGTTGGCAATGCAAAGACTGATTTTAAGCTTACAGGCATGGTGTCTAAAATGCAAGATTGATTTTAAACCCTATAGCATGTGTATCTAGAATGCACATAAGCAACATCGCAGCAGAACTTACAGTAATGGTATCTAAAACAACAAACCATTGCACATAAACCTATAGGTCCAGGTATCTAGAATACAGGACTGATTTTTAAATCTATAGCAAGTATCGTACCAATTTCCCAACAAAAATATATAGAATTCCTCCCAGGTTTTACTAATCTCCCCAATAATCTGTTTTACAAGAAATTATTATTATCAAACCAACATAAAATAATGAATTACAGAAATGAAACTGCTAGAACTATAGGGAGCACTGAACAGGCCCAAACAGTACCTGAAAAATCAGGCCTTCAAACCAAGTATGAAACAGCCAAGCTCTCATAATGCACCCAATAGTAATCCTGGTGTGGTTCAAAGTTCCCAAGGGCCTCAGGGGACCCGGGCAAATGCGCACACCAAGAAAAGCTTTCAAAGCAACCTTTTCTGAGCAAGTGGGAAAGTCCAGCCCAATGTGTCAATTCAAGAGGAGCCTCAATGGACTCTAGCAATGCTCACACTGGATGAGGCAAAGACCCTAGGTGTTCTAAGAGTAGGAGTTGAAAATAATAAATAGTTTTTTAAGAAAATAACTTTGAATAAGTAAGGACAAACAGGGTCAATTCAGTTCTAGTGACTCAAACAAAGGGTCCAAGCAATCAAACAAATATATAGAAACAAGGTCACTTAAGTTTCAACTAGTTAATTAGCCGTTTACTAGGTGAACAAACACTGAACAAAAGGCAATGGCATGCCTGGGATCAATCAGACAGTCACATTCAAAGGGATTGGGAGCCATATTGGTCAGGAGTCTGTGAGAGGTAAACATGATAGAAAGAACATGCTAAAACAGACATAGGTCTAATTTAGATATGAGCAAGCATGCAGACTTGCTGAAAGAAAAAGCACATAGGTCTAGCAGAAACAGAAGTAAACAGGTTGAAAGCAGAACACTCATAGGTTTAACCAAACAGGAGTAGACATGCTATTGCAGTAAACACATAGGTTAAACAGAAGTAGACATGCTATTATAGTAAACACATAGGTTAAACAAAAGTAGACATGCTATTACAGTAAACACACAGAAGTAGACATGCTATTGCAGTAAACACATAGGTCAAATTGAATAGCAGGAAACATATAGTCTAATTGAATAGCAGTAAACATGCTGGGTAGGAAAATAACATATAGGTTCAGAAGAAAGACATGCTGATTATAAGGAAACACACATTGGTTTAATTGAATGGCAGTAGTGGAAGCATACCAGTTAAGAGATAACAATAGGAGAGTAAAGCAAATAGGGTCTGAAGGTCTAGCCTCGGCTCCTAGCCGGCTAGACAATGTAACAGCAGAGAGTAGAAGATTGTGATAGAGGAAGAGAGCAAGAACTTCGTATATTTTCTATGTCTGCATGTGTGTGTTGAACTATGTTCGTGTGTGTTAACGAAAAGAGTGAAACTTATATAGCATTGAGTAGAGTAAACGAATAAGGCAAGGAAAATTAACAACATATAAATAAAGTATGCAAATCAATTAACCAGTCAATTAGGGCTAAAACTAATCAATTAATATCACTTAAATTACGGAGAATCTCATACGAAATCAGTCAGCAGGCATGATTGAAGTTAAATAAGGTAAGCAATAAGTCTAGAGGCCATAGATTAGAGTAATTAATCTAAAGAAGGCAAGTAGTACCAATTAAATATTATAAATGAGAAAAATAGGTAAAATCACAGGGAAGTACTAATTTTAACAGGAAAATATGATTCGAGCCCTAAGTAAATCAGTCAATCCATTTTGATTGACAGAGATAAAAAAAAATAACGAAAAAATTGAAGCGGACAGTGAGACAAATGAACAAACAAGGACTAAAACATAAGAGTAAAGATAACCAGCTTCAAATACTTAGAAACTCTTAGAAAAGTTTTTGCAGAAACAAGAAGAAGTGGAGCCCTAGTCTTAGAGAAACATTTAGAATCGATTAACGGTAGGGAAAACAGAAAACCTTTAAAGAAAAATGCTATAGAAACTCAAAACCACTTCAAATCTACAGCAAATAATAAAGAATCAAAAACCCTAATTTGGAGGAAAATTAAAATCAGTCGATGATAAAGAGAACAAAATTTTTTTAAGGAAAGATAGCGTATAAACTCGAAAACGTTTCACATCTTCAAGGATCTGAACAGATTCAAAGTATAAGAGATGAGGGTTTTGAGAAAGTGACATAGATAAAAGAAAATCTGATTTGGAACCAGAGATTCGAGCCATAAACACGAGATAATAGTACTCACAAATGGAGATGGCCATAAAATAGGCCTGTGAGTCAGATTTTGACGACACTTGGTTGAATCTCTTTGAGATTCTCTCATAAATCGATGAAGTTGAACAACCAGAAGATGTAACAGGCTGGTAGGGGCCTCAAATCACCGGGGGACCTCGTGGAATAGGTAGGAATCGAAGGAATTGGGGTAGATTTAGGTGACGACGCTAGGGTTAGGGTAAGTCTCAGAGAGAAGAGAGGAGATGAGGGATTCAAGGGCGGCGGGGTGTAACAAATGGCTAGGGTTAGGGGGTCATTTGGATTAAAAATGGTAGGGGGAATGGGGGTCGTTGATCTCAGAGATCAACGACCAGGATTAGAAGGGGTCTAGGCCGGGTTGGATTTAATTGGGTTAGGTTTGATTTGAATTGGGCTTGGGTTTGATTAAATTGGATTGGGGGAGATCCGTTTTTGGGTATAAATTAGGGGCTATTTG
This sequence comes from Nicotiana attenuata, assembly GCF_001879085.1. Lineage (NCBI taxonomy): Eukaryota > Viridiplantae > Streptophyta > Magnoliopsida > Solanales > Solanaceae > Nicotiana > Nicotiana attenuata. The sequence goes on from NC_031994.1 coordinate 32,405,656, forward strand.
TTAAATACCCATTTTTACTAAATAAAATAATTTAAAAATATCTAATTAAATGATTAAAAATGATTTTCATGCATGAAGGTGATTTAAAATAATTGCGTAATATTATAAAAATATAAAAAGTCATTTTTTGTGTAGATAACGTAGTTATGCATATGTAGGGGCTATTTTTGCAAAATATGCAATTATAATCTTAAAAAATGCAAATGTAATTACAAAAAATGCAATTAAAATATTTGAACACTCGTATGAACATAAATGATGAATTTAGATGATTAAATTATGATAAAATAATATGAGGGATAGTTTTCAACATTTATGTGATTAAAAAATGCAGAAATAAATGGATTTAGGGCCTTTAAAAATTGTAAAAACACTTGTGCATGTTTGTAAATGCATGTACAATATTTTAAAAGTGTGCATGCATATTTTAAAATTTATGAGGGAAAAATTAGGTATCAACAGCTGACCCTCTTTACCCGGGAAGGATGAAAGAGTTTTCGGGTAAAGAAATGATGACCGATTTTGACCGAATGGGTGTTTTGAAAAAAAATAGAGGCCGAACCCTGGTCTTTGAGTTGCCTACATATCCCTGGTTTTTATAGAAATTAGGCCACGTGTAGTTCTGGACCCAATGGTGAATGAAGCCGATGGAAAAGGTTCTTTTGTGAAGTGTAATATCGGATGGAGTTATGTTTGTGGATTTGGAGTGTAGCGGATGTATTATAGGGCAGATATCTGAATGGTCATAGTGTAAGGTGGGTAATTGATGGGAATCGGTTATAATGGTGAAGTGAAAATGGTATGAACGAAAATCAGAGCGAAAGTTGCTCCTGCTTGAAGAATGGTTACCTCCTGGATTACCTGCAAAACTTAAAACACAATGCATGCAAACATATAGAGTATTGCGAGAATTTAAACATGATGCAAACTCCCCTTGGACCATGAATGATGTCTTTGGACGGTGAGGATGACGTCTTTAGACTATGATGTCCTGGGCCATGAATTGTGAGATAGGAGATTCGCAGGCCATGAAATGATGTTCTCAAGCTATGAGGATGGTGCCTCTGAACCATGACGCCTTTGAATAATGATGTGCGAGTTTGAGGGGTCCTCAGGCCTTGGCATGGTGTCTTCAGGCTATGAGGATGATGCCTTCGGACAATGACGCCTTTGGACAGGTTGGCTATATGTCAGCCCATGAAGTGCAGAGATATGATACCAAAAATGATAGCAAGACAAAGCTTAGTCTTGTGCGGAGTTTGGGGCAGAGCTTAGCCCGAAGGAAGAAGATAGTGCCCAGTTTAGAATAGAGAAACATTTATGCAGGGAGGGACAATACTTTGTCACAAGAGAGGGCAGTGCCTAACCTTGTGCAAATACGCAGGCAAGGCTTAGCCTCATGCAAAATTTGAGACAGAGCTTAGTCTCATGCAAAGAGAAGGCAATGCTTAGCCTTATAAAAATATGGTGGCAGGGCTTATCCTCATGCAAGATTTGAGACAGAGCCTAGTCTCATGCAAAGAGAAGGCAATGCTTAGCCTTATGCAAATATGGAGGCAGGGCTTAGCCTCATGCAAGATTTGAGATAGAGCTTAGTCTCATGCAAAGAGAAGGCAATGATTAGCCTCGTGCAGTGAACAAGTAGCAAATAGGAGTAAAATGTGTCTTAGCTGGAGATGTATTTTTTGTCTGGTGGCCCTATTTATAGTGATTTTGCTGCGTATATATATTTGCGAATGCTACTGTTACGTCAGTTGTGCCTGCGCTCAAAGAAAAATTGTAAGTTTTGTAAGGGGAGGTTGGTTCATGCCTTCGTCTGTTGGCTTTACTTCGCTCCATTCTAGAGGCCTTGTTTGAGTTGCCCTGGGTAATACCTGGCTGTCACGGAAATAGAGTTTCGAAAATATGCACTTATTGATGAAAATAGAGTTATTTTAGAAAGTGAAATATTGAGTAATTTTAAATGAATTAGTGACTGTAACGCATTTCAGAGACATTGCAGCTTTCTTGTATTAGAATTTTGAGGGTCCTCCTCAAAATTCTGCCCCAGTTTGGTAAATGATCATTCGGCCATTTTGCGGGTGACGAAACTTGCTGAACCTTCTCCGAAATTTTGATAATCCTTCTCAAAATTCTGCCACAGTTTCTTAATCAATTTCTGACTGTCTGGCATGTGATGGCGTTTGCTGGACTGGCTACGGAATTTTAAGGGTCCTCCTCAAAATTCTACCCCAGTTTCTGGTGCTGGGGGACATGAAGATTTTATTAAGATATGACCGAACCCACAGGGCTGCCTACGTATCCCCTCTTAAACGGGAATCAGGTCAAGCGTAGTTCAGTTAAATCATATGAAGGAATATAAACAGTCTAAACATAGTATCTCTTGACTGCGTCTGAATTGATTGGTTTTGGCCAGACATCTCCGTCCATTTCTGCAAGTATGAGTGCTCCTCCTGTTAGCACCCGGTGAACCATGTAAGGACCTTGCCAGTTGGGAAAGAATTTCCCTTTGGCTTCATCTTGATGCGGGAAGATCTTCTTCAGCACCAACTGTCCTGGTACGAACTGCCTTGGTTTGACCCTTTTGTTGAAAGCTCTGGACATTCTTTTCTGATAAGGCTGACTGTGACATACTGCGTTCATTCTTTTTCCGTCTATAAGGGCAGTTGCTCATAGCGGCTCCTTATCCATTCTGCATCACTGAGCTTGGCTTCCTGTATGATCCTTAAGGAAGGAATTTCTACCTCGACTGGAATGATAGCTTCGGTACCATAAACTAGTAAATAGGGGGTTGCCTCGGTTGATATGCGAACTGTAGTGCGGTACCCCAATAGGGCAAAGGGTAACTTCTCGTGCCACTATTTGTGATTTTCTACCATCTTCCTCAGTATCTTGTTGATGTTCTTATTGGCAGCTTCCACAACACCATTCATTTGAGGCATGTATGTTGTAGAGTTCTTGTGCTTGATTTTGAAGGTTTCACACATGGCTTTCATCAAATAACTATTGAGATTGGTGGCATTATCAGTGATAATCGACTCGGGAACCCAAAATCGGCAAACAACATGATCCTTGACAAAATCTGCGATGACTTTCTTGGTTACAGCTTTGTAGGATGCAACCTCTACCCATTTTGTGAAGTATTCAGTAGCCACTAAAATGAAGGCTTGATCGGACCGATGACATCCATTCCCCATGCAGCAAAAGGCCAAGGTGCACTTGTTGCGTTGAGCTTATTAGGTGGTATCCTTATCATGTCTGCATGTACCTGGCATTGGTGGCATTTCTAAACGTACTAAATGCCATCCGTTTCCATGGTCATCCAAAAATATCCAGCTCTGAGTATTTTCTTGGCTAGAACAAAACCATTCATATGTGGTCCACAAGTTCCGGCATGTATCTCCTCGAGCAATCTGGAAGCTTCCTAAGCGTCAACACACCTTAACAGCCCCAGATCAGGAGTTCTTCTATATAAGGTTCCTCCACTTTGGAAGAAGTGATTGGACAACCTCCGTAGTGTGCGTTTCTGAGTATGGTTTGCATGTTCTGGATATTTTCCTTTCGCCAAATATTCTTTGTTTTCATGGAACCAAGGTTTTCCATCCGTTTCTTCTTCAACATGAGCACAGTAAGCTGGCTGGTTATGGATCTTTACCGTGATGGGATCGATGAAATTCTTGTATGGATTTTGTATCATTGATGATAAGGTGGCCAGCGCGTCTGTGAACTCATTTTGAACTCTGGGCACATGTTTGAATTCTATTTTTATGAATCTCTTCATTAACTCCTGCACATGATACAAATATGGCAGTATCTTGGTATTCTTCGTAGCCCACTCTCCTTGAGCCTGATGTACCAGAAGATCCGAATCACCGATTACCAATAGTTCTTGTATGTTCATATTGAAGGCCAGATTGAGCCCCATGATGCAAGCCTCATATTCTGACATGTTGTTGGTGCATGGAAACCTAAGCTTCGCGAATATAGGGTAGCTGTTTTTTATTTCAAAACCGCTCCAATGCCCACTCCTTTGAAGTTTGCAGCTCCATCGAAGAACATCCTCCAACCGTCGTAAGCTTCAGCAATGTCCTCTCCTACGAGTGATACTTCTTCATCAGGAAAATACGTTTTCAAGGGTTTGTATTCTCTTCCTACAGGATTTTCAGCAAGATGGTCTGCCAATGCTTGTCCTTTGACCGCCTTTTGAGTTACATAGACGATACCGAACTCACTTAACAGTATTTGCCACTTGGCTAACTTCTCGGTTAGCATGGGCTTCTGAAAGATGTACTTCAGAGGGTCCGTCCTGGATATGAGGTACGTGGTATAGCACATAAGTAATGCCTCAATTTCTGAGTCGTCCAGGTCAAAGCACAGCAAGTGCGTTCCAGCAGAGAGTATCGTGCTTCGCAAGGTGTGAACTTCTTACTCAAGTAGTATATGGTTTTCTCCTTTCTCCCTATCTCGTCATGTTGTCCCAAAACACACCTGAAAGCTCCATCTAATACAGATAGATAGAGTAGCAAAGGTCTCCCAGGTTTTGGCGGGACTAGGATTGGTGGTGTGGACAGGTATTCCTCGATTTTGTCAAAAGCCTTCTAACAATCTTCGGTCCAACTCGTTTCAGCATCTTTCCTCAACATTTTGAAGATAGGTTCACATATAACTGTGGACTGTGCTATGACGCGACTGATATAGTTGAGACGTCCTAGGAAGCTCATCACGACCTTCTTGCTCTTTGGTGGCGGTAACTCTTGAATAGCCTTAACTTTGGACGGGTCCAACTCGATTCCCCGGCGGCTGACAATGAATCCCAACAACTTTCCTGCAGGAAGCCCGAATGCGCATTTTGTGGGGTACAATTTGAGATTGTACCTCCTTAGCCTGTCAAAGAACTTTCTCAAATCCGTTATGTGAACTACGACCCTCTTGGATTTGATGATGACGTCGTCAACATACACCTCTATTTCCTTGTGTATCATGTTATGGAAGATGGTCTTCATGGCTCTCTTGTAAGTAGCCCCAACATTCTTTAGACCAAATGGCATCATCTTGTAGCAGTATACCCCCTATGGCATGATGAAAGTTGTTTTCTCTGCGTCTTCTTCATCCATCCAGATCTGGTGATAACGCAAAACATTCTACAAAGGATTAGAGTTCATGCTTGGCGCAATTGTCGATCAGGATATGTATGTTTGGCAGTGGAAAGTCGTCCTTGGGACTTGCTCTGTTTAAATCTCGATAGTCAACACATACTCTAACTTTCCCATCTTTCTTAGGAACTGGTACAATGTTGGCTAACTAGGTTGGGTACTCAACTACCCTGAGGACTTTGGCTTTGATCTGCTTAGTGACTTCCTCCTTGATTTTCAGGCTCATGATTGGTTTGAACTTTCCGAGTTTCTGCTTTACTGGCGGACACATTGGGTTGGTAGGAAACTTGTGAGCCACTATGGATGTGCTTAGACCGGTCATGTCATCATACATGCAAATATATCCTCATATTCCTTCAAGAAACGAATGTACTCCTCCTTCTCTATTGGTGATAAGTGAACGCTTACCCGAGTTTCCTTGACGATCTCGGCGTCTCCCAAAGTTACTGCTTCGGTTTCATCCAGGTTAGACTTAGGCTTATTCTTAAAGTTCTCAACCTCTCTGACAATTTCCTCATGTATTTCATCTTCTTCCTCCGAGTCACTATCCTTATGTTGCGTTGTCTCATTACATGTCACAGTCATCGGTTCATTAGGAAAAGTAATAATAACGCTGTAGAAAGAAAAATGTGAAAGATAATAATGAATAATAAATAGCAACGCATTGATTTCAAATTGAAGATATCCAAAACAAGTACGGCTCGATGAATCGATCAATTATTTTGAAACAAAACGCATCTTTAAAACAAAATTACTGAAAATATCTGAAATGCCTCGCATGGCTATAGAAATAAATTTAGGCTAAATGCCAAGCTACCCAGGGACTCAGCGCGCCCGGGATGGTGTGGCAGCCCAATTCTTGAGGATAGTTCCCTTCTCCACAGTCTGGATGGTGAGGCCTTCTTCCTCCTCCTCCTCAATTATCGCACTGCAATCTATATCCTCGTATTCCAGGAATAAGTTCCTCAGCCCAGCTAAAGCTTCTTCTTCTGTAGTTCCCCATATCGTATCAGCCTGATGAAAAGTCTGACCCATATGTGGCACTGGTTGCTCAAGAGGGTAAAAAGGACCACGCCTTGGTGGTGACTAGTCATTATACTCCTGCCAGGTATACGGGTACCCCAGCCCGAAAGTTGTGCCGTGACGTTTCAGCTGTATTGGTTTAGTAATGCCCTGGAGATCCTTTTCCAGTCCTTTGCCAGGATCGTACCCAGACCATGCCAGTATAATTTCTATTTTATTGCTTTACCATTTGTCCTTTCCAATCGCGTTGACATGTTCAATGTGATGATCAGTTTCTCCACCCAGCCTTTTTCTATTCTCGATGGTCGGGATAGTTTGACTGGTGTAAATGGGGTTACTCCCATCTCCGTGAATGACTAACTCCTGGTGGTTCCACTCGAACCTCACGGCTTGGTGTAGTGTGGAAGCCACGGCCCCAGCGACATGTATCCAAGGTCGACCCAACAGAAGATTGTATGTAGTTGATATGTCAAGCACTTGGAAAACATCGAACCAAGTTGGCCCCATCTGCAGGCAAAGGTTAATCTCCCCAATCGTGGCCCTTTGAGACCCATCAAAGGCTTTCACATTCATACTTCCTGCCCGTATCTCGTGGAAATCTTTGCCCAATCTATTCATAATAGTTAAAGGACAAATGTTGAGACTCGAGCCCCCATCTATTAGGACCCTGGCAATGAATTTTTCTTTGAACTGTACCGTGCTACGCAGTGCCCTGTTGTGGTTTAACCCTTCAGGCGGTAGTTTGTCCTCATGGAAGGTGATCTTATGACTTTCCAGCACTTGCCCTACCATGTTAGCCATTTCTCCACTGGTGATGTTGTTGGGCACGTAAGCTTCATTTAGCACCTTCATCAGGGCACTCCTATGTATTTCCGAATTTTGTAGTAGCGACAAGATGGATATCTGGGCGGGAGTTTTGTTTAAATGATCGACGACTGAGAATTCCCTTGCCTGTACTTTCCTTCAGAGATCGTCTGGCCCGGTTTCAATAACATGTTTCTTAGTAGCAGCCTCCTTGATCGATACTCCCAAATGTTCAGGCGTATAGATCCTTCCCGTTCTGGTCATTCCTTGTGCGGCATCAGATTCTTCCATCTTTGCCTTCCCTTTTCGCTTGGCTTAAGTAACATAGTCCCACGATATGGCGTTAAAGTTGAAAGGAGGTATGGTTGCTACTGTCATTGTGAAGGGTACGACCACTTCTACCTCAAATGGAACGGGTGTGGCTGTAGGTGGTGCTACCTCTACCTCAAATGGAACCGATGCAGCTACCTCAACTTTGACTGGCGGTTGTATCTATACCACAATAGGAGTGAGTGTGACTGCGGGTTTAAAATCATCGCCTTCCCGAATGAGCCCGATCGATCCCTCAGGATCCCATTCTTCGTCCGTCTCTATCACATGTACTCCATCACCTCTATGATCTGGAAGTGGATTGTTGCGGACATTGGGTGCAGCTTCCTTCGCTTGTATGACCTTGTTATTAATCAATATCTGGATCTTATCTTTCAATGTCCGGAACTCATCAATGGTGTGCCCCTTCATACCGGAATGATATGAACACAGGTTTTATTTGGGTTTACCCATTGAGATGAATTCTCCATTACCACAGTAGGAATAGGGGTGACATAACCAGCGACCTTCAATCTCTCATACAGCTGATTGATGGGTTCAGCAATGGCAGTGTATTGTCTGGTGGTTTACGATCAAAGTTAGGTCGGGGTTTCTGGTAATTTGGATGATTTAGAGGTGAATGATAGTAGGTCGGCTGAATGTTACAGTTGTGATAGGCGGTGGCGGGTTGGGAATATCTGGGAGGTGAAGGTTGGTATGTGGGTGGAGGTGCCTGGTATGTGAGCGGAGATTTTGGGCCTTGGGCCACTATTACTGCCCCCACTTCTTTCTTCTTTGATATGCCACCTAATTGTAATGTTTTGTTCGTGGCCTGTAGTGCCTCGAAATTTGTCACCATCCCGCTTTTGATACCTTCTTCAATCCTTTCTCTGATTTTGATGATATCGGAGAACTTGTAATTCTCAATGACCATTAGTCTTTCATAATACTGTGGGTCCTGTGACCTGACAAAGAACTTGTTCATTTGTTCTTCTTCTAGTGCTGGTTTGACCTTGGCTGCTTCTGACCTCCACCGAGTAGCATACTCGCGAAAAGTCTCAGTTGGCTTCTTCTTTAAATTTTGGACGTAGAAGACATCCGGTGCATTCACCGTGTTGAACCTGAACCGGTCCATAAATTTTGATGCCATGCTCACCCAATTGACCCACTTCTTAGGGTTCTGGCTTATGTACCAGGACAGGGTATCTCCGGTAAGACTTCTCATGAAGAGCTTCACTCGGATCCTTTCATCCTTTCCGACCCCCACGAGCTTGTCACAGTAAGTTCTCAAATGAACCTTGGGATCACCTGTTTCGTCAAACATTTCGAACTTGGGAGGTTTGTAACCCTCCGGCAATTCCACATCTGGTTGTACGCACATATCCTCATAATTCAGACCTTCTATCCCTTTACCTCATTCGACACCCTGAACTCGACTTGTCAATATCTTGAGTTCCTCGGCCATGTTTTTGATGAGCAGGTCCTTCTCAGCGGATTCTGGTGTATAGGAGATTGGTTGAGTGGAGTAAGGCATAGTTTCCACATATATGGGGTTGTTTTGGTGAGTGCCAGGGATTTGGGCGTAGTAGTGATCATTGGTGGAGTTTTTAGGATCGGGAACAAGGTGAGGTGTGTTCTGAGGGGTGTGATAGGTAGTGGTTTGTGGGTACTGGGTTGGTTGATGATGGTGTTGTGGAGGGTTTGGTATCGGTAAAGGATTGGGATTTTGAGGTGGAGTTGCATATTGATAGGGTGCGGGAGGATTTTGTGGATGCTGGTTTGGTGTATTTTGGGGAGGTGCTGGGTTTTTGGTATTTTGTTGGTTGATGTCGGGGACGTTTAGGGTGAGGGACATGTTTGCTAAGTTGCGGACCTGCTCAAGTTCTCCTTGTAACTCCAGTATTTTCTGCACTAATCGCAGAACCAATTCATTATGGGCCGGAGTACTCCGACCGTCTGAAGTTTCCGTATTCTCACCATTCTCCTTTCGAATACCATTTAAGTCATCCATCTTAGCTTTCCCTCTGCTTTTCGTATTACTTGGAGGAGGAGGAGGTGGAGGGCTTCTAGATCTGGTGTGATATGCTGATGATACCAGTATGTGCGAATCAACCTTTATGGGATCGGAATAATAAAAAAAATAAGACAAAAGGTAAACAAGTCAGTAGGGATTTTGAAAAAGTCTGCAGTATTTAAGCACATATTGAGGGAATGTAATTTGTGTCCTAGTTTGGGAGCCTTGTTGTGCTCGAGGTAGGCCTAGCGACAAATAGATTTGGAGAAATTCAGTGCCAATAATTGCCTCATTTCATTAATGTAAAGATAGACGAGCCAAAACGATACTAAATAAGATAAGTCATTAATGGCACTTGGCCTTATTACATTTGAAAAGCAAGTAAACCTATTCTACTTGGTCCCAGAAGAACCTTCTCCATGCTGGATTCTCTTGTCGATCAGATCCCCCAGTTCGCACAGGTTCAGCAGTAGGAATGCCCTTGCCAAATGTCCTCATTCGTTTCCTTCAGCGTTCTGGCAATCGGTGACTCTCTTCCTCATTTTCCCTTCCAATTCCATCAGACTGTACTCTAGATACTCTAACCTTTCACTAGATTTAACAGCCCTCTCCTTCCACTCATTGATCATTTCCATATCAGCCCTGTGTTGCTTCATATGCTCGGCTTCAGACTCGCTGATTCTTTTGCGCAATTTGTTATATTTCACCTGTGCTTCGGCAACTTCGTCTATGAACCTGTTTCTCGGACCAACTCTTGGCTTGAATATTCCCCCTATGTTATCATCCAATCATGAGGGGTAGAAGTATGCATGTCCAGCATAATATCGATCTGGCTCAATAGTATCCTTTTCTACGATAATCTTCAAGTGACGTATGTGTTGTGTTTCATTTTTGTATGGAATGGCATCACCTTGAAAATCAACTATGAAGTGACTCATTTTAGCAACCCGTGGTATGACTTGCTTCTTGCCTGCCTGTCTCATAACCCTGAGGGGAGCATAAGGGTATATGACTCGATCAGTACCGAGTGTGGAACATCCCTGGATCTGATGATGAATTCTTCTGTAGGGAATCACTCGAACATCTATTGAACCTGGTCCTCGGTCAGATTGTTGAAAAACTGCACCCATCCTATAGCATCCTTTGGTTGAGCAAACATATCTGGAATATAAGTCATTTTCTTGGGATGGTGGAAGGCTATATGATCATTCCACGGCCTTCATGGAAACTCTTGACAATATTGACCCCTTTGGAGATGTTCTAACAACTAAACCTGCAACAGCAAATTGCAACCCTCGAATTATCTGTACCCTTTCTGACAGCGCTCCAAGGCCCTGTACATATCTGCAATGATCATAGGGACAATGGTATATGTCTGCCCCTCGATCCCTTTCATGAAAGTTTTGGCCACCATTGCCAGTCTGGTATGGATTCTGTCCCTTTGGATCGGAACACTAGCATGCCCAAGAAATACACTATGAACACAAAGACCCTGCGGTGAATCCAACCCAAGAAGGTGATGGAGAATTCATCATCGAAAATACGGTAAGACCTGATGTGACCGTATCGTTCATAGAGGAAGTCGAAGGGTACGTAGGAGTTTTTTAGGCACTCCAAGTCATCATTTTTCTTCAACCCCATCATCTTAAGAAATCCCCTAGTAGTGCAATTTTCAGGTGCTAATAAACCAGGGCTGTCCCAAGGTAGCCCAGCAAATCCCCCTATTTCTTCCAAGAGAGGGGTCATCTCTATGCTTCCAAAGCGGAACACGGCTCTTTCTTTGTCCCAAAACATTATGGCAGCCTCGATCAACATTTTGTTTTGCTGGAGTTCCAATAAAGAAGGCAAATTTCCTACGACCCTTTTCATATAATTTTGGTCACTTGATGGGAGATCCCTCCACCAATCTAGCAATTGTCACGCCCCAACCTCGGGAGGCGCGACCGGCGCTCAATCGAGTGAACCCAACTAAGCAAGCCTTTTTAACACTTTCTACCCAACTCAATATGATTAAGGAAACCATGCTTTCGTTTATTTAGTCAATAGGAAAGATCGTACATCCATCATTGTTAGTTCATTTCATATCACAAACCTTAAACCATGGTTAAGTTTTCAAGATTTCATACAGTTACAGTTTAGAAGAACTAGAGTTTAGAATTACAACACAGTTCATTGACCCGTCCAACACCCATACATAACCCATAGAAACGTCTACAGAGCCTCTAAAGATACAAAAGACAGTTATGATAACGCCGGTAACAAGGCCCCAGCTATACCTCAAAAGTGGAAATCTATAACAAAATACATACCGCATCACCCCTGAAAGAAGAGGGGCTCACCAAGATTGTTGAATGGAGGATGCTCCGCTATCTACTATCGGCACCGTCCGCTATGGAGCCACCTACATCCATTGAAAGATGTAGCGCCCCCGGCAAAAGGGACGTTAGTACCATGGAATCGTACTAGTATGTATAACTAAACACCATCTGATTAGAAAGAACTATCATACAAGAATAAGGAAATCACAAGTATAAATCAAAAGCTTTAAACGATCACCACATCATCAAATAAAAGAATCATATAATTTCCATAGCTTTAGTTTGGGGCATTTCATACTGTTCATCATTATTCGCAATACCACCGCTATCTTGAGTGGAGTTCGATCACGACCTGATCGGCTAGGTTGCCTCATTTGAGACATGTACCTCAATCACAATCTCATTCTCCTTTTCCGGAATTCAATATCAGCATAATACCACCATGTGTGCGGCATGGCGTCCGATCACGGCCCGATCGGCTAGGCCGCCTTACCAAGGCGTGGTTCCTTTCTCATTAATCATCTCGTTTTAATCTTTATTTCACATATATCAATTCATAGGAACTTCGGGCCAGAATTATCACATCATGTTCACTTTCAATACTAACCTTGCAATTTAGGATAATAGGTACATACAAAAGCGATTCAAGTTGTAAGCATAGATAAGATTTCACATAGTTGGTATGACAATCTCAGTTTTAGTCTTGACTTGAGGTCTAGGCATTCCAACACATGGTTTATATTCTTCGCACATCTTTAAATTATCAAGAATAGTATATTGAACACATTGAGGCACACCTTTCACGTATAAATAGTTGCAAAACCAATTCATGTGAGATAACAATCAATTCATCAATCCAAGTTCAGTCTTACCACATTTGCACATACATCAACAGAGCTCAATTTCTAATAAGAGGGGGTTTTAGCCATACATACCTCAATAGAGATTTCCTTAAATTCTTGAAAAATTCCGGGACTCTTAGCAACTTCAATCTATTTTATGGGAATTACAAATTGAACCAAGAATTAGAGACATGATTAAAATTCTAGCTCATTTGAGCATATTATCAAGCACTAAGTGTACATTGTGATTTTAGGACCCTTTTGTGAGAGATTTTCATCATCTTACACCCCAATTGCTATCTTTTTAGTTCACAACCTCCCCATACCCTATTATCTTTTATGCATGCAAGAAAATCCATTTTTATACCCATGAACCCACAAGCTAATTACTCATTCTAGTGTGAATTTCGAAACCAAAGGTTAGGGCTCAAGTTCTTACCTCTTGGGGTGAAGGCCTAGCAGCTTTACTTGAAAATCTTCAAGGGTTTAGGCATAATTGATTATGCGGCCCGCATATTGATTATGCGATCGCATAATTGGCCGCATAGTTGACCTCAAAATTAACCATCAAACTGTCTGACTCTGCGGCGACTATGCGGTCCGCATAGCTATTATGCGACCGCATAAATGCACTTTTCTGGAAAACAGTAGTCCTTAACTTTTTAATGCACAGATTAGTCCAACTTTTCCTAACTTGTCACTACGAGCTTTCGGGTTTTGAGTAGAAATTTTCATGCCGCCTTACAGCAATGGTGATGGTATGTTACTAACGATGCCGAACTGGTGGATTTCGTGCCTCATTTTCTGCAAAGCAAAATATGGTTAGGCCATTTCCCCCTCCAAATCCGACTATTTATACAACAATGATTAGCATATTGGCACTTATTTCTCCAAATTAATGCACACAATCATGGTTGCGTCCGTTGGGATTATGAAAAAACAGACGGACTTTTGAACGAGGCTTGTCTTAAAAGGGTTGTTATGTGGACAACATATTAACCCGGCTAGGTTTGACCATGATGCATATTCAATTAATCAGAGTAAGGTTTCTATAGTTGTCTAGACTGGACCCTCAAGCGGACAACTTGAGGGGGAAAGGCACGGAACCATCGATTGCACCGCTGATCGACAAGTTTTACCGCAAATACGCCTTTCCACATTTAGTGGGTGATATATATAGGAAGAGCGCAAACACTCATCAAGTGTTGCTATGGGATTGATTACGCACGAGTGGAATATGATGTTGAGAATGATTTATGCAACAATAAATAACATGTTGTCAAGTATTTCAACGTTTTAAAAAAATGATAAATGCGGTATTTATATAATTGAAAGACAGTAAAAAAAAACAAGGAGACAAGTCAGTTTCAGGAAACAAAGGAAATCGTATATGCTTGAGAAATAAGCAATTAAATCCAAGTAAAGGGAAAAGGGAAAGGGTGCACATGTATTAACAGAATAGAGCATGCTTAAGACTAATTCACAAAATAAGTTCGCTATGGTAAGAGCCTAAAATATATCCCCGGCAGAGTCGCCATGCTGTTGTGCCCTCTTTTTCCTCTGCGGAGTCCGGGTTTCGACATTCATAGGGAACAACTCATTTCCTTTTGGGAATTGGGTATGGAATTTGAAGAGTCACCACCTAACGGATTTAAGGTGCGTTAGGGCACCTAAATCAAGAAACTCATAAAACCGGTTTGCATTACCAGAGATTGGGTAAGGGCTCGAAATAACCTTGAGGGGAAGGTGTTAGGCACCCCTCGCGGTCCACAATGGTGGGTCCCGGCCGAACTCAAATTATGTGAATTAGTCTTATAAACAAATAAAGCAAATTAGACAAATTGATATTATATTAAAAACAAGGAGTAAAGGGGGGTCCTAGGTTTTTTATCCTACAGGATCACTTCTGTACAATGCTTGGTAATCGTCCCCAAGTTGAGGTGCTACACATAGCATTAGCGCACAGGTCATCATATCTTTTACTACCCGATTTCCCTCCCCTTAGTGGTTATATAAGTGATTCTAATTGAACGTACTCTATGCGTACATTACCCGTCCCTTCCTTATGGCCCTGTAGGTGTTTAGGACCTCTAATTAAGGCAATTCTAGACTCTCCTAAAGTGCTCAAAGGGAGAAAATCTAAGCGACAAGCAAGAACAAATAGGACATTCACATAAAGGGGCAATTAAAGGCTCACTTTTACCTCCTCACACAAGCAGACAATAGCACGTCTCAAACAGCAAGATTTCAGATATTTCAAAGGATCCTATAGCATGATATCTAGATGAGCATGACAAATAGAATATATGCAGCATTGTGTTAAAGCGAGGCAATAGAGACCTAATCAGTTTGTCTACTGATTTTAGGGCTTGCTGAATCTAGACAATTCACAAATAACAAAAGCACAGTTTTACAGTTTGCAGGATTTTAGTCGCTCTACAGGCTTGCGTAGGCGTGTATCAGTGATGTCCTATGAACATGGTATCTAGTCATAAATCAGAAGTGCAATAAACCAGTAAACTATTTTAGGCAGGCAGTTTGGTTCATTAGGCCGTATAGGCATGCTGTCTAGGTGTAGAAACTGATTTTAAACTTATAGACGTGGTAGCTAAATGCAGAAATTAGTTTTTAGAATCCTATAGACATGGTATCTAAATGCAACAATTATTTTTAAAATCCTACAGAGATAGTATCTAAATGCAGCAATTAGTTTTTAAATCCTACAGAGATGGTATCTAAACGCAACGATTAGTTTTAAAATCCTACAGACATGGTATCTAAATGCAGCAATTAGTTTTAAAATCCTACAGACATGGAATCTAAATGCAGCGAATAGTTTTAAAACCTTATTTGCATGCAGAAAACTGATTTAAACCTTATTGGCATGAAAAGACTGATTTTAAGCTTACAGGCATGGTGTCTAAAATGCAAGATTGATTTAAAACCCTATAGGCATGGTATCTAGAATGCACATAAGCAAACATCACAGCAAACTTACAGGTATGGTATCCTAAATAAACAAATATTACAATAACCTATAAGCATGGTATCTAGAATGCGAGACTGATTTTAAATCATATAGGCATAGTATCGACCCTTTCCCAATAAAATATATATATATAAGAATCCCTCCCAGTTTTACTAATATCCCCAATATCTGTTTACAAAGAAATTATTATTACAAACCAACATATATAATAAATTACAGAAATGAAACTGCTAGAACTATAGGGAGCCTGAACAGGCCCAAACAGTAAACCTGAAGAATCAGGCCTTCAACCAAGTATGAACATGCCAATGCTCTTATAATGCACCCAATAGTATCCTGGTGTGTCAAAGTTCCCAAGGGCCTCAGGGGACTCGGGCAGTGCCCACACCAAAAAACTTCCAAAGCAACATTTTTATGAGCAAGTGTGGAAAGCCAGCCCCAATGTGTCATAGTTCAGAGGAGCCTCATGGACTCCTAGGCAATGCTCACACTGGAGGGGCAAGACCCTAGGTGTTCTAAGAGTAGGAGTTGAAATAATAAGATAGTTTTAGGAAAATAACTTTGAATGAAGTCAGGAGCAAACAGGGTCATTCAGTTCTAGTGACTCAAACAAAGGTCCCAGCAATCAAACAATATATAGAAACAGGATCACTTAAAGTTTCAACTTAGTTTATTAGCCGTTACAAGGTGAGCAGACACTGAACAAAGGCATGGCATGCTGGGATCAATCAGACAGTCACATTCAAAGGGATTGGGAGCCATATTGGTCAGGAGTCTATGAGACGTAAACATGATAGAAAGAACATGCCAAAATAGACATAGGTCTAATTTAGATATGAGCAAGCATGCAGACTTGCTGAAAGCAAAAGCACATAGGTCTAGCAGAAACAGAAGTAAACAGGTTGAAAGCAGAACACTCATAGGTTTAACCAAACAGGAGTAGACATGCTATTGCAGTAAACACATAGGTTAAACAGAAGTAGACATGCTATTATAGTAAACACATAGGTTAAACAAAAGTAGACATGCTATTACAGTAAACACACAGGAGTAGACATGCTATTGCAGTAAACACATAGGTCAAATTGAATAGCAGGAAACATATAGTCTAATTGAATAGCAGTAAACATGCTGGGTAGGAAAAAAACATATAGGTTCAGAAGAAAGACATGTTGATTATAAGGAAACACACATTGGTTTAATTGAATGGCAGTAGTGGAAGCATACCAGTTAAGAGATAGCAATAGGAGAGTAAAGCAAACAGGGTCTGAAGGTCTAGCCTCGTCTCCCAGCCGGCTAGACAATGTAACAGCAGAGAGTAGAAGATTATGATAGAGGAAGAGAGCAAGAACTTCGTATATTTTCTATGTCTGCGTGTGTGTGTTGAACTATGTTCGTGTGTGTTAAAGAAAAGAGTGAAACTTATATAGCATTGAGCAGAGTAAACGAATAAGGCAAGGAATATTAACAGCATATAAATAAAGTATGCAAATCAATTAACCAGTCAATTAGTGCTAAAACTAATCAATTAATATCACTTAAATTAGGAAAAATCTCATACAAAATTAGTCAGCAGGCATGATTGAAGTTAAATAAGGGAAGCAATAAGTCGAGACCATAGATTAGACTAATTAATCTAAAGAAGGCAAGTAGTACCAATTAAAGATTATAAATGATAAAAATAGGTAAAATCACGGGGAAGTACTAATTTTAACACGAAAATATGATTCGAGCCCTAAGTAAATCAGTCAATCCATTTTGATTGACAGAGATAAACAATAACGAAAAAATTGAAGCGGACAGTGAGACAAATGAACAAACAAGGACTAAAACATAAGAGTAAAGATAACTAGCTTCAAATACTTAGAAACTCTTAGAAAAGTTTTTGCAGAAACAAGAAGAAGTGGATCCTTAGTTTTAGAGAAACATTTAGGATCGATTAACGGTAGGGAAAGCAAAAGGCCTTTAAAGAAAAATGCTATAGTAACTCGAAACCACTTCAAATCTATAGCAAATAATAAAGAATAAAAAACCTTAATTTGGAGGAACATTAAAATCAGTCGATGATAAAGAGAACAGAAAAATTTTAAGGAAAGATAGCGTATAAACTCAAAAACATTTCAGATCTTCAAGGATCTGAACAGATTCAAAGTATAAGAGATGAGGGTTTTGAGAAAGTGAGAGATAAAAGAAAATCTGGTTTGGAATCAGAGATTCGAGCCATAAACACGAGATAATAGTACTCAGAAACGGAGATGGTTATAAGATAGGCCTGTGAGTCAGATTTCGACGAAACTTGGTTGAATCTCTTTGAGATTCTCTCATAAATCGATGAAGTCGAACAACCAGAAGATGTAACAGGCCGTTAGGGGCCTCAAATCACCGGGGAACCTCATGGAAAAGGTAGGGATCGAAGGGATTTAGGGTAGATTTAGGTGACGACGCTAGGGTTAGGGTTAGTCTCAGAGAGAAGAGAGGAGATGAGGGATTCAAGGGCGGTGGGGTGTAACAAATGGCTAGGGTTAGGGGGGTCGTTTAGAATATAAAAGGAAAGAAGGATTGGGGGCCGTTGATCTATCAACGGCCAGGATTAGAAGGGGTCTGGGTCGGGTTGGATTTAATTGGGTTACGTTTGATTTGAATTGGGCTTGGGTTTGATTAAATTGGATTGGGGGAGATCTGATTTTGGGTATAAATTAGGGACTATTTGTTAAATACCCATTTTTACTAAATAAAATAATTTAAAATAGCTAATTAAATGATAAAAAATAATTTTCATGCATGAAGGTGATTTAAAATAATTGCTTAACATTAAATATATAAAAAGCCATTTTTTGTATAGATAACGTAGTTATACATATGTAGGGGCTATTTTGGCAAAATATGCAATTATAGTCTTAAAAAATGAAATGTAATTATAAAAAATGCTATAAAAATATTTGAACACTCATATGAACATAAATGATGAATTTAGATGATTAAATCATCATAAAATAATATGAGGGATAGTTTTGAACATTTATGTGATTAAAAAATGCAGAAAGAAATGGATTTAGGGTCTTTAAAAATTGTAGAAAAATTATAAAAACACTTGTGCATGTTTGTAAATGCATGTACAATATTTTGAAAGTGTTCATGCATATTTTAAAATTTATGAGGGAAAAATGGGGTATCAACAAGGTGTGTTAAAAGTAAGTAGTATTTTAACTAATTTGAGATGATTCTTAATTATGTGATTAATTGGTTAGTCGTTGGATTAGTGAGGAATTACCAAGTTAATTAGGAAATTGGTAATTAATTAAGATATTTTAGATTGTCTTTTGGATAAAGTCTTGAAATCCAACGTGGAAGCAACACAAGATTAACTAAGTGACTCTTAAGTCATTAGGATAGGTGGCACATTAAGGGGTCTTTGGACAACACTAATCCCCAAAAGTGGGGCCCACGCCCACTAATATAAAAGCCTCTCTTAAGCGAAAAATTGAGAGGCTTAATCTCATCTACAAATGTAGCGGATCTCCAGCCAAGAAATCTTCGTACAAAATTATACTACGTAATGTTATAGCAACGGGATTTTGCGATCCTAAGGGAGTACGGTGCAATCTTTCTCAAAGAATATCATACGTAGTTTCCCTACTTTGATCCGTCGTTACATGATTTATCGCAATTGACGTGTGTTAGAGGGATTGTCAAGAGAATCGGCTCAGGTATGTTAAGGCTATCCCTTCTTTCCTTTTGGCATGATCCATAATACAAGCAAAATGAGCAAATGCACAACTTCCATAAGTGACTCTATTCATAGAAATGATAGAGATGTTTATGTTCTTGATTCCCCATATGTCTTATTAGTCTATCATCTGTTCATGGGTCTCAGAAAATACGTAAGTTGATAAAGTTAATTTCATGATATTAATCAGAGATATAATGGTCTTATGACGTTCCGAGAGAATTTACTGACGTACTTCTCATGCATTGCATTTATTTATACATGTAGATTGACCCATGACCAGATGACGTTATATACACGTATATATGTATATTATATGTATATGGGATATATGAAAAGGTTACGGCGTTATATACGCACAACCACCTGATTTTGCCCACAGTGGCCGAGATGATATGATAGGATGCCCTCAGAGGCTTGATGATATTGTGAACACATGTACCTATGCACGACATGACATTCATACGCTATGTATGACACTATAAGTATTTCATGATTTACAGAGTTATCCATACTTACAGGTTAAGTCATTTACTCCATATTTCTAATATACTTATTTATGTGCCTTACATACTCGGTACATTATTCGTACTGGCGTCTCTTTGCCTGGGGACGCTATTTTTCATGCCTGCAGTTCCCGATAGACAGGTTGAGAGTCCTCCAAATAAGCTATCAGCTCAGCGAAAGGTATTGGTGCGCTCCATTTGCTCCGAAGTTGACTATTTGTTCAGTATGCATTGGACACGTATTGATTGGTATGTCGGGGCCCTGTCCCGGCCTTATGACGGTTATGTACTCTTAGAGGCTTGTAGACATATGTCATGTACGTAAAAGATTGTATTGCCTTGTCGGCCTATGTTTAGCGTACAAGTAATTATTTTGGTCTTATAGGCCCGTATGTCTTATGTATAAGTTGGTATTACATATTTTATTTTAGTTATCCTATGGCAGCCTTTCTGTCTCATTTACTTATGATAGCATGATACAAAAAGATACGTTATGTTAGTATTCGGTTGAGTAAGGTACCGGATGCCCGTCACGGCCCATCGGTTTGGGTCGTGACAAAAGTGGTGTCAGAGCAATTCTGTCCTAGGGAGTCTACAAGTCGTGTCTAGTAGAGTCTTGTTTATGGGTGTGTTGTGCACCACACTTATAAGCAGGAGGCTACAGGGCATTTAGGAATGTTGCTCTTTCTTCTTACTCTAGATCGTGTGGTAGAGCTCAGTTGTAAGAACTCAATTTCCTAAACTCTATCATATTCATAATACGACGATGTCTACATCCAGAAAGACGGTTGGTAAGAGATATAGCTATGGAAGAGTTGAGTAAGAGGAACTCGATTTCAGCATCATCCTTATAATGGATAAATATGAGGTATCTCGCAGATCATGTGCGTATTAAGATGTGTAAGTTTCTTTATAAGGATCCCTAAGGCAAGAATGTCTATCCACTTTTACGGTGAAAAGGAATAAAAGAATCGGAAGGTAGACACTAGTTTCAGCAAGTAAAAGATGCAAGGTGAAGAAGGGTACGAGGTACCTAGTTAATGAATACTAATAGTATTTACAATTCAAGCAGAGAAATAAAATGTGATGACTCAAAAGGTCATCTTTCGTTTGAGTCTATTTCTGTGTTCTGGGGCCTTGAAAACCTCCTTTTATCTCTCCTCGATTTGCGTGCACAGTCTGGGCGCGATACCGGAAAGCTTTTGTGTGAAAAATTTAAAGAATAATGATTTCTGGCTTAAAAATATGATTTTAGTTGACTTCCGTCAACATTTTAGGTAAAAGGACCCGGACCCGTGTTCCAACGGTCCCGAAGGGTTCGTAGTAAAATATGAGACTTGGGCATATGCCCGGAACCGAATTTCGAGGTTCCTAGCCCGAGGAATGAATATTTGAAGAAACTTTTTTGTTGGAAAATATAAAGGTTTTTAGAAATTGAATAGTGTTGGAACTTGATGGTATCGGGCCCGTATTTTGGTGTCGGAGCCCGCTACAGGTCAGTTATAATATTTAAGTCATATTTGTGAAATTTGGTGAAAAACGGAAGAGAATTGACGTAATTCGGACCTTCGGTTGAAAAGTTAGAAATTTTGAACTATCTTAAAAATTCATGAGTTTTGGTGTTAAATTCGTCGTTTAAGACGTTATTTTGGCAATTTGATCGCACGAGCAGGTCCGTATGATTTTTTTAGACCTGTATGCATGTTTAGTTTAGAGCCCCGAGGGCTCGGATGAGTTTTAGATAGGCTTCGAGGTGATTTAGACTTGGTAAAAAAATGTTGAAGGTTCAGTTATGTTGCAGAGCCTCTGATCTCGCAATAGCGAGATCAATCCTCGCATTTGCGACATACTCCTCGCAATTGCGAAGAGTAGCTTTGGAGGCCAGTGTTCGCAATTGTGAACAGCTCTTCGCAGTTGCGAAGTAGTCAGGATAGGGGGGGTATCGCAATTGCGACCAAAAGGTTCGCATTTGCGATGTTAGCAGGGTAGGCCAAGCTTCGCATTTGCAATGCCTTGGTCGCATTTGCGAGTACGCATTTGCGAGCCTTGGATCGCAAATGCGATAACTGCAACTGGGTAAACCATCACTTAATCGGGATTTTGAACTCATTTCTCAAATTTTCGAACCCTAAACCTCCCTAGGCGATTTTTCAAAGACCCAAACTTCTCCAAATCATTGGTATGTGATCTCTAACTAATTCCTTTCAATCCTTTTCAACTTTTAACAAGATTTCAACCAAGAATCTAGAGTTTTCGTGGTAAAAATTGGCATTTTTGGGTAGAACTTAGGAATTTCAAATTTTGGGGATTTAGACCTCAATTTGGGGTCGGATTCCGAAACTAATTATATATCCGGGCTCGGGGTTGAATGGGTAATCGGGTTTTTGTCCGAACTTTGAGTTTTGACCAAGCGGTCCCGGGGTCGACTTTTGACTTTTTGGGGAAAATATTGGGAAATCTTTGATTATGCATTTAAATTGGTTTCTTTAGCGTTTATTAAGGTAATTAAGTTAATTATGGCTAGATACGAGTGAATTGGTGGTGAAATCGAGAGGTAAAGCGGTGATTGAGCTTTGAAATACCGTTGGTTCGAGGTAAGTGGCTTGTCTAACCTTGTGTGGGGGAACTCCCCTTAGGATTTGGTACTGTTGTTATATGAGTGCCGTGTACGTGAGGTGACGAGTGCATACACGTGCTAATTGGTGAAAAAACCCGTTTTCATTGAGTAAATATCTATGTTTTCTTGTAATTGAGCAATACTTGTACTTGAAGCCTCTTGTTTAGTTTAGGAAAAGCATGCCTATGTGATCTAATTGGCTTACCTGTTTTAATTACTTACTTATATTCTATGCAGCATGTTTAGAGTAGTATTCTCTGTTTATTCTCGAATAGGACTGTAGACTCTTTCTTGATTCTGCTGTGCATTTACTTTGGGACTACGGGACGATATCCCGGGAGATCCCACCTGCATGTTTACTTTGGGACTACGGATCGGTATTCCGGGAGATCCCCCTACACTTTTATATTTGGGACTATGGGACAAAACCCGGGACATCCCCTTGTACTAGATATTTATTTTGGGACTACGGATTGGTATTCCGGGAGATCCCCCTACACATTATGACTTGGACTGCGGGACGACATCCCGAGAGATCCTCTGGATATTTACATTTGGGACTACAGGACGGTATCCTGGGAGATCCCCTGTTGCTATCTCTGTGTGCTGAGTTACATTCTTTCTGTGATTTTATTTCGTTATCGACTGTTGTTATTTTTATTATCTTGTCGCATTTTATACTTCTTTATCTTGCGTTATATATATAACCAGTAGGGCCCTGACCTTCCTCGTCACTACTCGATCGAGGTTAGGCTTGGCATTTACTGGGTACCGCCGTGGTGTACTCATGCCCTTTCCTGCACATATTTTTCGTGTGCAGATCCAGGTTCTTCGGCTCAGCCATACTATCAGTGAGGCGAGACGATCTTCAGAGACTTCGAGGTATATCTGCCGCGTCCGCAGACCGAGGAGTCCCTCTCTATTCTCCCTTTTAGCTATAGATCTTCTGTACATTCTTTTGATTAGAAAATCTGGAGTTAGAACACTGTGTAGTATCTACAGCTTGTGATTTCATGAGATTATGGGTTTTGGGAGTTGATTCAGTTTTTGAGAGTGTGTATATGTATATGCCGAGCAGCATCTTCAATGTTCTTATTATGTTTTAACTACAGTTTTTGCTAGTTTCGTATTTCGTTTCCTTTTTCTGCAATTTGTTATGCTTACCTAGATAACAGTTCACGGAGGGCGAACTTGGGTCGTCACAAGTTGGTATTAGAGCTCTAGGTTCATAGGAGTTATGATTCACAAGCCGGTTTATTAGAGTCTCGCGGATTGGTACGGAGACGTCTGTACTTATCTATGAGAGGTTATGTAACTGTTAGGAATAATTCCACTTCATTTGATTTCCTTGTCGTGCGAGATTTTTGATATCAAAATTCTAAACCTCTGTCTTCTATTCTCTCACAGATGGTGAGGACACGAGCTACCGGAGGTGACCAGATACCTGCGCCCCCTGCTAGAGACGTCAGAGGTCGGGGCCGGGGTAGAGGCCGAGGACGCGCACGTGGTGCAGCTAGAGCACCCGCACGAGCTGGTACAGAGGAGCCACCAGCAGCTCCAACTGGAGTCCAGACGCCTGATACGCCTACTGCTACTACTACTCCAGCTCTCCAAGAGACTCTTTCATAGTTCATGAGTATGTACACCACTCTAGCTCAGGCAGGGTTGCTTCCCCTTGCTGCAGCCACGTCACAGGCCGGGGGAGGAGCACAGACTCCCACCGCCCGCACTCCTTAGCAGCGAGTACAAGTCGAGCAGGTCCCAGAGGTTATATCGGTACCGCCTGTAGCCCCAGTTCATCCCGAGGATGGGGCAGTAGCTTCAGAGGAGGAGCAGAGAAGGCTTGACAGGTTCAAGAAGTACCAGCCTCCTACATTCAGTGGCCTAGCATCGGAGGATGCCTAGGGATTTCTAGAGGAGTGCTACCATATCCTCCATACCATGGGTCTATCAGGATCGAGTGGGGTTTCTTTCACTGCCTTCCAGCTTCGAGGAGCCGCCTATCAGTGGTGGCGTACTTATGAGTTGGACAATCCAGTGGTGGCGTACTTATGAGTTGGAGTGCTACTCCAGCTCTCCTGAGAGAGTATGTCCCTCAGAGCCTCAGGGACGCATGGCGCGCAGAGTTTGAGCATTTACGCCAGGGTACTATGACTGTCTCGGAGTATGCTGTCCGTTTCACTGACTTGGCTAGGCATGCACCAGCCTTGGTTTCTACTGTTCGCGAGAGAGTTTACCAGTTCATTGAGGGGCTTATTCCCAACATCAGATCCAGCATGGCCTGGGAGTTGGAGATGGATATTTCTTATCAATAGGTGGTGAGCATCGCTAGGAGAGTAGAGGGTATGCATGATCGGGATAGAGAGGAGAGGGAGGCCAAGAGGTCTCGAGAGTCGGGTCATTTCTCTGGTTCCCGTGCCCTAGCTGCAGGTCGTCATGATAGGGGTTATATGGGTCACCCCATTCATTCAGCTCTTCCAGCAGCCAGTGGTACTCCAACTCCTCCTAGACCTCAGGAGACCTATTATACACCTCCAGTATCCAGCGCGCCTCCTACACGAGGTGCTTTCAGTGGTCAGTCCAACAGACCTGGCCCGAGCCAGTCACAGCTGCCATGTCCTCCTAGATCTTGTTTTGAGTGTGGCGAGACACGCCATATGGTGAGAGATTGCCCCAGACTTAGGAGAGGTGCACCTCTTCAGGCTTCTCAACCATAGCGTGCCCCGTAGAGTTCTCAGGCTATGATTACAGCACCAGTTGCTACCCCACCTGCCTAGCCAACTAAAGGTGGAGGTTGGGGAGGTAGAGGTCACCCTAGAAGGGGAGGCCAGGCCAGATACTATGCCCTTCCTGCCCGTACTGAGGCTGTCGCATCCGATTCTGTCATCACAGGTATGGTCCTGGTTTCCCATAGAGATGCATCGGTTTTATTCGATCCAGGCTCCACTTATTCTTATGTTTCCTCTTATATTTCCCCGCATTCGGGCGTATCTCGGGATTTTTTGAGTTCCCTTGTTTATGTTTCTACTCCCGTGGGAGATTCTCTTGTTGTGGATCGCGTTTACCGGTCGTGTTTGATTGCTCTTAGTGGTTTTGAGACCAGAGCCGATTTATTATTGCTCAGCATGGTAGATTTTGATGTTATCTTGGGCATGGACTGGTTGTCACCCCATTTTGCTATTCTTGATTGTCACGCCAAAACCGTGACGCTGGCTACGCCAGGTGTACCGCATGTAGAGTGGAGGGGTACCTTAGATCACACTTCCAGTAGAGTTATTTCATAAGGCTCAACGAATGGTTGAGAAGGGGTGTGACGCGTATCTAGCTTATGTGAGAGATGTTAGTATTGATACCCCTACAGTTGATTCAGTCCCAGTAGTACGGGATTTCTCTGATGTATTTCTAGATGATCTTCCGGGCATACTGCCCGATAGAGATGTTGATTTTGGTATTGATCTGTTGTCGGGCACTCAGCCCATTTCTATTCCTCCGTACCGTATGGCTCCTCCTGAGTTCAAGGACTTGAAGGAGCAATTGCAGGAATTGCTTGATAAGGGTTTTATTCGACCCAGTGCATCACCTTGGGGTGATCCTATCTTGTTTGTGAAGAAAAAAGATGGTTTTATGCGTATGTGCATTGATTATCGCCAGTTAAACAAGGTTACAATGAAGAATCGGTATCCTTTTCCTCGTATTGATGACATGTTTGATCAGTTACAGGGTGCCCGTGTGTTTTCTAAGATTAACTTGCGTTCAGGTTATCATCAGTTGAAGATTCGGGAGCCAGATATCATGAAGACTGCCTTTAAGACTCGGTATGGTCGTTACGAGTTCCTTGTTATGTCATTTGGGCTGACCAATGCCCCAGCAGCCTTCATGCAGTTGATGCACAGTGTATTCCGGCCATATCTCAACTCATTCATCATTGTCTTTATTGATGACATTCTGGTATACTCCCGGAGTCGGAAAGATCATGAGCAGCACCTGAGGACAGTGCTTTAGACCTTGAGAGAAAAGAAGTTATATGCAAAGTTCTTGAAATGTGAGTTTTGTTTGGATTCCGTGGAATTCTTGGGTCACGTGGTATCGAGTGAGGGGATAAAGGTGGATCCGAAGAAAGTGGAAGCAGTGCAGAGTTGGCCCAGACCATCCTCAACTATAGAAATCTGTAGTTTTCTTGGCTTGGCGGGTTCTACCGTTGATTTGTTGAGGGATTTTCATCTATTGCAGCACCTATGACCAGGACGACCTAGAAGGGTGCTCCGTTCTAGTGGACGGAAGAGTGCGAGGAGAGCTTCCAGAAGCTCAAGACAGCTTTGACTACAACCCCAGTTTTGGTATTGCCTACAGGTTCGGGGTCATATACTGTCTATTGTGATGCCTCGAGGATTGGCCTTGGAGCGGTATTGATGCAGGACGGTAGGGTGATTGCCTACACGTCCAGACAGTTGAAGGTACATGAGAAGAATTATCTTGTCCATGATCTCGAGTTAGCTGCTATTGTTCACGCCTTGAAGATCTGGCGTCATTACTTGTACGGTGTTCCTTGTGAGATCTATACTGATCACCGGAGTTTGCAGCATCTGTTCAAGTAGAAGGACCTGAATTTGCGCCAGAGGAGGTGGTTAGAGCTGCTAAAGGACTATGATATCACTATCTCGTACCACCCGGGCAAGGCCAATGTGGTGGCCGATGCTTTGAGTAACCGGGCGAAGAGTTTGGGGAGTTTGGCTTATTTACCAGCAGCGGAGAGGCCCATGGCGATGGATGTTCAGGCCTTAGCCAGCCAGTTTGCGAGATTGGATCTTTCGGAGCCCAGTCGGGTTCTAGCTTGTTTGATTTCTCGGTCTTCCTTATTTGATCGTATCAGAGAGCGTCAGTATGATGACCCTCATTTGATCGTCCTCAAGGAAAAGGCTTTGCATGGTGATGCCAGAGATGTGACTATTGGTGATGACGGGGTATTGAGGATGCAGGGTCGGATATGTATACCCAATGTTGATGGGCTTCAGGAGTTGGTTCTAGAGGAGTCCCATAGTTTGCGGTATTCCATCCATCCGGGTGCCGCGAAGATGTACCAGGACTTGAGGCAGCACTATTGGTGGATGCGGATGAAGAAGGATATAGTTGGGTTTGTAGCTCGGTGCCTCAATTGTTAGCAGGTAAAGTATGAGCACTAGAGACCGGGTGGGTTGCTTCAGCAGATAGAGATTCCGGAGTGTAAGTGGGAGCGGATCACCATGGACTTCGTAGTTGGACTCCCACGGACTTCGAGGAAGTTCGATGCCATTTGGGTGATTGTGGATCGGCTGACCAAGTCTGCGCATTTCATTCCTGTGTGTACACCTATTCGTCGGAGCAGTTGGTAGAGATTTATATCCGGGAGATTGTTCATCTGCATGGTATTCCAGTTTCCATCATTTCAGATAGAGGAACTCAGTTCACATCATGGTTCTGGAGGGCCGTACAGCATGAGTTGGTTACTCGGGTGGAGTTGACCACAGTATTTCACCCCCAGACGGACGGACAGTCCGAGCGCACTATTCAGATTCTCGAGAATATGCTCCGTGCGTATGTGATGGAGTTTGGAGGTTCTTGGGATCAGTTCTTGCCACTGGCGGAGTTTGCCTACAACAACAGTTACCAGTCCAGTATTCAGATGGCACCGTATGAAGCCTTGTATGGTAGGCGGTGTAGATCCCCGGTGGGTTGGTTCAAGCCGCGCAAGGCTAGATTACTTGGCACAGACTTGGTTCAGGACGCCTTGGAGAAAGTTAAGGTAATTCAGGATAGACTCCGTACAACCCAGTCCAGAAAGAAGAGCTATGCAGACCGGATGGTTCGCGATGTTTCCTATATGGTTGGAGAGCGGGTCTTGCTTCGAGTTTCGCCTATGAAGGGCGTTATGAGATTTGGGAAGAAGGGGAAATTGAGTCAGAGGTTTATTGGTCCTTTTGAGGTATTGCGACGTGTTGAGGAGGTTGCTTATGAGCTCGCCTTACCTCCCAGCTTGGCAGGAGTTCATCTGGTATTTCATGTTTCGATGCTCCGGAGGTATCACGGTGATCCGTCGCACGTGTTAGATTTCAGTTCACTCAAACTGGACAAGGATATATCATATGTTGAGGAGCCAGTGGCGATATTGGACAGGCAGGTTCGAAAGTTGAGGTCAAAGAACATCGCATCAGTAAAGGTTCAGTGGCGGGGTCAGCCGGTCGAGGAGGCGACTTGGGAGACCGAGCAGGATATGCGCAGCCGATATCCCCATCTATTCATGGACTCAGGTACTTTACTATGTCCGTTCGAGGACAAACGGTTGTTTTAGAGGTTGAGAATGTGATGACCCAAAAGGTCATCTTTCATTTAAGAGTCCGTTTCTGTGTTCTGGGGCCTTGAAAACCTCCTTTTATCTCTCCTAGATTTGCGTGCACAGTCCGGGCGCTATACCGGAAAGTTTTTATGTGAAAAAATTAAAGAATGATGATTTTTGGATTAAAAATGTGATTTTAGTTGACTTCGGTCGACATTTTGGGTAAACGGACCCGGACATGTGTTCTGACGGTCCCGGAGGATCCGTAGTAAAATATGGGACTTGGGCGTACGCCCGGAATCGAATTCCGAGGTCCCTAGCCCGAGGAATGAATTTTTTAAGGAAATTGTTTGCTGGAAAATATAAAGGTCTTTAGAAATCGAATAGTGTTGGAACTTGATGGTATCGGGCCCATATTTTGGTTCCGGAGCCCGGTACAGGTCCGTTATAATATTTAAGTCATATCTGTGAAATTTTGTGAAAAACGAAGTAGAATTGGCGTAATTCGGACCTTCGGTTGAAAAGTTAGAAATATTGAACTATCTTGAAAATTCTGAGTTTTGGTCGTTTAAGATGTTATTTTGGCGATTTGATCGCAAGAGCAGGTCTGTATGATGTTTTAGACTTGTATGCATGTTTGGTTTAGAGCCCCAAGGGCTCAGATGAGGTTTAGATAGGCTTTGGGGTGTTTTAGACTTGGTAAAAAAATATGGCAGGTTCAGTTCTGTTGCAGAGCCTCTGATCTCGCAATTGCGAGATCAATCCTCGCATTTGCGACCACTGTTGGGTTCGCATTTGCGACATACCCCTCGCAATTGCGAAGAGTAGCTGTGGAGGCCAGTGCTCGCAATTGCGAAAAGCTCTTCGCATTTGCGAAGAAGTCAGGCTGGGGGGGTATCGCAATTGCCACCAAAAGGTTCGCATTTGCGATGTTAGCAGGGCAGGCCAAGCTTCGCATTTGCGAAGCCTTGGTCGCATTAGCGAGTTCGCATTTGCGAACCTTGGATCGCAAATGCGATACCTGCAACTGGGTAAAACATCACTTAGCCGGGATTTTAAACTCATTTCTCAAATTTCCGAACCCTAAACCTCCCTTGGCGATTTTTCAAAGACCCAAACTTCTCCAAATAATTGGTAAGTGATCTCTAACTAATTCCTTACAATCCTTTTCAACTTTTAACAAGATTTCAACCAAGAATCTAGAGTTTTCATGGAAAAAATTGGCATTTTTGGATAGAACTTAGGAATTTCTAATTTGGGGGATTTAGACCTCAATTTAGGGTCGGATTCTGAAACCAATTGTATATCCGGGCTCGGGGGTGAACAGGTAGTCGGGTTTTGGTCCGAACTTCGAGTTTTGACCAAGCGAGCCTGGGGTCGACTTTTGACTTTTTGGGACAAATATTGGGAAATCATTGATTATGCATTGAAATTGGTTTCTTTAGCGTTTATTGATGTTATTAAGTTAATTATGGCTATATACGAGTGAATTGGTGGTGAAATCGAGAGGTAAAGAGGTGATTGAGCTTTGAAATACCGTTGGTTCGAGGTAAGTGGCTTGCTTAACCTTGTGTGGGGGAACTTCCCTTATGATTTGGTACTGTTGTTATATGAGTGTCGTGTACGTGAGGTGACGAGAGCGAACACGTGCTAATTGTTGAAAAACCCCATTTTCATTAAGTAAATATCTATGTTTTCTTGTAATTGAGCAATACTTGTACTTGAAGCCTCTTGTTTAGTTTAGGAAAAGCATGCCTATGTGATCTAATTGGCTTACCTGTTTTAATTGCTTACTTATATTCTGTGCAGCATGTTTAGAGTAGAATTCTCTGTTTATTCTCAAATAGAATTGTAGACTCTTTCTTGATTCTGATGTGTGTTTACATTGGGACTACGAGACGATATCCCGGGAGATCCCCCCCTCCCCCTGCATGTTCACTTTGGGACTACGGATCGGTATATTCCGGGAGATCCCCCTGCACTTTTATATTTGGGACTACGGGACGACACCCAGGAGATTCCCTTGTACTGATATTTATTTTGGGACTACGGATTGGTATTCCGGGAGATCCCCCTGCACATTATGACTTGGACTACGGGACGACATCCCGAGAGATCCTCTGGATATTTACATTTGGGACTACAGGACGGTATCCTGGGAGATCCCCAGTCGCTATCTCTGTGTGCTGAGTTACATACTTTCTGTGATTTTATTTCATTATTGACTGTTATTATTTTAATTATCTTGTAGCAATTTATACTTCTTTATCTTGCGTTAAATATATAACCAGTAGGGCCCTGACCTTCCTTGTCACTACTCGACCGAGGTTAGGCTTGGCACTTACTGGGTACCGCCGTGGTGTACTCATGCCCTTTCCTGCACATGTTTTTCGTGTGCAGATCCTGGTTCTCTGGCTCTGCCATACTATCAGTGAGGCAAGATGATCTTCAGAGACTTCGAGGTATATCTGTCGCGTCCGCAGACCGAGGAGTCCCTCTCTGTTCTCCCTTTTAGCTATAGATCTTTTGTACTTTCTTTTGATTAGAAATATGGAGTTAGAACACTGTGTAGTATCTACAGCTTGTGATATCATGAGATTCTGGGTTTTGGGAGTTGATTCAGTTTTTGAGAGTGTGTATTTGTATATGCCGAGCGGCATCTTAAATGTTCTTATTATGTTTTAACCGCAGTTTTTGCTGGTTTCGTATTTTGTTTTCTTTTTCCGAAATTTTTTAGGTACGACTAGGTGCCGTCACGACAGTTCACAGAGGGCGAACTTGGGTCGTGACATATAAGCATTTTTTGTTACCTTCAATTGTAATAGAGGTATGTACAATTAGTCACACCCATCTCAGTTATGCTCCATGGAGCCAACAAATATAGTTTAAGAGAAGGACGGTATATCAGGAACCGGCTGGGGTTAGAGTAACCCAAAATGATGGTTGGATTGTTTGCGTTAGTTGACATTTCCGAAGGATATTGCAAATGTTCTAACAAAATCTCCTTGTGAGACACCAGGTGGTGCACTCTAGAATAGTACATCTAGATATGAATACTAGAATGATCCAAAAAAAAATCAAAGACAGGCACTAGAATCCTAGAAGGGATAAATAATACCTTAGTATGGCTCATGTCCCTAATAGAGCGAGATTGTTAGGCAACCCTAAGATCTAGGGGATGGAGCAAGGGGAACTAAAAGAAAAAGATATCTTGTTGGAGTTTTAAGAATAAAGTGATAGGCGTAAATGTTAGCAGGGAAATAAGAAGAGAGTTAATGATGCATTATGAGTAAGATGTGATACATGGATGACACGGTAGAAAAAAATAAAAATGATGACAGTATTACAGAGTCTATAGCCAAGGGAAGGAAAAGATGAGAGCTGACAGGCCTTGAGACAACAAAAGAGTATAGGCCATAAAGTCATATCATCATTTCGAGAAATAAGTTTGTGACTCTAACGTGATTACCATAAGAAAAAGTTAGACCCCAGAGTGATAGAAATCAGTATGGGCTGGTGAACAAGATAAACTAAACATAAATTAGGGACCGAGTGATTTGATAATAGTCAGAATCATGAGAATTTCAGAGATTGCGTTCCGGCAATAATAGAATGGATGACAGACGAATAATCTTTAAAGGTCATTTAGGAAGACGCTTCCCTAAAGCAAGCAATGTGGGCAAAGTTAAGCTTAAGGGACTATGTGTGCCAGTTACACTAAGTGTCACCCTCGTGAGTAAGGAAATTTGTTATCCTTGATACAGAAAGATTACCGCAAGGCGAGTAAGGGTCATCGATGATGTGAAAAGATACCAAAGATGAAGAGGTAAAACATCTATACTTAGATCATCGTAGCTCTAGATCTTAGTACTCCCCTAAAGGGGGGAATATGGAGTGATGTGGCATGATGTCAAAATTAAGTGGTTCTAGTAATCATGGAATGGTAAAGGAAGAATGCGGTAAAGACAAAAAAGGAATGAGATTACACTTATTCACCTCCTACGTATATGCTACGATTCCAGAATATTAAGCAAGCACAACGCCAAGGAGAGGAAGTAAGGGTTCCGGCCCGGGATGTTATTGATAAATAAAGAGTGCGCAAGATGTAAGTTAAGACAAAGGAAATAACCCAAGAAAGATTACATGGAGTATTGATATGAGAATGGGCCAACGAGTAGTTAATAGCTGATTTAGGAAGAGCCTAGTTATGGCTAGTCAAGGGGATACAGACAAATCAGTCGGTCACGCAAGATAAATATAGTAAAACCCAATATAGTGAATTCAGTCCTGCAGTTATGACATTGTAATACTTGAGAAATATTTAGATAGGAGTCGGGGTAGTTAAAGGTACCATATGAGTGTTACAGAAATAAAAGAGAGTGCCACTGGGAAGATAGTAAAATTATCAAGTTCAGAAGCAACCCTAAAAGCATAAGGGCATGGAGGTAAGTAACCACGGCTAATTATAGGCGAGGAAGGACATCAAAAATTTCATCAAGTATACGATGTCAGCCTTGCAAGAATCAGAGGGTCCTCCCTAAGTACTACAATGAAAGTCTAGCTAAGGAAACAAGGGAGAAGGCTTCAACCTAAACATAGTAACTTGAAGGAGAAATGGTCATGTAAAAACAGTCTCACTACAAAATTGTATGCACGCCAAAAGAAAGTGGCACCTACCGTGGCTAATGAACGGGAAGTAAAGTCAAAAGTAATATTCGAGATATGAGTAGCACGAAACTTCCGGTATGCGTGGGAACTAAGATAAGCCAAGTATTCATGCAACAAGTGGAAGAACGACCAGGAAAAGAAATTGTTTGCAATTAAAGAAAGTTGGGAAGGAATGAAAGGAATTATTCGATCAATGATCCAGAGATAATTACATTATGAATGCACCTAAGATTTCGGAGTATTATCCATGCAGCATGTATGTTAACAATCATACAACCGTAAAAGACTCTGGTATAAGTTAAAAGAAAGAATTGAGTCCAGGTCATAGACGAAGGATTGAATTGTTAAAAGATTGTATCATGGATATTCCATAGCGTCCATGAAAGGCTAAAGTAATAGTTGTTTACCTTGAAAATGGTAATTACAATTATATTTGATTTTGTGGTTCTAAAAATACGTGATTTATTTTAATGCTAGTTGTTAGGTGATAGATGTTATGCGTGAGCTAGGAAAGTGAGATAAGAGCTTGAGAACAGTGTGTTATGCAAACCGAATTACCGTGAATTGGGGCCTCGAGCTGGCCTGTGAGGGGCCTCGAGGTCGAGCTAAAGTATCCGACTGGGGAAGGTCGATGAAGAACTAACAGTTCTAAGGGCCTTGATGATGGCTCTTTATGATCAATGATGAGTAATAAATGAAGAACAATATATAAAACACAATAAATATAAGCAATAAGATCAAAGGAAAGACAATGGAGAATGTTTAAGTTAGAGAGCAGAGAATGTTCTCTTTCTTGTATTGAATGTCATGTGCGCAAGAAATGACAAGGGCCCCCTTTATATAGGAGGGGGAATCCAAACATAGTACAGGTGAATTTATTACAAAGATACGCGGCTGGTACAACCATTTATTACAAAGATATGCGGCTGGTACATCCATTTAATGTCACGGTACGGACTTATACTATTCTTGTAGACCTGGTCAGCTCTAACCATGTGTTTTTGGAATTTCCCGCTTGTCCATCATAGCCAATGATTTGCACTGCCCCGAGGTCAAACATAGGGAACCCTCGGGTCGAACCTCGAGCAGTTCCTTGAGCCTTATGGAGACGGGCTATGGAGCGTCATAATGATCATAAAATTAGACTCTCCAATTTTAGCCGTATACAGATAGTCCTCGCATTTCTTAAAGTAAAAATGATAAGAAACGGCCTTGAGTTCTTGCCTCTTTGATATTTCCATCATGACGTGAGCCTGTCAGAGCATTAAATGACGTGACTCAAAGGTTGCACAGAGGTTGCTGTCAGCACGATCATTGAGAAGCCCACAAAACGTTATTGGTTCGACTCTTCCGCTTCTTAAATATTGCCCAAACGGCTTCTATAAATACCTCAACTGTTTGTCATTCACACTTTTACAATATCTTTAAGTTTTCAGAGCTAAGTTCACCACCTTCTACATTCAACTCTTCTCTGTGCTTGCCTCTTCATCTTCTTTCTTAGAAACTCAGTTATAGTTATGGCTAAAACCTCCAAAACGGTACCTCAGAAAGAGGGTACCACTTCTTCATCACGTCCGTCTAAGGGAAAACCAAAAATACCTCCAAGTATCGAGCAATGTACCCCTGGCCACTTTGATACTGTGTCCGATTTTACCATTGAAAACCTCCCTTCTACACCAGGCCGATGCGAACCCGTGTCCCGGTACATCAGTGTGGTGACCGACAAGAAAAACGCAAAGATAGACTGCTGATGGGGGGAGGAAGTGCAAGTAGAGATCCCCAAAGCTGAGGAAAGCATAGTATAACACAAAGCTAGCTTCCTCAGCATATACACATATCCCTTCACTCTAGGCCCCGTAGATTCTTCTTCCCCGTCGATGGATCCGGTGATTCTTGACTTTTGTCGTGAGTACCGAGTGAAACTCCGTCAGATCTATCCTTCTTTCTAGAGGATTGTTTACATGCTCAGATATTTCTCCAACCGGGTCGAGGGAATGACCTTCACCCTCGATCACTTGGTCAGATTGTACAGCCCTCGTCTCTTCTTGAGGTTTAATCGAGCTTCATCCTCAATCCGCCAAGATATTCTTTGTGAGCATCGATGAGGAGAAAGGCCGGGGATAGATGGGCCGGTTTGTCAGAGTAAGAACCTCAGACATCATCCTTGCTGATAGGATGCCATTCCCGGAGGAATGGAACATGAAGCGTAAGTGTCCCTACCTCGAGCACATTTTGTTGCCCCCTCTTCCCCTTCTGAAATGACCTTCTTTGATTATGCAGCCACCATTTGGTACCCCGGCGTGGTTCAGAACCTTCCAGGATGGATCAAACAATTAGACTTCGCTTTTCCATACAGCAAGCGTGTTTGGCGTCATTTGGCCAAAACGCGCTGGTAGGCCAAGAACCACGGTATGCTTTCGTTGTTGTTATTTCCAAGTTTCTCATGAGTATTCTTTGTGGCGGTAAATTTAATACATCATGCCTGTACAGGCCTCAGGGAAGGCATGTCAATCAGACCGCCTCCTCCTAGTGAAGAAGAAGCCTCAAAACCCGACAAGGGTAAGAAGAGGAAGAAGGAGGCCTCGATCGAGTCTCCAAAATCAAAGAAAACCAAGGTCCGCAGGCCTCAGACCGACGCCACGGTCTTGACTTCGGCTGTTGCAGAAAGTCTTCGTTTTGAAGACGAAGATGATAATGATGGCAATCACCCTTTGGTACAAAAGGTAAGACGGAGCGCTGATGCTCCACAAGCTGTTGAGCAGGTCGCCGAGTCGGGGGTGGCCTATGTGGATCAAACTCGTGCTGAGGAGACCCTCGAGGAGGGTTCGGGCGCAGTCCCCGAGCTTCAAGTCAGACATGGTACAGTCCATGCCGGCGAACCCTCTGCTGGCGATTTCGGAGGGCCTGAATCCGAAGTTTCTCGGGGTCGAGAAGAAACCCTTATAGAAATTGACGCCATGGGTGGCTTTGAATTGGGCCCTTCAATTTCTCCAGGGGAAATAAGGGATGCCCAAGACGGGGGCGCTGCCGATGTTGGGGGCCTCTCAGGGAGAGGATGATATGCTCAAGGACTACTTCGTCGGTGTCGATGAGGACGCAGATCTCGATGCCCCCGTCGCTCTCGAGGAGGTTGAGAGGCTTCAAAAGCAGTTGATACTCTTGAAATACCATTTGCCTTAAATTTTTACCCTTGACTTTCTAACTTCTCCACTTTGTTGTAAGTCAAAAAAATGTATGACCACGCCTTTTCTCGGCTTCAAGATGATCTTTCATGCCATGAGGAGGAGCTCAGAAGCTCACCTCAGAGCTAAATGAGTCGAGGGCATCCTCCGCCCGAAAGGGAGAGGAGTTGAGTGGGCTTCGAGCGAGTCTGGAGAGAGCGCACCAGGAAGGGACTAGCTTTGCTGAGCAGGTAACACGACATTCATGAGTTCATCCTTTTATTCTTATAACTTGATGCTCACTATCTTGATTCGCCTTTGTAGATTGGGCAAAAGAATGCCCTGGTGGGGCGACTTCTGGAAGAAGTTGCAGCCAAGGATACGAAGATCGTCGAGTTAAGAAGGCAGAATGAGGTCGTGACCTCGGAGAAAGACCTTTTGTGGGGAGAGTTGGCCTCGACCCACGATCTTCTTCGAAGTGCTCAGAAGGAGGCCACTGTATTATTTGTGGCCAAGTCTGAGGCTGATGAGAATGCGTCTTCATACAAGAGAGACGCCGCTACTGCAAACGAATGAGCCACGGAGATACTTGAGAAAGCCGAGCAGAAGCTGGCTCGGGCCATTGCTCGTGCTCGTTTGCAAGCTAGGAGGCAGGCTTTCGAGGAAGCAAGCGTCGAATGTGTCGATCTCTCTGCCGAGATCGAGAAAGCCAGAGCGTTGGAGGAAAAATCAGCACCTTCAACTACTTCAGAGGAGAGTTCCGGAAGTGATTCAGACAGTAGCGAGGGTGAAGAGTAGACTTGCGTCGTCATCTCTGCTTCTTCTTTTCTTTCTTTTTGTATATGGATTCCTCGGGGAGGGGGGGCTTTGTAAAGACACCTTTTGTAAATGTATTTTTTAGAATGCAAAAAGATTCCTCTGCTTCAAGTCTTCAAATTTTGTTGTTCAGTGTTTATGCAAAGTTAATCTTTGAATTTTGATGTCGGCTCTTTGGAGCCCATACTTGGAGTAATCGAGATCCTCGAGATCAGACACCATCTCGAGGCTAGGTTGACAGCTCTTTAGAATACATACTTGTAATAACAGAGATCCTCGAGATCGGGCACCATATCGAGGCTTGATCGATGTGGGGATCACGATAGCTCTCAAGCGTTGTATGGCAGTGACATTCGTATGACATGACCGCGAAGTGACCGGGGTGGTCCCACTGGTGCACTTCCCCAAAAGTGGTAATGGTATGGTTAGAATTAATTGGCCTTCAGAATAGGTGAACATTCACCGCTTGCTCTATATATGTATTTGTTGTCTCCTTATTTGAGGCTTCCGCTACTTTGTGCAACTATCCTCTTTATAGAGCTCTCCTTCCTTGCGTCAGTTCTTTCACCATTTTGATTCAAAGCTTTCGCCTAAGTTTTCATCTCCCTTCCCTTGTTTTACCATAGTTAAGGATGCTACGCCCAAATCCATTTACCAAGAAGAGGAGAGTTTCGCCTTATTTTCCCGTACGGTCGGTGGCACACCACCGGCATCCAGTGAGCTAACCTCGAGATGCTTTGTCTCGAGGAGTGATTTTACATTAGAGAGACCTCTCAATGTTTAGGGCCATCGGGAGCATGCGTCGAGGTTCGTCTCATCAATAGGAGAGGAACACCTTGAGGCAGTTAGGCGAGACTGCGGATGGGGAGAAAAGGCGGTACTGCAGGTACCTTCCCCGGAGGAGAGCATCATGGCTCATGTAGAGAGGTTTTCGGATGTATATACGTACCCCCTTACATTGGGCCCTCTCGACAAAGTCGTGCTCGAGTTTTGTAAAAGATATCGGGTTACCTTGGCACAGGTTCACCCATCGTTTTGGAGTATAGTGTTGATTATAAGGTTCTTTGCAGATAATGTCGGTCTCGAGTTCACCCTCAGCCATCTCATTAGATTGTATCGGCCCTTGCATTACCGAGGCTTAATTATTCTACGACGTCGATCCACCCGGCCCCTTGTTGCAGTAATGAAGAGGACGGACCGAGGGTGGATGAGTCGATTTGTCCAAGTGCGGACTATTGACATTATTCCCGTAGAGTTCTTTCCATTCCCTGAGAAATGGAATTTCACACGTAAGTGGTACACTTGTGCTTTTGTCATCTTTGTTCATAGTGGAGGCAGACTCCGTAACGGTGTTTTCTTTCCCTTTTCGCAGCAATCCCGTGGTTGCCATACGAGGTCCCCGATCTGGTGGATTAGACTCAGAAACTGGCAGCTTGCTCGACCTACGATGAGTGTAAGTGGCGAGATTTGCCGAAGGGTAGATGGGAGGCAAAACACCACGGTGAGTACCGTATGATTCTTTTCTCTAAGGAACGTTTCCCTCTGTGTTTCCTAACTTCTTTACTGCAGGTGTTGGAGAATTTTTCGATGTGAGACCATGCTCCCTCAGAGAGGAGGGAGGATCATCGGCTTCAGGGCCGAAAAGCGATAACAAGCGCAAGGAATCCTCGACGGGCGAGGAGATTTATAGTGAGGCAAGGTCTTCCCGGAGGCAAAAAGGAGACGCAACCGTTGAGGTATATCATGTACCTATCAGCCATCGTGTAGACATTGGTGCAACAGAAGGGAGCAGCCACACATCGATGGCTCGAGCCGAGAGGCTTCCCGGGGCAGTTGAGCCTACAATACCTGAGATTTCTGGCCTCAGAGGAGTGGCTCCTCCTGTGCCACCGTCTTCTTCTCCCTTCGAAGGTACTTCGAGGGATGCAAATATTCTACCGCCGACGTCTTCTCCCGTCGAAGGTACTTCGAGGGATACTGATGTTCTGCCGCCGTCGTCTTCTCCCGTTGAAGGTACCTCGGGGGATGCAGATGTTCTGCCGCCATCCTCTTCTCCCGTCGAAGGTACTTCGAGGGATGTTCGAGGCCAGGGGCTGCCTAGGTCAAGCGGGGTCTCGAGCGATCATATCCCCGCCGAGAGCGGTTCAACTGGGGCCGATGAGATCAGGCCAGTAGATGCACGCTCAACTTTTGAGGAGGCTTAGCGGCTCTATTCTGTGGCGAGTTCTGGTTGACTTTGTTGGTTTTTTGGTTTTGCATTTTCAT
Source organism: Nicotiana attenuata (assembly GCF_001879085.1). Taxonomy (NCBI): domain Eukaryota; kingdom Viridiplantae; phylum Streptophyta; class Magnoliopsida; order Solanales; family Solanaceae; genus Nicotiana; species Nicotiana attenuata. The sequence goes on from NC_031994.1 coordinate 32,445,178, forward strand.
TTTCTCACTGAGCTTCTTTTTCATAGGCCTTTGACAAGCTCAAGTCCGAGCTGCTCCGTCGTGAAGCCCGGTTGCGGAAAGCGTCTGACAGGGAGAAATCCCTCAGGATTCTTTGTGATAAATGGGCAAAGGAGTTGATATATCTTCGGTACGAGATGAGTCGAAGCCTGGACTATGAAGACTACCTCGAAAGACAGGTAACCTTTGTTTTGAGGAGATACACGTTTTCTCTTCCATCCTTGGAGATTAATATTTTGATGCTTCAGTTGCAGAGAAAGGCGGAGGACCTGGAACGCCTTTGGGGCGAAGTTGGTCAGGCCAAGTATGAGTGTAATGCTCTGAAGGCTCAGATAGATGCCCAAGTTGCGGCCAAGAAGAATGCTTTGGCCAAGGCTTTTGCCCTCGAGGTGCAACTCCGGAATGCTCGTGAAAACAGCTCGGTCCAGACGAGCAGGATTGTAAGGCTCGAGTCTGACCTTTTGAAGATGAAGGCCAAGGTCGTGGACGCCCGGGCTGAGGCTTAAGTGATTCGAGCTAAGGATGATAAGAAAGTGGCCGTCTATTTAAAAGACGTTGTCGATGCTCGAGCTGAGTTGGGAAGTGCTTCCTATCGGAAGAGCAGAAGCAATGAATATGCCCAGTGTAGATGTGAGACCCCACGTGTTTTTTTTCTCTCTTCTCTTACGTAATATACGTAACGTGGCGTGGTTATATTAGGTATATATGATTGGGTATAGCACATTGGGAGAATAAGACTGAAAATATGTGGTGATATCAAGGATAAAGCTTTAGGTCAAAGGAATCCCTTAAACAAAGGTTCGTGGTTAAAGAAATGGCTCGGGTAGCACCCCACGCGTTAGGAAGGTTTAAGTTAACTTGCACCTGTGGGATAAGACTAAGAGTGTCTAATATGCTAAGAATAATATGTTATGAGGTATTATAATATCACAATGGTCACATGTTAAGTTTTGGAGTCAAGCAAGTTGCAAAATAAAGGTCGGCAAAAGTTATCGTAAATTTCTCTAATAAATTTTCTAAACTTTGGGTCAAATGTATCAGATCATTTCTCCCAATATATAAAGATTTATGGGACCCACAACCTACCGAATCGAATTTCTACGAGTGTAGTTCGCAACCAAAAACACCTCACATCAAATCGACATCGGAGTAAAACGTTATGACTGTTTTACCGCGGACTGTCCGGGCTGAAACCGGGTCGCGAACCGGGTCGGGTCAAGCAAGTGGTATAAGTCGGCAAATTCGACTTTTAAGACCTCAAAACATTTCATCTTAGTCCCAAAACATTGAGCAAGCTTAAGAGAAGGTTCCATGGTGTTCTTGAGTGATCAAGGTGCGTTTTTAACGATTTCTATCGTTAAAGTTTGCCCCCGTGCCTAGAAACGCAATCTCTATGCTTTGCAATCGTTTCCCCCTTCTATTAGCTGTGTTTGGAGCTATTTTTGGAAGATAGGAATTTGTTGTTCTTGCTGGTTCTTCAGGCTTTATACTTGGTTTTCCAAGGTAATCATCTTGGGACTCTTTTATGATCGTTTTTACAAAGTTCTACGGACGTTTCGTCAAGTTAGGTCATATGGCAAATCTGCTGATTTAAACTCAATTATAAACTGTTTATAGGTGCGTATAAGCTGCATATATATAGTGTTTGCGAAGCATAGGACGTAAGGAACAACTTTCGTGAAGGAACTACAGGCATTCGACGTTCGTTGGAGAGGTATGTTAAGGCTAAGCTCCGTCCTTCCTTTTTGCACGAATTCTAGGAAATTCCTAAGACGCCAAATGTGATATTTTACTATTCTATTGCTAGAAAGACCTTCTGTGAAAGGCATTGGGATCGTAGCTGAAGTATTTTCATGATGCTATTAGGTTGATATTCCACTCGTTCGGTTAAATAGGGTATTCGACATCTATATATGTCATTTTATCGGTTTTCTTAACTATATGTCAATATATATGAATTCTTATTCGTCTTTGGGTTGTGTGACTTAAAAATAAAGGCATTTAGTATTTGCGATCAGTCCTTCCATGTTAAAGTGTATTTTAAAATCTCTAAAGTGACACGTTGATTTCCAAAAATATCAAATATAATTTTTATGTTTAAACTACTAAAACACTTGATTTTTGAAATACTTTCTTTTAATAATCATCAAGAAATCGGGTATAAGGACTAAGTGAAGTAGCTTAAGCTTTTTATGAACATCTTCAGAGTTAAGTTATCTTTCTAAAAGTCGAGTTAAGTTTTCAAGCTTATTCAAAAAAAAAAAACAGATGAGGTTCCACGAGATAATTGTATGTGATACGAAGGTGATTATGAGATTATGAGAATAAGTGTACCAATAAGCCAAGATTGACTAAGTTCTTGTTATGGCCTATTATGTGCATTCAAAGTTCATATCATACATGGCATATTATGCATGGACTTCAAGCTATAATCGGAGGTAAGGGGCCCATTTGCCCGAAAGAATATATATATTGTACAGATGGCGACAGGTTGGCAATATGATACCGGTTAGCTACCGAGAGAGACCGCCATTGCTAGCATTTGGTTGGGTATGTCATGCATTTGCATCAATATATATGTATTCACGACATACGATTACACGAGCATACCATGCATATTTGATTACTATGAGGTCGGATGCCGGCCATGGAGACTATCAGAGTTTCAGTGTCAGGTGGTATCTCTATTACTTTTTTTTTACATCAGCTATGTATGATTCTACTTTCTGCCTTACATACCAGTACATTTTTATTTGTACTGATGTCCCGTTACGTGGGAACACTGCATTTTTGTTTCGTGCGTGCAGGTCCAGGTAGGGACTCTGATCGACCCCTCCGTTAGGATTTCGGGGTTCAGTTGTGAGTTGGTAAGCTCCACCTCTTCCTGGAGCTTTCATAGGATGGTTACTTTCATTGTACAGTTTGGGTATAGTCGGGGCCTTGTCCCGATAGTTCTTATGACACTCTTAGAGGCTATTGTGGACACAGTATTTTGGGTTTCTTTTTGCAGCTTCCAGTCTCCAGCCCATAGGTTTGGCATGTATATATATGTGTGTAGGCATGTATGTCTCCAGTCGTAGCCTCATCGGCCAGCTAGTACTTTATTATTTTGGCTCGTCTACCTTTGTTTATATGGCTTATTGTTATTCAGGCCATGACCTTAACGGTCCAGGCTTAGTATTTCAGATGTTGTGCTACCCGGTCTGTTGGGCCCCCAGTTTAGTTAGCTAGTATGTTTAGTGGCTAACTTTATCGAATACAGTATCGAGTGCCAGTCGTGCCTCCCCTAGTTTGGGGCGTGACATCAGATCCCGGAGGGAAACCCTCGAGGAGATCCATGCTAGGGGCTTCGATCTCTTGGAAGAGATAGAGCGGCCAAGGCGGATGAACACAACGCCAAGTTCCTCGTATCCGACGCCGAAGATAATGAGAAAGAGGCTGATGGAGCCGTAGTCCCCAAGGGGAGAGTAGACTAGGCTTTTCCTTCCTGATTCTGCGTACTATGCTCTTAGAGAACATTATAAATGAAGCCTTGAATTATTTCACATATACATATAAAAAGAAGCCTTTTGGTTTTCCTCCTTCATGAATTTCCCGTTGCATGTGTATGCCTTTATTTTGTTTTGAATTTTGACATTTGTCAATGATTAGCCATATGAATTGGACTTCGAGGAAAAACCCTTAGGTTTACGAATCGGCCCTAGGGTTCATTGGGCTGGCCTGTAGGCTCTTACGTGTTGGGTTGGTACGACCTCTAATATAGGCTGGCGATTAGGCTCTTACGCGTTGGGTCGGTACGAGCTCTAATATGGGCTGGCGCTTAGGCTCTTACTCCTTGGGTCGGTACGACCTTTAATATGGGTTGGCGCTTGGGCTTTTATGCCTTGGGTGAGTACGACCTCTAATATGGGCTGGCGCTTGGGCTCTTACGCCTTGGGTCGGTACGACCTCTAATATAGGCTGGTGCCTGTAATTTTGCGGCGACGGCCGGGCATCCCCGAGTCGCGTTAGTTTGGCCGGAGCCTTATGATCGTAGTCATTGTGTTTGGCCATAGCCTTTTAGTCCCCGAGTGAGGTAGCCTCGGCGTCTATATCGAGGGGATGACCTTTTAGGGGTCTTACAAGTTCGAATATATAGCCTTGACTTTAGGATCGGGATTATGCCTTTTGTAAGGTTTTACAAATTTGAACATGCCTTACTTGAGGTCTTACAGATTTTTTGGTTACTTGGCACAAGTATACTTCATGCCTTACTTGAGGTCTTACAGATAGGTTACTTGGTACAAGTATAATTCATGCCTCACTTGAGGTCTTACAGATAGGTTACTTGGTACAAGTATAATTCATGCCTTGCTTGAGGTCCTACAGATTTGGTATTGCCTCATGGAGGTTATACATTTTTTAGTATTGCCATATGGAGGGCTTTCGGGCTCGAGGTTGCCCACTTGGGGTCTTATGGCCTCGAGTTTTTGATAGCTCGATGGGGTGACAGTTGTCGACAGTCCCCGAGACGTCAAGAGTTTTTGGCTCTGGAGCTGTTCTTTGTAAACTTTGATGTTGCCTCATTGAGGGCTTACGAGCTCGAAGTTTTCCGGCCCGGAGGTCTTACGGCTTCGATTTTTTTATGTCAGTCCCCGAGTGTTCGGGAAATTTCTGGCTCTGGGGCCGTTTCTTGTAAAAATAGCAAACTTCTTTGAAGCGCAGGGCGTTTTCATTGTAGAAGATACTCTTTTGATTACTTGGTACAAGTATACATGTTTTCGTCCTTGAGGGTTTGATTATTCTATGCGGACACGGTTCATTTGACTGTTTGGCCCGATACATCATTTTTCTATCGAAACCCTCTTTGACTCATCTTGATTTCTCCGGGGAGGTGATCTCCCGGGGGAATGCCCCCCAGTATTCGAGGTTGATTTGAGAGAACCTTGAATACTTGTTAGGTTCTCCGTAGGTAGCATATAGATGTTGCCTCGTTAAAAACCTTGCCGGTAAAACCCTTCTTGGGATAAAATCTGATCGAAGGAAAAGAGTGCAAAGCATGCTTTAAAACCTAAGGTCTTCAAGATGGGAGGTGCTTCGATTTTTCTAACCGGACACCTGCACACAAGTTAGTATAAGACGTAAATAAAAAGGGAACCTTAGTGGTATTGGCGTTTCGAGCCTCGATATGCTTCAACAGCTTGCTCCGGGATGCGGTACGGTCCTTTGCTCATTCACTCGGGTGCAGCCGAGAATGTAGCTTGTGATTGCTACTTCACTGTTTGCTTATCCTTTGGCTCCTCCGATGTTGAAGGCGTCGATGCCGGTGCCACATCATGCACCGCGAACATCTCTCTTGCTGCATGCTACTCCTCGTATACGATTTTATTCCGTCCTTCGTTGGAAACTTCATCATTTGAAGAAGGGTTGATGGTACTGCTCTCATGTAGTGTATCCATGGCCTTCCGAGCAAGGCATTGTACCTTATGTCTCTCCTTCGATGTCATGAAACTTGACATTTTGGGTTGTGCAGGCCACGTTGACCGGGAGGATGATCTCCCCTTTCGTTTTCTCGCTCGCCATGTTGAATCCGTTGAGGACTCGAGAGGCGGGCATGATCTGGTCGAGCAGTCCGAGCTACTCCACCACCCTCGACCTGATAATATTGGCCGAGCTACCTGCATCCACAAGCACACGTTTAATTTGAAATGTATTCACAAGAAAAGAAATTACCAATGCATCGTTATGAGGCTGAGACAGGCCCTCGATGTCCTCTTCGCTGAATGTGAGAGCGTCCTCGGGTATGTAACCTCGAATCCGCTTTTCCCTGGTGATGGATATTTTTGTTCATTTGACAATGGGTTCCTGTGGATGTTGAGTCCTCCAAGGATCATGTGGAGGACATGTTGTGGCTCTTCTGTTTTATTTTTCCTGTTCGCCTCTCTTTCCCGAAATTGATTTTTGGCCCGGTTGCTGAGGAACTCTCGAAGGTACCCTTTGTTGATTAGTCGGGCTACTTCTTCTAGGAGCTATCTCCAATCTTCGGTCCTATGACCGTGTGTGCCGTAAAATTCGCACACCAGGTTAGGGTTCCTTTGTGACGGATCTGATAGTACGGGTTTTGGCCACCTGGTGTCTTTGATTTTACCTATGGCCGATACGATGTCTGAAACATCAATGTTGAAGTTGTACTCAGATAATCGGGGTGCCTCCGTCAATCCTGCGTGTCTGTCGAATCCGGCTCTACTCGAAAGTCCCTGATGATTCTAACCTCGATCTTCCCTTCGGTCGTTTCGGGGTATGTTACGCCTTGGGACGTTTCTTTGATCTTCAGTGTACGGTTGGTACCTTTCCTTGTTTGGCCTTGGTTCCTTTGCCAGGAGCCTGCTAGGATATACTGAGCCCGAGGGGGCTCCTAGTTGGTCATCCTCGACCCTAATCTTTGATTGATACCGATTGTGGACATCTGCCCAAGTCACGGCGAGATATTCAACCAAGTTCTGCTTTAGCTGCTTCGAAGCTATCGAGCTTCATTCGTTCAAAAATTAGATGAAGGCCTGCACTGCCCAGTCATCAGAGACTGGTGGTAATTCCATTTGCTCCATCTAAAAGCGAGATACGAACTCCCGTAGCATCTCGTTTTCCCTCTATTTGATTTTGAAGACATCGTATTTCCTTGTAGCAACCTTGATGGCACCGGCATGCGCCTTTATAAAAGAATCTGCCAGCATGGTGATTGAGTCTATCAAATTTGGGGATAGGTTGTGATACCGCATCATGGCCCCCTTTGAAAATGTTTCTCCAAATTTTTTCAACAGGACGGATTCAATCTCGTCATCCTTCAGGTCATTTCCCTTTACAGCACAAGTGTAGGCAGTGATGTGCTCGGTAGGGTCCGAGGTTCCATTGTACTTTGGGAGATCGGGCGTTTTGAATTTCTTCGGGATAGGCTTTGGAGCAGCACTCGATGGAAATGGCCCTTGTACGAATTTCTGTGAATCTACACCCTTCAGAATCGGGGGTGTGCCCGGGATCTGATCGACCCTCGAATTGCAGGTCTCCATACTTTTGTCGTTAGCTTCTATCTTCTTTTCGCCCGATTCAATCCTCTTAGTGAGGTCCTCGAGCATCTTCATAATAGCAGGGTCGGATGCTGACCCGTTGTTGCTCGATCTTTCCGATACCTGTTCGGCTTGAGGAGCCGTTCCCGATGCTGCTGTGCTCGAAGTTTTTTGGTGGCTTTGTAGTTGAGAAACCTCTAGCTGTTGTGCCTGCAACATTTCAAAAATGACATGAAGGCTAACCTTTCGTTCCTCCTGAGCTGGGGTTCTCTGAGCTTCTTGTTGGTTTTCTTGGCGTATACTCCTGTTAGTGTGGGAGCTTATATCGACGTGTTGGGCGTTGCATGAGCCCACATCTACGGGAATTGGTTCTAGTGCGTCCTCAGGGTTTCGCCGTGGTACACCGGCGCCTGGAACAGATACACCATTCTCTCCATGGTCCTCAGGACCGTTGTTTTCATGCGCATTCACTAAGTTAGACATTTTGACCTGAAATCAAAGATTCTTGGACAAGAAAAAATATGAAGAATAACTCGTGGTTTCAATAAACTAGCTCGAAAACAATCACTATTATTTTTATCCCCACGGTGGGCGCCAAACTGTTTACCTTGAAAATGGTAATTACAATTATATTTGATTTTGAGGTTCTAAAAATACGTGATTTATTTTAATGCTAGTTGTTAGATAATAGATGCTAAGCATGAGCTAGGAAAGTGAGATAAGAGCTTGAGAACAGTGTGTTATGCAAACCGAATTGACGTGAATCGGGGCCTCGAGCAGGCCTGCGCTGGGCCTCGAGATCGAGCTAAAGTGTCCGAGTGGGGACGGTCGATGAAGAACTAACAGTTCTAAGGGCCTTGATGATGGCTCTTTATGATCAATGATAAGTAATAAATGAAGAACAATCTATAAAACACAATAAATTTAAGCAATAAAATCAAAGGAAAGACAATGGAGAATGTTTAAGTTAGAGAGAAGAGAATGTTCTTGTTCTTGTATTGAATGTCCTGTACGCAAGAAATTACAAGGGTCCCCTTTATATAGGAGGGGGGAATCCCAACATAGTACAGGTGCATTTATTACAAAGATACGCGACTGGTACAGCCATTTATAACAAAGATATGCGGTTGGTACAACCATTTAATGTCACGGTACGGACTTATACTATTCTTGTAAACCTGGTCAGCTCTAACCATGTGTTTTTGGAATTTCCCGCTTGTCCATCATAGCCAACGATCTGCACTGCCCCGAGGTTGAACATAGGGAACCCTCGGGGTCGAACCTCAAGTAGTTCCTTGAGCCTTCTGGAGACGGGCTATGGAGCGTCATAATGATCATAAAATTGGACTCTCTGATTTTAGCCGTATACAATAGCTAATGCCAGAGCGGGAGATAGCTTAAGCCTACATAAAGGCCAATCAGAAGGAAGAGGAAACTAAAGAGTTACATCAACTAAGTAAATTAGGAGTCTGATTAATGGACCCAAAAAGTTATAGACATCATGATCGAGAACATTGCAGAATCACTCTTAATATCAGAGGTACAAAAGAGATAGTACAACAACCATACTATACAACGGCTCTATGATAAAGCCAGTTAGAAGAGTACCAGCCTCATAAGAAGTCACTATGAAGCTCCCACCAGATTGTGTATGCACCAGAGGTGCAAGTATTATAATAGAGCTTCAAGTTGTGGAAGTGAATTATATCTATGTGGAAGGGAGGTTATGAAAGAAGTAAAAGAGGTGAAGCGTTATTTTAAGGTAAGTAAGGCAAAGGTGAACAACGTAGAGATACTCAGGTGTAGAAAATTGTGAATAAATCCATGCTTCAGATAGAAGGCTAGAAGCGTTGAGATTCAGAATCCAGGAATGATAGCAGCGTCGTCAGTGGCATATCTTCCAGCCTATGGTTTCTAGGTACTGAGAGGTCTAGTTAAGAGATTAAAGAAGAGTTAGAGACGATGTGATGTCGCTTGATATTCCAGAATAACATAAGGAAATCTATGGGGGCAACCAAGTTGAAGGAAAGTTGCAAGTAGTATAAATAGATATGTGTAGCTTGCAAGCTAAAGTATGGTAGAGCGACAAGGTTTTAGGAAGACAAGAGTAAGGATAAGAAAAGGCAGGTGAGAAGGTGACGAAAATGGATAAGTCCTCGGGATTAAGCCCGTGAAAACAAGAGAGCTAATGGTTTCTCTAAGTTATAGAAAGTACAGTATAGCCTGAACGAACTCAAAGGAGTCTAAAGACTAATAGCATTTAGAAGAGATGGAATGCTGCCCTCGTAGTAGAATGAGGGTGTAATTGTTATAGATAAAGGATGACGTTTGGGCCTTCGATTGAGTAATAATTTGAAGGAAAAAAAGATTTCATGGACGGTACAGGATTAGGATACCCCCCCCCCCTAGAAAGTGAATCATATTGGGATACTATGAAATACGATTATGGAAATTACTCCAGATGTTCCCAGATTAGACGTAAGCCCTAGCAGCGGTGTTACATAAGAGGTCAAATTATCAATGGTAAATTAAGATCAACATTAAGGTGAATCAACAATGGATGGATAAAAGTAACAAAGTATGAGATGAGATTAGGCCATCATTCTTAAGATGAACATTAATGAGGAAGCACAAAAGGACTTAGACTTATACATATAGGATAAGCAACGAGAGTAACCTGGAGTTTGGTAGCAGACCTCAGTAACGATAAATCAAAGTAAGACTTATGGTACAGTATGACCTACCTAGATGCAGTACAATCATGCAAATGGATAACTAGGTCTATGAAATAAGATATAGCAATATTCATAAGTTTGACAAAATACCGAGCGAAGAACTTCAGTAATGGCTAAAAATCGGAGGAAAAAGGAAAAAGAGTCGCATAGGCGCACTTACAAGGTCAGAGTCGTACAGGCTGCATGATAGAAGGTAGCAACAGTTACGAGATTGGAAGGATCCCGACCACAAGTCATGGTATGAGAAAGAGGCCTAAAGGGGGGAATGTCTTGGCCTTTAGATTTATTCATAGAACAGTTGCCTAAATGGCAAGAAGAGTACTAAGTACTTGCAAGAGCCAAAGGTTATGAAAATGATAAGAGCATCAATCAACATTCGAGGACGAATGTTCCAAAGGGGGGAATGATGTTACACCCCATGTTTTCCTACGTGAAATATGCCATAAGTGAATTGATGAACGCTCGAAAATGAGATGTTCCATCCCGCATTTTCGTACATTAAAGTTTCATCGTAAGTTAATCGACATAAGTTCGGGAATAAGATTATCTTGAGATTTTAAGCGTTATGCTATTTCAAACAAGTAATGAGTAAATTCATGAAAATGAGAGGGTAAGCAAATCGAAGAAAATGAATTTCGTCGAAGTTTGGCATTTTGGAATAAAATACGGCCCGAGCTAAAATACCTGGTACTTATGAACTAGTGACATACAAGGTACCACATGACCATGATAGTAAGGTGTATAAGGTGTGTTAAAAGTAAGTAGTATTTTAAGTAATTTGAGATGATTCTTAATTATGTGGGTAATTGGTTAATTATTGGATTAGGGGGGAATTACCAAGTTAATTAGAAAATTGGTAATTAATTAAGACATTTTAGATTGTATTTTTGTTAAAGTCTTGAAGTCCAACGTGGCAGCAACACAAGATTAACTAAGTGACTCTTAAGCCATTAGGATAGGTGGCACATTAAGGGATCTTTGGGCAACACTAATCCCCAAAAGTGGGGCCCACAACCACTAATATAAAAGCCTCTCTAAAGCAAAAAATTGAGATGCTTAATCTCATCTACAAATGTAACGGATCACCAGCCAAGAAATCTTCATACAAAAATTTATACTACGTAATGTTATAACAACGGGATTTTGCGATTCTTAGGGAGTACGGTGCAATCTTTCTCAAAGAATATCATACGGAAATTTCCCTATTCGATCCGCCGTTACGTGATTTGTCGCAATTGATGTGTGTTAGAGGGATTGTCAAGAGAATAGGCTTAGGTATGTCAAAGCTATCCCTTCTTTCCTTTTGGCATGATCCATACGATACAAACGAAACGAGCAAATGCACAACTTCCATAAATGACTATATTCATGGAAATGATAGAGATGTTTATGTTGTTAATTCCCCATATGTGTTATTATTCTATCATTTGTTCATGGGTCTCAGAAAATACGTAAGTTGATAAAGTTATTTCATGATATTAATCGGAGATATAATGGTCTTATGACGTTCCGAGAGATTTTATTGACGTACTTCTCATGTATTGCATTCATTTATACATGTACATTGACCCATGACCAGATGGCGTTATATACGCGTATATATGTATATTATATGTGTATGGGATATGGGAAAAGGTTACGATGTTATATACGCACAACCACCTGATTAGCTGGTATACGTTGATGATTTTGCCCACAGTGGCCGAGATAATATGATGGGATGCCCTTAGAGGCTTGATGATATAATGAACACATGTACCTATGCACGACATGACATTCATATGCATATGTATGACATTATAAGTATTTCATGATTTATAGAGTTATCCATACTTACAGGTTAAATTATTTACTCCATGTTTTTTATATACTTATTTATGTGCCTTACATACTCGGTACATTATTCGTACTGACGTCCCTTTGCCTGGGGACGCTGCGTTTCATGCTCGCAGGTCCCGGTAGACAGGTTGAGAGCCCTCCAAGTAACCTATGAGCTCAGCGGAAGGTGTTCCATTTGCTCCGAAGTTGCCTATTTGGTCAGTATAAATTGGACACGTATTGATTGGTAAATCGGGGCCCTGTCCCGGCCTTATGACGGTTATGTACTCTTAGAGGCTTGTAGACATATGTCATGTACGTAAAAGATTGTATGGCCTTGTCGGCCTATGTTTAGTGTACGAGTAATCACTTTGGTCTTATAGGCCCGTATGTCTTATGTATAAGTTGGTATTACATGTTTTATTCTAGTTATCCTACGGTAGCCTTTCTGTCTTATTTACTTATGATAGCATGATACGAAAAGATACATGTATACAGACGGGATCGGGAGGCCTGATTCTGTGGTCATTGCGCCTCTCCCTTAGCCTCGAAAAGGCCTCGAAGATCCAGGGACGCAGCAAAAGAGCTTCAACCTTGGAGGCTCTTCACACTCGACCTCGACGCAGCATGAGTCTGTGATTATCGAAGGTAAGCGGTGAGTTCCCTAGGTATGTGGACCGAGCTGACATCACCTGCAAGAATAGTACCAGTCTACGCTAGATTACTAGGTAGTTGTGCCAGCTATCCTACTTTGTAATAAATGCTTTTGTACTTTGATTGGGTTCTCCTTCATATAAAAAGATGGGGCCTTACCATCTGTAGAGATCTGTTGCTCAATACTAATACACAAGAACATTCTCTCTATTCTCTAACATATTCTCTTATGCTCTTTACTTCCATTTATTGCTTACATTCGTTGTGTTCTATTTATTTCTCTTCATTTATTGCTTATTATTGGCCATAAAGAGCCGCCATTGAATCTATCATAATTGTTACCCCCTCCATCGACTGCCCACAGCAGAGTATAGGACTCGACCCCCAGGCCCCGAATAAGCAAGCTCGAGGCCCCGATCTCCAACCATTTGGTTTGATTATCATACCGTCTCTAAGCTGCAATCTTGATTTCTAATCTTTTACTTAGCATTCATTGCTTAACAACCAGCATAAAAATAGATCACGTATTTTTAGAACCACAAAACCAAATTTAATTGTAATTACCATTTTCAGGGTAAACAGTTTGGCGCCCACCGTGGGGCTAAAAATAATAGTGATTATTTTCTTGCTGGTTTAACTACGTAACGCAAGTTATCTTTCACATTTTTCTTGTCCAAGATCTTTGATTTCAGGTCAAAATGTCTAACTCAGCAAACACACGCGAAAACGTCAATCTCGAACATTATGGATAAAATTGTGTTGACGTCTCAAGTGTTGGTGTGCCACCACAAAACCCTGAGCACATACCAAAACCAATTCCCGAAGACGCGGTCACACACGATGCCTAGCTCATCGATACAGGCTCTCACATTAACAAGAGCACGCACCGAGAGATTCAGCAGGAAACTCGGAGAAAACCGACCTGGGCGAAAAGAGAGATTCCTCATCATATCGTCTGTATGATCATCGGAGGGACCGACATCCCCCAAGGACCCGTGATCAAACGGATAAAAATATCCGCTACAGTAGAAGAGCCGATCCGCGATCACACGACCGAAAATACCCTTGCATTTAGCAAGGAAGATTTCGAGACCTTGACGCAACCGCACAACGACGCACTGGTAATTTCATTTCTCCTAAATAACATTTGGATTAAACATGTGCTCGTGGATCCAGGTAGCTCGGCCAACATAATCAGATCGGGGGTAGTAGAACATCTTGGGTTGCTCGGTCAGATCGTACCCGCCTCCCGGGTCCTCCACGGCTTCAAAATGACCGGCGAGGTAACGAAAGGGGAGCTCGCCCTCCCGGTCGAGATGTCGGGTACAATTCAGAACACCAAGTTCCACATCATCGGTGGGGACATGAGGTACAATGCATTGCTCAGCAGGCCATGGATACACAGCATGAGGGTTGTACCGTCAACTCTACACCAGATGATAAAGTTTCCAATGAAGGACGGTATAACAACCGTATATGGAGAACAGCATGCAGCAAAAGAAATGTTCGCGGTTCATTGGGAGGCGTCGAATCCAACACAATCTATCTCGGATGAGTCCGAAAGTGTACAGACCCCCGAGGCTGATGAAGAATATTTAGTCGCTCCTCGAGCTTTCGTCGCCCCCGAGGAGTCGGATGCGACGAAATCGACAATTGAAGAGTTGGAGAAAACTGTTTTGATCAAACATCTCCCAGATCGGAAGGTATACCTGGGAACGGGAATGACCCCCGAACTCAGGAAAAAACTCATTTAATTCCTTATTAATAGCATCGACTGTTTCGCTTGGTCCCACCTAGATATGACAGGAATCCCGCCGGAGATAACCACCAATCGACTAAGTGTCGACCCCAGGTTCAAACCAGTGAAGCAAAAAAGGAGGCCCCAGTCCGAAGTAAAACACGCATTCATCAAGAACGAGGTAAGAAACTCCTTAAAATAGGGTCCACTAGAGAGGTAAAATACCCAGAATGGCTGGCCAATGTAGTGGTAGTACCCAATAAGGGAAATAAGTTAAGAATGTGTGTAGATTATAAAAATTTAAATAAGACGTGCCCCAAGGATTCATTCCCATTGCCCAACATCGATCGCCTGATCGATGCCACGACTGGTCACGAGACCCTCACTTTTCTCGACGATTACTCGGGGTATAATCAAATTCAGATGAACCCCGGGGAAAGGGAAAAAACTTCGTTCATCACAAAGTATGGTACCTATTGTTACAATGTAATGCCCTTCGGGCTGAAAAACGCAGGGGCTACGTATCAACGTCTAGTTAATAAAATGTTCGAACATCAAATAGGCAAATCCATGGAAGTTTATATTGATGACGTGCTAGTTAAGTCCCTGCGCGCAGAGGACCACTTGACTCATTTGCAGGAAATGTTCGACGTCCTCAGAAGTTACAACATGAAGCTTAACCCCGAAAAATGTTCCTTCGAAGTGGGTTCGGGCAAATTCTTAGGCTTCATGGTATCAAACAGGGGAATTGAGATCAAACCCGATAAAATCAAGGCCATCGAAGAAATCACAGTGATAAATAATGTAAAGGAAGTACAGCGGCTGACAGGACGGATAGCGGCTCTAGGCAGGTTCATATCAAGGTCATCGGACAGGAGTCATCACTTCTTCTCTTTACACAAAAAGAAAAACAACTTCGAATGGACTCCAGAATGTCAATACGCCTTGGAAGAATTGAAGTGATATCTGACTAGCCCACATTTGCTCCACACACCAAAAGAGGATGAAACGTTGTATCTATACCTGGCCGTATCTGAGATAGCGGTAAGTGGTGTACTGGTTCGAGAAGAGCAAGGTACGTAATTCCCTATCTATTATGTAAGTCGGACCCTGGGGGATGTCGAAACCAGGTATCCTCACCTAGAAAAATTAGCTCTTGCGCTAATAAGCGCGTTGCGAAAAATGAAACCTTATTTTTAGTGCCACCGTATTTGCATTTTAACAATATACCCTCTCCAAAGCATATTGCACAAGCCCGAATTATCGGGCTGATTGGCCGAATGGGTCATCGAACTTGGGGGATATGACATCGAGCATTAACCCCGAACGGCCATCAAGTCCCAAATTCTGGTGGACTTCATGGACGACTTCTCGCCCTCCCTCGTGCTCGAGGTAGAAAAGGAGCTCTTACTAAATTGGGCACATCTTCCGGGGTGAGGACCCTATTCACCGACGGTGCCTCGAACGTGACAGGATCCGGACTCGGTATAGTCCTGAAGCCACCCACGGGTGGCATGATCAGGCAATCTATAAAAATTGCAAAATTGACTAACAATGAAGCCAAGTATTAGTCTATGATTGCAGGTCTGGAATTGGCCAAAAACCTGGGAGCTGTGATTGTCGAGGCAAAATGCGATTCACTCTTGGTAGTAAATCAGGTAAATGTGAGCTTTGAGGTCCGAGAAGAAAGGATGCAAAGATACTTGGACAAAATCCAAATCACATTACGCCATTTCAAAGAGTGGACCCTGGTCCATATACCTCGAGAGCAGAACAGCAAAGCCGATGCCCTCGCTAACCTGGGCTCATCCGTTGAAGAGGACGACCAACTCCCCGGGGCTGTTGTTCAGCTATCCAAATCAGTGGTCGAAGAAGGTCATGCCGAGATTAACTCCACTAGGCTAACATGGGACTGGAGAAATAAATATATTGACTATCTGAAAGATGGGAAACTACCCACGAATCCGAAGGAATCGAGGGCCCTGCGTACCAAAGCAGCCTGATTCTCGCTCGATGAAAGCGGAACTCTTTATAGAAGAACCTTTGATGGCCCTCTAGCACTATGCCTGGGGACCGATTATGTGCTCCGAGAGATCCACGAGGGCACCTGCAGAAATCACTCTGGTGCCGATTCCTTAATTCAAAAAATAATCAGGGCTGGCTACTACTGGGACAATGGAAAAAGACACCAAAGAGTTCGTCCGCAAATGCGACAAATGCCAAAGATTTGCCCCAATGATCCACCAACCTGGTGAACAACTACATTCAGTTTTGTCACCATGGCCGTTCATGAAATGTGGGATGGACATCGTCGAACCTCTACCAATGGCGCCAGGTAAAGCTAGATTTATTTTATTTATGACTGACTACTTCTCGAAATGGGTTGAAGCACAGGCCTTCAAAAAAATAAGGGAAAAGGAAGTCATAAATTTCATCTGGGACCACATCATATGCCGATTCGGAATTCCTTCCGAGATAACGTGTGATAACGGGAAGCAATTCATCGAAAGTAAAGTGACTCGGTTCCTCGAGGATCACAAGATTAAAAGGATCCTATCAATACCCTATCACCTGTGTGCAAATGGCCAAGCCGAATCTACAAACAAAACCATCATCCAAAACTTAAAAAGAAGTTGGAAAGCACTAAGGGAAAGTGGAGAGAAATATTTCCCGAAGTGCTATGGGCATATCGAACGACCCCAAAATCAAGCACGGGGGAAACGCCTTTCTCTCTAGTATATGGTACCGAGGCTTTGATACTAGTAAAGATCAGAGAACCAAGCACCAGATTGCGACACATTACCGAGAGCTCGAATAACGAGGCCATGACTACAACCCTCGAATTATTGGATGAAAAGCGAGAGGCCTCGTTGGTCTGAATGGCCGCCCAAAAACAAAGGATCGAAAGGTATTATAACAGGAGAACAAACCTTCGACACCTCAGAGTCGGGGATTTGGTCCTAAGGAAAGTCACCCTGAACACCCGAAACCCTAATGATGGGAAGCTAGGACAAAATTGGGAAGGACCGTACCGCGTCCTCGGAGTAATCGGCAAAGGATCCTACAAGCTCGGTACCATGGAAGGCGAACAGCTTCCAAGCAATTGGAACATATCAATGCTGAAACGATACTACTGCTAAGGTACCCAATTGAAGATTCTGAAACACCGTCCTGCTTGAAGACCTTAAGGTTTCAAAGCATATGTTGTACTCTTTTCCTTCGACCGAGTTTTTATCTCGAAACGGGTTTTACCGGCAAGGTTTTTAATGAGGCAACATCTATATGCTACCTAAGGAAAACTCAACAAGTATTCAAGGTTTCTCTTGCAATCAACCTCGAATACTGGGGGGTATCCCCGGGAAGGTCACTTACTCGGAGAAGCCAAGATGCGCTGAAGAGGGTCTCGATAGGAAAATAATGTACCGAGCCAAACGGTCGAACGAATCGTGCCCGCATAGAATAACTGAGCCCTTAACAGCCAAGACATGTATACTTTTACCAAGTAATCAAAGAATACTTTCAAAAAGCATTTTGCGTTTCAAAGAAGCTCGGTAATTTTTGCAAAAACGGTTCCTCTGTCAAAAACGTCCCGAACACTCGGGGACTAGCGTCAACAACTCGAAACAATGCGACCCCAAGGTCGGAGCTCCAAACTCGTAAGCCCTTGATGAGGCAACTCTAAGATCACAAAACAACTCCAGAGCCAAAAACATCCCGAACACTCGGGGACTGGCGTCGAAAAACTCAAGGTCACACGACCCCCGGGTCGGAAAACTCCAAAATCGTAAGCCCTCAATGAGGCAACACCAAGTTTACAAGTGATGGCTCCCAAGCCAAGAAACCCACGATGACTCGAGGACTGCCGCCAATCGCCACCCCCATAACCTTATCAAAACCCGAGGCCATAAGACCACATACGGCCAGCCTCGATCTCGTAAGACCTACATAAGGCAACAACAAAAACTGTAAGACCTCAAATGCATGTATAGTCTGTAAGGCCTCAAGCGAGGCATGAACCACACTTGTACCAAGTGACAATAACTGTAAGACCTCAAAGGCATGAAAAACTTGTAAGACCTAAAAGGCATGAAAAACTTGTAAGATCTTACTAAAGGCATAAACCCGATCTCAAAGTTAAGGCTATATATCGAACTTGTAAGACCCCTAAAAAGGCATACCCTCGATATAGACGCCGAAACCACTTCACTCGGGGACTGAAAGGCTCCAGCCAAACACAATGACTACGGTCACAAGGCTGTACCAGCCAAACTAACGCGACTCGGGGACGCCCGACCGTCGCTATAAAACCACAAGCCTTCAATTACTTCGAATATACTTTGAAAAGAACCGGTTAAACATGCTACCCTCGACATAGACAAAAGAGCTTCGACCATGTCAGATCCTAACTACAGGCTTCGAGCTACTCAGCCTCCGAGCCAAACCTCCCGAGGTGCTTGATCATCGCCATATAAGCTCACAATCAAGGTTTTATCAAACCGTCGAGAGTCAGGCAAACACAATTCCAAAGAAAATCCTTATTGAGGGAAAAATAAAGCCTATATTAGAGGTTGCATCGACCCAAAGCGTAAAAGCCATTGTCGCCAGCTCACATAAAAGGTCGTATCGACCCAAAGCGTAAGAGCCACTGACGCCAGCTTGCATTAAAAGGTTGCACCGACCCAACGCGTAAGAGCCTAAGGGCCGACTATAAATTCAAAAACTTGAGGGTCAAATGAGCTCGAGTCGAAACCCGACTCGGAGACTGAACCCGAGACAGTTAACTAAATATGCCTAAGGGCGAAAGCATAAGAGCCCAAGACGCCAGCTTACACTAAAAGGTCGCGCCGACCCAACGCGTAAGAGCCATTGTCGCCAGCACTAAAATCAAAGGTTGTACCAACCCAGAGCATAAGAGCCGGATCTAACCCGAGAACACTCGGGGACTAACCTTCAACCATTACGAGTCGCTCGGCAATAACCAAAAACCCAAAGGTCTAACCCATGGTCTAAAATCTCGGGTCGATTGTCGCATCGATCATTACTCTCAAAAGTAAAGGAGTGATAAAAAACGAAAAGCCTTTTTATACATATTGCTCACAGAGGCACGTTCACAAGACCTTTTAATAGCCCTTACAAAGAAGGAGTCGAACAAAATCCTAAACTATCACCGAGCCTACATCTTTGACGGCTCCACCGGAGGTTGCGCCCCGATGGTCTCGGCTACAGCTCCGGGACCTTCAATGGCCTCCTCCCTTGTAAGACCTCAAAGGCATGAAAAACTTGTAAGACCTTACTAAAGGTATAAACCCGATCTCAAAGTTAAGGCTATATATCGAACTTGTATGACCCCTAAAAAGGCATACCCTCGATATAGACGCCGAAACCACTTCACTTGGGGACTGAAAGGCTCTGGCCAAACACAATGACTACGGTCACAAGGCTATACCATCCAAACTAACGCAACTCGGGGACGCCCGACCGTCGCAATAAAATCACAGGCCTTCAATTACTTCGGCCCCGTTTGGCCATGAGTTTTCCCAAAATAAATTTGGGATTTATTTTTAAAACTCATGTTTGGCCATAAATTTTGCTCATATTTTGGCCAAATCCCAAATCCCAAAATCAGAGCTGATTTTGGGCCGAAATCCCAAAACTTGGGAATTATATACATGTTTTTCCAAAATAAAGTTTGAAAATATGTTTTGAAAACGTATGTCCAAACACATTTTCATATTCAAATGAAACTTCATCCAAATCAGATTTTTCAAAATAAATTTGGGATCTATGGCCAAACGCTAGCTTTGAATATACTTTGAAAAGAACCAGTTAAACAGGCTACCCTCGACATAGACAAAAGAGCTTCGACCATGTCAGCTCCTAACTACAGGCTTCGAGCTACTCAGCCTCCGAGCCAAACCTCCCGAGGTGCTCGATCATCGCCATATAAGCTCACAATCGAGGTTTTATCAAACCGTCGAAGAGTCAGGCAAAAACAATTCCAAAGAAAATCCTTATTGAGGGAAAAATAAAGCCTATATTAGAGGTTGCATCGACCCAAAGCGTAAAAGCCATCGTCGCCAGCTCAAATAAAAGGTCGTATCGACCCAAAGCGTAAGAGCCACTGACGCCAGCTTGCATTAAAAGGTCGCACCGACCCAACGCGTAAGAGCCTAAGGGCCGGCTATAAATTCAAAAACTTGAGGGTCAAATGAGCTCGAGTCGAAACCCGACTCGGAGACTGAACCCGAGACAGTTAACTAAATATGCCTAAGGGCGAAAGCATAAGAGCCCAAGACGCTAGCTTACACTAAAAGGTCGCGTCGACCCAACGCGTAAGAGCCATTGTCGCCAGCACTAAAATCAAAGGTTGTACCAACCCAGCGCATAAGATCCGGGTCTAACCCTAGAACACTCGGGGACTAACCTTTGACCATTACGCGTCGCTCGGCAATAACCAAAAACCCAAGGGTCTAACCCATGGTCTAAAATCTCGGGTCGATTGTCGCATCACACATTACTCTCAAAAGTAAAGGAGTGATAAAAAAAAGCCTTTTTATAAATATTGCTCACAGAGGCACGTTCACAAGACCTTTTAATAGCCCTTACAAAGAAGGAGCCGAACAAAATCCTAAACTATCACCAAGCCTACATCTTTGACGGCTCCACCGGAAGTTGCGCCCCGATGGTCCCGGCTACAGCTTCAGGACCTTCAATGGCCTCCTCCCTTCTGAGGATGCCGCCTTCATTCTCGTCACCTTCTAAGCCACTGCCCGACACTCCTCCAGAAGCAAACAGGGCAGCAGCTTTCTTCTCTAGGGTCTTCTCTCTCTCAAGATCGGCAGACAAATTGATACTCCTCGCGTGTGTATCTTCGAGAGTCCGCCTCCGAGATTCTAACCAAGCATGTTTTAAGGCTCGATTCAATTTCAATTCGGCTTCCTCAGGCGCCCTCCCGACTTGAACGTTTACTACAATGGCATCCTCTTTGTGCGAAGATATGAGCGCCTCGGCTTCAGTTTTGATTTCGGATAGTGCAACAACTAATTCAGAATGGAGACATCTGTACTTGTCACTATCTGCCCTCGCGTCATGAAGCTGATGCCCAGCTAAGGCTATCCTTTCTTGGAGGGTGTCCCTCTCAGAAGTTATCTCGCTCACGTGCCATTAGAGTTCGAGAACTTTGGAGTTTCTAGCTCGGAGCTCCTCTCTCAGTAGGACACTTTCCCTATCAAACTACACGAATCAGATCAACGATGTCAAAACGGTGGGATCTGGCAAATATTCACACAATAGCAAATGGAAGCTGGTAACCTGTTCAATGAGATGAGTCTTCTCGCGCTCGTAACGAGTCACCTCAGCCTGAAACCGGGTGAAAGTCTGATTGTAAAGCGCCCTGTCCTGAAACCATGAAGAAAACAAGTTAGAAAGATAAAGATCAGGGCGACATGCAGAATTTACAAAAACTACCTACTCATAGAGCCTATTCATCTCGTTGAAGACAAGCGAAGCATCGAGCTCAAGGATTCCCTCGGGAGCGGCTAAAGGCCTTTCAAACGCGTCTTTGTCTCCGATGGGCACCCCCACATCATAAGGTTCTTCACTCTGGAATCTTGTGCCCCTAAGGAGGTAAAATCATCGCTTGAGGGGAATCACTCACGACGACAACACCAACAGGGCCAGTTGGGGCCTTTTATTGTCCCTGCAGAGCTTCAGAACTGGTTTCCTCCGAGCCGTCTGCCGGGTGCGTCTCATCTCGAGGGATATATTAGCCGTTAGCCGGCTCGAGAAAATTACCCAATACTTCGTCAGTGGCCTCTCCAGCCCGAAGTCGGACCACGACGACATCAAGCCCCGGCTCGGGAACCACCGTCTCTCCGGCGTGAGGGTCGAACGGGTTTTCCCCTCCTTCCGGCACTATCAAGCAACTGCTTTCTCCCTCGCCTTCAGCTCGGGGACTTCCCGCTGCTTCTGGGGCTAAGGCTACTGGATCGGCCTCAGTTTCTTCCATTTTGGTTTTCTTGGATCCCGAAAGTTCATTCGACGGACCCCCTTGTCTTTTCTTCCCTTCGTCGGTCTCAAGGTATCCTCTTCGCTAGGCAATATTTCCTTCATCAAGGGAACCTCCCCCAGACCTACCCGAATGCAAGAAGTGAGCATAGGGAATAAGGACGCCATCAGTAGCAACTCAAATTAAAAGGTACGACTACAGCAAGAGTAAAAGCTCACCGTGATCCTTGGCTTCCCATCGAGCTTGGGACAAATCTCGCCACACTCGCTCAGCGTATGGGAAAATCGAGTCCAGCCGACCGATCCAGCTCGAGAGGTCCGTAACCGCATCGGGATAAACTGCTACGGCTGCATCAACGGAAGAAATTAGCGCATGCAAAGATGTAGCCAAAAAGAATTAAGGGAATGCTAGATAATGTATCTACTTACGTTCCATGTTCCATCTCTCGGGGAACGGCATCCTTCCCGCCAAAATCAGGTCCAAAGTCCTAACTCAGACAAAACGGCTCATCCACCCTCCGTTCTTGACTTCATCGATGCAAGCAAAAAGGGCCTTTGAAGCTCAGTAGTAGAGCTTAATCAGCCCCCCAAGGAAAAGACGGGGGTTGTACATCCTGACTAGGTGGTCAAGGGTAACGGGTATCCCCCCAATCATGTTAACATAATTCCATATCATATAGACAAAGCGACAAAACGAGGGGTGAATCTGGCCGAGGGTCACTCAATACCGTCGGCAGAAGTCGAGAACCACAGGATCTATCAGAGGCGAGGATGGCCCCACCGGCCCAAGGGTAAATGGTTAAGTGTACACACTGAGAAAATCAGCTTTATATGTCGTTATATCCTCCTCGCAAGAAGGGACCTCCACGAGCACCGCGGCCCCCCGCGGCAGTCAGCCCTCACCCTTTTGACGTCTGTTATTGAGCTAATATATTGGCACGCGGGCTCATGGTGCCACGGCTTCGAAGAAGGTTTTTCGACCTTGAGATCGGAAGCCGTTGCAAAAGACCTTGGAATGCATTCCTCAGCACGAGGAGGCACTACTGCTTTTCCTATAGACGAAAGTGAGGAGGAGGAGGTTACATTCTCCTGAGAAGCAGAGGCGGAAGTTTTCGCCATTCTTAAAAGATTTCAGAGGAGAAAAAAGGAAATTGCACTTCAAAGAAAGAACAAATGTGAGCAATAAGGAATGAGGGAAGAGGTATTTATAGAGGCCCAACATGCACAATGAAGGAGGCCAAAGGACAGCCAGCCGCTGTAATCAATGCGAAGGCTTTTAAGGGTTGTGTGCGCTCGACCTTTTGGTATCTTATTCTATCATGTCGGTCATTTAGCAAGATATGAATGCCGTCATTACGAAAGTACCAGGGGAATTCGAGGTCGTTTCTTATCGTTTCATTCTAACAAAATGCGGGGACTATCTGTATACGGACTGGATCGGGAGGCCCGATTTCGTGGTCATTGCGCCTCTCCCTTAGCCTCAAAAAGGCCCCAAAGATCCGGGGATGCAGCAAAAGAGCTTCGACCTCGGAGGCTCTTCACACTCGACCTCGACGTAGCATGCGTCTGTGATTATCGAAGGTAAGCGGGGAGTTCCCTAGGTATGTGGACCGAACTGACATCACCTGCAAGAATAGTACCAGTCTACGCTAGATTACTAGGTAGTTGTGCCAGCTATCCTACTTTGTAATAAATGTTTTTGTACTTTGATTGGGTTCTCCTTCATATAAAAAGAGGGGCCCTTACCATCTGTAGAGATCTGTTGCTCAATACTAATATACAAGAACATTCTCTCTATTCTCTAACATATTCTCTTAAGCTCTTTACTTCCATTTATTGCTTACATTCGTTGTGTTCTATTTATTGCTCTTCATTTATTGCTTATTATTGGCCATAAAGAGCCTCCATTGAATCTATCATAATTGTTACCCCCTCCATTGACTGCCCACGGCAGAGTATAGGACTCGACCCCGAGGCCCCGAATAAGCAAGCTCAAGGCCCCGATCTCCAACCATTTCGTTTGATTATCATACTGTCTCTAAGCTGCAATCTTGATTTCTAATCTTTTACTTAGCATCCGTTGCTTAACAACCAGCATAAAAATAGATCACGTATTCTTAGAACCACAAAATTAAATTTAATTATAATTACCATTTTCACGGTAAACAGTACGTTATGTTGGTATTCAGTTAAGGTACCGGATGCCCGTCACGGCTCATCGGTTCGGGTCGTGACAAAATTAATTTAAAAATAAATAAGTTAAATAATTAAATAAGACTTAAATATATTACTGATAGATTTAAATGATAAAAGAGTTTAGAGTAAGAGGATAAAAGCGTAAAAATACAATAAATTTCAAGAATAAAAGATTTTATATTCATTGATGACTACTAAAACGTTAATAAGCAAGACATTAAGACATTTGGTAAGCTAATAATAGATCATATGATAGTATAATAATAGTAAATAATGAAATATACAATAACTATAAGTAAAGAACAGAAAGAAAAAAGAATATGTGTAGAAATGTGATGAATAAGACTTAATGTTGTTAAAATAATATGATCTAATATGCTCAAACAAGGCAGATCACAACATGATATGTTTAGCATTTTTTATGTAACGACCCGAACGGTCGTTTTGAGCTCTAGAGCGTCGTTCGGTGGTTTGAGGCAATGAGCAGCTTCACTTCAGGTATTATAACTTGTACACATGGTTGGAATTGAATTTCGGGAAAGTTCAGAGTTGATTTGGAAAAAAAATTCTCACAACGGAAGCTTTAAGTTGGAAGAGTTGACTAAGGTTAGAGTTTTGAGTAAATGACCTCAGAATCGGAATTTGAAGGTTCCAGCATGTTCGTATGATGATTTTGGACTTCGGCGTATATTCGGATCCCGTTTTGGATGACCCTGGAGCGTTTCAGCACCTATTGTGAAAGTTAGCATTTTGGGAAGGATTTCATAAATTTGGGTTGAAGTGCATTTCAATATTATCGATGTCTGTTTGGGATTCCGAGTCTGGGAATAGCTCCATATGGTGATTCTGGTATTGGGAGCGCGTCCGGAAGTGGATTCGGGAGTCTGTAGGTCATTTTGGAGTCATTTGGCGAAAGTTAGAAATTTAAAGGTTTTTGAGAAGTTTGACCAAAAGTGGACTTTTGATATCGGGGTCGAATTCCGATTTCGGAAGTTAGAGTAGGTCCGTAATGTCGAATGTGAGTTATGTGCAAAATTTGAGGTCAATCGGACATGATTTGATAGGTTTCGGCACCGAATGTAGAAGTTTGAAGTTCTAAAGTTCTTTAAGCTTGAATTGGGGTGCGATTCATGATTTTGGTGTTGTTTGATGTGATTTGAGGCCTCGAGCAGGTCCGTGTTATGTTATGGGACTGATTTATGTGACGGGGTCCCGGGGGCCTCGGGAGTGTTTCGGGATGGTTTCGGATCATTTCGGGTTGTTTTGGACTACTATTGCTGGTATTTGATTTCCTTCTTCGCGAACGCGAAGGGAGTCCCGCGTTCGCGGAGAGGAATTCTGAGGCTGCTGAGTTTTGGTCTTCGCGAACGCGATGGAGAGGTCGCAAATGCGAAGGGATTGCCTGAGGGACCTACGCGAACGCGAAGGGTCAACCGCGAACGCATAGAAGGAAAGAGGGAGTTGGGCCTGGAGCCATTAGCCTTCGCGAACACGGAGCCCCAACCACGAACGCGAAGCAGAGGAGTCTGGAGCCTTCGCGAACGCGAGGCTTTGATCGTGAACGCGAAGAAGGGCGGACCTAGGCTGGACAGAATGTTTTAAAAGCGGGGTTTGAGTTCATTTTACCCATTTTTCACACGGCTTGGGCGATTTTAGAGCTTTTGAAGAGGGGATTTCATTATCTATCATAAGGTAAGTGATTTTTATTAGTTGTGAGTTAAATACAAGGTTTATATATGGATTTAGACATGAAATTTTGTGAAAATTTAGAATTTTGAAGAAAAACCTAAAAATTTGTATTTTTGGATGTTGACCACGAATTTGGGAATGGAATTGGAAATAAACTAAGTATTTGAGCTTATGGTGTTATGGGTAAAGTTTATGTTCGAAAATTTTTAGAATCCGGGCACATGGACCCGGGGGTGATTTTATCGACTTTTCAAACGGAGTTGGAAATTGTTATTAATTGAATTGTTTTGAGTATTTGAGTATATATTTATGGATTTGCATAATTATTGACTAGTTTTGGGGCATTGGGTATCGGTTTGAGTTGCCGGAAGGGCTTGGGAGCCGATTATGGAATTTCGGAGCGAGGTAAGTCTCCTTTCTAACCCTGTAAGAGGGAATTAACCCCATAGGTGAACTAAATTAATACATGCTTCTATTTGTGGGGGCTACGTACGCGCGAGGTGACAAGAGTCCGTGCGTAGCTACTATTATGCTTATGTCTGGGTGGTCTAGGACCAAAAAGCATGCTATACTTGCGATATTTGTAACCTTATTGTCAATTTAAATTGCTTAAATCTTATCGAACTTGATAAATGAATTTCTAAAAGGTTAAACTTCATTTTCTTGACCGTTAAAAGAGGATTGACAAATCCTTGGATAATTGCTCCTTGATGAATTCTTGATTGACTGTTTGATTGTGTTTTTCTTGTTGTGGAGCGGACTGAACGCCTCGGCGGATTTAAATGGATGCATCTATGGTTCACGCCGTTTGACCCTCCGGCAGTGCACAGTTTAAATATTATGTTGGATCGGACCGTACGACCTCGGCATGATTGTGCATGACTTAATTGATTGTTTTGAAATTATTGATAATTGATGTGGCCTCGTTGGCCGGAGATATAAATTGTTAAAAGATGAAAATAAATTTGGAAATATTTTATTAACAAAAGAATTGTATACTTGCTTCATGTTATTGAGTTTACAGTCGCCTTATAAAATCCATAATTTATCATATTATCGGTACATTATTGTTGGCCATAGTAAGTGCCAGAGTCGACCTCTCGTCACTTCTTCTTCGAGATTAGACTGGATACTTACTGGGTATGCGTTGTTTTCATACTCATACTACACTTGCTGTACATTTTGTTGTACAAGCACACGTATGTCTAGTGGCCTTGTGGGCGCAGCGGCGTGATTGATACAGGGACTTAGGTGAACTGCATCTTATGAGATGCTCCGCAGCTAGCAGAGTCTCCTTCAGAGCACTTGTACTTTCTTTCATGTCCAAATTTGTATTCCGAACAGTTATTGTATTTTATTTTATTTCCTAGTAAATGCTCATGCACTTGTGACACCGGGTTCTGGGATGATTTTGGATATTTAGTATTGAGATTGGAAAACGTTATTATTATTCTGTAAAGTTCATCTTTTACTAGTTAAGTTGAAGGAAATTTATAATTTCAAAAATATAAAAATGAGAATTTAATTAACTATTTAATGTTGGCTTGCCTGACAGTGGTGTCCGGCGTCATCAAGACCTTTAATGAATTTTGGGTCGTGACCCTTTAGTATTTGACAACAAAACAAAATAAAAGTACTAAAATCAAGGGGCTGGGTTGTTACAGTATAAAAAAATAAGTTGTCCACTAAGAGAAATAATTTCATGTTCTGCTTCTTAATTAATAATTAATAATTATAGATAACTTTTATCTGAAAAGTTTATATTTTAAGATTATTTGTACATAATTCAAATAAACCATATTATAATTTGATTTGGTTTGTGTTCGCGATGTCGCGCATCGCACCGGTACTAATACTAGTAATATGTTAAAAATATTACATGAAAAATATGGAAAGAACACACCAAATAAGCTAGTTGTGGTAAATTATATTTAGAAATAATTTAATTTAAAATTTTTATTTCACTCCTAAATAGATAATTTACAGCCACATAAATATCTATGAATTCTTTTGGATTCAAAAATTTTTCTTTGCTTCTTAAAATTTTATACGCAATCAAACAATATCACATAACACGTTAAAAGTTAAAACAATTAAAATGACCAAAATAATCGTCATGTATTCGAGATTCTTTTTCGGAAAGTAAACAAAACACATATTTTAATGCCTACATTATAATCTTTGCGTTAATAATTATTGCATTAGTAATCTTTACATTATAATGCATTATTGATTCCTACTACATTATAATTCTTGCATTAATAATTATTGTATTATATTTCTTGCATTACTGATTCTTACCTTACAATTCATGCATTATTAATATTTGCGTAAATTTTAGGGTTAAATACTCTAAACACCCTTGTAATAGGATTCAGTTTTGGATACATCCCTCGTAGCTTAGAATTAAATACTTACACCCCTATACTTTATACTTACAGTCCTGGATAACCAAGTGTATTAAAATATAATTATTAAAAGATAAATTAAAATTATAAGTAAAAAAGTTCTTGCGTATTAATTTTTATATTTTAACAAGAAGATAAACATATATGTTGAAATTTTTATTCACACCCTTGATTAAAAAAAGAACAAATATTTTCTGAAACGCATATATTTCAAAATCATAAATAGAAAATGCTAAATTACTTATCTCAATTTTATAACAAATTTGTGTTCATTTCCTATTTAGGAGCTTCAAAAGATATATATCTAAAAATTATTTATTCTCTTACTTAATCAAAGGCGTGAGTAAATACTTTCAATATATCTATACTCTATTTATAATTTAATTTATCTTTTGTTAGTTATATTTTAATATGTTTAGTTACAAATATACTTTAGACAGGGGGGTAAGGGTAGGATTTCCAATTTTCCATAGTACAGGAGATGAAAGGAAAAAATAAAAAATAAACAAGGAAAATATACTGATTGAGTCGATGTGCAGGAGAATGCTTTTCTACAATGTTTTTTTCTTTCCGGAGCCATCCTCAATTTTTGTCTTCACAAGTTAATTTATGTTATACTAAGTCTCTGGCTTTGATTTTTCTTCTATGATCGGTACATGTACTAGTGGGAGGTAGCAGGTATTTGATGGAATAGTCCAGATATGGACAAGGTAGCTCGGACAGCACCGTCATTGAAAAAAAGGTATATGGTGGACAAGAGAATTGTTGGATGTATTTATGTTGTATTTCACTAATCAAACTAAAAACCTCTTTGTTTGTAACATTGTTGGATGTTGGTTAAAAGGGGAGTTTTGGCGCAACGATAAACGTTTGATGCCATGTGATTAGGGGGTCACAGGAAACAGTCTCTTGCAAATATGCAAATAGAGCTATATAAGCATAAGACCCAATGTGGTCCGATCCTCCCTGAACCCTACGCATAGCGGGAGGTTAGTGCGCACGAGGCTGCCTTTTTTTATTCTTGGATGTCGGTGAGACCGGAAATCAATGCTTTCGCGCGAAGTCCTTGTCATTGTGGAAAACTGGTAGGAGGTTAGTGCACGTGGCTGCCTTTTTTAATTCTTGGATGTCGGTTACGTGAAGAGATTGCAGAATGTAATGGATCACCAGATCGAAAGTTAGATGCCTCGATGTGGTTCAAGAAATAGATTCGATATTAAGGAAGCGAGGCTAAGAATATATATCTGATGGAGGGCTAAAGAGATGGATGGGAATTCAAGGTGAGTGTTAGCTCCTTGTAATGTTATACCTGGTTCATGAATTGCTAATAGACTGACATTATATATATTGGACAATCTATCCAGACAAAGATATATATATATATATATATATATATATATATATATATATATATATATATATATATATATATATATATATATATATCAGTGAC
>NC_031994.1:32474953-32521876 GCF_001879085.1 Nicotiana attenuata
ATATATATCAGTGACAATTTACGCTTTGACAATTGTCCAAAAGCCGAGTTATTTTAATTTGTGCAAATAAAAGGATATATATGTGTGATTTGTAATCTGTTATTTATTGGCATTGAATATAAATATATGAGTGATTTACATGCTGAAGCTAAGCGGATGTTTTACAACTCTTCTCAACCTTTGTCATATCATCTTTGTTCTTTTCCACTGCCTAGGTTGATTTCGACTGTGCAACACGCGCGGGGTCCAATATTTGTTTTTGGGTTGAAGATCGTGAAACTCCATGTCATGTTACACTTACTCTTGGTCTTGGAATGAGTCAACGGTCCCTTTTGACTGTTGGGTTCTTCGATCTCTAGTGCTCTTCTTACTATCCGGGAATCATATCACTTTGTTGAGCACATATCTCATTCTACTATGCCCATCAACTGCTAAATTCTCCATGGAATTTGCTTCCTTTGATAACAAGACTAGATTTAAGATTCAAGATGGCAATCTAACTAATTTATAAATATGTAAAGGCTCTGATATCATAAAGACGAAGCTTGTAGACTTAATGAAATGATGAGTTCGGTTTTATTGATGAAGTAGGAAGTCTTTATATATATAAAGCAAAATTACAACAAGAAATCTTCAGGAAGATATAGATAGATAGATAAGACCGAACAAACTCCTAAAGAAAGTTTAGGGGCTATATTAAATTAAAGGATAAAGTTGAACCAGTCAAAATGACCAATCAAATAGTCCTTTACAATAAGAATGTGATAGTATTCAGATATGAAAATCCTCATTTGTCGGATTGGATGGCCTACATATGGATATCAAGGTGCCAACATGGAAAATGCAGAGATATTTCAGAGACTGAATCTTTTAGCTTCAAATAAAGAAGGATTAGTTACCTCCTATAGCAAAGGTTGATACCTTTTTTATTTTAAATAAATACCATTTAAAAAAATTATATTCCATAGCTACCTTTTGCTTTTTTATAGCCAAATATCTATTTATGGTCACCTCCTACCCTTAAGCCATAAAATAAGCTTTGTATTATTTTTCTCTCTCATATCCCCTCAAATTTCTCCTATCCCTACCCCATATCTATTCTCCCTCTCTCTCTACTTCCCATGTCTTCTTCTCCGCCGGAATATGCAACACCAAGCCCGTGATTTGATCAGTTTCAAATTCATACAAGATATATTAGTTTGCCTGCGTCTGAAAGATGAAACTCCCGCTTAGACCATTTTGTATAATCCCCTACTGATGCCTGATAACTCTTCCCAAGCATGAAACATTTTTCACTGATGAGCCATTCTATAGGAGTCCTTTTGATGATGATTTTGTTGGCCGCTATTCTGCTGTGGTTCACGGCGGTGAACGGAGCGGCGGATTCGCCGGAAATTAGGGTTTTTTCTTGAACAAAGATGACGGAGTTTGGGACTGAGCAACTTGATTTTCTGTTAATATATTTCAATGTATTTTCATGTATTTCATTGTATTCATTGTCTTTTTTTCATTGTAATTCAATGTATCTCGTCGTATTCCATGTATTTCATTGTATTCGCTGTCTTTTTTTTTATTGTATTTCAATGTATCCCACTGTATTCTATGTATTTCATTGTATTCACTGTCTCGCTATATGCCATGAATGTATTCATATGTTTTTTAAAATTAATATAATTTATGTATTCAGATGTATTATATAATTTCTCTAAAGATTACTATGTTTTTGGGGTATTTTTCGGTTGAGAATTTTTTTTATAACTGAAAATACAAAATTTGTGTGTTATAAGTGAGTTTGTTGAGTTATATTAGGAGTCTATTATGTTAATTGATTCACTTTCCGTTTAAAAACAGTGTAATCCCCTGTTTCACGCTGTGAATACAGTCGAATACAATAATTGTCCAGCTGTAATCCCAGGTTTCACGTCATGAATACAGTCGAATACACTCGAATACAACAACTAATTAGTTGGACTTCCCTGATTCACGCCTATTTTTGCTACTGTATTCATGAATACAGTAGCTTAAATACATCTAATACATCTTATAACAACAGAAAATGTATCTACAATCCGTAATATAGCAAATGGTATCTATAAATAGCTAATTACCACTAAAAGATAGTGTTTTATGAAAATTTCTCAATAAAGAAACTCCTCTTAAGCCAGGGCCCATAGATGCCTTTCTCCATAGCTTATCGCGTGAGAACATGCATGGTTAACATAACTTATGGTCCTTTTTGAAGACATTGGGGAATTCACAATGTTGATTGTTTAACCAAAAAACTGAATATTTGGTTAAAACTAGAATTTAATAGAGAAATCGGGTTACTGATAATCAAGAAATAAGAGATTTTGTGAACAACAATAAAGCAATGAATAAGAGTATATTTCAGTATAATCGGAATGATATTTTGTGTCTCCTACAGATGTTGTGACTTTCTCCTTTTATAGTCAATTCTAAGAGAAAGTGTAATACCTTTGTCTTAATGAGGCAATTACGAGCAGTAAATGAAATTAAAAGAAACGTTATTCAATCATTCTTATTAAATACAAATTCTCTAACGTATTTGGCATTTAATGTTGAATTTGGACTCTTTTACGCTATCAAATTCATATCTTCAATTCCTTCTGATCTTCGAGCTTTAAATGGCTCGAACAGGTACGAGTCTCGTTTCATCTGGATAGTAGCTCGTACCTTTAAGTATCTTCTCTCCCGCATCTATTGTTGCTCGTGTCTTCTAACTGTTTGCCATGCTTTGACTATTTGACCGGTCCACGTGTCATGACATGTCATCTTCAATATTTAAATTCAGTTTTTTCCCAATACAGATAGTCCCCCCACTTTCCATTTATTTATCAATTAAATATTTGGGAAGTGGATCTTCGTTAAAAAGGGAATTTTTGCCATAATTAATGCTATGACAGTACTAACGCTTCAGTTGTCTTTTCTATTTAATGCATCGCACACGTGTCTCCTTCTCATTAGCTCTGTAATTCTGCAGCCTTTTTTCAAGGCTTCTTCAACTCCACTATTCACGAAGTGATAGTTGCCTTTATTATAGGCTTTCCATCATTACACTTCTTAATCTTTGACGGTTGCTTTTATATAAACTTAATCCTCTTTCTACAAATTTTTACCTAATATTTCACTATTTACTTCTATTTACTTCTTCCTCTGTTCACGCCTTTCTACCATGTCATCTTCAAATCCCAACCCTAGAAGAGTCCCAATTCTTGACAATTTCCCCAATGCCCCTGTGAGACATAGAAGGGGTAGAGGGGGTAGGCTTCGTAGCCTTGGATCCATTCGTGGTGGTACCTCTGGTTCCATCACTCCTTCTTCTAGCTCTGGTATTACTTCTAGAGGTTCTTTCATTAATAGATCTTCCTCTAAAGGCAAAGAATCTTCTTAATCGATGCAAGTCGAAGAAATAGTGCCAACTGATTTATCTTTCGAGCATGATAAAGAATCCCTTCGTGACCAAGTAATTAAATTAGAGAGAGCTGACACTTATCCTTCTTTAATTACTGAACCCTTAATTTCCACTGTTCGAAAAGATTGTCGTTGGAGAGATGACCTTCATATAGCTATTCCTAACCCAAACCAGAGAATATCTTCTTATAGGATTGGTTTTTCCTCTGTTTATACTTATCCCTTTACTTTGGGATTTATTCCTGCTATCGACTCAGTCATACTCGATTTTTGTCGTTTTTTCAAAATTTGTTTGGCTCAAATTGGCCCTCTCGTATGGAGAGCAGTAGCTTGTTTAAGGTATGTATCGGTAAAGGCTGATGTCGATTTTACCTTCTCTCATCTGATTCATCTTTACCACCCCAAGCTGTTTCGCAATGGTGTTTTTACCCTAACCGCAAGAAGTAAAAGGGTTTTGGTAAGCCCTGAAGATGATAAAGATCGAGGCTGCTACACCCGTTATGTTGCGGTACCCACGGTTGATTTGGTGGGTGAATCAAATATTCCTTTCCCTGAGAAATGGAACCTTGCACGTAAGTATTTCTTTCTTGCCGTGTTTGTTTTATTTCAACTCCTTTTCTAATTTCATTCTTTTTTGCTTTTTTATAGCAACAATGGGAGATGTGGAACCCGTTCCTAATTTCCGTGGTTGGGTAGATGCTATTTTGAAGGCCGTGCCTATGGAGGCACGAACCTGGAAATCTATTTCTAACAAACATGGTTGGAAAGTAAAAACTCACGGCATGCGTCTCTTATTGTTTCCCGTATGTTAAATTCTTTCCCCTCTTCTAACTTTTTATCCTTCTTTCTGTCAGGATTTGCTATTCGAGGAATGTCAGCTGAAGTAGCTATTGCCCTTCGAGCTTCTTTTGGTACTCCTCTTTCTTTGGAGAGAGCACAAGCTACGCTGTCAAAGAGGAAAGTTGTTGAAGAGGATTCCGAGGATGATGAAGATGAAGACACCTCTTTGGCAGTTAGACCCAAAGTCATGAGACGTATCATTTCTGAAGATGAAGCTGAAATTTCTCCTACCCGTGCCTCCTCTCCGGTTAATATTGTTTTCGATGATCAAACCATCCCCAGGGACACCATTGAATCCACTCAACGTCTCTTCACTGAGGGTTTCGAAAGTGGTGATCTAGGTGTGGTTTTAGATGAGGTTCCTCTTTCCTCTTCCATTCCTATTCCTTCTATTCCTTCTTTAGTTTTAAGTACATCTTTGCCCATTTTATCTGTTCCTGCTTCTTTGTCAATTTGTGCTCCTTTACCTGCTTCGACTCCCTCGACTCCTGTTATTTTCACCTCTTCTACCGTTCCTCCTTCTATAGCTCCCCCTTCCTCTGTTCAGCATGCAGAGGAGGGTTCTAGTAGCAGAAGTTTAGCTATGAGGAGTGTAACACTTTAGGTTCCTGCTACTAACAGTCTTTTAAGGAAGTCTGGTGGAGCAGATGAATGGCTTAAGCCTTTAATTGGAGATATTGAGAAGAAAAAGATGGACAGTCACAGTTGCTTAACTTTGATGAATGACATAGTTCATTCTACGTTGAAGGTATTCTCCCTTTACTTTCTAATAAGTTTTTTTTATTATTTCTCATACTTATTCCAGAAGGGTTTATTCGACCTAATTGTACCACGTAATCTTTTAAAAAGTGTTCTGAGTGAGTTATTTAAGCTCCACGCCTTTTCTCCTTTGAATCAAAAGTCAAGCAAAATCAAGTAGAGCACTAAGTTCAATTATTTTATTTGTGTTTGTAGCAAAAAAGTAGTTAGTTTGTCGGAATCAAAGTAAATAAGATAATAATGGCGCTTTCTTTGGTGATAGAAGATCTAATTGTGGAAAGAATCAAAACTAAAGTTGAGGATAACTCTTTTTTTTACCTATATTCCTGATTACGAATCAAGAAGCGATTCTTATCTTCATGAGTTGTCTTTGTAGGCCAACCTTATTGGCGCGGAGTTGATGGGAAGAATTTCCCTTTTAGAAAAGAAGGCTCGTGAATCTGATAAGACTATTCTCGAGGCTGAGAGGGTAGCTAAAGAAGCCCGGCTGGAGGCAACTAATTGGAAGGAACAGTTTAAAAATGCTCAAGACACGATAAAAGAATTGCAAGAAAGCAACCGTAACTTGGAGCAGCAAAAGCGGACTCTGACTTCGGATTTAGCGAAGGCCAAGGCTTCTTCTAGTAAAGCCGAGAAGGACAAGGAGCGCCTCGAGTGTTCCTTTTCAGAGCAATTATCAAAGTCAAGTGAAGAAATCAGAGAACTTAAAGCACTCTTGAACAAGAAAGAATAATATGCAGGAGAGTTAGTACAAAACTTGACTCAAGCTCAAGCTGATTTGAAGATCTCCTCTGATAAGGTTCATGCATTAGAGAGTTCTCATGCCTCCCTTGAAGCCACCCTTGATTCCACTTTAGCTGAAAATCAAGTGTTAAAGAATGATCTTGCTATGTGGGAAAGGGATTATGAGCTTCTTGAGGAGAAATTTAATATAGAAGTGAGTTGGGCTTTTCTAAACTCTCGTCGTGATGCTTTAACTGAGGCCAGACAAGAAAACTTTGATTTAGAATCGGAATTGGCCAAGGTTTTGAAAACCATTGAGATGACCCAACAACCACTTGACTTTCCTTCTCCGGCAGATGAAGCTCCCATGACTGAAGAACCTTTAAATGAAGAAGCCGCTGCTGTGACAATTGAAGTTGAAAATGTTGCTATTCCAGCTCCCGAGGGTGAAACTTCTATGAATCGGTTTGAGGAAGCTGACGCTTCCGTGGCTCTTGCTCCCCTCGAAGAATCTACCATTTCAATCCCAGCTGAAACCGCTTCTGTTGCTGTTTCTTCAGAAGTTACCGTTCCTGAAAGTGAAGCTGATATCACAACTTCTGATGCTCCAGCCCCTCAGTGACCAGTTTATGTTTTCAAACTTTATTTTTATTTGCTTTGTTGATTGGTGGAAAAAGTCCCCAGTTATCATAATGGGGCACTTGTTGACTAAGTTTTTACTTAGTCTTTTTAACTATATAAAGAAGTTTATTAGTACTTCAAAATGTTCTATTCTTGCCTTTTTCTTATCTATTTAGGACTTATAGAATAGTTTAGCATTTTTTAAACTTTGAAAATGCTTTATGATCCTTCTCATGACTTATTAACATGAGGCTTATAAAAGAGGGCCCTTTTATATATATCGACACTTAATGAAGAAGACGTCTCAACTTCATAATGGTATTACAATATGATGAAAGAAATAGGAACACACATGTTTCGCTTGGAACCACTTTGACAAGTTTTTATTCACGAACTTTGACACGCTTTTGAATATTACATGTATTAAAATACATCTATAACTTTCTCGTAACTGTTTTTCTTGTAACAGATTTTTGCAAAATAAATATAATTCAAACAAGATTTTTTCTTATAACCCGTTTCAGTATATCATCATGACCCTATCTTCATGTACTAGGAAGGGTTTGAGAGGTGACTCCATTGTTCCCATGAGTTCGAGCACTATGATGAATGTTTTATATCCTCATTTGTTTTGATGGGAAAGAACACAATGATAAATGTTGAGGTTCCGTAGCTTCTGCTCGGCCCTTGTCTCTTTGTTTTTCAACTTTCATCTACATATCTATTTTTCCGCACGTATCTGTGTACAATATGCAGTCCCCCAAGTGTTTGAGCGGTGAAGTATGAAGCCTCGAGCACTTGGTAATCTTCTTCACCTGGTCCTTTTCCTGAAAAGGAAATACATACGGGACTCGAGGGTGCGATTATAGATGAAGACTGCTTAACCCGTGTATACTTCTATCAGAATAATTGTAACCCTGGGCTAGGAATTTTAGTTTATTCCCTTTTGCCTTACAGGTCGTCACTCATCATTTAGTACGGGTTAGCGTTTTGCCTATCATCTATAATCGTTAGTAAAATTTTAAGAATTCAAAAAATAAATAATTTAACATGGTGATACCTGACCGTGGGTTTTTCCTTAGAAGTAGTATCTCTTCAAATGAATTGCATTCCAATGTGAGGGAAGCACCTTCCCGTCCATTGTTTCTAATTCGTATGCTCCTTTTCCTGCAATGTCCCGAACTCTGTAGGGTCCCTCCCAGGTTGGACTTAGTTTACCCGCGTTGGCTGCCTTTGTAGATTGAAAAACCCTTTTAAGCACGAAGTCCCCAGTTTTGAAATATCGCAATCGTGCTTTCCTGTTGTAATATCGTTCGATCACTTGCTTTTGTGCTGCCATCCTTATTAATGCGGCTTCTCTTCTTCCTTCGAGCAAATCAAGGTTTACCCGCATTTCTTCACCATTTGATTCTTCCGTTGCCTGAGCATATCGTGTGCTCGGTTCTCCTATTTCAACTGGGATTAAGGCTTCTGCACCATAAACCATTGAAAATGGTGTTTCTCCCGTGCTTGTTTTTGTCGTTGTACGATAAGCCCATAATACTCCAGGTAATACCTCAGGCCAATTACCTTTTTAATCTTGTAACCTTTTCTTCAAGTTGTTTATAATGACCTTGTTCGTTGATTCTGCTTGCCCATTGCCTACTGGGTGATAAGGTGTAGATGTGATTCTTTTAATTTGCCAGCTCTCAAAAAACTCAGTGACTTGGGCTCCGATAAATTGAGGGCCATTGTCGCAAACAATCTCCTTTGGCACACCAAATCGACATATGATATTACGCCAAATGAAGTCTTTGACCTCCTTTTCTCGTACCTGTTTAAATGCTCCCGCTTCTACCCATTTAGTGAAATAATCAGTAAGTACAAGTAGAAACTTCACCTGACCTTTTGCTTGTGGTAATGGACCTACGATATCCATCCCCCATTTCATAAAGGGCCACGGAGCTATGACGGGATGCAGTAACTCAGCTGGTCTATGCATATTATTCCTGTACCAACGACCTTCCTCCCGCATGATTTCCACAATGTCCTTCATGTATTTCTCTCATTACATATTCTGTTTGGGAAGGTCCAAGACACCTTGCTAATGGACCACCGAACATCTTTCGATAAAGGTTTCCTTGATATAAACAGTAACGAGCAGCCTTTTTACGAAGTTCATGTGCCTTCCTTTTGTCATCAGGTACGGTTCCATACTGCAGAAAAGCAACAATCTCGTTTCTCCAATCCCAGGTTAAATTATTAAAATTTACCTCATTCTTATCAGGCTCGAGAATGGAATGGAATAAATGTACAACTGAAGCATTTGCATCTTTTGCCACGTCTGCTGCAGATGCGAGATTGGCTAAAGCATCTGCCTCTAAATTCTCATCTCTTGGTATCTGCACAACTTTCCACGTCTGAAACTGCTTTATTAATTCACGTACTTTTCCTAAGTATTCTTGCATTCATGATTCCCTGGCCGCATAAGTCCCCAGCATCTGGTTAACAACAAGTTGTGAATCACTCTTGATTATAATCTGGGTTATGCCAAGTTCCCGAGCCAATTCCAAACCTGCAATGACAGCTTCAAACTCTGCTTCATTGTTAGTTATCGAATGACACTTTATAGCTTGTCTAATAGTTTCACCTGTGGGTGGTACGAGAACTATTCCTAAACCTGCGCCTTTTACGTTAGATGAACCGTCAGTGAATAAAACCCAAGTCCCCGGGTTTGCACCGTTAAAAACTTATAATTCTTTTTCAGCTTCTAATTGCATCCCCTAACTGAAATCAGCTACGAAATTAGCTAATACCTGAGATTTTATAGCAGTTCTAGGTTGATAAGTGATGTCGTATTCACTTAATTCTATAGCCCATTTCGCTAATCTACCTGATAATTCATGTTTATGTAAAATGTTTCGTAATGGAAAAGCAGTAACCACAGCAATGGATGACATTGAAAGTAAGGTCTTAATTTTCTAGATGCCATAATCAAGGCTAGCGCTAATTTTTCTAATTGCGGGTACCGTGTTTCTGCATCTAGCAAAGACTTGCTTACATAATAGATAGGAGATTGTTTACCTTGATCCTCCCGAGCTAAAACAGCACTTACCGCAACTTCTAACACGGCAAGATAAATGAGTAACTTCTCTCCTACCTTTGGTTTCGCCAACAACGGTGGATTTGACAAATATACTTTCAGATTCTTAAGTGCTTGCTGACAATCTTCGTTCCATTCAAAATGATCCTGTTTCTTTAAAGCTGAGAAAAATTTGAAGCATTTTTCTGAAGACTTGGAAATGAATCTTCCCAGAGCTGCAATTCTCCCGGTTAATCTTTGAACCTCTTTCTTGTTAGAAAGTATATCTGGAATTTCTTCAATGGCCTTAATCTGTGCAGGATTCACTTCAATTCCAAGGTTAGAAACAAGAAAACCTAAAAATTTTCCTGATGCCACTCCAAATGCGCATTTTTCTGGATTCAACTTCAAATTATATTTTCGTAAAATTTTAAACGTATCAGATAAGTGTGATATATGATCTTCTGAATGTTGAGTTTTAACTAGCATATCATCTATATATACTTCCATGTTTTTACCTAAATGTTCTTGAAACATTTGCGTGACCAACCTTTGATACGTTGCACCTGCATTCTTAAGACCGAAAGGCATTACCTTGTAACAGTAAGTCCCCCTGTCTGTAATAAAAGAAGTTTTTTCTTCATCACCTGGATCCATCTTGATTTGATTATAGCCTGAATATGCATCTAAAAAACTTAATAGCTCACGCCCTGCAGTAGCATCAATTAACTGGTCTATGTGTGGTAAAGGAAAGGAATCTTTTGGACAGGCTTTATTAAGGTCTGTGTAATCTACACAAACTCGCCACTTACCGTTCTTCTAAGGAACCACAACAGTATTAGCTAACCAGTTAGGATACTTTACCTCACGAATTGAACCAATTTTTAGTAACTTTTGAAATTCCTCTTGAATCACCTTATTTTTGAAAGTTCCTTGCTTTCTTTTCTTTTGCTTGACGGGAGGATATGATGGATCTTCATTCAACTTATGAGTCATGACTTCCGGTGGTATCCCTGTCGTGTCAGAATGGGACCAAGCAAAACAGTCTGCATTAGCTTTTAAAAATTCAATCAATTTACGTTTTACCTCCGGGCTAAGATTAGCTCCTATGTATACTTTTCTCTCGGGCCAGTGTATAAACAACACCACGGCCTCTAGCTCTTCTATCGTTGTTTTGATATTTCGTTCTCCTCCGGTTCTTGAATGGTGTCAGGTCTCGAATCCACATCTATTTGCTTTTGCTCAGGTGAGGTTGACTCTGTGTTACCCTTACCTAAATTCTGTAATTGCTATTTGTCTCCACTATTAACAATTGAATCTGCAACGGAATTGATGCTTCTAGATGTTTGTTGATCGCCTCTGATTTTGCATATTCACCATGGAGATGGGAATTTAATAACTTGATGAAGGGTTGATGGGACATCATCCATATCATGGATCCAAGGTCTCCCCATGATCATATTATAAGCCATTTCCATATCTACTATCTGAAATTTAGTTTCTTTAACAACACCTGCAGCAAAAGTTGTTAGAACTACCTCTCCTTTTGTTACTACACTTGAATTGTCGAACCCGGACAAGGTATGCGCCTTTGGTATCATTTTGTCTTCAGCTTGCATTTCACGTAATACCCTTAGTAGTATAATATTTACGGAACTTCCTGGATCAATCAAAACTCGTTTTACATTAGTGTCATGTACAAGTAAAGATATTACCAGTGCATCGTTGTGGGGGGTGATCACTCCTTCTGTATCTGTATCATCAAAAGTGATACTTTCATCTTCTAAGGTCTGTCGCACTCGCTTCCCGTGCGTGATTGTTACTTTGGAAACTTTATTTGAAGCCGTATATGTTACTCCATAAATATCTTCTCCCCCACTTATAACATTCACGGTTCTCTTGGGTGATGGGGGCTTTGGTGGTTCTTGCCTATTTTTCATGTAGGCTTGCTTACCTTTCTCACTAAATAACTCAGTGAGATACCCTTGTTTCAATAGATGGTCCACTTCACTTTGCAAGAATCTACATTCCGAAGTCTTATGCCCGTGATCATTGTGAAATTCGCACCAATGATCTGGATTGCGCTTATTTGGATTTGACCGCATCTCTTTCGGCCACCGTACCTTATCTCCCATGCTCCTCAAAACAGCTACGAGCTCGGAGGTAGTGACATTGAAATTATATCCACCNTCGCTTTTAACCTCTGTCATCATCTCGTGACTCTTGTCTGTTTCGGTCATTCTGAACCTTGATGAAGAACCAGATTCCCTGTTCCTCGATTTTTGATCATATCGTTGATTATCCTCCTTTGACCGTGAGTCTTTTCTTGCAGGTCCCATATATGGATCGTACCTGTTTTTACCTGATCTTTTTTCGATTTCTGACCTCCTGGAATTGCTTCTTTCTTCATGATGAAACTGAGGTACGGTATCTTCCTCAATTCGCAACTTCGTACTGTACCTGTTATAAACGTCATTCCAAGTGGTTGCAGGGAACTCTCGAAGGCTTTCTTTAAGTCTTCTCGTGGCTTCTGAACTTTTATCATTTAAGTTGCTTGTAAAAGCTATTGCAGCCCAATTATCAGGTACACGGGGTAAAGTCATCCTTTCACGTTGGAATCTATCAACAAAATCTCTGAGCAACTCTGAGTCCCCTTGTTTAATTTTGAAAATGTCTTCCATTCTTTTTTCAACCTTTTGAGCTCCCGAGTGCGCTTTAATAAAAGAATCTGCAAGCTCAGCAAAAGAGTTTATAGAATTTTCAGGTAAAAGAGAATACCAGGTTAATGCACCCTTGGTGAGTGTTTCTCCAAATTTTTTGACCAACACGGATTCGATTTCTTGCTTGGTCAAATCGTTGCCTTTTACACCTGTAGTAAATGCAGTTACGTGATCACGTGGGTCTGTTGTGCCGTCATATTTCGAGATTTCAGGCATTTTGAACTTTTTAGGGATTGGAAGGGGCGCAGCACTTGGTTTCCAAGGTTGTTGCGAATACTTATCCACATCCACTCCTTTGATCACAGGAGGAACACCAGGGATTTGCTCGATGCGCTCATTTTGTTCCTTAAGATGTTTTTGCAAAGTTAGTACTAAATTTTGCAAATGAGAATTACTTGAATTACCTGGTCTCCTTCCTGTGGCTCACTGGGGGTTCCTTCATTTCCAGAATTGATAAGGCCAGAACGAGGATTCTCCAGTGTGTTGTTATTAGGCGTAGGTGTGGGCCGTGCAACAGGTAATCGACTAACAAGAGTTTGAAGAGCTTTGTTAACCCGTGCATCAATTACTTTATGTAAAGCGTCATCCGCTCCTTCAAAATATTCAGATTGCTCTTGTTCAACAGCCCGAGATTCAGGAGTAGGAGTGCTTTCACGAGATTGACGTGGTGAATTTTGAGGGGGAGGAACCACGTTAATGTTTTGTAAATCACCTTGATTTTGATGGACTTGATGTTCATGGTTTCCCAAGGTATTCGCACTGTTATTGTTGTTGTTGTTGTTCGACATGGTGATAATAACAGATAAAATGTAACTTAAAGAGAATAGATTATCAGACTCCCGGCAACGGAACCAATTTGTTTAACCAGAAAACTGAATATTTGGTTAAAGCTAGAATTTAATAGAGAAATCGGGTTACTGATAATCAAGAAATAAGAGATTTTGTGAACAACAATAAAGTAATGAATAAGTGTATATTTCAGTATAATCGGAATGATATTTCGTGTCTTACAAATGTTGTGACTTTCTCCTTTTATAGTCAATTCTAAGAGAAAGTGTAATATCTTTGTCTTAATGAGACAATTACGAGCAGTAAATGACATTAAAAGAAACGTTATTCAGTCATTCTTATTAAATACAAATTCTCTAACGTATTTGGCATTTAATGTTGAATTTGGACTCTTTTACGCTATCAGATTCATATCTTCAATTCCTTCTAATCTTCGAGCTTTAAATGGCTCGAACAGGTACGAGTCTCGTTTCATCTGGATAGTAGCTCGTATCTTCTCTCCCGCATCTATTGTTGCTCGTGTCTTCTAACTGTTTGTCATGCTTTGACTATTTGACCGGTCCACGTGTCATGACATGTCATCTTCAATATTTAAATTCAGTTTTTTCCCAATAAAATTTTATACTGCTGTGAAGAGTACTAGGGGGTTCACGTCAGACTAACAAGACTAATAAGCCTTTAATTGAAATGATTGGTTCAAGTAGTTTAAACTTGGTTTATATTGATGTAAACAAGAATAGCTAGTTTTAACCGATGTTTTAAAAGGCGGGGCATGAGGCGAGGCATTTTATCTCTGACGAAGCGAGGCGTAAGCCCTGAGACATGGGGCATAAGTCTCACGGATCTTTAAATTTTACTAATTTCAAGAATTTTAAAATAATATAAAATAAAAATAATTATAAAAATTACATTAAAATCACAAAATTATAACAATAATCTATTTAAAATATTCAT
Organism: Nicotiana attenuata; assembly: GCF_001879085.1. Taxonomy (NCBI): domain Eukaryota; kingdom Viridiplantae; phylum Streptophyta; class Magnoliopsida; order Solanales; family Solanaceae; genus Nicotiana; species Nicotiana attenuata. Next base: position 32,488,853 of record NC_031994.1, read on the forward strand.
AAATTATAATTGAACTATGAATAATACAAAATGTATGACATATATCATAATATGCAAATTAGCTGCAACATCTTTACAACTCAAACATCAAAAGTACGTATTCGATGCGAAATCTTATATGTATCTCTTAAGGAGTAATGAATCTTGAAAGAATTTCGATATTATAATCTGATATTTTTTTTTTAAATACTCCTTTTATTTAATATGCTTTCTACTTAAAAGAGAATTTATATAAAATATTGCTCAAAATTTAAATATGATTCTCTAGCATCATTTATGTTAAGTTTCAACAAGTTAATGAAGTGACACATAATTCACCATAATATATCATGATAACTAATTATTTGTAAATACTAGCTAATACTGAGCTATTAAATTAATAAGTATTGTATTTCGTAAACATGAAAAATAATATTTAGGAAATTAATTATAAAAATATTATGGACTAATATAATAAAGACATAACAAAAGTTAATAAATAAATAATTTTAATTAAAAGCTTTATTTAAAATTTACTATCATAGCAATCTTAGTGGATGACGTGCAATTAATTTATTTTAATTATGACATAAAATACTCTCAACTTAATTATTTAAGATTAAGAAAAAAGTAATTTTGAATAGTTAATGATTTATTAAGAAAATTTGAGGATTTACAAGGTTAGTTACACACAATTGCATAAAGTTCTATTAGGCGAGCCTAGTACGTAAGGCGTTGGGCGTGTCCGGGGCGTAAGCCCTGACAGCCGAGGCGTAAGTCTCACGGAACTAAGCCCCACACATAAGCCCAGGGGCGTTTTACGAGTGCTCCGCCCCAGGGCGAGTCCCAATTCTGCCTTTTAAAACAGAGGTTTTAACATTGTTTGATTCAAATCGAAGCTTGTGAAGCATGTTCTTTAGTTGGAATGAATTTGTGTAGATCCCAGACTCTAATTATTCCTAAATAATGATTGCCCCACTCGATTTTGATTAGGGATTTGAATAGATGAAAATTCAGGTGACATTCGAAAAGTAGAAAAATAATCTAGTTGACACATTAAAATGTTACTATGATTTCTTTGGAAGTACGAGATCGAAGAGCATAATTAATTAATCACTTATCAAGCAGAAAATATTTTTTGTTTTAATTTATAATCTTTACATGAGCATGGTTTATATATATGATGAATTCGAACTTACGTCGTGAATAAACATGCCTTCACAAGTCTCTGTGTAGGACAACAGTCAGGTGGATTAATACCGGATATTACCAAAACAACTAATGACATACCATGGGTTTTTTTAATCACTTTTGAGGTTTCGCCCCTTCAATTGTGCAATGTCTGAGTTCAAATATCTTCTAAGTCGCAAAAAATCATGGGAGACTAGGATTCAAATCTCAACAAAAGGAAAAAGACACTATATTAGTGATGTCTTCAGTCTTCTTAATTATCTTTTAATTTTAAGCCTCGATCTGTACGGATGAAAGGTAATAGGCACCCCATTTTAGCAGAATAGTAAAGGTACGAGCCAACTGACCACAACACAATCATTATAAAAAAAAAAAAAAAGATAAAATGGTAAGAAACAAGTACATAACACACATACATACTATTAATTAGGTCAAACATTAATTTACAATGATGATATTACATGCTGCGCGCTTTGATCATGAAAGTACATTCTTACCCACGGGTCTTATTCAAGCATGGCACTCCAACATTACATATATCTCTGAGATTCTTGTAAGATCAGTAATACATGCACTGCATACCTTGGTTCAGTATCTTACTTCAGAGTAACGAGAACAACAATAATAACCAATTATAAACAGTAATGATATAACGCACATATTCTTCTTCTTCTTCAACGCCTTCTGGCAGCGGTTTCCCTCTGGCAATTGAAGAAAACTGCTGCAACAGGAGACCCAAGCTCATTTTCTTCTGAGAATTTACGCGTATTAAATCGATCCCTGGAGAGAGGTGCAGTCAATACTGTTTGCCTCTTCTTCTGCTTGAACAGCAGAAATACAAACCTGTGAATTCCAATATTTGGCCTTGGCATTTCATACCCAACTATTTCTCTCCCTGATCAAAATTTTTGGATCAGTATTTTGGATTTGATTGTGAGATATACACATCGATGAATTTGTAAACTCATTAATTTCTAATCTTCTTATTTCTACACATTGCATATATATAAATCTAAGTGTAGAAAAACAATTCTTTCTTTTTGTACTCTTTTTTTGTTGATCAATAAATAATAAATACGAATCAATACCTGATCCCGTTACCACTAGGCGAATAAATTTATAATAAGGAAAATATGTATTTAAGACAAATAAAATATTAAAAAGAAAAGCTGTTACTATTTCGAAGCTTGAACTTTGGGTTAAAGATACATACCAAACGAGCAATCTGTAGTGCCTGGAATGTCTGTGACAATCCTGTAAAGATGGTCAAATTCTTTTTTCAGGTATTTGTCAACTATCAAAGCGTACAAATATGTCACTTTGATTTTATCATAAAACTGAGTACGTTATTTTTCCGTTACTACATGATATGACCATTTTGCAGTGTTTTTTTTTGGGTTCTGTTTAGTGAATGAAGCACTATATATAATGATAAGGGAAACAAGTAATTATTAGAACAATGTGACCAATTATTGGACATATTTATAATTTGCTAAGTCTAATCAAATGCTACAAGATTGTCGAAATATTATTATTCATGCTTAATATGTGTCATGACAAAATTAAATACAAGGTGTGACTGGACATTATGTCTGTACAAATTATAGTTGTCTCCTATTGGACTATTACTATCCGATAGGGTGGGATATCCCATGGTATTAGTTATCCTACTTTCTATATGGGATAGCTAATCCCACTATTTTAGTTTGAAAGATATCTCGCAATTAGCTAATACTCCAAACCAAACATGAGAAAAAGTAAATCCTAAACTTTATCCCGGAATTATTATTCTTATCCCATGTACCAAACCACCTCTAACTTATTTGCTTTAAGTTCATCGTCATAACAAACATTATCAAAAGATTTCTTCTTTGCTCCTTTTGCAAGCAAATCACAATATATCGACCATATTTTTCCTGAGCTGCTGGTGCATTGACATAAGATTAATAACACATGTTTTCTTTGCTTTTGCGTTCCCAAATACAATTTTTTTTAGATATGTGTCTCAGTGGTGTCTTTAATATGTAAAGGTCAACAAACCAAAAAAAAAAAAAAAGAAAAGAAAAGAAGGAAGAAATTGTTTTCCCGAGAAGCACAAACTCAAGAGTCAAGGCAGATTTTTCTTTTTTGAAAAGTATGCGGACCTTTTCACAAAAAATTTCTTGTCCGAACACCATATATATGATCGATCCTATTTAGTCAAATACCTAATAACAAACTCATATGTTCTTTTAATTACGGTATTTATGAACAAGTTTTTAGATAACAAGCCTGAAGAAGTTTTATCTTCTTGATGAGATCGTATTATTTTCCCTCCAAGTAAACAAGGAAAAGAAGGGACGATAAAATTGAATGAGTTAGTAATTAAAAAAACTTATTTCTTTACCAGTGTAGATGTTCCCTGAGATATGGATCACTAGGACCAGGAACATCTGGGTCTATCATGATCTGTCAATTAAGGTAAAAAAGAAAAATAAGGGGTCAATATAAACGATATATATAATAGAAATGTATAAAAATAAATTTAAGCGCAGAGCCATAATTTTGAGTTTATGAATTCTAAATTCTAGAAAAGAGACTTCTTAACACAATACAACGAACCCGTAACTAGAACTCTAGCTTCGCCCCTAATAAAAGTAGTGAAATCGAAGGAAGTAGTATGTACCAGTGTAAAGAAAGATCTCAAATCACCTCCTTGAACTTCAACCCTAGGTTTAGAGGTGACTGAGGAAGGAAAGAGTTCATGCCCATTATAAACATGCTTGCTGCTGTTATAAGTAACAGACATCTTAACACTTGGAGTGAAATAATCAACAACTTCCCCAATCACTCTACCAATCACAAGGGGATCAGACATTTTTGAACCCATATATAAGAAATCTATTTAAAGTTAAGAGTAATATTAGTGGGAATATTATATATGAAGAGTTCGACCGATTTGTATTTTGGTGAGAAGAGAGTTGCAAAAAGCCAATATTTATAGTGGCCATCAGATCAGTACTGTAGAGTCAGGTGTGTTTGGACTAAAATATTGATAGTTCAAAAAATGGGAACCAAAGAAAAGAAAAGAAAAGCCCAAAAAGGTTATTCTCCTACTCGTCGTGGTACCAATGAGTTAAAGTTATAGCTTAGCAGCTAGAGAATATGTGTTTTAATTTTTATTAGAGGCTTTTGCACCCCAAAAAAATAAATAAAAAGTACTCCTTGTAAGGTTTAGAAAGAGGGATAAAGATGATTTGATATGTTAATGCACTGTTGTCTATTTCTCTTCAGCCCAACCTGCCCACCCCCCTTTTTATCCTAAGCTCCCGTTTGGCTGTAAAATTTGAGAGCTTTTTTTAAAAAAAATTTATTTTTAAATATTTATTTGTTTATAGATTTAAACCATTTTATGGAAAATTTTGAAAATAAAATTCTCAAATCTCCAAAAAATGCTTTAGACTAATTTTTTAAATTTTCGGCTCACAAAACTTTAAATTCTTTCCAAGTAAATGCGTGTTCAAACACAATTTCAAAAACTATTTTTTATCTCATCTTCGAAAATTCATTTTTTCATGTTTCAACCATATACATATTCAAACTTTAGATAAATTTGAAGCCAGATTGTTTGAGCAATATCGGTGGTTAACTAATATACAATCAGATACAAAACAATTAGAAAAGATGATAAACAAAAGATTTAACAAGATTTGATCAAATCTACATTTTCTAAGGAAAGACAGAGAGTTTCCACTCGTCACAGAAAAGAAATAATATAAAAGATCCCTAATTACAATTAGGGACGTATCCAGATCTTAGGATATGGGTTCACGTGAACCCATATTTCTCTTGCTAAACCACGTATAATAATATTATATTTCTTCAAAATTACTTAAATTTATGTGCGTGCACCCATGCTCAAAGACTCCTATAATGCAATAATTATTGGGTGCATTCTACGAATGAAATTGATGGTTAAAATTCCACTTCGGACAATCTTGTTTTCTGCATGGAGTATACATATATACGTGAAAATCACTAAAATTTTAAAAAGAATATAATTTTGAACCTATAATTTCAAAAGTATAATGATTAACGGTAAGAGACTAAAGTTAAACATGTCAAATATAAAATGTAAGTCCGCTTTTTCAAAATAGTGTACCTATTATCTTGAAATCATGTATTACAATCCCCTATAAAATATAAATACCCTGAGTGTTTTACAAAACCTACAGGATCATATAAGTTAAACTTTCAGATAGTAGGCACACTATTTTATTTAAAAGGAAAAGCAGGTGGAATTTGCAGCTACCGTCATGGACATTCTTAAGCTACCTAAAGCATCAACGTCTTTTTTATTTAAGGTAATAAAAAGTTGAACTTCCTTCGTAAATTTTCTTATTTTGTTAAAAATAAAAACTTGAATCCCCTAAACCTATGGTTCTTAGGTAGGAGAGATGAGGGTATAAAGGGACTCCACCAGCAGCCTGCAAACAATGGTGGAAGCTAAGGTCAGGTCATATCAAGAAAAAGAAACTCAATTTCTGCAGCTTTAACTGGTAATAGAAAGAAGAGGATTACTGCTTATAGAAATCTGAATTTAATTTATTATTTTTCTCCATATTCCATTCTAGAACAGTGGGTGATTGCTTCCTCTTCCTTCTTCTTCTTTGGCCTACTTCTAATGTTTTCCTCTTTTCCTTTCTTTTGCATAACTTGCTTGCTCCTACTAATTTCCATTTGTAGAATGCATCTAAATTAATTGCTTTCTTACGTTAGCTTGATCATAAGCTGATCATCAGAAGTTGCTTGGATTAATGCTCATATATTACTTGTAAACTAGGTTAATCGTATATGGAATCAACTAGGGGTGGCAAATGGGTGGGTTGGGCTGAATTTGGGCGGGTCAAGATGGGTTAGGTCAACAAAAAGGTCATTGCCCAACCCCCACCCCAAAGTGTACTTGGGCTAAGATGGGCTGGGTCAGGATGGGTTAAACAATGAATCATAACTCAACCCGCCAACTTGACCCATGTTTTAGAACCATGCTCATCTTGCATTAAAAAATCTTTTACCTTAAAATGTGTAAGTTAGAAAAATATTTTGCGGGTGGGGGTGGGGGTGGGGTGGGGGAGGGGGGTAGAGGGATAGGGTGGGTGGGTGGTGCAGAAAAATAAATAAACAGAAAATTGAAAATAAAAAAAAAGTAAAATTTCTTTTGAGGGGGTTTGGGGGGGGGGGGGTAGAGGTAGGGTGGGTGGGTGGTGCAGAAAAAAAAAAAATAGAAAATTAAAAATACAATTTTTCTTGAGGGGTTTGTGCGGTGGTGGGTGGTGTAGAAAAACAAAAAAAATAAAAAATTAAAAATACAAAAAAAAAAGTAAAATATTATTTTTTAGGTGGCGGGAGGGGGGGATGGGGTAGGATGGGTGGGTGGTGCAGAAAAACAAAAGAACAGAAAACTGAAAATAAAAAAATAAAAAAAAATTGGGGCAACTAAGTAAATTTCTAGATAAGTTGGGTTAAGATGATGGAGGATTAATAGTTATGACAGCCTTGATGGAAGCTTTTTATGACCAATAATGAGCAATAAATAAAGAACGATAAATAGAACACTATGAATATAAGCAGTGAAATCAAGAGAATATGTTGAGTTAGAGAGCAGAGAGAATGTTCTTGTATATTCAATATTGCGTATCAGATGCTTTTACAAAATGACAAGGGTCCCCTTTATGGATGAGGGGGAATCTTAACATGGTACAAGATGCATTTATTGAAAAGACATGAAGTTGCCATAGCCATTTAATGCTATTGCGCGGGCCAGAACTAGCCCAGTAGGCTAGGCCAGCTTTTAATCACGTGCCTTGGGAACTTACCGCTAGTGCGTCGTAGCCGTTGGTTTGCACTGCCTCGAGGTCGATCATCATGAACCCTTGGGGGCGAACTTCGAGCTAGACTTCGAGCCTTCCGGGGGTGGTCTTCCCGAGGCGCTCTAGTGATCACAAAATCGAGCCCTCTAATTTTTACAGTACATAGATAGTCCCCGCGTTTCTTAGAATAAAATGATAAGAAACTATTTTGACACCGATCCCCTCGAGCTTTTTGCGATGATGTCATACTTATGACGTCAATAACTAATACGTCCCATCGATACGCCTTTCCGAGGGACATTTGATGTGGCATCAGTTTGCTTTCTCAAGGCGATAATATTGCCGTCGATCCGTTTCCCAACAGGCATTGATTGCGCCTGTCAATCCGTTTTCCAAAGACATTGATTATGCCGTCGGTACATTTCCCAGAGTCATTGATTGCGCTATTGGTTAAGCTTCCTCCTTTATCTAAATGGAAGCTTTCTTGAATCAAAACTTCATTCAGACATTCTTCAATAGCCTTTGACTCCTTACTTCTCTTCATCTTCATCCAATTTTATTTCCATGTTTAAAGCTTGTGGCCGCAAGGTCATCTAACAGTGTTCTTGCAGGTTGTGTTATGGCTCTTTCTCAGAGCTTTCCCCTACTGAGTGGGATCGCACTGGCCTGCTATTGTTGTTGTTGTTGCTCTGTCGTTGTTGGCTTGAGATGATGAAGGGGGAGGGGCGTCGGATTTCTTCCTACTCAGGAAGATATTCGAACTTTACACTGCTGCTCCGGCGGATATTCGAACTTCACACAGCTGCTCACCTCCCTACTTCAGCTTGGTGTCGCACTTCACCCCTTTTGCTTTCCGTGGAGTGAAGCGGCGCTACCGGCTACTAACCTGCACGACACAATGTTCCAAGAAGTGGATTCAAAGTAGCTGTGCCGGCAGGACCTGCTAAGAGCTTTGGCTGTTTGGCGAGTCACGGCCCCCTCTTCATCTTTTTCTGCTTCTCCATCGTTTTCTGCTTCGGAGGGGATTCTCGAAGACGTCGTTTGGAAGATCGAGACGGGATCCTCGAGGGAATGGTTCTCGTAGAAGTTGCTCTCGAAGATGTACCATCAAGAATAGTTTAGACTTTATTTTTTACCCTTATGTTTCTGTTGTAAGGACCCTTCGTGGGTTTTTGTAACCGTCATTTATTAATATAGAAATGTTTCTTCAATTTGTCTCTAATTTATGCTGGATTTTCCTTTATTTGCATTTGTGAAGAATTTGAGTGCATAACTCTATCGATCGGTCCGAATACCGGGCCCGGGTGTAGGTATTTCCCTGGTTCCTGATTGGTTAATACGATATCTCGTGGAGCTCTTTGTCGTTCCTCGGACTGAGTCCGGGTTGAATTGATACAAGCTTAGGCCGCCGGGACCCCCAAGCGGGATTAGGGCTTCGAATTTATAGAACAAAACTTAGCCTTTCAGACCCCGTCGATAGTCCTAGAGGGGGAACTTGCTCGCACGCCTGAGAATGAAGATAGCCTTTAGGCTTTAGAGAGCGATCCCCGAGTGAGAATTCACTCAAGCTCGGGCGACCTGAAAACTTATTTTGAACTTAGAGCGAAGACAGCCTTGAGGCCTTATAGATAGATCCCAGATGAGGGTTCTCCTGGATTCGGATAGCCCCTGGGTTAAAGTAACCGAGAGGACGTTTAACTTGATCCGGAAGCAAAAAAATAGCCCTGAGGCTTTATTAGTAGTTTTTGAATGAAAATTGGCTCGGGCTCAAGTAGCTCGAGGGCTAGAGAATCGGATCAATGACCCATATTCGCAATAGCAGAAATCCTCGAGGTAGGGTACCACCTCGAGGTCAGGTTTATATGAGTAGCTCCTTAGAGCTTATCTCTTTTTTGACGTCGGTCCTCGAGATCGGGTACCATCTCGAGGCTTGTCGATGCGGGGATCTTTGATCCCCAAAACATCGTGTGACAGCGCTAGTCGTATGGCACGGTTATGAAACGACCGAGGCAATCCTGCTAGTAAAGCTTCCCACAGTGATAATGGCTTAGTCAGTATTTTTTAATTTAGCCTTTGAGGCAGGCGGGCAGTCGCTGCTTGCTCTCTATATATAGGTTTGTCTTCCCTCCTTTGAAGATTCAGCTATTCTGGGTAGCTATCCTCCTTCATAGAGTTCTTCTTCCCTACGTTAGGTCTTTCACCGCTCCAATTCTCTGATTTTACCATAGTTACGGCTGCTATGCCAGGATCCGTTTGGCAAGGGGAAAGAAGTTCCGCCTCTGGCTCCCTCCCGGTTGATGGTGCACCGATGGTGTCAGGCGAGTCAACCTCAGGACATTTTGTTTCGAGGAGGGACTTTTTGTCGGAAAAACCTCCCAATGTTCAGGGTCATCGCGAGTATGCCTCAAAGTTTATTTCTTTAATAGGAGAGCGGCACCTTGAGTCAGTGAGGAAAGATTGTGGATGGGGGAAAAGGTGGTACTGCAGGTACCTTCCCCTGAAGAGAGCATCATGGATCATGCCGAGGGGTTTTTGAACGTATACACATACCCCTTTACGCTGGGCCCTCTTGATAGGGTTGTGGTCGACTTCTGTCGAAAGTATCGGGCTACCTTGGCACAGGTTCATCCGTCGTTTTGGAGGAAAGTATTGATGATGAGATTCTTTGCAGAGGAAGTAGGGCTCGAGTTTATTCTCAATCATCTCATCAGGCTGTACCGGCCTTTTCGCCATCGAGGCCTGTTAACCCTACGATGCCGGTCCACCAGGCCCTTTGTTGTCGATGATGAAGAAGATGGAGATCGGGGTTGGATGAGCCGATTCATCCGCCATTTCCTGAGGAATGGAATTTTACACGTAAGTGGTACACTTTGTGCCTTCGTTGTTTTGCTTATGGCGGAGGCAGGCTCCGTAAATGCGTCTTTCTTTCTTTTTCTGCAGCAATTCCATGGATGCCATGCGAGGTTCCTGACCTGGCGAATTGGGCATGGAAGTTGGCGACCCACTCTACTTATGATGATCGTAAGTGGCGAGACTTGTCCAAGGGTAGATGGGAGGCAAAACACCACGGTACGTGCTATGTGTTTTGCTCCCTTTTTGAAAGTCACTCTCTTTTTATGCGTGCTAACTCCATCATCGTAAGTATTGGGAAGTTCTTTGAGGTGAGATCGTGCCCTCTTAGAGAGGGGGAAGGATCGTCAGCTTCTAGGTCGAGGAACAATAATAATAAGCAGAAAGGGCCTTCGCGGGGCGACGATGCTTATAGCAGGATGAGTCCAGCCTGGAGGCTCAGAGAGGATACATCAGCCAACCCTGCATCGCCCGAGATCTCTGGCCTTGGAAAAACAATCCCTCCTCCGCTGTCATCTTCTTTTCCCGTCGGAGGTACCTCGAGGAACGAGGGTTCCTTGCCGCAGACTTTTTCTCTCGTCGAAGGTACTTCGAGGGATGCTCAAGGCCGAGGGCCGCATATATCGAGCGACCGTGTCCTAACTGGGAGTGGTTTTACTGGGGTTGATGGAGCTAGGCTAATAGACGTGCGCTCGACCTTTGAGGAAGATCGGCGACTCTACTCTGTGGTGAGTTTTGGCCGATTGCATCAGTTCTTTAGCTTTTGCAGTTTTTCTCTCTTATCGGGTTTCTTCTTCGTAGGATTTTAACAAACTCAAGTCTAAGCTCCTTCGTCATGAGGCCAGGCTGCGAAAAGCCGTGGATGGGGAGAAATCCTTCAGGCTTCTTTGTGATGAGAGAGAAGATGAGTTGGCATACTTGCGGTACGAGGCGAGTCGAAGTCTGGACTACGAACGTTATCTCGAGGAGCAGGTAATTTTTGTTCCAAGGGAGTGCGTGTTTCTTCCTCTATCTTCTGAGGCTAATGTTCTGTTTTCTTCAGTTGTAGAGAAAGACGGAGGACCTGGAACGCCTTCGGAGCGAAGTTGGTCAAGCCAGGTGTGAGTGCGATGAGCTAAAGGCTCGGATGAACGCCCAGGTCGCGGATAAGGATGTTTTGGCCAAGGCTTCCACCCTCGAAGTGCAACTCTGCAACGCTCGTGAGAACATCTTGGTCCAAACGGACATGATTACAAAGCTCGAGTCTGATCTTTTGAAGATGAAGGCCAAAGTTGTGGATGCCCGGGCTGAAGCCGGAGCGGTCCGAGCTAAGGCTGATAAGAAAGTGGCCGCCCATTTGAAGGATGTTGCCGACGCTCAAGCTGAGCTAAGAGGGTCTCTTGACCGTGAGAGCAGGAGCAAGGAGTATGCTCGGTGCAAATCTCGAAGGGAGACCCTCGAGGAGATCCATGTTAGGGGCTTTGACCTCTCGGAAGAGATAAAGCAGGCAAAGGTGGATGCATATGGCGCTAAGTTTCTTCTGTCCGATGCCGAAGATAGTGAGGAAGAGGCCGACGGGCCATAGTCCCCGAGGGGGGCATAGGTTTAGGCTTTTTTCTTTTCAATCTTGTGTATGGTGTTCCCGGAAGATTTTGTAAATGAAGCCTTATATATTTATAGAAGGAAAACCTTTTGGTCCCATTCTTCTTTGTATATTCATGTCTTTCTTTGCTTTGATTTTTGGCGCTTTGTTAATGATTGGCCGGATAAATTGGGTCTTGGGGTAAAGAACCCTTAGGCTTTCGATATGGCCCCGGGACTCATCGGGTCGGCCCGTAGGCTCTCACGCGTTTGCCTTTAGGCATTCTCGACTGTGTTTGGGTTCGATCTTTAAGTCGAGTTTCGACTTTAGTTTATTGATCTTCAAGTTTTTGATTTTTAAGCTGGCCCTTAGGCTCTTACGCATTGGGTCGGTACGACCTTTCATATGCGCTGGCGACAGTGGCTCTTACGCACTGGGTCGGTACGACCTATTAGTATAAGCCGGCGTTGAAGGTCTTATGCTTTTGCTCTTAGGCATATTCAGTTTATTTTTTTGGGCTCAGTCTCCGAGTCGGGCTTCGACTCGAGCTTACTGACCTTTAAGTTTTTGAATCTAAAGCTGGCCCTTAGGCTCTTACACATTAGGTCGGTACGACCTTTTATATGGGCTGGCGGTAGTGGCTCTTACGCGTTAGGTTGGTATGACCTCTTATATAGGTTGGCGGCAGTGGCTCTTATGCATTGGGTCGTTACGATCCTTTATATGGGCTGGCGACAATGGCTCTTACGCATTATGGTCGGTACGACCTCTAATATAGGCTTTCTTCTTCCCTCGTGAAGGACTTTTTGAAATTGTGTTTGCCTGACTCTTCGACGGTTCGATAAAAACCTCAATTATGAGTCGTTATGTGGCTCAATTGTGAGTCATTATGTGGCGACGAACGAGCACCTCCGGAGGTTTGGCTCGGTGGCTGAGTGTTTCGAAGCCTATAGTTTGGAGCTGACATGGTCGAAGCTCTTTTGCCTATGTCGATGGTAGCCTTGTTTAACCGGTTCTTTTCGAAGTAATTGAAGGCCTGTGATTTATAGCGACAGTCGGGCGTCCCCGAGTCGCGTTAGTTTGGCTGGCACAGCCTTGTAACCGTAGTCAATGTGTTTGGCCGGAGCCTTTTTGTCCCCGAGTGAAGTAGTTTTCGGCGTCTATATCGAGAGTATGCCTTTTTAGGGGTCTTAAAAGTTCGATATATAGCCTTAAATTTAAGATCGGGATTATGCCTTTTGTAAGGTCATATAAACTTTTACATGCCTCACTTTGAGGTCTTACAGTTTTGGTTACTTGATACAAGTATGGTTCATGCCTTGCTTGAGGTCTTACTGTTTTGGCTACTTGGTACAAGTATGGTTCATACCTTGCTTGAGGTCTTACAGTTTTGTTACTTGGTACAAGTATAGTTCATGCCTTGCTTGAGGTCTTACAGATATTGTTGTTGCCTTATATAGGTCTCACGAGATCGAGGTTTCCCACATGGGGTCTTATGGCCTCGGGTTCTTGATAAGTCGGTGGGATGGCAATTGGCGACAGTCCCCGAGACATTGAAAGTTTTCTTGGCTCTGGAGCCGTTTTTGTAGACTTGATGTTGTCTCATTGAGGGTTTACAAGCTCGAAGTTTCTAACCCGGAGGTCAGACGGCTTCGAGTTTTTGACGCCATTCCCCGAGTGTTTGGGACATTTTTTGGCTTCTGGGGCCATTTTTTATGTTTCCTCATTGAGGGCTTACAAGTTCGGAGCTTCCGGCCCGGAGGTTAGATGGCTTCGAGTTTTCGACGCCAGTCCCCGAGTGTTCGGGACGTTTTTTGGCTTCTGGGGCCGTTTTTGATGTTGCCTCATTGAGGGCTTACAAGTTCGGAGCTTCCGGCCCAGAGGTCAGATGGCTTCGAGTTTTTGACGCCAGTCCCCGAGTGTTCGGGACGTTTTGGCTCTGGAGCTGTTTTTGTAAAAAATACCGAACTTCTTTGAAATGCGAAATGCTTTGATGGAGGGGGAAGTATTCTTTGATTACTTGGTACAAGTATACATGTTTTCGCTGTCAAGGGCTCAGTTATTCTATACGGACACGGTTCGTTTGACTGTTTGGCCCGGTACATCATCTTCCTATCGAGACCCCATTTAGCACATCTTGGTTTCTCCGAGGAGGTGACCTTCCGGGGGGGATGCCCCCCAGTATTCGAGGTTGATCGAAGAGAAGCCTTGAATACTTGTTGAGCTTTCCTTAGGTAGCGTATAGGTGTTGCCTCGTTAAAAACCTTGTCGGTAAAATCCTTCTTGGGATAAAAACTCGATCGAAGGAAAAGAGTGCAGCGTATGCCTTGAAACCATAAGGTCTTCGAGCCGGACAACGCTCTGACTGTTCTGATCGGACATATGCACAAAGGTTAGTGTAAAATGTAAATAAAAAGGAAGATGCTTATACCTTAGTTGCGATGGCGCTTTGGGCCTCAATATGCTCTAAACGTTTGCTTAGGGGACGCGGTACGGTCCTTTGTTTATTTTATTTGAGCATAGTCGAGGATGTGTCTCTTGATTGCTACTTCACTGTTTGCTTATCCTTTTGGCTCCTTCGATGTTAGAGGCGTAGGTGCCGGTGCTACATCGTGCATCGCGAACATTTCCCTCGCTGCATGTTGTTCCCCATATACGGTTTTATGCCGTCCTTTGTCGAGAACTTCATCATTTGATGAAGGGTCGATGGTAGTGCTCTCATGAAGTTTATCCACGACCTCCCAAGCAAGGCATTGTACCTCATGTCTCCTTCGATGACATGGAATTTGGCATTTTGGGTAGTGCCGGCCACGTTGACCGGGAGGGTGATTTCCCCTTTTGTTGTTTCGCTCGCCATGTTGAACCCGTTGAGGACTCGAGAGGCGGGCACGATTTGGTCAAGCAGTTCGAGCTGCTCTACCACCCTCGACCTGATAATATTGGCCGAGCTACCTAGATCTACAAGTACACGTTTAATTTGAAATGTATTCACAAGAAAAGAAATTACCAATGCGTCGTTATGGGGTTGCGGTAGAGCCTCGATGTATTCGTCGCTGAATGTTAGGGCGTCCTCGGGTATGTAACCTCGAGTTCGCTTTTCCCTGGTGATGGATATTTTTGTTCTCCTGACCACGGGTTCCTGTGGAGCATCGATACCTCCGAAGATCATGTGGATGACATGTTGTAGCTCATCTGCTTCACTCTTCTTGGTCGCCTCTCTTTCCCGAAAGTTATTTTTGGCTCGGTCGCTGAGGAATTCTCGGAGGTGACCTTTGCTGAGTAGTCGGTCTACTTCTTTCGGAGTTGTCGGCAATCCTCGATCCTGTGACCGTGTGTGTTGTGAAATTCACATACTAAGTTATGGTTCCTCTGCGAAGGATCTGATTGTACAGGCCTTGGCCACCTGGTGTCTCTGATTTTGCTGACGGCGAATACGATATCTAAAATGTCGACGTTGAAGTTGTATTCCGACAGGCGGGGGTGCCTCTGTCGGCCCTGTGTGCCTATCGAATCTAGTTCTGCCAACAAGACCCCGAGGATTCTGGCCTCGATCCATCCTTCGGTCGTTGCGGGGTATGTTGCGCCTCGGGGCGTTTCTTCTATCTTCAGTGTAGGGTTGGTATCTTTCTTTGTTTGGCTTTGGCTCCTTTGTCGGAAGCCTGCTAGGATATACCGAGCCCGAGGGGGTTCCTAGTTGGTCGTCTTCGACCCTGATCTTTGATTGGTACCGGTTGTGGACGTCCGACCAGGTCACGGCGGGATATTCGACTAGGTTCTGCTTTAGTTATTTCGAAGCTATCGAGCTTCGCTCGTTCAAACCTTGAGTGGAGGCCTGCACTGCCCAGTTGTCGGAGACCGGTAGTAGTTCCATTCGTTCCATTTGAAAGCGAGATACAAACTCTCGCAGCATCTCGTTCTCCCTTTGCTTGATTTTGAAGACGTCTGATTTCCTTGTAGCTAACTTGATGGCGCCGGCATGTGCCTTTATGAAGGAATCTGCCAGCATGGCAAATGAGTCTATCGAGGTTGGGGCTAGATTGTGATACCACATCATCGCCCCTTTTGAAAGCGTGTCTCTGAACTTTTTTAGTAGGACGGATTCGATCTCGTCGTCATTAAGGTTGTTGCCCTTCACCGCACAAGTGTAAGTAGTGACGTGCTAGTTGGAGTCTGAGGTTCTGTTGTACTTCGGAAGGTCGGGCATTCTGAACTTCTTTGGAATGGGTTTTGGAGCCGCTCCCTGTGGGAACGACTTTTGTACGAACTTCTTTGAATCTACACCCTTCAGGATCGGGGGTGCGCCCGTAATTTGATCGACCCTAGAATTGTAGGTTTCCACCTTCTTATCGTTGGCTTCTATCTTTTTCTCGCCCGACTCGATCCTCTTTGTGAGGTCCTCGAGCATTTTTATGATGGCGGGGTCGGCTGCCGACCCGTTATTGCTTGTTCTTTCTGGTACCTGCTCGGCTTGGGGAGCCGTTTTCGATGCTACTGTGCTGGGAGTTTTCTGGTGGCTTTGCAGTTGAGTAATCGCCAGCTGCTGTGCTTGTAACATCTCGAAGATGACGTGAAGGCTAACCCTTTGTTCTTCCTGAGTCGGGGGTTTTTTGAGCTTCTTGTTGATCTCCTTGGTGTATGCTCCTTTTGGTGTGGGAGCTTATTTCAACGTGTTGAGCGTCGCGCGAGACCGCATCCACGAGAATTGGTTCTGCGCATCCCCAGGGTTTCGTGGTGGTACACCACCACCTGGAACAGCTACACCATTTTCTCCATGGTCCTTAAGATTGTTGTTTTCACGTGCGTTTACTGAGTTAGACATTTTGACCTGAAATCAAAGATCTTAGACAAGAAAAAGTGTGAAAGATAACTTGCGTTATGTAGTAAACCAGTAAGAAAACAATCGCTATTATTTTTAGCCCCACGGCGGGCGCTAAACTATTTACCTTGAAAATGATAATAACAATTAGATTTGATTTTGTGGTTCTAAAAATATGTGATTTATTTTTATGCTAGTTGTTTATGCAATAGATGCTAGGTGAAAGATTAGAAATTAAGATGATAGATCGTAGATAATGTAATAATCGAACCGAATAGCGGGTAGCCGGGGGCCTCGAGCTTGTGTATTCGGGGCCTCGAGGTCGAGTAGGATGCTCTGCCGAGGGCAGTCGATGGAGGATTAACAGTTATGACAGCCTTGATGAAAGCTTTTTATGACCAATAATGAGCAATAAATGAAGAACAATAAATAGAACACCATGAATATAAGCAATGAATGTAAGCAGTGAAATAAAGAGAATATGTTGAGTTAGAGAGCAGAGAGAATGTTCTTGTATATTCAATATTGTGTATCAGATGCTTTTACAAAAAGACAAGGGTCCCCTTTATAGATGAGGGGGAATCTTAACATGGTACAAGATGCATTTATTGAAAAGACATGAAGTTGGCATAGCCATTTAATGCTACTGCGCGGGCCAGAACTAGCCAGTAGGCTAGGCCAGCTTTTAATCATGTGCCTTGGGAACTTCTCGCTAGTGCGTCTTAGCCGTTGGTTTGCACCGCGCCGAGGTCGATCATTATGAACCCTTGGGGGCGAACTCCGAGCTAGACTTCGAGCCTTCCGGGGGTGGTCTTCCCGAGGTGCTCTAGTGATCACAAAATCGAGCCCTCTGATTTTTACCGTATACAATGGTGGACTCTTTTATAAATACAAAAGTTTGGGGCAATTTTTAAAAATGTAATAGTAATATTTTGGATCAAAACCAGCTCTTGAGCTGGATTTGGGATTTGGGTTTGAGAATTTGCCAAAATGTGAATAAAATTTATGAACAAATATGTATTTGCCAAAAAAAAAAACCTAAATATATCTTGGTAAAATCTATGGTCACGGGTCCTAAATCTTGAGTTTGAGTTCTTGAAAATAGAAAAGTTCCCAAAAAGACGTTCGTCCTTTTGTGGGTCTTATGCCGTGCAAATTTAAATGCTGAATGTTGATTTTATAATCACCTTTCTGTGGAATTCAATAATTGAAAAAAGCGCAGCGTAGAAACTGCAATTGAGACAAAGAGTTCTTTTGATGCATATAAAGGCACCTCGATGCAAAAATGTGGCTGTGGGAACTGAGATATAAATTGTATTCACAGACAATTTTAATCTTTTTCTTATACTATAATACTATGTAATAAGTGGATGTTAATTCGTGATACCATATTAGTTAATACTGTTTTTACCCTTTCATTAAGTAATACTTATTTATTCCTGTAATTAACCTATAATTACACACAAAAAATTAATCACCGTCACAGAACTTAATTAAGGGGCTGTTTGGCCATAAGAAATTTTTCACTTTTTCCCGACAAATGTTCACTTTTTTCGGAATAAGTATTTATTCATGAAAGTTTTAAATATCACTTGAAGTTGATTTTTGGAATTTTTAGAAATTTGAAAATTTTCAAAAAGCTTTTCTAATTTTTTACTTCAAATCACTCACAAAAATTTAAAAACAGCTCCAAATTGTATTCATGCTCAAACACAAATCTAATTATCAAATAGCATTTTGACTTAAATTTTTTCTTTTTTCCTGAATTTTACAATTCTTATGTTCCAACGCCCTCTAAGTTCGGGAATCTGTTGCATCTATTTTGTGCATACATGAATAAGGATAGTTGAAATTAAATTTACACGGCCGTTTGATATATGTGCATTTTGCATTGTTTTCTTTATTTTTCAGAAGTCACTTCTTAAATTTACTTCATTTTGTGCTTTTTATTTTGGGCAAGGGTTGAAACTTAGAATAATTGGTCAAGAAGACTTGCTAGAGCTTTTTACAAGTAATTAATACTTGTAATGGTGTCCAATCTTCCACCACATAAGCAAGTTGCTAAGGTTCTCGCCTAGAAATGATAATAGGCATATTTTATATTCTACGAATCACTATCCCATTAAAAAGTATTTGATTTTTTATATGTTCATTTCTACCATTAATTGTTGCACTAGACTAGAAATTTAGTGACAAGTTAGATATAGTAATAATCAATAGGGTTAGACCTAAAGAAACCCATGAAGTAGACTCAATCAAGAATCTTTCCTAAATGAAGGAACGAAATCATGTAAGTTACAGTAACTGAATTCTTCCCAAGATATATAATAACTCCTACTCCTTCCAAACCACACAATGAAAAATTTATGCTCCACCATTTGACCCAAGATAATAAAAACAACGTCATTGTGATTCCTCGTACCAAGTCCGTTTTTTCCATTGTTAGATTCTACCATTTTCTTGGACATCCTTGTAGGAAATGACTTAACGCATGTTGAAATATTCCCGCCCATTGTACGTTTAAAATGGTGATATGCTCCCAATAGCGGGTGTCAAACGGCGTGAAGGGTTAAATTTTTGAGCGAATAGAAATGGATTAACTAAATGAGCGAGTTATGTCACACTTTATCAAAATTTGCTTGGGTTAAGATGAGCAAGTCAATTTGAACTAAACAATGAGCTAATCATAGCCTAAATCGCCTAGTCCAACATCATTTTCATCTGTTTGTTCTTTTATAATTTGTTTAATAAACAAACGAAGCTAACTAACAAATTTGTTATAAATTTATCATCACTATATCTAACCAACCAAACAAAAAAGTATTACTAGTATCTTTTATGTTTTGTGATAAGTTTGTTGCGAGTCAATTTAGGCTACAATATATAGATTTGCGAAATGGGCCCATGATTGTAAATTGGCGAATTTGGGTTGTACACAAGTCGACCTATATTCATAAACTTTGTGTTATTAGGCTGTGTTGGGAAGTTCATGGGCTCTGGCCCAACCTCAAGAAATTGGGTTTTGTTGAATGCATCAACATTCAGGTCCAAACCATTTCTTTGCTGATTTCGTGAAACTGGTCCTAAGTTGATAATGACATCATTTGCAATATTAATTTATACGAAAGGGAAATTGGAGAACTAAGTTAAATTACTATAAAATCCATATCTCAAGGTCAATTATTAATTTATAACGCTTTTTACGTCCGGAACACAAGGTATTTCAGTTCAACTTTAAGGATTGAAATCAATCGGTATTTCGCATTTAAAGCAATGTTTGCAAACTTTGGTTCTAACACACTTTTTACAATTACACATTAAATTTTTTTAATTTATATATATATATATATATATATATATATATATATATATATATATATATACTATATTAAAAGCACAAAGACGCCTAGCGAAATATCTTTCGCCTTTTTTTACCCTTTTATAATAGAGTTCACATAAGACAAAATAGTAATTTGATTATTCTCCTAGATAATATTTAGGAGTTTTAAACTAAATTAAATTTTACTTATTTAATTTTTCTTTGTCTGAATTAAGTAAGAAGTCCTTATATTTAGGGCCTTAAAACAATTAAAGTTCTACCTTATATAAATGTCAGAATTAAAGTCACAATCAAGAACAAGTATCCTTTGCCTCGTATGGATGATTTATTTGACCAGCTTCAGGGAGCGAGAGTGTTCACCAAGATTGACCTCAGGTCAGGGTATCACTAGTTGAAGATCAGGGACTCGAACATTCTTAAGACAACTTTCAGGACCCGATATGGTCATTATGAGTTCCTTGTGATGTCTTTTGGGCTAACCGATTCCCCAGCAGCGTTCATGCATTTGCTGAACAGCGTGTTTCAGCCTTATCTCGATTCGTTTATTATTGTATTCATTGATGATATTCTGGTGTACTCGCATAGCCAAGAGGAGCACGCTGAGCATTTGAGAGTTGTATTGCAGCGGTTGAGGGAGGAGAAGTTTTATGCAAAGTTCTCCAAGTGTGAGTTTTGGCTCAGTTCAGTGGCATTCTTGGGGCACATGGTGTCCAGTGAGGGTATTCAGGTTGATCCAAAGAAGATAGAGGCAGTCCAGAGTTGGCCCAGACCGTCCTCAGCCACAGAGATTCGTAGCTTCCTTGGTTTGGCGGGTTATTACCGTCAGTTCATTTAGGGATTTTCATCTATTGCATCACCCTTGACCAAATTGACTCAAAAGGGTGCTCCTTTCAGGTGGTCAGATGAGTGTGAGGCGAGCTTTCAGAAGCTCAAGACCGCCTTGACCACAGCTCCAGTGTTAGTTTTTCCATCAGCTCAGGTTCTTATACGATGTATTGTGATGCTTCTCGGGTCGGCATTGGGTGTGTGTTGATGCAGGAGGGTAGAGTGATTGCTTATGCTTCTCGTCAGTTGAAGCCCCATGAGAAGAACTACCCTGTTCATGATTTGGAGTTGGCTGTCATTGTCCACGCATTAAAGATTTGGAGGCATTATCTCTATGGTGTGTCTTGTGAGGTGTTTACTGATCATCGTAGCCTTTAGCACTTGTTCAAAAAAAGAAGGATCTCAATTTGAGGCAGCGGAGATGGTTGGAGCTGCTAAAGGACTATGATATTACTATCTTATACCATCTGGGAAAGGCCAATGTAGTGGCCGATGCCTTGAGTAGGAAGGCGGTGAGTATGGGCAGTATTGTATTTATTTCTGTTAGGGAGAGACCTCTTGCAGTTGATGTTCAGGCCTTGGCCAATCCGTTTGTGAGGTTGGATATTTCGGAGCCCAGTCGGATCCTAGCTTGTGTGGTTTCTCGGTCTTCCTTGGTTGATCGTATCAGAGAGAGCCAGTATGATGATCCTCATTTGCTTGTCCTCAAGGACAGAGTTCAGCACGGCGAAGCCAAAGATGTGACTATTGGTGATGATGGGGTATTGAGGATGCAGGGCCGGATATGTGTGCCCAATGTAGATGGGCTTTGGGAGTTGATTCTAGAGGAGGCCCATAGCTCGCAATATTCCATCCATCCGGGTACCGCGAAGATGTACCAGAATTTGGGACAACACTATTGGTGGAGGAGAATGAAGAAGGATATAGTGGGGTTTGTAGCTCGGTGTCTTAATTTTTAGCAGGTGAAATATGAGCATCAGAGACCGGGTGGCTTGCTTCAGCAGATAGATATTCTAGAGTGAAAGTGGGAGCGGATCACCATGGATTTTGTAGTTGGACTCCCACGGACTTCGAGGAAGTTCGATGCTATTTGGGTGATTGTGGATCGACTGACCAAGTCCGCGCACTTCATTCCTGTGTGTACTACCTATTATTCAGAGCGGTTAGCTGAGATTTATATCCGAGAGATTGTTCGCCTGCACGTGTCCCGGTTTCTATCATTTCAGATAGAGGTACTCAGTTTACATCGCAGTTTTGGAGGGCCGTACCGTGAGAGTTGGGTACTCAGGTTGAGTTGAGCACATCTTTTCACCCTCAGATGGACGGGCAGTTCGAGCGCACTATTCAGATATTGGAGGACATGTTGCGCACTTGTGTCATTGATTTTGGGGGTTCATGGGACCAGTTTCTGCCACTCGCGGAGTTTGTATATAAGAACAGTTATCAGTCGAGTATTCAGATGGCTCCATATGAGGCTTTATATGGGAGACGGTGTAGGTCTCCAGTAGGTTGGTTTGAGCCGGGCGAGGCTAGGCTTTTGGGTACAGACTTGGTTCAGGATGCTTTGGACAAGGTGAAGGTGATTCAGGAGCGACTTAGTACAGCGCAGTCAAGACACAAGAGTTATGCTAACAGGAAGGTTCGGGATGTGTCTTACAGGGTTTGGGAGAAGGTTCTACTGAAGGTTTCACCCATGAAAGGTGTTATGAGATTTGGAAAGAAGGGCAAGTTGAGCCCTCGGTTCATTGGGCCTTTTGAGGTGCTTCGGAGGATTGGGGAGGTGGCTTATGAGCTTGCTTTACCACCTAGCTTGTCGGGTGTGCATCCGGTATTTCATGTTTCTATGCTCCGAAAGTATGTCGGCGATCCGTCTCATGTTTTGGATTTCAGCACGGTTCAGTTAGATGGTGATTTGACTTATGATGTGGAGCCAGTGGCTATTTTGGAGCGGCAGGTCAGAAAGTTGCGATCAAAGGATATAGCTTAAGTGAAAGTGCAGTAAAGAGGTCGGCCCATGGAGGAGGCTACTTGGGAGACCGAGCGGGAGATACGGAGCAGATACCCATACCTATTTGAGGCTTCAGGTATGTTTCTAGACTCGTTCGAGGACGAACGTTTGTTTAAGAGAGGGAGGATGTAACGACCCGGCCGGTCGTTTCATGATTTACAGCCCCGTTTCCCCTATTTCTGCTTCCTTATGTGTTCCTCAGCTATAATTCATCATATCGTGTTGGTTGATTTGGGTTCGGAGTGGTTTCGGTGTGAAATGAGACACTGAGTCTCCTGTTTAGAAGTTTAAGTTGGAAAGGTCAATCGGGTGTTGACTTAAGTGTAAACGATCTCGGATGTGAATTATGATGGTTCGGTTAGCTCCGTTATTGGACTTGGGAGCGCGTCCTTTATGTAATTTTGAGGTCCGTGGTAGAATTAGGCTTGAATTGGCGAAATTGGAAATTTGGCGATTCTCGGTCGGCAGTTGAAATTTAGATATCGGGGTCGGAATGGAATTCCAGAAGTTGGAGTAGGTCCGTAGTGTCATTTGTGACGTGTGTGCAACATTTCAGGTCATTCGGAGGTGATTTGGTAGGTTTCGGCATCGATTGCGGAATTTGGAAGTTTAGAAGTTCTTAGGCTTGAATCCGAGGGTGATTTGGCGTTTTGATGTTGTTTGGAGTGTTCCGGAGGTTCGACTAAGTTTGTATGTTGACATATGACTTGTTGGTATGTTTGGTAGAGGTCCCGAGGGCCTCGGGTTAATTTCGGGTGATTAACGGAATAAGGTTGGAATATGAGGAATGTTGAAGTTTTCACTCAGCTGTCCTAACGGCGCTTGGACCGCAGGTGCGGTCGCGCAGATGCGTAAAAAGGGGCCGCAGGTGCGAGATGCCTGGGCAGAAGGTATATAAGGAACCCTTCACGAATTTTGGTCATTCTTCACCATTTTTTATTCAGACTTGGAGCTTTTTGGGGAGTTTTGAAGAGGGAATCAAGGGGGCTTTCATTGAAGTAAGTTACTTGAGCTCAATACTCATGATTATGGTAATTTTCAGTTGTTTAAGCATGTAATTAGTAGAAATTAGGGATGAAATTGAGGGGACTAGGGCTTGGTAATTGGAGAGTTTTATGGGGATTTGAGGGACCATTTGATGTCGGATTTTAAGGAATTTGGTATGGATAGACTCGTGAGTGAAAGGGGTTTCTAGTTTTGTAAGTTTTGTTGGATTCCAAGACGTGGGCTCGGGGGCCGGGTTTGGGTGAATTTTGGGATTTTGGTCTAAATTGATAGTTTTTCGTATGGAATTGGTTCATTGGCCTATATTGATTGCATTGTATTGCTTTTGGATAGATTCGGGACGTTTGGAGGCCGATTCCAGAGGCAAGGGCGTCGCGGAGTAGGGATTTGCCCGGTTTGAGGTAAGTAATAATTTTAAATCTAGTCCTGAGGGTATGAAACCCTGGATTTCACATCGTTTTACTACTTTAAGGTGACACACGTGCTAGGTGACGGGCGTGTGGGCGTGCACCGTTGGGAATTATGACTTGGTCCGTCCCGTAGCAACTATTAAGTTGCATATTTGACTGAAACTATATGATACTCATGTGTTTTAGAAATAATTACAATAAATTGGGCTGAATGCCATATTTGGGCCATGTGCCAGAGCCGTTTGGACCCTTAGTGGCCTTTTCTTATTATCCTCTCACTGTTTTGATTTAAGATCTATACTCAGTCATGATGTGTTTACTGATTTCATAACTCAGTCTTTATTACCCCGTTTTGATGCATAAAATATTATTTTGGGCTGAGCACCCTGTTTTTACTGATAGCCCGAGTGGCTTGAGAGGTTTATGACTGAGTGAGGCCGAGGGCCTATTTTTGTGAGGATATTATGGGATCGGGCTGCGCGCCGCAGCATGTTGTTACTGACTTATGATTATGAGAGGCCGAGGGCCTGATTAATTTATGCCACGAGGTGGCTTCTTATAGTGCTTGGGCTGTAGGAGCCCCTCCGGAGTCTGCACACCCTCAGTGAGCGCGGGTACCCTGAGTGAGTGATATGAGATATGCCCGAGGGGCTGTATACGAGTGACTGTGAGGTTTGCCCGAGGGGCTGATTCTGAGTGATGTTATGCTCGAGGGGCTTTTTATGATTCATGTTGCCCGAGGGGCTGTATACGAGCGATGTTTTGCCTGAGGGGCTGTTTATGATCTTCATCACTTTTACTCTCTTTTGCATTGAGCCTCTCTTGAAACTATTGAAAAATATCTCCAAATGATTTTTACTGAAAACTGGATTTTTAAATGAGATTATTTGACTCACATACTGATTAGAAAGCATGTTGTACTTACGGAGATTTCATGATGTGGACTTTATGTGTTTCCTACTGCTCAATCTTTATTTACCTTTATTACTTACTGAGTTGGCGTACTCACATTACTCCCTGCACCTTGTGTGCAGATCTAGGGGTTGCTGGACGTGCTAGCGAGCGTTGATTTTCATCCGTCGCAGATCTATTGGAGTTAGCAAGGTAGCTGCATGGCGATCGCAACCCTGCTCTTCTCCCTCCTATCTTCCTATAGATGTTGTTGGTTGTTTTCCAGACTGTATTAGTCTTAGTATTATTGGGCAGTTCTTAGTAGATGCTTATTACTAGTGACACCCCGATGTCGGGCTTTTCTTTCCGCACTTTGTTATTCATATTTATCGTATGAAGTTTTATTAATTAAATAGCTTGAAGTAGTCTTTAATTTGAAATATCGGGTTGTTTTGGTAAAAGAGTCGGCTTGCCTAGTTCCACGATAGGCTCCATCACGACATGGTAGATTTGGGTAGTGACAATTTTGTATGTATGTATGTGTGCGTTTGTGTGTGTGTGTGTATATATATATATATATATATATATATATATATAATCACAAATTATCATCTGTGCATATTCAGAAGATATTAAATTCAACTATTGTGTCAATGTGATAACATTTACTTTCATCATTTAACAAATATTACATTTCATTTTTATGTTAATGTGTCCTTAGCGAAATATCGTTCGTCTTTTTTACTCCTTTAAAATAGAGTTACACTGGACAAAATTGTCATTTGATTATTTTTTAATATTTAGGAATAGTCATTTAATAAATTTCCTACTATTTACGAAAAGTCATTTAATTATGCTTCTAATATTTAGAATTTTGGTTTGAAATTAACTAAAATTGTAATGACTATTAAACTTTTCCTTATTTGAGTTATGTGAAAAATCCAAATATTTAAATCTGAAATCAATTCAATTTTTTTACCTTGTGTACATTTATTACTGAATAAGTATTTCTAATAATATTTAGACTTATGTACATTGGTAAATGTACAAATGTGAATTCAAACAAATTATTTATTTTTCTCCGGGCGAACTCAAATAATTAATCTGAATAGTCAAATTTTCGTTAGTATTTTTAAATAATATATTAAAAATATTAATTACCATCGAGATGGTGAATCCAAAACTTAAATTGTTGGCTCAACCTTTTTTAAATAACTATAACCCTTCTTACATCGAATAATTGCACACGTAAGACATATTTTTTTTTGTTAAAATATCAAACTTTATTTAATCAAGTATAATATTTACATCCCACTAGCTCGTGTGGACTCTAGAGCTAGATCCTATATATCATCTCTACTAAAAAAATTGATCAAGGATCAAATATCCAAATACTGATCAAAACAAAAATATTTGTTCTGCTAATAGTACCTAGCTTCTAATTTTAGAACTTTGACTTTACTAGCTAGGATAACTACTTAGCCTTTCTAATTCCTTTTTCCATTTAGCTTCTGTCTGCCCTCGAATGTGCAGATCCAGTACAATCTCTTTCATTTTCTTGCTGTATGTTGTCACTTTCCCTTGAAATCTTCTATTGTTTCTCTCAGCCCTTACATGGTATACCATTGCTGCAAATAAGAATACTAATATCTCTCCCTTGACTCTGTTTGCAGGTCTTTTTGTTATCCAATCGATCTCCTCATCCCAACTTCCTATCTGGCGTTTTATTCCTGTCTATTGCAACAATTTAGCCCATAGGATTCTGGAGTACTCACATTCAAATAGCAAATGCTCTGTTGTTTCCTCAATGTTCTTTTGACACAGTACATACTCTTTTGACACTGAAATCCCCCATTTCTGTAATCTCTCTATTGTGGCTAACCTTCTGTTTAATGCCAACCAAAGAATGAACTGGTACTTAGGCAGTGCTTTATTTGCTATAGTTAGTCTTTTCCAGGGACACTTCTGATATTGCGGTCTTGATGCAATGTATAACTTCTTGATGCTGAATTTTCCCTTCTTGCAGTAGCTATTCAGATCATCAGTGGGACTGTTTTGACTGAACCAGTCCCTAGCATCAAATATCTTCCTTATAAGCCAACACGCTTGCTTTGGAGCACTCATGTTCTCAACACTTCTGTTCTTTACATAGAAGCTATGAATCCATTGAATCCATAAAGTATCCTTCTTTGTAGTTATATCCCATAGTAACTTGCATAATGCAGCCTTGTTCCAGCAATAGATATCCAGAATATTAAGCCCACCTGCTGACATTGGCATACATATGCTTTCCCAAGCTATCAAGGCCCTCCTAGATGGTTCATTACTTCAAGTCCATAGGAAGGTTCTACATGCTGTGACTATCATCTTGATGATCTTCTTAGGTAGTAGAAACACCTGTGCCCAGTATGTTTGCATTTCAAAAACCACACTTTTGAGTAGCTGGAGTCTCCCACTATAAGATAGGAATTTAGCTGTCCAACAATTGATTCTTGCAGTGATCTTTTCAATCAGTGGCATCCATTGCTGAACGGACAACTTCTTAGAGGACAATGGCACTCCTAGGTACTTGAATAGTAGTTCTCCTAAAGTGAATTGCATTTCCTCTATTATCTGCTCTTTAAATTCTCTAGGTACCCCAGCAATATACAATGCACTCTTTTCCATGTTAGCCTTGAGCCCTGAAACCTCAGAGAAGTGAGTGAATCGTTCCAGTAGCAAAGTTATTGAAATCTTGTCTGCTCTACAACATAGGACCAAATCATCAGCAAAATAAATGTGTGTTATATGATTTCTGGAACATCTTGGGTGATAGTTAAAATTTGGATCCTGTTTCAACTTCTTTAACGACCTATTTAGATATTCCATCACCTATACAAACAAGTAAGGAGACATGGGGTCTCCTTGTCTTAACCCCTTTTTTGCTTGGAACTTATCTATTAGTCCCCCATTCAATAACAAGGAATAGCTGACTGTTGTCACACACTCCATTATCAACTGTACAAACCTCACAGGCATTCCAAACTCAAGAAATATCATCCTTAAAAAAGGTCACTCTACTGAGTCATAAGCTTTCCTTATATCTACTTTAATGCAACATCTTGGTGAGACCCCTTTCTGAGTGTATCCTTTGACCAATTCATGTGCAATAATGACATTATCCAGTATGTTCCTCCCTTCTATAAATGCTGATTGAGCAGATCCACAATAAAGTCCACTACCAACTTCAACTTGGCTGTAATGATCTCTGATATAAGCTTGTACAGGGTAGTACAACATGCTATAGGTCTGAATTCCTTGACAGATCTTGGGCTTGCAACCTTTGGTGCCAAAGTTACTGTGGTACAGTTTACACTTCTCAGCATTTTTCCATTGGTAAAAGACTCTTGAATAGCCTTTTTAACCTCTAATCCAATTATATTCCAGTAGGTCTTGAAAAATTTCGCTGGAAATCCATCTATTCCCGGGGCCTTATCATTTGGCAATTCTTTAAGAGCTTTATCAATTTCCTCCTCTGTTACTTGTGCATTGAGAAGTTGTTGTTTCTCCTTAGTAAGACAATGACCATCTCTAGCTATTTCAATATCAATACAAGGTAATTCATTAGCTGATGTGCCCAAGAGTGTTTGGAAGAATCGTCTAAACTCTTGTTCAATCAGAACATGATCAGTCAAGTCATTTTATCCCCTTGGTCATTGAATATGGCTGAAATTCTATTCCTCGATTGTCTAGCCTTCAAATGAGCATGAAAGAATTTGGAATTCTGATCCCCTGCCTGTATCCACATTGCTCTGGATCTTTGCCTCAAAACTTGTTCATTAACTCCTTTCTATTTTTCAATCTGCATTAATAGCTCCTTTTCTTTAGCTATTAATTGACTGTTGAATGGGTCTTCATCAATTTCTCCTTGAACATTCTTCAACTGTTCCCTGATCTGGCCAATCTTTCATTAACAGCTTCTTCAAACTCCTTCTGATTGAGCAGCACATTATATAATCTGAATGGTTTTGCAAATGATTTCTAGTTACCTCAGTGTTGATAGTGATAGGAGAATGATCCGAGACTCCTGGCAATTCAACAACTGCTTCAAGACTACTATAGTGAGTAAGCCAAGAAGCATTCCCAAATGCCCAGTCAATATTACTGTATATTCTATCTTCTGCATCTCTTTTATTACACCATGACCACTGACACCCTTTTCTGTTCAATTGCCCCAGTCCAATATCCCTTAGACATTCTTGAAATTCTACTATTTCAGCTTGATGTACTGGTTGACCATTGAGTCGATCATGAATAGATAAAACATTATTGAAGTCTCCAATAACTAGCCAAGCCTCCTGCATAGTGCTATGAATTTGTCTTACCTGCTCCCATAATTTCCTTCTTTCATTGAATTTGTTCTTCCCATAAACAAATGTGATGTAGCCTGAGAAGCTTGATCCCTTATCCTTCACTTGGCAATGTAACAATGTAACGACCCGGCCGGTCGTTTCATGAGTTACCGCTCCGTTTCCCCCATTTATGCTTTTTTATGTATTGTTCAGCTTCATTTCATCGTATCAGGTCGGTAGGTTCGGGTTTGGAGTAGTTTTGAATCGTTATGAGACACTTAGTCTCTTAAGTTGACCTTTTAGTTGGAAAAGTTAACCGAAAGTTGACTTGTGTGAAAACAATCTCGGAATTTGGTTTTTATGATTCGGATAGCTTCGTGAGGTGATTTGGGACTTAGGAGCGTGATCGGAATGTATTTTGGAGGTCCGTGGTAGATTTAGGCTTGAATTGGCGAAATTGGAATTTTGGCGTTTTACGATTGGTAGTGGAGATTTTGATATAGGGGTCGGAATGGAATTCCGGAAATTGGAGTAGGTTTGTTATGTCATTTGTGACGTGTGTGCAAAATTTCAGGTCATTCGGGCAAGTTTTGATAGACTTTTTGATTAAAAGCGGAATTCGGAAGTTCTGGAAACCTTAGGCTTGAATCCGATGGTGTTTTGATGATTCGATGTCGTTTTGAGTGTTACAAAGGTTGGTATATGTTTGAATAGTGTTATGTGACTTGTTCGTGTTTTTGGTTGATGTCCCGGGGGCCTTGGGATGAATTCGGAAGATTTTCGGAAAGTTTGGGAATTGGAGGATGCAGCTGAAGCTGCTGGTTCTGTCATAACCGCACCTGCGGTTAGGGGACCGCAGAAGCGAGAAGCAGCCACAGATGCGGCCACAAGTGAAGAAGGTAGAAGTCGCAGGTGCGGATGAAGGAGCGCACCTGCGTGACCGCAGATGCGGGTATGGCGTCGCAAGTGCGGCTTGGGAATTTAAATGAGAAACCGCAGAAGCGGTTGGATAGGCGCAGAAGCGGTCCCGCAGATGCGGGAAATGGACCGCAGATGCGTTATCGCTGGGCAGAACATATATAGATGCCTTCGCGAATTTTTGCTAAGTTTTGCCATTTCTGAAGACGGGAAGAGAGCTAGGGCAGTGATTTTTCAAGAGAATCGAAGAGTTTTAGTTGGGTAAGCTTCTTAAGCTTCATTACTTGTGTTTATGATCATTTTTCCATTGTTTAATCATGGTATTAGTGGAGATGAAGGAAGAAAATTGGGGGATTAGGGCTTGAAATTGGAGACCTTGATTTGATGATTTGAGGGGTCATTTGTGGCCGGATTTTGATGTATTTGATATGTATGAACTCGTGGGAGGATAAGGATTCTACTGATGTGAATTTTATCAAATTTCAAGACGTGGGCCCGGTGGTCGTGTTGGACCAATTTCGGGATTTTTGACGTAAATTGATTATTTTCGCATGGGCTTCGTTCCCTTAGCATATATTGATGTTATAATTCTTATTTTGGATAGATTCGACGCGAGTTGAGGCCGAGTCGAGGGGCAAGGGCATTGCTGAGTAGTATTTAATCCGGTTTGAGGTAAGTAACCATTGTAAATCTAGACCTGAGGGTATGAAATCCCGATATTTCGTATTGTTTTGATAAATGAGGTGTTGCACATGCTAGGTGACGAGCGTGTGGGCATGCACCGGTAGGAATTGTGACTTGGTCCGTCCCGTAGCGGCTATTAAGACGCGTATTTGATTTGAAATCTTATGATATTCCGTATTTTAGGGATTTATACTATATTTTGGGCTGTACGCCGTGTTTGGGGCCTTGTGCCGACCTATTTAGGCCCTTAGGGGTATTTTTACTACTTTCTCACTATATGATTTGGAAGCATATCCTCAGTCATGTTTTACCTGCTTATTGTTTAATCCGGTTTCATTGTTCTATTTCTTAATATATGAAAACTGTTTGGGCTGAGTTTCCCTAATTTTTCACTAATGTGCCCGAGTGGCCGTGAGGTTAATGACAGAGAGGTTGAGGACCTAATGGTGAGGATTATATATACATATTATGGGTCGGGCTGCACGTCGCAACAATATTATACATATATTATGGATCGGGCTGTACGCCGCAGCGATATTTATATGGATCGGGCTGCACGCCGCAGCGATATGTATTGGATCGGGCTGCGCGCCGCAGCGATATGACGCTTGGGCTGTAGGAGCCCCTCCGGAGTCTGTACACCCCTAGTGAGCGTAGTCGACTATAAACTATGGATCGGGCTGCACGTCGCAACGGTTATTACTATTATTATTATTATGAGATATCTATTGAGACGGATTGCTGAGCGTGAGTAATGATTGACGAGAGTTGAGTCACGAGTGACCGAGAGGCTTGCCCGAGAGGCTATACTTATGAGTGATACCTTGCCCGAGGGGCTCGTTTATGATATTTTGCTGCTTTCACTCTTCTTTTTATACTGAGCCTCTGTTGAAAAAATGTGAATAAATGTTTTCAAAGGACTTTTAATCGAAACTGAAGTTTTACGAGATAACTGGCTATTGAACTGCGGATTTTGACTTGATAATTCTGTTGAGATTTCTTATATGATTTAAATGCTCGCCACTGCACTCAGACTTTATTTACTTTAGTTACTTACTAACTTGGCATACTCACGTTACTCCCTGCACCCTGTGTGCAGATCCAGGTGCCCGAGCATCAGAGTGAGAGCTTCCAGCACTCTTAGAGTTTATCCAGAGATCGCAAGGTAGCTGCACGGCGTTCGCAGCCCTGCCTTCCTCCTTCCTATCTTAGCATTTTGTTATTTCAGACTATTTTGTATTATTCAAACAATGTTTTGGTTGTACTTAGAGGCTCATGACTAGTGACACCAGATTCGGGCTGTGTTAGTATGTTTTGTATTGGTTTCCGCATATTTCTGTTGGTTTATATATTACATATGAAGAATTTGAGACTTAAAATGTTTTAGAAAAATTAAATTATAAAAGGAAATTTGATGTGGTAAACGTTGGATTGGCTTGCCTAGTACTGTGATAGGCGCCATCATGACCAGGGTATTTGGGGTTGTGACAAGTTGGTATTAGAGCCTAGGTTACATAGGTCTCATGGGTCATGAGCCGGTTTAGTAGAGTCTCGCGGATTGGTATGGAGACGTCTGTACTTATCCTTGGGAGGCTACAGAACCTTTAGGAAAAACTTCACATTCTTGAAATTCATGTCGTGCGAATCTGTTGATTCTAGTACTAAACTTCTATTATTCTATTCTCTCACAGATGGTGAGGACACGTGCTATCAGTCAGGACGGAGGACCACCAAGTTGGGCCATTAGAGGCCAAGGTCACGGTCGAGGCCGTGGTAGGGGCAGGGGTGTAGCCCGTACAGCAGATGGGGTAGCACTTGCCGATCCACCAGTCGCCCCAGTTCATGATCAGATTCCAGTGGGAGATGCTCCAGCGGGACCAGCTCAGGCACCCGCTGTGCCAATTGTCATTCCGGGTCTTCAGGAGACCTTGGCTCAGATCTTGACCGTATGCACTAGTCTTGCTTAGGCGGTCGCAGTTTCTACTACCGCAGCCAGTTCTCAGGCCGGGGGAGGTACTCAGACTCCCGCCGCCCGCACACCCGAGCAGGTTGTTCAGGGATTGCAGACACCGGAGGCACCTCCAGCCCAGCCGGTTGCACCCGCTCAGGGTTTTGTAGTACCGGTTATGCCTGAGGACGAGCAACGTCGATTGGAGAGGTTTGGTAGACTTCAGCCTCCGACCTTCAATGGTACAGAGGGCGAGGATGCCCAGGGCTTCTTGGACAAGTGTCAGAGGATTCTTCGCGTCGCGGGTATTCTGGAGACCAACGGGGTAGCATTTACTACTTTTCAGTTTTCTGGAGCTGCCTTTACTTGGTGGGAGGCATATGAGAGGCGTAGGCCTGTTGATAGATCGGAAGAGCAC